>NC_136071.1:1005688243-1006288243 GCF_964261635.1 Lissotriton helveticus | reverse complement strand
GTACGTAGTTTAATTGGAATTGTTCGTAGTTGAATGTGTGGTGTGGAATTGTGTGGTGTGTAGTGTATTTGTGTAGTGGAATTAAGTGGAATGGTAAATAGATGGGGTGAGAGCTGCATAAAATAGATAGAAAGGAAGATAGAGAGGAATAGGTAGTTTTTGAATGAAGAGGTGAATGAACTCCAGACAGAGGTGCAGAAAGAGGGTGTGAGAAAGAGAAAAAATGGGAGAGCAGGCCACAGACATATAAAGAGAGTGCACTTGTCTACGCAGAAGAAGAGGAGAACGTGGGTTTGAGGGACAGAAATTTTGAAAAGGCACAGGAAACTGTCCAAATACACTAAGTGAGCCAAATTGAGATGGTCGTGAAGAGTGCATGAGAGAGTGAGAGAGAGGTGTGAGAGAGAGAGAGAGGGATGAATGGGAGAGGCACGGGGGCGAGAGGTGAACCAGTGCACAGCTCTTGAAGGTACAGGAAGATAGCATGTGTGAGCAGTCACTATAGAGAGGAGACAGGGAGTATGAGGGACGGATGAGAGAGGGACAGTGGAGTTGCGAGATGAGAGGTGGGAGGGTGAGGGAGAGATGAGAGATGAGAGGGGCAGTGGGTGTGTGAGGGAGAGATGACAGGGTTGGTGGAAGCGTGATGTAGAGATGGGTTGTGGAATTTTGTGGTATGGAGTTGTGTAGAGGAAATATGTGGCATGGGGTGTTGTGGAATTATGTGAACAGTAACTACATGGTATTAACTGTAGTGGAATTATTTAGAGTGATATTGTGTGTTATGGAGATAATCTTAATTAATGAAATAGTAATTTTTTAATTTGTGCGTAATTTAATTCTGTAGCGGGTTGTGGGTTTATAGGGGAATAGGGTGGGAAGTAATTTAATTATAATTAATTAAATATGTAAATTTATTTATTGTTATTCATTTTTAATTATTTGTTAATTAATTTATATTTGGTAATTAATTAACTTTTAATTGGCAATTAATTAAAATTAATTGATTAATTGCTAATTATGTTCATTTTACTAATTTATTTTCTGTAGCGGGTTGTGGGTTTATAGGGGAATTGGGTGGGAAGTAATTTCTTTATAATTAATTAAATATGCTAACATATTTATTGGTATTGTTTTAGAATTCATTGTTAATTAATTTGTTATGGGTAATTAATTAAATTAGAATTGCTAATTCATTTTATTTAATTGATTATTTGCTAATTATGTTAATTTAATAATTTATTTTCTGTAGTGGGTTGTGGGTTTATAGGGGAATAGGATGGGAAGTTATTTATTTATAATTAATTAAGTAAATCAATTTATTTAATTGTATTTAATTTGAAAATATTGTAAATTAATTTTTAAATGTTAAATTATTATTTGTTAATTTGTAATTAATTTGTATTAATAGTTAAGTAATTGTAATAATTACATTTATTTTGTAATTTTAATTGATTAATTATTATATTATATTAAATTCGTATATACTTTAAATTAATTTTTGATAGATATTAATTTATATTTATTGAAATAATATATGAAGTATTTAATTTCCCTACTGTTGCACTCTCTGGAGTGGGAATAGTAATTTTTACCTCTACGCTATCCAACGTTTTCCCTACTGTTGCACTCACTGGAGTTGGAATAGTAATTTTTACCCCTACGCTATCCAACGCTTTCCCTACTGTTGCACTCACTGGAGTGGGAATAGTAATTTTCACCTCTACGCTATCCAACGCTTTCCCTACTGTTGCACTCACTGGAGTGGGAATAGTAATTTTTACCCCTACGCTATCCAACGCTTTCCTCACTGTTGCACCCACTGGAGTGGGAATAGTAATTTTTACTGCTACGCCATCCAACGCTTTCCCTACTGTTGCACTCTTTGGAGTTTGAATAGTAATTTTTATCCCTACACTATCCGACGCTTTCCTTACTGTTGCACCCACTGGAGTGGGAATAGTAATTTTTACCCCTACGCTATCCAACACTTTCCCTACTGTTGCACTCACTGGAGTGGGAATAGTAATTTTTACCCCTACGCTATCCAACACATTCCCTACTGTTGCACTCTTTGGAGTGGGAATAGTAGTTTTAACCCCTATGCTATCCAACGCTTTCCCTACTGTTGCACCCACTGGAGTGGGAATAGTAATTTTGACCTCTACGCTATCCAACGCTTTCCCTACTGTTGCACTCTTTGGAGTGGGAATAGTAATTTAAACCCCTACGCTATCCAACGCTTTACCAACTGTTGCACTCTTTGGAGTGGGAATAGTAATTTTTACCCCTACGCTATCCAACGATTTCCCTACTGTTGCACTCTTTGGAGTTTGAATAGTAATTTTTACCCCTACGCTATCCAACGCTTTCCCTACTGTTGCACCCACTGGAGTGGGAATAGTAATTTTTACCCCTACGCTATCCAACACTTTCCCTACTGTTGCACTCACTGGAGTGGGATTAGTAATTTTTACCCCTACGCTATCCAACACTTTCCCTACTGTTGCACCCACTGGAGTGGGAATAGTAATTTTTACCTCTAAGCTATCCAACGCTTTCCCTACTGTTGCACTCTTTGGAGTGGGAATAGTAATTTAAACCCCTACGCTATCCAACGCTTTCCCTACTGTTGCACTCACTGGAGTGGGAATAGTAATTTTAACCCCTACGCTATCCAACGCTTTCCCTACTGTTGCACCCACTGGAGTGGGAATAGTAATTTTTACCCATACGCTATCCGACGCTTTCCCTACAGTTGCACTCTGTGGAGTGGGAATAGTATTTTTTACACTTCTGCTATCGTACGGTTATAATATTGGATATTATTTAATTATATTATGTTTATATATATATGTTTTAACAAATATGATTGTAATTTTTTTATAACTTTCATTAATTATTTAATTATTATAAGTTAATTTAAGTATTTTTAAGTATATTTTAGTAATTAATTTTTTATTTTAATTTAATTTGACACTGTTTTTAATAAATTTGATATTTTTTAAATCTATATTTTTGTAAACGATATTTTGTACTCGATATTTTTGTACTTACCTGTTTGTAGATACAAACTCGATATTTTGTCTGTAGATATTTTTTCCTCGATATTTTTGCTAGTCGATATTCTGTCACTCGATATTACGTCAGTGATCCTTTCCAGAGATCCCTCTTTTCTAATGAATTTATCCCTCTAACAACCGCACATGTCCACCACTCCCAGTAAGTTTCCCCAGCTTCCCTTTTATGAATTAACTTTAATTAATCTAACCCTATTCACGACAGTAGAGTAAATGCACGAGATCTCCAGAGCACAAACCTAACTTTAAGGCAGCTGATCCTACTAGGAAAAGGCAGCAAATATTCCTATCATTCTTGAACCCTGGGATCTGGAGTAATGTGCTACTCGCTGCACAGCTCTCCAGTGCCTCATTAGGGCTAATAGGCACTATGTACATACAATTTAGAATAGAAGCAACAGTTTATATTTTAATGTGGCATAACAAGTATTCTTTATACTGTGATGTGCCCAAACACTTGAGTGTGTTCTGCAGTTTGACAAAAAAGGCCTCCTCTGTAGACAAGATTGACTTGGTACATCTCCTCCAAGTAGCTTTCCAAACCCTCAATATGCAATTTCCACAGGAAAATATGAGGATCAAATAAATGCTTTATTCCAGTGTGAGAGGCGTCATAAAAGTATTTTGTATTCACTTAAAGGAGCTACAATGTGCTGTCAAAATAAGATTGCTCTTTCTAGGCTACAGTGATCACCACCTGCAATGAAGATAACCTTAGTTATGAAATACATTCAGAAAACGATTACTGCATTCTCCTATACAAAAATTAATGATTAAACGAGGTCACCAAACAGGAGCAATAAAATCAGATTAATTGCTCGCAATGTAGTATCAGTGTAGAGATTTCCCGAAAACACTGGCAGCATGTTTAAAAGATATGCATGTGCTTCTCTTTGGTATTTCATCCAAAAATGCAGTGTAGTGGAATTAATGTCAGCAGGACAAAAAAAACATACTCTAAGCAGCCGGAAGATTCCTAAGTATTGCTATTCTTCTGGAAGTTCCATGATTCAAAATACTTAAAAATGACTCGGTCTTCAGTAAGCTCGAATTAGTACAGTATTGTGCTTCTCTCTTGATGCTCAGCTGAGGGGCTCTGTACCCCCACCTCCTCCTCACTTACTTTAAACTCCTCTAAATCTCAATACAATGAAGCAAAAGAGACACTCTTCGATTTGGTACTCCAAATCTGGAAAAGTAAGCGTGCAGCAGGCCCAGGGTAAGAAAAAGTGGCATCTCTGGGACTAAGACAACATATTATTTACTGAGAGCGTTGTGCAGATAGGGAGACTGATGAACAAAGAGAAAGAGAGTCTCTCTAAACGCTCCCCTGCCCGGTGTCCTCACCCACAGCAGTCTGGGCTCTACGGTGTTTTTGGAAGAGACAGCGATGCCCTCTCATTGACGCCTCGTATTAACTGACAGTGACTCCTGGGGCTCTGGATACACAAACGTACACTGCAATAGATTTGCCTCGTCTGTCTAAGGCAGAGAATGGAGTAAGCAGCTGAAGAGCGCGAGTGCAAACAAACCACGACTTCTTGGTGGCATGCACCTACTTAACTTGAGGGAACCAGGAATTCCAGCCCGGTCTTAATGTTGGAGAGACTAATAATGTTGTTAATTACTCACGCAGGACCCTGGGAGCAGTTGTGAGCGTATGATGTTGAGTGAAAGGAGGGTGGGCAAAGGTGCAACAATAAAATACCGGGGTAACTGAACACACGCCCGCAATGTAAAACCAGCAGGAAAGAAATAAAAGAAATAGTCCCCCAAACAACATATAAACAACTACAGCGTAATGATGCAGTACTTAGTCCCTGCTGTGTGGGCGGAACCAGACAGATAAAAGGAGGGACAAAGAAGTGGATAGACCACTAGCAAACAAGGGTTTTTAAAGGACATTGAAGCAAACAAATGAAGTAGTGGGCTGGCTATTAGCAAGAAAGAAGATACATCAGGTCTTGAAAGATCGGGGGGCGTGGCTTCGGAGCCTACCAGGATGGCCGCTGGTGCTGAGAACTCAGCCGAGGGCTGAGGGCTGTCTCCATCTCCAAGGCCCTTTTTCACTCATTCTGGATCCAATTTTCGGTGTATTGGACGTCGGAAGATGAGCGCTATCCGACGCTCTAAAAGGAACATTTCGGGGTGAGCCCAGAGTGGCGTATTTTTACTTTATTATCTCCGCGTCTGCCTGAAAAGTTGCGGCCGCCATTTAGTTTTTTCCGATGACGCAGAGAAAGCCTTCTGAAGTATTCTGACACGCTGTTTTTGGCGCGCCTTGCATTTCTTTCTGCTTCTAATGCCTACAAGTTCTATTTTTACTGCAGACCAGGTGCTTTTCTTTCAACAATAAATTGTGAGTGTTTTCTCCTGCTGAGTGTTGCCTATTGTGACAGCACCTCTTTTTCCTGCATCTACGTATTTTCCAGTGCAATACAATTCCTTTTTGACGCCTGCATGAACGTTAATTAATTACAGTCTGTTCTTTAGAACTTTTGCTTGGCGCAATGCTTTCCTGCTTGTCCATTTGGTTCTCCAGGCACTTCAATGAAGGATACTTCTTTTTCTGCGCCCTTATTTTGTACGACATCTGACAGTCGTTTCTTCAATGCTCATATGATGCCAGTCAGTTCAGAATTTCTTTCTGCCTATGTTCCCTTAATAATTTGTTCAGAATGGATCTTTTCCTTTATTTCCTCATGCGCCTAAAAGACTGATGGTCTAGAATCTTACGACTACTTCTTTGGATATAATTGTTGGTGACTTTCATACTTGCTATAGTTACTGTTGGTGTGTGGCTTTCATGGCTATGCCTCGTGCTAATAGAAATATGCCTCTTCATCCCCCTGAAGCCGTTTTGGATGACTTTAATCCCTTTAACGTTCTCCAAGATACAATGGAGGACCAACCTAAGGATCCTGCTCCTTCTAAAGGAATTATCTCCCGAATAGGGGGGAAACCAACTGCCAAAACTGCTTCTACGTCAACGACCGTCTCTGGCAAGCGGGCTAAAGTACACCCGCAATCTCCTACCAATTCTTCCTCATCCATTTCTATGGAACTTCTTTTGGAAGAAATTCGCGCACTTAAACCACACATGGAAGAAACCAACACGCGTCTGCAAAATTTAGAATCTTCTTGGACAGTTATGGGGCAGAGAGTGGAGGTCTTGGAGTCTCATGTCGATAAGGTGCAGAAGCTCACTGATCAAATCCCTACTATCTCTAATGAGGTTCTCCATCTTAAACAGCAGATTGAACAGTTGGAAAATCGTAACAGACCCAACAACCTTCGTATATATGGCTTGGCGGAAGGTCTTGAAGGGCCGACTCCAATAACTTTCTTTCAGTCCTTTTTACCAACGCTTGTGGGACTTCCTGACACCCCTATACTGAATATCCAACGTGCTCACTGTCTTGGTCCCCCTCCTAGTTCTGCAGCATCTTCGTCTAAACCAAGAGGTGTCATTTTATATTTTTTGGAATACACCGATTTGTTGAAAGTTCTCATGCAGCTAAACAACGTGGGAAGATCACCTGGCATGGCGCAAATCTATTTTTCGCTCAGGATTATGCTAAAGTTACGGCTGACCGCTGGAAGAAGTTTTTGGATTTCAGGCCAGAACTACGTTCTTTGAATGCCAGATATGGTTTGTTTCATCCATGCCTTTTTAAAGTCACCTACAATAACAAGACCACCACCTTTGAAGATCCGGAGTTACTTCGAACATTTTTGAATACTTGCAAGCTGGAAGCCATGGATATTCCTCGCTCATGAGATTTTCCCATTATTTTGTGTGTTGGTCTCTGCTGGTTATTGATTTCGTCTTTTTACTCTAATGTTCTTCCTTGGCTTTTAGTCATTTAAAGAATGGTGTCTCTTGCACTGTGTTATGTTTTTTCCTTATGTTGTAGGCGTGTTACTCGTTCAGTTTCATAATTGTGTCTTCTTTCTCTTAGTAGGCGTTTTGCTTTCATAATGTTTGTCTCTCCGCATAAACAAACTTTCTTTTTCCTTCTTAGGTGGCTACTTAATGGTCCCTCTTCTTTTTACCCATTCTGATGTTTCCCTTGGAGGTGTTTCCTGTCCTCGTGACCTCGTTGTGGGGTTTTTGGTTCCAGCGTCCCTTTCTCCCCGTTTGGCTTCACCATCCCTGTTCTTATCTTCTTTTTGTGGTATGTGTTTCCTGCATCACCTTCTTATCATCTATGTTTTTCTTTTTTATTCTGCGAGTTTTTTCTGTTTCTTGTATGTTTCTGTTTTTGGTCTCTCTTCCTTTTCTCTTCTTTTTCTTCTTTTCTCCCTTTCCTTCCTTCCTCTTCCTTCTCTTGACTCTCGTTTCTCCTCTCCTACTTGGCGGTCATCTCTCACTCTATTTTTCCATCTCTTCCTCAGCTTTCTTCCATGCTTCTTCTTTATGCCTCTCTCCTGTTGGGTTGTACTGCTTCCTCGTGTTTTACTTACATATGTTGCTGCTTATTTATATAACTGTTGCATAGTTTTTATTATTAGCCGCTCTCCAAAAATTTAAATGCCGATTAATGTAGTTTCCTGGAATGTTAAAGGTTTGGGGTCTCCTATTAAGAGACAACGTGTTCTTTCTCATTTAGCTCATTTGAAAGCAGATATAGCATTACTACAAGAAATTCATATCAAAGATGTTGAAGTTTCTAAGTTGCGTCGTAGTTGGGTAGGTCATGTTTTTGCTTCACCTGGCTCGTGAAAACGTAATGGAGTTGCAATCCTTTGTCATAAACGTTTGTCTATTCAACTTCTCACTCAAGATACAGATGTAGAGGGTAGATGGGTGGTTGTATCATTATTGGTTGACAAAATTCCTCTCACTATTTTTAACGTATATGCTCCCACAGTACATGAGAAATCATTCTGGCCTCATATCCTTCACTCATCCATGCAATACACTGACGATTATTTTATTCTGGGTGGAGATTGTAATATGGTTATGGACCCATTTCTTGATAGGAAGTCTAACTCTCGTTTTTCCCCATCTCACTCCCATGCCCAATTTACCTCCACTATATCTCAAAGATCTCTTGTGGATTCCTGGAGACTTTGCAACCCTACATTACAAGAATATACTTATTTTTCACCGGTCCACTCTTCCCAATCACGTATTGACTTTGTCTTTACTTCTAAAGCTTTGACACAGCACATTACTCACTCTGACATTGGGTCTATACTGATCTCCGATCACGCTCCTGTGTCCCTAGGTCTTGATTTACTCCCTCCGGTTAAAGGGACACGAAGATGGCGATTTAATAATACCCTACTTTTAGATCCTTCTTTTACTTCTGCTTTCCTTAATTTCGCTCCGCGCTTTTTTGCAGAGAATGATACTCCACATTCCTCTCCTCAATTACTTTGGGACACTTTCAAGGCTGCTTCTAGAGATTTCATTATTTCCTATGTAGCCAAGAACCGACGTCTTGCGCATCATTCTTTATCTACCTTGACCTCACAAATTAAACTGCTGGAACATTCTTATTACTCTACCAAGTCCCCCTCGGTCCTTACGCGACTCCTTAGCGCTAAACTTTCTTTTAATAAATTATCTACTAACTCTGCCAATTTATTGTTACTTCAATTCAATTCAATTCAAAGAATCTTTATTCGATGATTAAAAATCACCATAAAAGCACACACATATTTACATGAATAAAAAATCATTAAACATTTTCAAGATCCTTATACAGAATATTAGTGTTAACATGGAACACAGGGCAGAGGGAGTATAACACTTTAACAAGATAAAATCAGAAACATTTCATTCATCACCCCTAGTTAGCCTTAAGCGGACCGCTACCTTAATAAAATTCATTATACAACACAAAGTTAGGGGGTCCGATGCTTTTTGTAAAAAGACTAATGCCTCCCTAGCATGTTCCAGTTTAGCTTCTTTTAAAACATTTACCAGAAATCTGCGCCTAGGCATTGTAAAAAAGGGACAGAGTAAAACAAAGTGGAGGGAATCCTGCGGAGACCTGTTGTCGCAGCCGCAGGATCCCTTCTGTTCAATTGATGTTGCAAATCCTGCTGGTGATGCCAACATAAATGGGAGTAGGTTCAGTCTAAAACGGCACATCAGAAATCTGTCCTGTGCGTTATGCATAAGGTACAAATATGACTCCATACCCTCAACGCTCTTCACCAGGTTGTGGGCCCTCACTGTCTTTTTATGCCCCTCGGCCTCAGCTCTGCCTTGACTTTTCAGCTCTAGGAAAGATTTCCTTACTTGCATCTTATGCTGGGCTACAATTGTTACAGGGTTAGTGAAGAGGTTCCCAAAGCCTAGTTCCTCTAGGGTGTTCTTTACATAATTGAACCAGGGAATACGCATACAGTTGTCCCTCTCTAAACAATCCAATAGGATTTCTCTGCTTAGAGAAGCATCAGGATTAACCCAGATTTTTAACCAAGCCACAATTGGCCTGAATTTTACCAGATCATCTAGGTGTGGCCTCCCTAATTCCCTGTGTACTATGAGGCCAGCAGTACTTGGAGGTACCCTCAGGATAGATTTTAAATATTTGTTTTCTTCCCGTTGGATTCTTGTGGTGTCAACAAAGCCCCATACTTCTGCCCCATAGATTACTTTAGAGCATGATACGGAGCTGTACAGGTTCATTACCTGCTCCGGGCTCCATCTACCTAACCTCCTACCGTAACTTGCTATTGCCCCGTTAGAAGCGATCATTTTACTGCAACGCTCCTCCACCAGGGAGTTAAACTGTAAGGCGCCATCAAAAGTTACACCTAGGTAAGGAAACGTTTTGACCTCTTCTACTATGTGGCTTCCTATTGTTTAAGTAAATTTAGAGGAAGTTTTTTTTTTACCAGCCAGGAGGACATAGGATTTGCCCAGGTTAACAAAGAGGTCTAGGGCACACATGAACTTAACAAACCCGTCAATCAAGGTTTGTAAGCTCCTGGGTGTACGTGCAATCAGGACCGCGTCATCTGCATAAAGCAGAACAGGAATATGACGCGACCCCACCCTTGGACAATCTGCCTTTAGACCTAACAGATACTGCTCCAAATTATTAATATAAAG
Source organism: Lissotriton helveticus (assembly GCF_964261635.1). Lineage (NCBI taxonomy): Eukaryota > Metazoa > Chordata > Amphibia > Caudata > Salamandridae > Lissotriton > Lissotriton helveticus. Next base: position 1,006,278,088 of record NC_136071.1, on the reverse strand, counting down.
GGAGAACAAAAGAGGTGCAAGAATGCAACCTTGCCGGACTCCACTCATGCAGGGAAAAGAGTCGGTCAGTCCCCCCTCCCTGTTAAATCGAACCTTAGCCGTGGTGTCACTATGCAGTTCCCTAAGTATATTGATTAAGCCACTCTCTATCCCCATACTAGACATCATGTCCCACAGTTTCTCCCTGTTGACGTGATCAAATGCCGCTGCCAAATCCATGAATCCCATGTATATCGATTCATCACTGGCCATGGTGTATTTGGCAGTCAGCATATACAGGTTCAGGCATTGATCACTAGTGGACCTCCCTGTCCTAAATCCATATTGAGTGTCCGAGAAGATGTTATTTTCTTCGGTCCACTCGGACAGTCTATTGAGGATCGCCCTACCCAAAAGTTTAGCCGATACGTCAATCAGGGAGATGGGACGATAGCACTTGGGATCGTCCCTGTTGCCCTTTTTGAAAATCGGCACAATTATCGCTTTGGACCAGGACGGTGGCAGACCACAGGTAACCGCCGTATTTATGACCCTGGTCATTAAAGGGGCCAAAGTTCTATGCTGCTTAGAAACAGGTCGGGGGGAATTCCGTCAGGGCCCGGGGCTTTATTTTTGGTCAGACCCTCTATCCCAGCAGTGATCTCCTTGATTGTAAATACAACCGTTGGAGCCTAAGTTGGAATTTCAGGTAGCTCTACAGGGGTACCGGGCTCATGATTATACAGACCCCTATAGTGAGTGACCCACTGTTCTGGGAGAATATTAGACCCTATCTCCGGGGTGTCGTTTTCCTGGAAAGTTGGTTTGTTAATGATTCTCCAGAAACCCGCTAAATCCTTTCTTTCCCCTGCTTCTCGTAAGTCTGCCCACGCTTCTACCTGCAGAGCGAGTTTCCTCCTCTTAGTCTCTTTTTTATATTTCTCCCTACACACCTTGATTTTTTGGGGGTCCCTTGGTTTGAGTTTAAGGCTGCTTTTAAGATCCCTCAGTGCTTTGGAGCAATCTTTATCGAACCATCGAGGGTTACCGTGGTTCCTTGTGGGCACACTAGTTTTTAATAGGCCGTCAATCAGATTAACAATCTGATCGAATGCTTCCAATAGCCTTAATCCGTGGACTTCTGTGTCTAAACAATCATTAATGGCAGATTTGCCAGCGTCCACCAGGGCCTTATAAAACTTATCCCCATCTATTTTGGACCACTTTAATCTCCTACCTTGATCTGTTACCCTCTCCGTGATTGTACGGTGGTCTCTGCTTTTTAAACCCACCCTGTACATCAACTCCAAAACAAGTGGGTTATGGTCGCTAGAACTGCTCCATTCAATCCATACACTAATTATCTTATTTAGTAGGGATCTTGAGACCAGGATGTAGTCTATGACTGATAAGCATCCTCTACCCTTAAATGTGGGTGGGAGTGTACCGTCCTTCTGTGTGCCTACCATATTAATAGTATGCTCAAGATCAAACTTGAGCCGGAGCATACTGAAAGCTGACCCTGTCGGGGTATGGGAAAAATGCGGCCCGATCTCCTTGGGGCAATTGGACCAGTCTGTACTTATTGGTACCAGTGCAGGACAAAGGTGGCAGTTAAAGTCTCCCATGACCAGCAACGCATATGACTGCCCCTTTTTCTGGGCTGTAATTTCCTGACCCAGCCTATAATCCAATTCAGCTATGAATGAGGTATGGTTTCCCGCTAACTCGTTGTTATAGATATTAAAAACTGTGAATCTTAGCCCCTTCCCGGAGAACCGAACTGCCTGAATCCCGTAGGAATTCCAATCTGGGGAAGACCAGCTGCCCGGAAGGTCTAAATCTATGTAAATAGATAGTCCTCCCGTGGCTCTCCCTGATCTTGATTTTTGCGCTGGTGCAAAGAAACACTTATACCCCTGCAAGTGAAAATTGTTCTCCAGGGCCCATGTCTCCTGCAGGCTGATTACATGGAATTTTCTAATGTAATCAAGCCACTCTTTATTGTGAAATTTGCCTGCCAAACCTGCTATGTTCCAAGAAATCATTCTCAGTACCTCACCACTCTGCTCTATTCCCCCTTGGGGCCCCGTTTGTGTCTCACACTCCGACTCTTGTGTATCCAGCCCCAGTCCCCCTCCTATGCATTCAATATCTGCAACCCTAAGCCCATCTAACACAGACTTCTCAGCCCGGCTAGACGGAGTTTGCTGTATCGGGAGGCTTTGCTCCTCCATCTCCTCTACCAAGGCTCCTTTTTCCCCATCTCCTAAAGGGACCATATCCAGTTGTCAATCAACCCCCTCGAGACCGTTCAAACAGTTGAACCGGTTGAAAGTGTGAAAGGGTGGCTCTGGGTGGCTAAATGGTGGCCTGGGGTTAAATTCGTGATGTCTTCCCCTCCGACCAACCCTCTCCCAGTTATCATGGGTTTGAAACGGATGTACAGGGACAGGGATAGGGGGAAAGAAAAAGGACACCTGAAGGGTTTGAATAGTTGATTCCCGAGATCTATTCTTTCCTTGACATATATAAGAAACAGTTCCAGCATCCCTGAAGCTCACCAATATGCAATCCCCTATTATGGATTTGTGTGTTCTCCCCACCCACGGCACCCTTCTAACCATTATAATTTCGTTATTTAGATGTACCGGGAGGGGTCTGTTCATGTTTAGCCATTTGATTACCCTGCTTTTTAAGGAGCAAAAATCCTCCGCTTCACCCACTTCAAGTGGGGGGACGCCTGCCATGACTACCGTAAAATCATTTGCCTCTGGAGGCAGGTTAGGCCTCCGTGGCCTGGGGGGAAGCTTCATTAAAGGTGTCGATGCAATACTGTCTACAGGCTGTGCCAGAGGGACAGGGTCTGCGGGGGGAGTGGACCTATTGCGAATAGATGACTTAGTTGGTACAGGATTAGTCCTCGCAGCCTGTGGGGGGGCTGAGCTCATTGCGCTATTTTGGGGCTGTTGAGGGGCCGTAGGAGTGGAAATGGGCTCCTGAGATCTTCCCTGGAGGCCAGCCGGGATTTTCATGCTACTTAATGTAGCCTCCAAGATGGTAAGTCTGATCTCGACCTTTTTAATGCTCTCGCTGATTGGTTGTAGTAATGACCTGAGCAGGGATTCCAGATTACCTAGCGGGGCAACAGAAAGGGGGGCATTAGCTATATTCATTCCTGTGTCTTTTATCAGAGCGGGAGCCAAGGCATCCTGTACGGTTGGTTTAGGGTGTGATTCATCCGCTAATCTCACGGTCGGTGTAGGAAGTTTTGTTGACCTCCCAAACTCAGAGTGAGGGATTTTGGATTTATTTTTGCCCTGGGCACCCCTCGACTTCCTCCTACGTTTGTTTGGAGGGGGCCCATGTACTCCGTGTGCCGCGGCTGGCTTAGGTTTGGTTTTCCTAGCTTTCGGGGCTGGGGGGGGTTGAGAACGTAGGTCAATAGTCACCCTGCTTGGGCTTGGGCTGGTGGCTGGTGTTAGACTCGAAGATGGGACTAGTGAGATGTTCGTACAGTCTCTCAGCAAAAGGGGGACGTCATCTATAGAAGTCGACTCTTTACTGAGCGAAGTGGAATATTCACCCAGGGGTCTGTGTTTCAAATTATCTATAGAGCGTCTCCGCTCTGCCCTAAGCCGGGTTAAGGTACTCTCCTTATCCCCATCACCCACAGCCCGGGGAAAGTAGTTCTCTAAGGTCCTGTTTTTAACTCCTCCCTGCTTCATGGGGGTGCCCTCCCTTGCCGGAGACGGCATGTCAGCAGATGTTTGGTAGTAATAAATGGGGAGCTATTTCAACTAGTAGTACCAGGACTCGAATAACCAAAGCAAGAGGGTGGGCCCAGCCCGGCCTAATCCGGCCTCTGACGGCCTTAGACGGTCCCGCCCTTGTCCCGGGCTTCTCCCGGGCGCGCTCCCGCGCGCTCCCGCGCAGCGGAAGACGGAAATACAGTTATGGACGGGATGACTCGCTGGGGGCGGGGCTTGCAGGGAGAGCGGGCCAGGTGTGCACAATTGGCCGGCAGGGACTCCTGGTACTTGGAGTCCCTGCAGTCGCTCGCAGCCCTGCAGCTCCTCCTCCTTGGTCCTCAGATGTGCCCCAAACAGAGTCCAGTCGGCCCCAAACAGTCCACACACACGAAGCGGGACCAGCGCAGCGGGTCCGGCGAGGGGTGGGCTGAAGGCTTCAAAAACACAGCAAGGTCTCGTGGCGGGATTTCTGGCCACACAGGATGAGGGATAGTCCAAGTGCTCTCGCCGTCCCACCGAAGCAAGGAGCAGGTAGGATTTATGTTCCGTTCGCTGGGGGAGGGGCTTGCAGGGAGAGCGGGCCAGGTGTGCACAATTGGCCGGCAGGGACTCCTGGTACTTGGAGTCCCTGCAGTCGCTCGCAGCCCTGCAGCTCCTCCTCCTTGGTCCTCAGATGTGCCCCAAACAGAGTCCAGTCGGCCCCAAACAGTCCACACACACGAAGCGGGACCCGCGAAGCGGGACCCGCGCAGCGGGTCCGGCGAGGGGTGGGCTGAAGGCTTCAAAAACACAGCAAGGTCTCGTGGCGGGATTTCTGGCCACACAGGATGAGGGATAGTCCAAGTGCTCTCGCCGTCCCACCGAAGCAAGGAGCAGGTAGGATTTATGTTCCGTTCGCTGGGGGAGGGGCTTGCAGGGAGAGCGGGCCAGTTGTGCACAATTGGCCGGCAGGGACTCCTGGTACTTGGAGTCCCTGCAGTCGCTCGCAGCCCTGCAGCTCCTCCTCCTTGGTCCTCAGATGTGCCCCAAACAGAGTCCAGTCGGCCCCAAACAGTCCACACACACGAAGCGGGACCCGCGCAGCGGGTCCGGCGAGGGGTGGGCTGAAGGCTTCAAAAACACAGCAAGGTCTCGTGGCGGGATTTCTGGCCACACAGGATGAGGGATAGTCCAAGTGCTCTCGCCGTTACTTAAATCTAGTGCTAAATTTTACTCTGCACAAAACAAAGCTGGTAATGTTCTTGCTAATTACCTTAAGGTTAAAAAAGAACGTAAGAAAATTGATTCGATTACTTCCTCTTCCAATACTACCTTACACAAAGATGAGGACATTTTAAATGAATTCACAAAATTTTACCAAACTCTCTATACCCCAGAGTCTTCTCCCTCCTCCTCTGATATTGACCAATATCTTTCCTCTATTCCTCCTCCACCAACATCCGATGTGGACTTCTCCTCATTGGATAAGGATATTCTTCCGAAAGACATCCTAGAGGCCGTTCATCTCCTTAAAAAAGGCAAAGCCCCTGGACCGGATGGATTTTCCATTGAATTTTATTCCCATTTCTCTTCTTTCCTTGTTCCTAAGCTTCATCAATTATTTTCCTTTTTTATATCTTCTCGCAAATCTGAAGGGTCTTTTCAAGAAGCTCTAATTTGTCTTCTTCCCAAAGATAATAAGGACCACACTTTATGTAAAAATTATAGGCCCATTTCTTTAATTAATTTGGATTACAAAATCTTCGCTAAGATCTTAGCTCTACGATTAGATAAAATCCTTCCACAACTCATTGGCAAAGAGCAATGTGGTTTTATTAAGGACGTCTTCTCTCGGATAACACTCGCCTTTTCTTTAATGTTCTTAGTAAGTCTCCTGCTCATAATCACTCCTTAGCCGCTATCGCACTTGATGCGGAAAAAGCTTTCGATAGAGTTAATTGGTCTTTCATGATCTCTACCCTAACTTGGTTTGGTTTTGGTCCTACCTTCATTTCTTATGTCTCTTTATTATATTCTTTCCCTAGGTCTTTTATTTTTGCCAATGGTCTTGTATCCTCTTCTTTCCCGCTTTTTCGAGGTGTCCGTCAAGGTTGTCCCCTTTCTCCTCTTCTTTTTATCCTAGCACCGGAACCGTTTTTATCAAAAATAAGACTGAATAAAGATATTACTGGTTTTTCATATGGGGACAATCAAATTAAACTCTCTGCTTACGCAGACGATATTCTTTTATTCATTTCTCATCCTCAAAACTCTATTCCTGCATTTTTATCTGAAGTCTCTTCCTATGCAGCGGTCTCCGGCTATAAACTTAATGTGGATAAATGTGAAATTCGTCCCCTTAATAAATATTGTTTTCATGCTGATTTTTTAGCCTCCGCCTTTCATTGGAGCCCTTCTAAAATAAAATATTTGGGTCTTGAATTTACTCCTTCTATTAAGGATACGGTGGCTTTAAATATCAAAAATTTACTGACTACTTTAACTGATTCTACAACTAGATGGCACCCTTTGTTTTTATCCTGGTGGGGTAGATTAGATTCTATCAAAATGATGTTAGTTCTGATAATCTTATTTTACCTTTCTAATCTTCCTGTTAATCTTCCAAAATCTTGTTATAAATATTATTTATTCTATCCTTTCAAAATTTTTGTGGCAAAATAAAAAAGTTAGGGCATATTACCAACAACTAGCGATAATTTTTGTCTCTAACTTGTTTAGAGACAAAAATTATCGCCGCACATCGGCGATTTTTATCGCAGATAAACCTTGCTATTAGCAAGGTTTATCGCAAATGCGATAAAAAACGGCCGAAATGCATGAATATCGCTGAAAAGTCAGCGATATTCATGCATTATCGAGCAAATGCTCTTAGCCATGTTATCCACCTCCCATTGGATAACATGGTGAAGAACTGCTCAGGGCAGGTGTTAGCTTTTGGAGATATTCGCGCTTAGCGCGAATATCTCCAATAGTTGGTAATAGGAGATAGCGATGTTAGCGACTGTTTCCAGTCGCTAACATCTTGGCACGCCCACTTTGCATGTCATTATTGATAAATATCACTGACATGCAAAGCGGGGCCCAAGATGGTCGCTATCTCCTATTAGCTGTCACTAACTGGTGTTAGCGACAGCTTGGTAATAGGGAGATAATTTTATCTCCGCTTTCTTGGCTTTTAAAGCCAAAAAAGCGGAGATAAACCCCCTTGATAATATGCCCCTTAGGATGTCTTTCGCCAAGCTTAAACGTCCAAAAATTTTAGGTGGAGTTAATTTTCCTGATTTTTCCTCTTATCATGCTTCTTTTTTCCTCTCCCACTCTGTTTCTTTTTTATTGGATTCGGACTCGGATCCCTCTTCTTTTCCGATTTGGTTTGCAATTGAGTCCTCTTTCTTTCACCCGTTTACCTTTAAAGAATTTGTACCTTTATCACATGTTCCTCCGAAGATGTCTCTTCCTATTCTTAAAAATTCTAGAAAACTATTTTCTCCTCTTCTCGTCAATAATCTCGACGACCAAGCGCTATTTTTACACTCTCCCATTTGGTATAATCATCTTATCAAGATTAAAAATAGAACCTTTTTCTGGAAAAACTGGCATTCCCTTGGTCTCATCTGGGTTTCTCAACTTTTCCAAGATGGTCTTTGCATCCCTTTTTCATCTCTCCAGTCTCGTTTCTCTCTTCCCCAGTCTTTTCTTACAAAGTATAACCTATTGCGCGCTGCTGTTCAAGCATCCTATGATTATCTTTCTACTTCGTCAGTTCCATTTACATCTTAATCACTTACTATTCCTTTTCTCTTATCTTCTCCTTCAGCTTCGCAAATTTATAAAACACTGCAAGACTTGTCTCCTAATAGGGTCAAATCCAAAACAGAGCACGATTGGGGATTGGATTTGGAAACTTCTTTCCCTATCCCATTATGGCATAACATATGGCAGAAACTGAGGAAATCCTCTAGAGCAGCCAATACTACTCAAACTTTTTTATCTATAATAGACTTTTGATCACTCCTGCCAAACTACATGCTATGGATGCCTCCATCCCTTCCACCTGTTGGTCATGTTCCAATACACATGCAGATCTCAAACATATGCTTTTTACTTGTCCCATGATTCGTATTTTTTGGTCTAAAGTATGGCAACAAATGAATTCCATTTTATCCACTCACTTCCCATTCTCACTCTCTCACCTTTTTCTGGGTAGCTTATCTGACATGTGGTCTTCTCTAGCCTCTGATGTTTCCATTATTGATCTGCTCATAGCGGTAGCTTTTCAACAGATCACTAAATCTTGGAAGGATGCGTCTAACGTTTCTTTTCAGGCTTGGTGGTATGTAGTTTGCTACAATCATAGGCTAGACAGAGCATATGTTTACCCCATTACACTAGCTATTAAGCGTGATTTACAATGGTTACCAATTACCAATTTTTTAGACTTATCTGCTCAATCTCGTCCGAAGCATACTCCTATCACTGAAGAAGTTCCTAGACCGCCATGATATAGTTCACACAATGTGTTATTTTGTACTCAATTAATTGTTTATTTCTCTCCTTAATGTATGATATTTTAGAAAAAAAATTGCTTGTTCTATGCTTATCAGGAATTTTCTATGATGATTGCTTTCTGTGCACTCTCTTTTCCCTCTTTCCTTCTCTCTCCCCCTCTCTTCTCTTCTTTCTTTCTTCCTTTCTTACATCGCTTTGTTCACTTTTTTGCCTGATTGCCTTGTATTTTGTAATGTTGATATATCATATGCTTTCTATTGCAATCCTATTTTACAATAAATTATTTTTTGAAACTTAAAAAAAGGTCTTGAAAGATCGACCTAATGAGGCCCAGGATTTCTATGTCTCTGCTATTTAAGTGGAGCACACCATAGTGGAGGTGGAGAACTTTGTTTTTGGGGCAGAGTGCTTCCCGATCCACAGCAAACAGCAACTGCCTTATAGGAGCACACAGAATACAAAGTAGGCTATTCCAGAGCCTTCCATTGACCACAACACAATCATACTCCGCCCTGCATTTCCATCTCTCACACATTCTTTCAGAATGGCTGGAGGCCGACAAGAGAAAGCCCACTTTTCCCAAGGCAAACTAGACATCACAAGGAAGATGGCCTCCAAAAGTTTCCTTAGCAGTTTGGGGAGCCAGCCAGCCAGCTGAGAAATGTAGCACAAATCTAAATAGCAAACACAACAATGATGGACAGAATGTGGATCAATGTCACACATTCACCCCAGTCCAAAGATCTGGGCCCAAATCCATCGTTTTTCCACTCCACATCACCCTGGGTTAGACAATGGCAATTTGCAAATCAGCGCTGACCCTGTGCCCCATGGGAACAGTCCAGTCCGAACTACAAAAGCCATGTCCTTCCCAGAACGGAAACAAGCATCCGAGGACCGGCCCGGTTTCGAGGTAACACCTCTCATCAGCCCGGCTAGCTTGATTCCAGTGGCGTGGAGTAACTGGGACTCACGTCTGAGCATCCCCAGTACACTTAGAGCGGTAACTGCAAACACAACAATGATGGACAGAATGTGGATCAATGTCACACATTCACCCCAGTCCAATTGTGGTTGCAATTACCGCTCTAAGTGTACTGGGGATGCTCAGACGTGAGTCCCAGGCACTCCACACCACTGGAATCAAGCTAGCCGGGCTGATGAGAGGTGTTACCTCGAAACCGGGCCGGTCCTCGGATGCTTGTTTCCGTTCTGGGAAGGACATGGCTTTTGTAGTTCGGACTGGACTGTTCCCATGGGGCACAGGGTCAGCGCTGATTTGCATATCGCCATTGTCTAACCCAGGGTGGTGTGGAGTGGAAAAACGATGGATTTGGGCCCAGATCTTTGGACTGGGGTGAATGTGTGACATTGATCCACATTCTGTCCATCACTGTTGTGGTTGCAATTACCGCTCTAAGTGTACTGGGGATGCTCAGACGTGAGTCCCAGGCACTCCACACCACTGGAATCAAGCTAGCCGGGCTGATGAGAGGTGTTACCTCGAAACCGGGCCGGTCCTCGGATGCTTGTTTCCGTTCTGGGAAGGACATGGCTTTTGTAGTTCGGACTGGACTGTTCCCATGGGGCACAGGGTCAGCGCTGATTTGCATATCGCCATTGTCTAACCCAGGGTGGTGTGGAGTGGAAAAACGATGGATTTGGGCCCAGATCTTTGGACTGGGGTGAATGTGTGACATTGATCCACATTCTGTCCATCACTGTTGTGTTTGCAATTACCGCTCTAAGTGTACTGGGGATGCTCAGACGTGAGTCCCAGGCACTCCACACCACTGGAATCAAGCTAGCCGGGCTGATGAGAGGTGTTACCTCGAAACCGGGCCGGTCCTCGGATGCTTGTTTCCGTTCTGGGAAGGACATGGCTTTTGTAGTTCGGACTGGACTGTTCCCATGGGGCACAGGGTCAGCGCTGATTTGCATATCGCCATTGTCTAACCCAGGGTGGTGTGGAGTGGAAAAACGATGGATTTGGGCCCAGATCTTTGGACTGGGGTGAATGTGTGACATTGATCCACATTCTGTCCATCACTGTTGTGTTTGCAATTACCGCTCTAAGTGTACTGGGGATGCTCAGACGTGAGTCCCAGGCACTCCACACCACTGGAATCAAGCTAGCCGGGCTGATGAGAGGTGTTACCTCGAAACCGGGCCGGTCCTCGGATGCTTGTTTCCGTTCTGGGAAGGACATGGCTTTTGTAGTTCGGACTGGACTATTCCCATGGGGCACAGGGTCAGCGCTGATTTGCATATCGCCATTGTCTAACCCAGGGTGGTGTGGAGTGGAAAAACGATGGATTTGGGCCCAGATCTTTGGACTGGGGTGAATGTGTGACATTGATCCACATTCTGTCCATCACTGTTGTGTTTGCAATTACCGCTCTAAGTGTACTGGGGATGCTCAGACGTGAGTCCCAGGCACTCCACACCACTGGAATCAAGCTAGCCGGGCTGATGAGAGGTGTTACCTCGAAACCGGGCCAGTCCTCGGATGCTTGTTTCCGTTCTGGGAAGGACATGGCTTTTGTAGTTCGGACTGGACTGTTCCCATGGGGCACAGGGTCAGCGCTGATTTGCATATCGCCATTGTCTAACCCAGGGTGGTGTGGAGTGGAAAAACGATGGATTTGGGCCCAGATCTTTGGACTGGTGTGAATGTGTGACATTGATCCACATTCTGTCCATCACTGTTGTGTTTGCAATTACCGCTCTAAGTGTACTGGGGATGCTCAGACGTGAGTCCCAGGCACTCCACACCACTGGAATCAAGCTAGCCGGGCTGATGAGAGATGTTACCTCGAAACCGGGCCGGTCCTCGGATGCTTGTTTCCGTTCTGGGAAGGACATGGCTTTTGTAGTTCGGACTGGACTGTTCCCATGGGGCACAGGGTCAGCGCTGATTTGCATATCGCCATTGTCTAACCCAGGGTGGTGTGGAGTGGAAAAACGATGGATTTGGGCCCAGATCTTTGGACTGGGGTGAATGTGTGACATTGATCCACATTCTGTCCATCACTGTTGTGTTTACAAATCTAAATAGGGCAGGAGATTGCCCTATGGTTAAGTGCAAATGGGTGTTTACGTAAAGCCATTGGCTGCGCAAACATTGGCAGTACCTCTGGCAGTGGGAATGGCCAAAGTCTGAGTATGTGCTAGATCTATCATGGCAGCCACACATGCAATACCACTGGCTATTTTGTGAACACAGATGGGCCCTGAAAACAGCTTAGCTGACCCTACATGCTCCACTGAAAGAACACGAGCAACAGCAAGACTGTATGTCTGAACATCACCAGAATACATAACTGCACATATAGTTTGAAAGAGTTGTCCTGTCAAGTGTCAGGTTTTTGTGTCTTTTGTTTGTTCTGTGTTGTTTGTATTCTATGCTGTAAAACATGACGTTGAATGAATGTTATTTTGTTCCCAATACATGTTATAAATCATAAAACAATATGTTGGGATATAAGGACTTTGTAAAGAGAAAACGCCTGTGTTTGAAAGAAATGTTGAAGTAATCTTTGTCATATTGCCTTATCTGAAAGATAAGCGACTTCATATTGTGACTTGTACATGTAACTTATTGTCGTAAATATCATTAATTTTGGGAGGGGGGTAGCCTACCAACTCATTGAACCCATGCTGGTTAGGTAAAAGCACTGCCCTGAAAGAATCTCTGCTCAGCCCCAGGTACCTATGGAGCAAGCAGCATGCAATGCCCTTCGAAGTATGTACTAACTTCAAGCACTATCAGCAATTTTGACAGCAAGAACACAACACAGTAAAATCCCTAAATCGATTTAGAAAAATAGAGACAAAATTAATTAGCAAACAGACACTGAGTTCATCAAACTAGGTTCAGTGGAATCATATAAATATTTTTTTTTAATTATAGCTTCCATTTCAAGCCTTCTGCCATGGATCTTGCAGCGCAACAATTCCTCTGGAGAGGTTCAATGCTCAAATAGGTCCACCTCTCGATTTTTTTTTGTTACATCTGTTTATTGGGATTTTATATTTCATGTTACAAGTTGATACTTCATGATTAACATATATTAACATTCATTTGCTGGTGTTTGAATGATATCTGTAATGATGAGTTCTATAATCCCAACGCACTTCAAACACATTGAATAGGATACCTTATGATAGTCCGGGACTTATCCTCTAGTTTAACTTTCCATACAATAGTGTGGTTTGTGTTGTCTGGTTGGGTGGGTGTCCCAGAGGTGTAGATTGGTATTTCGCCCTCACCTCTACCTTTGTGTGTCTTCTTGGATAGAATACATAATTGTATTCCCAGTCAGAAAAATTTGGTTTCGGAAATACAGAGGGGGAAAAACTGAACTGTTAACTGTGGGGGGGAAATCGGGTGTGGGGAAAGGTGGGGAGCGGTTGGAATGTACATCGGTGTTGATCAGTGATGTGACTGGTTGTGGTTCAGTTTTATTGTACTGCTGTGTGTGTAAGCGGAAATGAAATGAAAATTGGGTTTATATAGCGCACTTCTACCCTGAAGCCTGGTAGCGCTAGGACCGGGTGAGGCGGAGAGCATAGCCAGATCAGGAGTGATTAGTGGAAAAGAAAGGTTTTCAGGAGTTTACGAAAGATCTGTAAGTTGGGTTCACTACGAAGAGCGAGAGGCAAGGAGTTCCAAAAAATGGAAGCATTCCAGGAGAATGAACGTCCACCCCATCTGGCTCGGCGTACTTTCCTAGTGGTAGCCAGGAAGATCGTACTAGAACGTAGATTTCTAGAAGGTTGATAGGGGATGACAGGGGAGCAAATCATTGCAGGTCCTGAGTTCCACATAGCTCTGTGGGCTTAGCACATGGCCTTGAACCAAATTCTGGACTGAATTGGCAGCCAGTGGAGCTTCTGCAAAGCAGATGACGCTGATTGACTTCGGGGAAGCTCCAGGAGTAGCTGGGCCGCACAGTTCTGAGTTACCTTTAGTTTTTTTAATGGTGGCCAGTGGGGCGCCCAAATACAAAGCATTCCCATAATCTAAGCAGAATAGGATAAGGGCCTGAACCATGATCCTTTGGGCTTGAAAGGGTAGTAAAGGCAGAATTTTCCTTAACAGTCTCATAAAGCCGAAACAGGTGGTGGAGAGTTTGGTGGCTTGGTAGTTGAAGCAGAGAGCACTATCCGGCCACACGCCCAAATTCTTTATCTGATCTTTAGGGGCCGGCATAATGCCGAGGTAGGTAGGCCACACCAGAGTCGGGCTAGGTGAAGGGGACTTACCCAGGAACATCAGTTCTGTCTTGTCCCCGTTTAGCTTGAGGTGGGATAGTGCCATCCATTCGGCTACCGCTTCTAGGCAGATGCCCAAGGTGCTAGAAGACCCCTGAGGGTGGTTTAGTGCCACCACCAGTTGGGTGTCATTTGCGTAGGTGAGAATTTCGATACAGAAAGGGAGCACTATCCCAGGCAATGGCTCCATATAGGTGTTAAAAAGCGTGGTTCTCAGGGAAGAGCCCTGTGGAACCCCATAGCTAAGAGGCCATATGTTAGATGAAGTGGTACCCTCCGAGATCTGAAAAAAATGGTCTTTCAGGAAGGACCGGAACCAGGTGATAGCCAACTCTGTTACACCAAGATGCTTCAGTCGGGTGAGCAAGATATTATGATCCACAGTGTCAAAAGCGGCACTGAGATCCAGCAATATGATTGCTGCAGTTCCGCCCTTGTCCAGGAGCATACGAGCCTCTTCTGTCACTGCCAGCAGGGCTGTTTCCATCCCAAGCCTGGGACGAAAGCCTGCCTGGGAGTCATGGAGAAGGTTGTTAGACTCCAGGTAGTGAACCAAAGTGGTGTTAACATGCCTCTCAAGCAGCTTACCCAGCCAGGGAAGAAGGGAGATGGGGCGATAGTTGGCCATGTTGGAAGTGTCCATGTTGGGTTTCTTCAGTATTGCTCTAACTTGGGCACATTTCCACGCCAGTGGCACCTTTCCTGAGTTGATGGAGGCATTAAGGACATTTAGGATCACTGGCCCGATGACCTCCATGACTAGCGTGAGGTGGCGCGGAGGAGCTGGATCGGTGGGAGAGCCAGAAATTACTCTTGACATTAAGGTGTTCAGTAATTCCTCATCGAGCAGGGGAAATTCTGTTAGGGAGTACTGTGGATTAGAATGGGTACTCTCAGTGCACACAGTGGCGGGATTGTCCTAAGCATGAGTGAAGGAATGGGAAATAAGCTGAATTTTTTGATGGAAATATTCCGCCTGATTGTCACAGCGAACTTGGGCGTCTATTGGGTTGTTTTTTGGGGGGGGAATACTGACCAGGGATTTAGCAATACAAAAAATCTCCTTGGGTGAATTGGCGGCCGCACTACTCTTGCGCTCATAGAATGCAGATTGCGCGGCTTTGATTTCTGCCTTATAATTCCTGATACCATCTCTATAGGCATGTCTCCTGCCAACGTCTGGGAGCTGTCTCCAGGTCCTTTCTAGTTTCCTACATGTTTGTTTAAGTTCCCTAAGTTTGGGTGTGAACCAAGGTGCCGCTCTTTGGTTTTATTATATGATAGTGTCTTTGGGAGAAGTGAGTCTAGAGAATTTTTTATCCAGGAATTAAACTTAATGTTGGCCTTTTCAGGATCAGGATCAGAAGTAGGAATGGTGGCAGTTAGTATGGAGGACCACTGGCTAACAGAAAGATTAGACCATTTCCTTTACAGCCGTGGGGCCGAGCTCTGCACACAAGGGGGGGGCTGTGGTTTCCCATTCTAAAGGGACCAGTGAGTGGTCCGTCTAAGGGAGAGGAATTGGAGTGCCTACGTGGAGCTTCAGATCATTGCTGAACACAGCATCAAGAAGGTGACCCTTAATATGAGTGAGGGCAAATCCCTGCTGTGCAATCTGAAGATAAGAGAGATTGGACAGAAGGTCTGTTGCCTGATGGTAAAGACGGTCATCTAAATGAATACTTAGATCCCCGAGAACTGTAAAGCTAGCGGGAGGTAATGCTAAATCGGCAACAAGGGTCAGCAGACTATTGAGAAACTGACCCATTGGTCCTTGGGGCCGATAAAGTAACAGGCCCGAGAAGGTGACCGTAAGTGATATTTCTAGTGCAAAATTCATACTTTCACAGTCCGGTAGCTCCTCAGTTGAGGAACAACAGCAGAAATGATCTTTAAAAATTATCGCTAACGATCAGCTCTGTGTAATGAGCATCCCAGTTGTAGAATATGGGTATTGGCTGGATCGACCTCATCTTGCAACCAGGTCTCGGTTAGGAAGAGAGCGTCAGGTTTGCGATTGTCTAAGAGGAGCATAAGTACGGCTGAGTGCTTGGGAAAGGAGCGACAATTTAAAAGAAGAAATTTTAAAGGAGGAATGGTCTCCTGAGCATCATTTAAAGAAGGGTTGAATTTAAAATTACAATGAAGGCAGTTTGAGAGGTTGATGGTGGGGCACATCATATGCAGACACTTAGCACCAGATGTCATCCTTAGGTTCCGCAGTGTCTCTCACAGTGTATCTATAATGTGTGTTCTGGAGATTGTAAAAATTGTCAGGGGTACTGGCCCTGGTCCCGGCCTGGAACGGACGGGCGCAGACGGGCTTGCCTTTGGCTCGCCGCTGGCGTGCCCGCTGCGTGCGTCTGCTGCGCGCGTCCGCTGCGCGCGGCTATGAGGTGTCAGCTAAGTAGTGTTGGAGGTTCAGAGACTAGAGCGCTGCCCAACCGGAAGTGAGTATCTGCTCCCAAGAGGCCCTCCGCACAATCGGCTCTAGCTGCGTCGGACCGGGGCCAGAGAGGACACAACATGTGAGAAATGCTGGCAGTGCGAATGAATTTTTAACAAAAGCCGATTTTAAGGTGCAGTTGAATTTTTAAAAGAAGACGATTTAAAATTGCACAACAACAGTAGCATTCAGACACTAACACACAACAACTAGGAGTAGCTCTTTACCACTAAGATTTACTGTGTCCGCTGCGCGTGGCCATGAGGTGTCAGCTAAGGGGGGTAGAGACCGTCTGTGTGAGATGGGGTTGTCTGGTATGTCCTGGATATGTCATCGGCTTTCTGTGTCCTGATGTTGTATGGTATTTACTATTATCTGTTCCGCAGGGAATAGGAGGGGGGTTTGGGGTTGAGGTTGTGAGGCCTCAGGTGTTGCCGCCATTGTCGCCTCTTGTGTGAATTGGAATAGTAGATGTGCCCATTCCATAGATATGGGATGTTTGCGTGCCCCTTTTACCTCCTCATCCCTTAGTACCTCTTCCTCTGCTGCACCCCATTTTTTCATAGCGCCTACCCAGGCCGCTTCTGGGGGTCCCGCTGGGGCCCGCCAGTGCATGGCTATTGCTCTTTTTGCTAAGAGAATGGCTAGGGATGCAAAGCAACATTGTAATTTTTTGGTCTTTCTTTTGCGGAAAATTCCCAGTGCACATGCGGATATGATCGAGAAACTGACCAAAGCTCAGAGTGTTCGGTGTACCTTATCCCAGTACTGTTGAATGGTGGGGCAATCCCAGAACATATGTTTAAAGTTCGCCTCCGGGGTCTGACAGCGGGGGCATGCAAAGTGTGTATTAGGATAAAAACGGTGTAGTTAACGTGGCGTGAGGTATGCTTGGTGTAGGATATTGAATTGAATGTTTTTGAAACCTGCATTCCTAGAGACCTTTTTCGGATACTTTAGAGCCTTCTCCCATTCTTTATCATGGAATACCCATCCTACCTCGTCCTCCCATTTCTGTCATAACACATCTAAAGAAGTACTGGTCAGTTCCCGGATCGCTTTGTAGTGCCAGGTGACTAAGTATCTGCCTGCCCCCATACGCAGGATTGTGTGTAGCACCGCGTGTGTTGGGGGTTCCCCCTCACGAAGATCCCAGCAGTGTCGGCTGCTATCTAAGAGTTGTCTGTGTATCAGGAATTGTCCTGGTGGGAGATCATAACGCTCAACCATTTGGGCATATGTCCGAAACTGTCCGTCTTCAAACAGGGACTCCACCTCGGTCACTTCATGCTCAGTCCACACCCGAAGAGCTCCCGTAGTATAGTATTTGTCCTTTCGGGGAAGTCCTACTAGTGGGAGTAGTGGGGAATACAGGGGTTTTCCCCTTGACATGCAATGGATTTGCAACATTCACACGCAGGCCAGAGATACCTGTAGAGGGTGTGTGTGTAGTAGTTTGGTACCCGGCATTAACAACCTCCGGATGGCTGGAAGGGGTACACAGCCTTCGTCGGTGATAGTTTCCCCGATATGTCGTTCTTCCATCCAATGAGATAGCCATTGGAGTTGTGCCGCTAGGAAGTTTGCTTCAAAGGACGGAGTTCCCAGCCCTCCCCGAGTCGGGGGTAAGTACAGTGTGCTTAAAGCTATTCTATGCCGACCACCCCCTCATATCAGTGTTGTGAGTAGCGTATCTAACTCCTGAAAAAAAGGAGCGCAGTGGTATTACAGGGAGATTAGTGAAATGATAACATAGTCTAGGAACCATAATCATCTTGGCTATGGCTACGCATCCGATGGTGGCCTAGGGAGGTGTTTTCCAGAAGTTTACCGTCGTTCGCAGTCCCATTAATGTCTTACGATGATTTCCTTCGTAGAGGTCTTTGAGTGAATGATATAGCCGTACTCTCAGATATTGAGGGGCTTCAGTACTCCAGGTGATTTTCTGGGTTCCAACTGATATGTCCAGAAGGGCCAGATGTGGGCTAAGTGGTGTTAGATCTGGGGGTCTTAGTTGGCAATGGTATTCACCTTTGTCCAAATAGGGACCCTTACTTCTAAGTCAGGATAAGGGGATTACACTCCTTAATAACCCCTGCTCACCCCCTTGGTAGCTTGGCACGGGCAGACAGGCTTATCTCAGAGGCAGTGTGTTAAGCATTTGTGAATATACACAGTAATACAGTGAAAAGACTACAGATGGACACAACACAGAACCGGAGTTCGGGTGTGGCACCCGGCGAGGCAGCCTTTGGGACCAAGACCACTGGGCTGGCCCAAGGACAGTTTGAGGACTCAATGACCCCTAAAGTAAACATCTTGGAGATTTCCTCCTTAATGTAAGCCCTAACATTGTCAGTCACTCTGTAAGCCTTGTGTTTCACAGGAAGGCTGTCTCCAGTGTCCACATCATGGACACACCACTCTGTGACACCAGGAACCAAGGAAAATAGATCAGAGAATTGCCCCAACAAATGGCGACAATCTTGCTGCTGATCAGGGGTCAGTGTGGCAGAGAGGCTGACACCATCCACTGACCCATCTTGCTCTGTTGCAGAGAGGAGGTCAGGAAGAGGCTTGGTCTCCTCCTCCATTCCATCATCTGTCGCTAGGAGCATGCCCACTTTGGACCTTACTAAGTGGGGCTTAAGGCGGTTCACATGCAGAACCCGCAAGGGGTTCCTGGGAGTCTGCAAGTTCACCAGATAGGTGACATCACTCTTGCGCTCCACCACCTCATATGGACCGGTCCACCTGTCCTGGACACACAAAGCTCTACAGGGGCCATGACCCAAACTTTCTGTCCAGGTTGAAGCTCGATCAGAGTGGCATTCTGATCGTACCAATGCTTCATTTCCTCCTGGCTGGCTTCCAGATTCGCCCGAGCGAGATCTCTGAAACGCCATGTCTGGTTCCTGAAGGCCAGCATGTAGCTATATACATCCTGGGGAGGTTTCCTGGGAGATTTCTCCCAGCCTTCCTTGACCAAACTTAAAGGTCCTCTTACAGGGTGACCATACACAAGCTCAAAGGGGCTGAACCCTAAAGACTTTTGTGGCACCTCACGGTAGGCAAACAGAAGGCATGGCAAGAGGACGTTCCACTTATGCCTCATTGGTTCCTCAAGACCCATAATCATGCCTTTAAGGGTCCGGTTGAATCTTTCCACCAGCCCATTTCCTTGTGGATGGTAAGGAGTGGTGAACTGGTAACACCACACTCCTTCCACAGGGACTTCATATAATTAGAAATGAAGTTTGTACCTCGGTCAGACACCACCTCTCTGAGGAACCCCACATGGGAGAAGATCCCTATCAGTGCACGTCCCACCACGGGGGCCATCGCTATCCTGAGCGGAATGGCTTCCAGGTACCGGGTAGCATAGTCCACCAAGACCAGGATATACCTGTTGCCCATGGTTGTCTTGGGGTCCAGTGGCCCCACAATGTCAATGCACACCCGTTCAAAGGGGGTACTGACTACAGGGAAAGGTTGGAGAGGGTCCTTGTGCCTCCTTCAACTTTTCCCACTTGCCTGGCGAGTTTGACAGGTCCTACAATGAGTATCTGAACTCTTTCGCATCTGGGGCCAATAAAAGTGGGAGACAAGCCTTTCAAAGGTCTTGTTCTGCCCCAGATGACCAGCTAAAGGAACATCATGATCCAAACCGAGTAGGAAGGCTCTGAAGCGCTGGGGTACCACCAGCACACGGGCTGACCCAGGCTCAGCAACCTTAGGCTCGCTATACAGGAGACCATTCTCCCAGTAGATCCAATGTGATCCAGACTGATCACCTGCTGCCTGGTTTGTGGCCTGTTGCCTTAAACCCACAAGAGAAGGCCACTTCTGCTGCTCTTCACAAAATTCCTCCCTGGAGGGACCCCCTTCTTGCTGCCAATGGGTCAGCTCAGGTAGGTTCCCCAGTTCAGAAACTTGCTCCCCTGTAGGGTCCATGGCATTCCCCTCAAGGTCTGCCTCCTCCTGGACCATGGGAATAATGGGGGCTGGTTTCCCACACCCCCACCTCTTCTCTTTAAGGCAGGTCCCTGGGCCATACTTTCAGGCTCCAGGGTCTCTTGAACACCCTTAGCTGCCATAGACCGAGTGGTCACACATGCCCACTCAGGCAGACCCAACATCTATAAATGCGCCTTCCTCTCCACCTTAGCCCAAGGGGAGCTTTCTAAATCATTGCCTAACAGACAATCAACAGGCATAGATGGCCTCACAGCTACTTGAAGAGAACCAGAGACCCCCCACTCAAAGGGAACTTGAGCCACCTTGCAATGGCTCTCTGTGTTGTCAGCGGCAACAACTGGGAAGAATGCATGAGGGGCTACCTGCTCTTCAGACACCAACTGACACTGGACAGCTGTCACACTTGCTCCTGTGTCTCTCAGAGCCTCCACTCTATGGCCATTGGTGGTCACCCACTGCCTGTATTTCTTAGTGTTATCAGGCTGCTGAGTTTTAGAGACCATCTCAAAGTCGCCTAATGAGACAAGGGACATTTCTGCAGGACCCCACCCACCGTGGGCACCCAACTCACCCCACCCAGGGCTATACTACACCTGCCATCTGACAGGTTGGTGCACAGGGTAGCAAATACTAACCCTTTTGAGGACACTGGGGATCATACCAACGGTGTCCCACCTGCTTACACTTACAAGCAGGTAACAGGCCCCCTTTGAACAGGTTTACCTGTCGGGGTCCTGACGTCTTTTCAGGGGTAGGCTGGGAACCCTTACCTTGGTTCCCTTGGGAATTACTTTGGGGACCTTTTTGGAACTCCCTCTGTTTACCCTGGTCCCCCCCACTCTTCTGCTGGGGACCCTGCCCACCTTTGGCGGAGTCTCCCACAAGACCCTTTTGGACCCTGGTACTGACCCAGCGGTCCGCCTCTTCAGCAAGCTTTCTAGGGTTAGTCAACTTGCTATCAACAAGATGCTGGCGTAGCTCTGGAAAACAATTAGCAGACAAGTGCTCCCTAGCAATCAAATCATAGAGCGCTAGAAAATTATCAACATTGCTACCCCTCACCCAACCATCCATAGCTTTCCAAAAGAAAGACACATATTCTACCCAAGTGGTTCCCTCCAGCTTCTTACAATTCCTGAACCTCTGTCTATAGCGTTCTGGAGTTAACCCATACCTTGTCATCAGTTCTTCTTTCATGTGGGCATAAGACATCCTATGATCACTGGGCAAGTCTAACAAAGTATCCCTACCTTCAGTTAAAAAGCAGCCCACAACCCCGCTCCCCAATCCTTCTCAGGGACCCGGTGGGCCAACATTGCTATCCCCTAGGCTGCAAACCAATGCCCAATATCTTCATTCTTGTGAAAATCTTTGATGACATCCTTGGGAATAGGTACTCTGCCTTCTGAAGGCACAGATGGTGCGCTGCCACCGGAGGAATTGATTTCTAGGCCCTTGGCCTTGATCTCTAACTCCCTCAACATTCTCTCATGCTCCATTCTCATTCTCTCCCTTTCCAAGGACAACCTATTATTCTCTGTTTCCCTCTGACTCTCCATTTTAAGCTTAGCCAACTCCAGCTTCAGTGCCCTATTTCTCTGCCTGTCTTCCAATTGTCTAGGGGACAGGTCTTTGGAAGAGATGCTGGTGACAGGTGGGGATGGCACCCCTCCTCTGGCTGGAAACTCTGGCCCATCAATTTGCCCATCTGCATTCCCCAGCTGGCTCCACCACAAGATCAGGGACATTTCTAGCTTCTACCCAGGCCCTTAGAGCCTTTTGGTAGCCTTCCTTTTTAAGAATGCCTGGTGTAGCATCTTTCAATTTCCTGCAGAGATACTTGAGCTGTTTCACAGTGTAGGTTTCCAATCTCTCTTCCTCAAAATCAAGATCCATAGATGCAACAGATGACGTTTTACTCATGGTTGTAAAAATTGGGAGTTTTCAGGAAAAACTAACAGTCCAAGGAAAAAGGATTCTAAAAAAAGTATGTGGTCGCGTTTGGTCTGCACTCACTAGTAGCGTGCACCAATCACTGTATATGAAACACAAATGCAAGGTCCAAATCCTCACCGCTGACCACCAATGTTATATCTGGGGGTCTCTAGTTGGCAATGGTAATCACCTTTGTCCAAATAGGGACCCTTCCTTCTAAATCAGGATAAGGGGATTACACTCCTTAATAAGCCCTGCTCACCCCCTTGGTAGCTTGGCATGAGCAGATAGGCTTATCTCAGAGGCAGTGTGTTAACTATTTGTGAATATACACAGTAATACAGTGAAAACACTACAGATGGACACAACACATGTTTTATAAAAATAAGTATTCTTTATGTAGACTTAAACACAAGACCACAAACGACAAAAATCCGCAATCCTACACTTAAGATTACTTAAAAGATGATTAAAGTTCCTTAGTTCAAATTGTTGGTAAATGCGACAAAGTTCTCAACAAAGTACCTGGATGTGTAACGCAAAGTAAACAAAAGGCTCGCAAACGGGGATATGCGTTGGTTCCGTGATCCGGGGGAACGGTTGTGTCCTGCCTCAATGCTTGCGCAGAGTAGGGGACTCGTCGTGAGCCTTACCAGTGCGGAGGTGATGCATAGATTTTCGGCCTGAGGGCCCGTTGCGGTGTGCAAGATGGCGCCTTGATATGATGCGATGATCTGGTTGCGATGCGAGAAGATGGCGCCCTTGATGCGGCGATGCTATGACGATGCGATAATGCCCTGGCAGCCTTGCGACGAGTCTGTACTTTGGAGCCGTAACAGGCCCTGCTACACGCTACTTCGGTGATGCGATGGCGACTCTCTCGGCGTCAAGCTTCTCCGGTGATGCGACAGCAGGCAGCTTGGATTTACACACGCTTCCAGGGAGATGCGGCGAAGGCTCGCTTCTCCGGCGTTGCGACAATTTCAGCTGTGGCAGCGGCACGCTTCTTCTCGATGCATCACGCTTCCAGCTCCCAGCGGCACGCAAGTGACTGGAGTCAGAATTCTCAGCAAGGAAATTCAGGAGGGAGCTGGAGGTGAAGTCTTTTGTCCCTGAGACATCAGCAGGAGGCAAGCACAGTTCAGGCCCTTGAAGAATATTCTGTAGATGAAAGACCTTCCAGAGTTCCTTCTCCTTTCCCTTGGCAATGAAGCAACCACTGCAGGCCAACTTAGCAAACAGCACACTGGCAGAGGGGCAGTCCAAACTCCTGCAGCTTCCTTGGTTCTTCTCCTTGGCAGAAAGGTTTCTTGTTCCAGAAGTGATCTAATTTCTTGGGATCAGGATCCCAATATTCATACCCCAAAATCCTTTGTTCTCTGAAGGCAGAGAGGCCTTTGCCTAGCCCAAACCAGTTCCTGAGCACTTTGTTTACATGACTCTCTTCTTCCTTTCACTGTGCAGGGCAGAGACATCAGCCGCCCCACATGAGGTGGAGCTAGCACAGGGGAAGGAAGATACAGCTCTGGAGCACTCTGTTGACATGATTCCTCCTCTCCTTTCACAGTGCAGGGCAGAGACATCAGACACGCCACAGGGGGTGGAGCCAGCATTGTAGAGGGAAGGCCCAGCCCTATTCAGGTCCCAGGTGCAACTCCTCCCTCCCATATAGATGCAGATCTCTCTATTCACCACTGGGCTGCCCCAGCCTGTCTCCTGAATCCCCCAGCCCTGTCACTCACAAACCCAGACAAGGAATACACAACCCAGCAGAGGCAGGCCTGGATAGTTAGGCAAGAAAATGCCTACTCTCTAAAAGTGTTATTTTCAAACACAGAATATTAAAACCAACTTTACTATAAGATGTATTTTATTATTCTGAGTTCAGGCATACTAAATTTGAATTTCTACCATGTTCCCCGAGTCAGTTAGGAATATAAAAATTGAATAATCTAACTGCCCATTCTGGCCTATGAGAACAGGTAGCCTTCAATAGTGAAAAACGAAAATGACTGTAATTCACTATTAGAACATGCTGCACACATCAGAGCATGTCCTACCTTATACTTACAATGCACCATGCCCTTGGGCCTACCATAGGATGTCTAATATGAAGCAAAGGGAAGGTTTAGGGACTGGCAAGTGGGTGCACTTGGCCAAGTTGACATGGCAGTGCTAGACTGCACACAGGCCTTGCCATGGCAGAACTGCAATGCCCCTGCACTAAACACAAATTGTATGGTATGATAGTAAAACGTGGTTAAATACAATGGTTGATATAATTGCAGCACTCCAAACACATAGTGAGTATTCACAGTTCAGTGATCATGAGCATAAAAAGAAGCTGTGAAAAGGTCAATGGTCCGTTCATATGTTCATTTTCTGTTTAATGTTCCCAAAAGATAAGCCAACACGTGTTTCATCGCAGGGAACAACTGCGAATCTTCAGGGCTGAACAAAAAATACAAATGGGGTTGTGTAAGAACATATTCTGTTTGTGCCAAACTTCACGTAAATGACTGTATGGTGTGCACCAAAGTGACAGAAAGCATGCCTATGGGGTGACTTGGAGTGTTTGTGTTGGGAAAGAAACAAAACATCAGGTGACATATGTGATTGAGAAACGACATATGTCAGGTCTACATAAAGAGATCTGTTATCATAAAACTGTTTATAAAATAATACACTGGCCGGTATGAAAGGTGAGTGAGGTGAAATAAGGGTGTCCGGTAGGCAGGACGGTATCCCATGTGACTCCTAGCTATAACATCTCGCAATCGGCTAAGAAGAAATGTCTGAATTATACATTTGTCAATTTGGGCTAGTATTAGTAGTGCGTTAACTATTCTGATGAGTCTGGTACATTTCTAGATATAAATTCGTGGCCGGTCACGCTATCCGATTGCAGGGTTGTTGTACGAAGTATGGGGCCTTATTTAAGAATATACACTCAAACATGGAAATCTCATATTGGTCGTTCTGAAAAGTTCTGGCCTACCTGGAAAAGAGGGCTCATATAATAAGTGTTCTAAGTCGGAAACACCAAAGAGTAAGGGCGCGAAAGAGCCGGTCAGTGTGTAGACTCTGGTTCTTGTCTACAGAGAGGAGTATAGATTGTACTTAGTCAAAAAATTTTTTTTAAATTTTTATATAAGTGTTGTACCAGAAAGCAAAAAGCAGAAAGCTTAAAAAGCAAAAATTAACAAAAGAAAGCAAGAAGGAAACTAAATGACTCGTGAGAGATATATATAATTAACAAAGGCTGGGTGTAGGTATAATCTTACGTAAGCATAGTGATAATCATACTATGGTGATGAGGTAATGACGGTGCAAAGTAAACGTAATTGGGCAAAATTCTCTTGCACACAAAAAGGGGGTTAAGAGTAATTATACTCGTATTAGCATGTCATCTTGCACAAAAAAAAAAAAAAAAAAAAAAAAAAAAGAAGGGGGATACGATAAATTATACTCGTATTATAGGAAGCATGTCATCTTTTATGAGTCAATGCGTTCGCAAATGAGGGTGGGGCGGTGTTTACATATCAACTCACCAGAAATGGAGGTTGCGATTCTTAGTACTTTTAAATAGCTGTGGCCCGGTCTGGGTGAACTAAGGATTTCCAGTTCTGTCCCTCTCAATGTACGGCCGATTAGTAAAGATTTAGCATGGATCTGCATGAGTAAAGACATATATTGAATATTGTAGCTAGGGGGTGTAGAACCCCCAGTGTTCTGGACAGGAAAAATATACACCCTCGGTTTTGCAAACCTAATAACATGTAGCGAAATACGTACCTCGATTTTTCACAAGTTGAGTGAAAACCGGGAGGAGATAAGTCTACGTGATAGGGCGGGTGTGCCTCTACTCACGGAGTGTTTCGTCTTTGCGTAAAAAATAAGAGCGGCAGAAAGTTAGCAACCAGCACATGGGGAGCCACACAACGTGTAAGTCGGACAATTCTAAGGACGAAAGGAAGTCCCTAGCTCCAAACTGAGTTGGCCGCTTACCTTCGTAACGTAATTCCCCCTCCTTTAGTTTCCCGGCGCCGTGTTTCTGGTACGGACACGTGACCGGATGACGAAATCCCTTAAATACCGGTGGATAAGCCGGAAAAGAAAAGAACTAGAGCGTTGCCCAAATTTCCATGTGCGAGGAGTAGGCAAAGAAAGCGAAGAAATACTGGGTGGACGTGCGCTCATAGAGAGTGGCTTCTCTGTAGAGTGTGCTCTCTATTCATTTCACCAAAATATTTAATGTTGTAACAGGCAGTCTCTATGCGTACACGCCTAAATAGTAGTGTATTTAATATCCAATCAATTATCGTGATATCAGAATACTCGCAAGGAAATAAATTTCCGCATTGTAAAATACAGTAGGGAGGTGGATGTCAAAAACACACACCCAGCCAGATATAATTGTGTCTAAGACACGCTAGTGATATTGTCTTGTTAGGAAAGTTATCAATGAGAGCGGATAGGGAAATGTACTAAACTTAGTCTCCGCGTGGACAATGTGGACACATGGTATTTAGAAGAATACCGGATATGGTATACTGCAAGAGTTTGTATGCCCGCTTTATGTATGTACAGCGCTATTTGTCACAGACTAAGTTTATGTTGAAAAACTCCTAGTGGGCATAAAATAAAGACCGACGACAACAACACTTAAGTACTATAGCGAAAGATACATAGTTTTCAATCGTGCATGTTAGTAGTCATGTTATATTACTATGTGATAAAGACAGAAGGAAAAATTGAGATAAACAATTTCGAGTTAGGTACATAATTAATCGCCCAAAAAGAACTGTAACTCTGGGTCATAATTTAAACCGCACTCAATGCTACGCAGACGCATGATCCATGTTGCCTCTTTACGTCTCAGCAGTAATTCTCGATTGCCACCCCTCACATGGATTGGCACGGTCTCAATTCCGAAAAATGAGACTCGAAAGTCCTCTTGGTTTGGCTGGCATTTCGCGACGTGCAAAGCCACCGGGTATTTAGGATCCTGTTTCAGAATAGCTCTCATGTGCTCTGCAATTCTTTCTTTCAAGGATCTGATTGTACTACCTACGTATTTCTTGCCACACTGGCATTCGATTATGTAGATTACGTATTTGGTGGTACAGTTGATATTGGCTCTAATTTCATAGGTTTCTTCAGAGGGGCCCTTGAAATGTTTCGTTTTGTGTTTAGCCCATTTGCACATCGTGCAGAAGCCACACTTGAAGAAACCGTTGCTGCGTTGTGTCAACCAGTTAGGGTTCATGTCAGAGCGAGGTACTGTGGGGCTGAGCCTGTTTCTCAGGGTTCTCCCTTTGCGAAATGTAATCTGAGGCGTTATAGGGATCATTTCTTTTAGTGTTGCGTCCTCTTTAAGTAGACTCCAATGTTTGGTCATGCTTGTCCTGATTAGGTTGTGTAGAGCATTATATTCCGTGATCATTCTCACTGTTTTGTCTCGTTGTTTCAGTTTGTCTTTCGTTTTCAGAGTTTCGTGTCTTTCAATTTTGTTTAGCTTGATTTTCGCTTGGGTCAGAATGGCTTGTGGGTAACCTCGTTTCTCAAATCTCATGTTCATGTTCTTTATCGTATTGTCAAATTCATTATCGTCGCTACAGTTTCGCCTTGCACGAAGAAATTCGCCGAATGGTATCGACTTGATCTGATGGAACGGATGAAAACTGTCTGCTCTCAGAATTGCATTACAGGATGTCGGTTTCCTGTATAGTTTGCTTTGTAGGGTGTTGTTCAGTATATAGAATTCCAGATCCAAGAATTCTATATGGGTTTTACTATGCTTCATAGTGAAGCTCAGTTCCCATGTATTCTTGTTAAGGTATTCGAAAAAGCTTTGTAATAGATCATCTGTCCCAGTCCATAGTAAAAAACAATCGTCTATATAGCGACCCCAAAATAGGATGGAATCAGTGTATTGGCTGCTGTCAGTACCCCACAGGTGGTCCGCTTCGAATGCACCCATGAAAAGGTTGGCAAACAAGGGTGAAAATTTCGAACCCATGGCCACACCTCGTTTCTGTTGGTACCATTTTCTATTGAAGATGAAAAAATTGTTGTTTAAAATTATGTTCATCATAGAAATTAACATTTCTGTGTGAGCCCAAAGGGAGGCCGGACGTTTGGATAGTACTTTAGTAATTGCTGCAATGCCTAGCTTTGGATTGATGCTGGTGTAGAGGGCAACAACATCCATGGTGACTAGTGTGGTCCCTGGTTGCCATTCTAAATCACCTAACAAGCTGAGGATGTGTTTAGAATCTTGGATATATGATGGTAAGTTTCTGACCAGTGGGCCCAGAAACAAATCCACATATTCCGCTATCCTTTCTGTTGGGCCTCCGATGCCTGACACTATAGGTCTTCCTGGAGGAAAAGGAAGATCCTTATGGATCTTAGGAAGGGTATACAGCCACGGGTAGGTTGGTTTAGAAACTTTCAGATACATATGTTCATTGTCATTTAGAAGGCCATCTTCTTTCCATTTGAGTAAATGGTCATTTATAGTCTTCGTGAGTACACCCATGGGGTTAGATGCAAGGGGTTCATAGCAAGAGGGGTCTGCTAATTGATTCGATATCTCATTGTTGTAATCGTCGGCGTTCATTACTACAATGTTTCCTCCTTTGTCAGCCTCACGGATAGTGATGGAGGGATTCTGAGTAAGTGTGGACAATGCAATGCGCTCTCCTTTGGTTAAATTATCTCTAAATATGAATGTTTCATGTAGTTTTTTAATGTTAATTTTGTTAAGGTCTTCTAATACATGTTTGTGAAAATTATCAATACTATTCCCACCTGGTAACGTTGGTGTCCATGTGGACTTGGATTTGAGCCCACTGGCAACCCCCAAGTCCATGTCTATGTTTAATTCTTCTAGAAGTTGACCCATTTCCATGGGGCTGTCTTCTCGCTCGGTAATAGACAACAATAGATGTACTGCTTGTATATCATTTATTGTGTGAGAAACATTTTCATCCAATACAACAGGAATGTTTTTAACATTTCTTTTGTCAGAAGGTTTGCCTGTGAAGTACTTTTTAATCTTTAAGTTACGGACAAATTTAAAAAGGTCTATTTTTGTTTGACAGATGTCACCAGTAGAGTATGGGTTAAAGCTTAAGCCCTTGGCCAGTAAGTTTGTCATGTCAGAGGTAAGGGGAAAAGAGGATAGGTTAATGACCTGAACTTCTTTGTTGGAGTTGTCTAGTTCTTGGGTCTGCCAGATCTTAGTTTTTTGCGATACTCGTCGTTGTCCCCCTCTGCTCCCTCTGTGGGTTTTGGAGGACCTCTTCTTAGTTGTGCCCGATTCCCCTTGCGAATTCGCTCCATTTCTAATAAAAAAGGATTGCTGTTCGCATCTAGGTTATCTTCTGTTTCAGTTTCTGGTTCGCTTAATCCTACAGTGTTTAGAGATGTGTTACTCGAGGAAACAGAGCCAGGGGCAGAGTTGTTTCCTTCTGGTTTTCTAGATTTGGTGGTGGGAATCATGGCATCATATTTACGATCAAAAGTGAATACTCTACCGTTGCGGTAGTCCCCATCATCTCTTTTAATCTGTCTGGCTTTTCTAGTTTTAATCTCTTCCTGATGTTTGAGTAGGATCTCATCCAGAATTGTATAGTTTTTTACAGTGGGTTCTGGTAAATTCAAGTCTTTTATTTCCTGTTCAAGGGTCGAAATTTCTCCCTGTAGTTTTAGGGTCTTCCGGTCTGCGCTTTCTATTAGGATGTCCATAAGGACAAAAGAGTTGTTATTGACCGAGTCTTCCCATTTCTTCATCAGATCTACATCTAGGTTGTCATAGGTAGGAAAGATCTGAGAGCGCAAGCCTCTAGGTATTTGTTTGAGGCGCATGTATTGTTTGAGAGTGGTGGCATCCCACCAACGTGAGTTCTCTTGCAATTTAAGTTTTTCAAGCCTTTTAAATTTTTCTTTGAGGCCCTCCACACGAGGGGGACCAGAATTCGCTGCTGCTGTATGGGTTGGCATGCCTTTGGCTAGATTTTCGAACAGGTCCGCAGCCACTTTATCTCTGTTCATGTTTAGGAAATGTGTTTGGAAAAATTAGCCTATCACAATATAGGTCTGCTACAGTTGTATTAGCGGGGGGCAGCCTACTCTGGAAGTCTGTGGATTGCAACAACTAGGAGGCAGGCCTGAGACACACTTTACAAGCTGATTCTGTGGGTGGCACAACCAGTGCTGCAAGCCCACCAGCAGCATTTGATTTACAAGCCCTGGGCACACATGGTGCACTGTACCTGGGGCTGACAGATAAAACAAATGACCCAATCATGGAATAACCAATTAGTACATTAATTTAACATAGGGAGCACTTGCACTGTGGCACTGATTAACAGTGGCACAGTGCCCAAAGCATAAATCCAGCAAAAACATATCAAAACAGAGGAGGCAATCCGTCAAAATGAAAGGGAGACTCAAGCCAATGATGCCAGGTCTAACAAGTGGTAAAATCATACATTTATCCCAATTGACTTTGAGGCCGGAGGTCTCTTTAAAGTCCCATAACATTGTCCATATCGGGGTGAGGTCACTTGTGACATCTCAGACGTAGATTAGGAGATCATCTGCGTACAGCGATACAGAGTGCACTGTGTCTGCTATTGGAATACCCCATACCTCCCCCTCTCGCCGTAATTTTATTGCCAGGCGTTCTACTGCCAGAGCGAACAGGAGGGGGACAGGGGGCACCCTTGTCTGGTCCCTCGTTCCACCGGAAATGGAGCGGATATAAGTTTGCCTATTCTTACCCTGGAGGTGAGGCGCTTATAGATGAGTTGTGTGTACGCTAATAGAGTTGGACCAACATTTATTTTCCAGAGGACGGCAAACAAATATGGCCATAGTACTGTATCAAAGGCCTTTCGAAGGTCTATAATCAGGCACGCCGCACGTAGGAACTGTTCTTTTGCTCTACATTGGATATGGAACAGTCTGCGTAGATTCTGCGAGGTGTTACGTCTTGGGACAAAGCCACATTGGTTTGGGTGTTCCAGTGTTGGGAGAATTTGGTTATAATGATCTGCTAATATTTTACCTAGAATTTTGCAATGTTATCAGTCCATATAAGGCGGGGAGCATTGGGTCTCTATGTGGCTTGGGGAATGTCACCAGAATTGATTCCCAGAGAGAGCCCGGGAGCTTGCCTCTGGTCAGCGCATCCTCGTACATGGACACAACCCGGAGGTTAGCCGGGCCACAAAGGTGTTATAATACTCGAGCGGGAAACCATCCATTCCTGGCACTTTGTTCCACGCTAGTGTTCTGATCGCGAGGGCTACCTCTGGGGGCTTGATCCTCGTCTCCGACTCCTTTTTGTCTGCGGGTGGGATGTGAGGCATAGGCAATGGGCAGAGGAACTGAGTCAGCTCTTGGTGCGTAGTCTGCGGTGGGGCCCGGTAGATTTCTGAGTAATAATCATGAAATATGTGTAGTATGTCTACTTGTGAGTGTTTAGGGTTTCCAGCTTTGTCTATGAGTTCCATGATTGGTTTTGTGTCTGAGTCTTGTTTAAATAGCCAGGCCAGGAGTGTCCCAGTTCTAGTACCCTCCCGATGTATTCTGGCTGCATAGTCTCTGAAGTTATATTTTCGGAGGTCCCGCATGGCTTCTGCTTGAGAAGTTTTAGCCTCTGCTACGTGCGCTGGGGTGGCTTCCCCTTTATCCAAGTATTTTGATAAGCCCGCCAGCTTTGCCTCTGCTTTTTGTGGTGCACTCTCCAGTGTTCTCCGTACTTCTACTATTTGTTGGATGCAGTGCCCCTTGGCTTCAACCTTGAATGCGTCCCACTCTATTAATCGGGATGACGCTGTACGGGCATTAAGTGTAAAGTGTTCTTGAATGTGGTGTCTATGTGCATGACAAAACGCCTGATCTGTGAGTCACTCCTGTGGCAGTTTCCATCTTGGCACAGAGGGGTGAGGTATTTTACATCTAAGGGTCACTGTGTGTGCACCATGGTCTGACATGACTCTACCTAGGTAGTCTGTGTGTTGTACTTTGGGGAGGAGTGCTGAAGAGCAGAGAAATCTATCAATCCTTACTCTTAAGATGTGTGGGATGAAGTGGAAGGAGTATATTTTAGTGGTTGGGTTCTGCGCTCTTCAGGCGTCCATCAATGCCCAATGATCCACCCAGTGTCGGAAGCGTTCCGTCTGTTTGATCACAGTTGATTATGCCGACGGGGGGTGAGATCTATCTAGGCTGATGTCTAGGGTGCAGTTGTAATCCTCCCAGAAGCCAAGAGATCGATGTGTGTTGGGCCAGTACTCCCGTGAGGCGGCTCCAATACTGATATTGCTCTACATTTGTGGCATATATGCTTCCCAGCAGTATTGATTGACCCTCGAATAGTCCCATTTTTAGAGAGTATCGTCCATCTTTGTCCACTATTCGTGTCTGCTCCCTGAAGGGAACCCCAGGTCTAATCCAGATTAGGGCACCTCTGGCAAATGCGGAGTCTGTTGTGGCACAGACAATGCAGGCAGTCTACCTCCATCGTTGTCAGGTGTGTCTCTTGCAGAAGGGCTATCTGCGCTTGTTGCCTCTTTATATATGCATAGATGGCATATCGTTTGTTTGCTGTGTGCATGCCCCTGACATTTAATGTGATGAGTTATTTATCTGTGTTAGAGATCTTGGTTACCATCCTGTCTGGTGTCTAATCGGGACTTCTCTTTGCGCAATGTCCTCTCCACCCGCCGCCCTCTCTTCCCAACATATTGCCAGTCATCTGCATACCTTCTATGTTTTCCGTTTCCGTGACCTCTCTCCGCTTAGGGTACTCGGGGAACTGGAGATAGGGAGGGGGTACAATTAAACAATGGGAAACATTCCCAACATGGGGGACCTATTGTATGAGGCGATACGTCCAAACAGTACTTCATATACTAACTTTAGTTCGTTGCTGGAGGAGAGTGGCCTCGCATCTCCGCCTGCTATCACCACTGTGGCCGTCTGCTTGTAGAAGGTGTGGTAGAACTGCCCACGGGTGCCTTACCCTTTCCTTGCCACCCAGTTCAGTCCAGTTCAGTGTTCGGTTTTCGGCCTTGCGATGGTCGTGATCGTCTGCGGTAATTCCACGCCTGGACGGGGTATTGTCCTCTCTTTTGGTGTCCGGGTCTCAAATTTAACCTTCTCCTCTGTGCCTCTTGGAGCATCATGTCTGCTGTATCAGTGTATCTGCCGTTTGAGGGGTCACCATCGGGGGTGTCACTGAGCCCTCTCGGGAAGTGTGTGCGTCGCTGCCTTCTTCCTCCGAGGTGAACAAGTGCAGTCCTCGCTCTCCATCCGAGTTTTCTCCTGTTAGTTTCACCTCCTCTGCTGCCTGCAGTGCTCTCTTGTGCTCAGTTATGATTTGTTCTAGGTCAGGGGAGTTGTTAGTAGCTGAGCTGGTCCATGAGCTTAATTGTGTAAGGGTGACTCTTTTGAGTTGTCGCCTTCAGCGGCCGGGTGGTCGATAGTTTTGCATACTTTAGGGATCATCCAGGTTTGTCAAGAGTTGCTCCACCCAGGTACTCGCCTCTGTGGGATCTATAAAGAAGCGTGTGGCACCTTTGTGGATAAATATGAGACGTGCAAGGAATAGTAGAGCATATTGTACATTCTTTTGGCGCATGGTGCGTTTAACTGCTAGGAAGAAAGCTCTCTTTTGTTGGACGGCTCAGGAGTAATCCGATAATAGCATGACCTGTTTATCTTCCACTTGAAGCTTCCCCCGTTGTCAAGCTGCACGGAGAATGGCGTCTCCGTCCTGGTAATGGAATAGTTTCAAGAGGAATGGTAGTGGTGGCACCCCTGGTCGTGGTTTGCGAGCCGGAATCCGTTGTGCTCTCTCTATAGAGAAGTAGGGGGTAAGGTCTTTAGCTTGTGTAAATGTTGTGATCCATGTTGTGATGTATCGGATCGGGTTAGACCCCTCCACTCCTTCCGGGACATTCATGATGCGGATATTGCTCCTTCAGGACCGCCCTTCTAAATCGTTCGTTTTATTTTCCAGGATCTTTATCCGGGATTGTAAGACTTTTAAAGTGTGTTGTTGCTGCTACACCTGTGGGTCTATGATTTGAAGCGTTTTTTCCCCTTGGTTGAATTTGTCCGCCAATTTCCTATGGTCATCTCGGAGCAGATTAAGATCTGTTGCCAGTTCACCACATTTATTTTCCATGGTTACTCTGAAGTGTTCTATGGCTGTGAGTACTTTATCCAGCTTGTCAGACATAGACTCTGAGCAAGGGGGTTCTCCTTCCGATTGGGTGACGTTAGGATCTGGGGAGGTCACTCTCTGATGCCCAGGGGCTTGCGATGTTCCTGTTGGGCGCTGATGCCCCATGGCGGTCGTACCTCTCACCACCGTTTGTGGATGGGGTCTTATGTTGTGCTCCACTACCCCTTACCCAGGGGACGGTGGACTGCTGTGTCCAACGCCTTCTGGCCTGTTGTCATCTCTCCTCGTGTGGCCAAGGCTCCCCGCCTGAGCTCTGTCTTCTGGAAGGATTATCTCGTATCCAATCTGACCTCCTCACTGACCAGACTGGTCGTGGCTGCGTGATCTGTAAGTATCTCCAAGAGAATACAATGGGAAATCAGTGCCCGCCTGTGTGCTTTGTATGTGGAGAGGGGAGGTAGCGGTAGTTGGGAAAGTCTTCACAATCTTGGGATCAACGTTCTCCCCTCCAATCTCTCCTTTGCCGATCCCTGTCGTCCGCTGCCCTCTAGATTTCGGTACTTGGTGGGGACCCGGGGATCGTCACTGTCGTGGTGCTCCCAGTCACTCCTGTTATGGCCAACTCCAGTCGCCGTGTTCCGGAGTTCAAGCGTGGTCAGGTATCGCATTGTCTGGAGGATGGAGGGATCAGAGTGGCCCCCAGGTTCTAGTGTGGCAATTTCGAGGTGCGCTGTCTGGCTTCCCTGGCGTATGCCACACAATTCAGCTTCTTGTTATTGAGGCCTAGACCCCCGGGAAGCGGGGAGGGCCCGGCTGTCAGACTCCGTAAGGATCTGCAGACCGCATCAGTAGGGAAGAACTTCCGGGCTGTCCCGAGGGAGCCGGGGCCCAGGTACTGCATTGTTGATGGCCTGAGCGCACAGTTGTGATATTGGTCGCTGTTACTTGCGGTGTATCCACACTCTGGGGGTCAGAAGGAGACTCAGGCGGTGTTCGTAGGCACCGCAAGACAGCTTCGCCTGGCTCTACGTCTCGGTCCGCCACTCCGTGACGTCCATAGCAGGCAAGAGTCTTGTAGGCGTTGCAGTGTGCCACCGGGATCTGTCACAACCAGGCGATGGCACGACACCTCCCCTCCTCCAGCCGCGCGTCTCGCGTCCCGGCGCTGTGCGGAGGAAGGTCGCTGTGTCCCGGTCCCGGTTCTTCTTGTTTGGAGCGGGCTTAGGATTCACCCCATCCAATACATCCTGGCAGTGTCAGCTCCCGGGGGTCCATATGATAACCGGGTCTCCTCCCGGGGGGCCAGCCTGTCATTCGCACACCATGCTCTATGATGGGTACGTAAGTGGAGACCTGCCTTGGAGATCCCCGTAGAGATACTACCTCCCGCCGTGCCTCGATTCCCGGCACCTTGCAGGAGGGAGGTCACTTCGTTCAGATGCAGCTCGGCACGGGATTGGTGCGGGACCCGTGTGGTCTGACCTGTCGTGTATGGGCGTCGCTCCATGCAGGGCCTGTGGGCGTGCGAGCCCGCCACCCGGGACTTGGTTGGTTGCCGGTAGCGCTCTCACCCTGTCTGGTGTCACACATACAGCTCAGCCCGCTTGTCGTGTCGCTCCGATACTGGGGGGCATTTACCCGATCCTTGATCCGTTCACTGTCTCGATGCGTTTGCAGGAGCCAGGTGGTGCTGCCATTTTGATGTCGTTCTGGTGTTCTCGGTACAGCCGCTCATGGCACTGGGTTCGTCGCTGCAGTTATGCTCCCGGGCTCTTAAGCTTCCCTCTGTGCGGCGGTAGCTTGGATGCAGGTTTTCTATGGGTTTTAAAGCGATTGTTGGTAATTGCGCGGGCCACCGAGCGGAGCCCTAGGAAGATGCGTCTACCATCTTGGCCGGCTTGCCCACGCCCCCTAGGTCCACCTCTCGATAGCCCCAATTCTCTAATGCTATTACAGCGCAGAATATTGAGGGAATCAAGCAAAGGAAAGAAGTGGAAAGGGATCAGCTGGGAAGAAGATCTGCAGAAGAAATACAATATCATGAAATGTTCTTCCACTACCTTCCTCATGTATCGCTGTCCAGTACTAAGATTATCTGTAAAATAAAATACCAGTTTCTAATCCTATAAATCAGTGCATAACTCCTGTCTCAATTAATAACTCTTATGGAGGATTTTCTGCATGACCATAAAATAAATAGGCTCATTAATATCTGGGAGCATATATTGTGTAGCTGTAGCCATTTCTTAACAAGTAACACAGTGTAATTGAAATGCAAATACCCACCACAGGAGCCATGAAGACTTACATCACAGGTGAAGAGCGAGTCCTTTGACTCTTGTAATTACCCCTGTTAAAATGTCAAATTAACTATACAAGT
This sequence comes from Lissotriton helveticus, assembly GCF_964261635.1. Lineage (NCBI taxonomy): Eukaryota > Metazoa > Chordata > Amphibia > Caudata > Salamandridae > Lissotriton > Lissotriton helveticus. Next base: position 1,006,241,624 of record NC_136071.1, on the reverse strand, counting down.
GTTTCACTTTATCATCATGGACATAGCAATTTTTACTTTCATAGCACGCAGTCTTGCAATGAACAGGAATGCAAATGCAAAAAAGTCATGTATGGCTCTGTTGCTTCAAAGAAGCGGTATCTATAGTCAAAGCAGATTCAAATCAGAAGCCCTACTGCGCATAATTCCAACAGCAGAAGACCTCCCAGAATCACCATGGCATGGGTTAGTTCGCCTGACAATACAGCGCTGAGAGAAGGAGGTCTTTCCCCGCAGAATGAATTGTCAAGGGAAATGGCAGCACAGAACCTCTACGTGCTTGCCAATTCCCCGTGACTTCTGTGATAACAACAAAGGAGGCAATCAGAGAGGGGATGAAGACTATACTTGGTGCATTTGCACCCTTACCACTCCAGCCGATGGGGGGTACTCTCCGTGATTGCTGGTTAAAAGAATAATAGAATTTTTTTTAGCAGTTGTGACAAGAATTTTAGATTCTATTAAGGACATGGAGGTGAGGATTATGCTTTTCAATCTTTACTACTCCAAAATAGCAGCCAATGAAAAAACTGTAAACAGTAAACATACTACATATCCCATGACGCTTTGACCCACACCTTTCATTAACCCATAAAGAGTCTCTTGGCATCACCTACAAAACAGAGAGGCACCATCTTTTCTGCTTCTTTCATTGTGAAACACGCATTCCCATTAATCAAAAAATATGTCCATATGATGAACAAAAGAACACTTTAAACAACTCTCAATGGAGAGTTAACAAAGTCCAGAACATCACATCTCCCAAATGAAGGAAAGCTGAATATAGCAACTAGAGCCGTTACAGCAGTCCACAGGAAAACAGCCTTCTACAGGTGCATCGGTTTTGTTTAGATTCAGATACTGAAAAAAGTAGAATAAATCTCACCTCAACACATATTGCAGCACAAGGGCGGGCCAAAAGAAACATTTTGGGCATAGGAGTCCCTTAGCATACAATGAAACCAAACATCTTACCTGTCCCAATGCGTGGGATAATTCTCTCCTCCATATCCTTAATAAAATCTAAAATTATTGTTTCAAATGCTAGAACATTTTCTATTCTATGGCAGGACCGGAGGCTCAGATTATGCTGGTTCAAAGCTGACCAACCACAACTAAAGAAACATGTACAATAGGTTAATATAAAAAAATCTTAAACATGGAATCAGATGACCAATCAGGAGCACAAAGAATATCTCCTAGTCTAGACTCCAGAGTAATAGCAGTAGATGCCATGGCTCCTCTAGCTGAATGAACACCGTAAATGTAAACATCAATGCCAGCTTCCGACATGACCCAGTGGACTCAACGGGCCACAGTCAATGCTGCACCTAGACTGAAAGGTTTCTGAATAGCTCACAAAAGAGGATCCAGAGGGTCAGCCCTATGAGGCAAAGTGCATTTTTCTTAAACTTTCAGACATTTTACAACTTTGCATTGCGGGGAAAAGCAGGATAATCAATGGACTGGGACATAGTCTTTGTCCTCTTTGAAATAAGAATGAAATACCTGTCGGAGAAAACAACCTATCTGAAAGGTCCAAATTTCGCACATCTGACACTTTTCAACTTGACATCAAACATAAAAGCATAGTAAGCTTAGCAGAAAGTTGTTTCAAGGATTAAGCAGAATTGTCAAGCTGTGACTCCAATATTGACAGAACATTTGTCACATCCAATAATTGAGAGTATCTAGGTTTCGGAAAGTGAGCCACCCTAATACCTTTTAATAACTTACATACCAGAGGGTGGATACTTACCGGTTTGCCATCAATGAGGTTGGGCCAGCAGGAAAAGCTGAAATTAATTAATGACCTGTAACATAATCCAGATTTAGCTCATTCATAAAGAAAATTTTAAATATCTTTTAACGCGGTTCCCAGAGGAACCACCTCCCGTTAAAGGCACCAACCCACCCATCTCTTCCATGCATGAGAATATCTTTGGCGAGTTGAAGGAGTCCAAGCCTTGTGTATAAAACCGGAAGCCGCCGATGAAAGACCTGCAATTTGGTCATGTCTCCCATTATCTTACAGGCATTAAGAGTCAACTGGTTTTCAGGAATCAGAGTATGTGGAGATCCTACTGGATCCAAGAGAAAATGCGAGAAGACAGGAAGAAGAATGGGAAGGACTTGGTACAATCAGGACAAGGGTTGCTGATTGACGCCTAACATGAGCTGCGATCCTCGGAATTATGACAAATTGTGGTAACGCTTAGTTAACCGTGTCTGTCCAAGTCTGCAGAAAGGCATCGATCCAAATGGCCATTGGATCCGGTCTCCAGCTATAAAAATCTGAGTTGAGCATTCAAATGGGATACAAAAAGGTCCATCTGACACGGCCTAGGTAAAGCACAATCTTCTGGAAGATGCGAGATGGAGTTTCTAATTGCTGTAATCTACCAGGAACCTGGAATTCCAATCTGCCACGAAAATATCTTTGCCCAAATCGTATGTTGACCTGAGCTCCCTCGCCTCTCCATGCGGCAGTAAATCACCAGGGTTCCTACATTCGGGGGTGAAAGTTAGAATATTTCAGTGGAGGTAAAAAGCACAAGGACACACTCTCATTCAAACACGAATACACACACACACTCTCTCACATGCACACCAGAGCATTCAAACATGCACGCACCCACGCACTCTCTCGCACGCACACCTGAGCTCCCTCGCCTTTCCACGCTACAGTAAATAAACAGGGTTCCCAGATTCCGGTGTGAAATTTGGGATTTTTTGGTCGAGGTAAAAAGCATAAGGACATGCTCTCATTCAAACACGCATTTACCCACGCACTCTCTCGCACGCACACCTGAGCTCCCTCACCTTTCCACGCTACAGTAAATCACCAGGGTTCCCAGATTCCGGTGTGAAAGTTGGAATTTTTTGGTGGAGGTAAAAAGCATAAGGACACACTCTCATTCAAACATGCATGCACACACGCACTCTCTTGCACACACACCTGAGCTCCCTCGCCTCTTCACGCAGCAGTAAATCAGTGCGGTTCCCAGATTCAGGTGTGAAAGTTGGAATATTTTAGGTGGAAGTCGAAAGCACAAGGGAGCTAAGGTGTGTGTGTGAGAGATTGCGTGTGTGCATGCATGTTTGAACAAGAGTGTGTCCTTGGGCTTTTTACCTCCACCAAAAAATTCCAACTTTCACACCGGAATCTGGGAACCCTTGTGATTTACTGCCACGCGGAGAGGCGAGGGCGCTCAGGTGTGTGTGCGAGAGAGTGCATGTGTGCTTGTGTGTTTGAATGACAGTGTGTCCTTGTGCTTTTTACCACGACAGAAATATTCCAACTTTCACACCGGAATCCAAGAACTGCAGTGATTTACTGCCACGTGGAAAGGCAAGGGAGCTCAGGTGTATGTGCGAGAGAGTGTGTGTGTGCATGCATGTTTGAATGTGAGTGTTTCCTTGTGCCTTTTACCTCCACAGAAATATTCCAACTTTCACACTGGAATCTGGGAACCCCAGTGATTTACTGCTGCGTGGAGAGGCGAGGGAGCTCAGGTGTGCGTGCGAGAGAGTGCGTGTGTACATGCATGTTTGAATGAGAGTGTGACCTTATGCTTTTTACCTCCACCAAAAAATTCCAACTTTCACACTGGAATCTGGGAACCCTGGTGATTTACTGTAGCGTGGAAAGATGAGGGAGCTCAGGTGTGCGTGCGAGAGAGTGCATGGGTGCATGCGTGTTTGAATGAGAGTGTGTCTTTGTGCCTTTTATCTCCACAGAAATATTCCAACTTTCACACTGGAATCTGGGAACCCCAGTGATTTATTGCTGCGTGGAGAGACGAGGGAGCTGAGGTGTGCGTGCAAGAGAGTGTGTGTTTGAATAAGGGTGTGACCTTGTACTTTTCACTTTCACCAAAATATTCCAACTTTCACACCAGAAACTGGGAACCCAGGTGATTTACTGCCGGCAGGAGAGGCGAGGGAGCTCAGGTGTGCATGCGAGAGAGTGCATGTGTACATGCATGTTTGAATGAGAGTGTGTCCTTATGCTTTTTACCTCCACCAAAAAATTCCAACTTTCACACCGGAATCTGGGAACCCTGGTGATTTACTGTAGCGTGGAGAGGCAAGGGAGCTCAGGTGTGTGTGAGAGAGTGCGAGTGTGCGTGTTGGAATGAGAGTGTGTCTTTGTGCATTTTACCTCCACCAAAATATTCCAACTTTCACACCGGAATCTGGGAACCGCAGGGCTTCACTGCCGCATGGAAAGGCGAGGGAGCTCAGGTGTGCATGCGAGAGAGTGCATGTGTCCGTGCATGTTTGAATGAGACTGTTCCAACGCTTTCCCTACTGTTGCGCTCTCTGGAGTTGGAATAGTAATTTTTATCCCTACGCTATCCAACGCTTTCCCTACTGTTGCACTCTCTGGAGTAGGAATAGTCATTTTTATCCCTACGCTATCCAACGCTTTCCCTACTGTTGCACTCACATGGACAGGGAATAGTAATTTTTACCCCTACGCTATCCAACTCTTTCTCTACTGTTGCACTCTCTGGAGTGGGAATAGTTATTTTTACCCCTACGCTATCCAATGCTTTCCCTACTGTTGCGCTCTCTGGAGTGGGAATAGTATATTTTACCCCTACGCAATCCAATGCTTTCCCTACTGTTGCTCTCTCTGGAGTGGTAATAGTAAATTTTACCATCCCACTATCCAACGCTTGCCCTACTGTTGCACTCTCTGGAGTTGGAATAGTAATTTTTACCCCTACGCTATCCAACGCTTTCCCTACTGTTGCACTCACTGGAGTGGGAAAAGTAATTTTTACCCCTACGCTATCCACTGCTTTCCCTACTGTTGCGCTCACTGGAGTGGGAATAGTAATTCTTACCCCTACGCTATCCAACGCTTTCCCTACTGTTGCGTTCTCTGGAGTGGGAATAGTGATTTTTACCCCTACGCTATCCAACGCTTTCCCTACTGTTGCACTCTCTGGAGTGGGAATAGTAAATGTAACCCTCTCGCTATCCTACAGAAAAAATATTGTACATGTTTTGTTAATAATATGTATATATATATATATATATATATATATATATATATGTTTTAAAATAAATATATATATTTTTAAGTTACATTAATTATTTATTACTTTTAAGTTTATTTAAGTATTTTAAGTATGTTTAAATTAATTATATTTATTATTATATTAGTTTTAAATTAATTTTAAGATATTTAAAAAATTCGATATTTTGATTGTCTATATTTTTTCCTATCGATATTTTGGAGTCGATATTTTTGTACTTACCTGTTTGTAGATAGGAATTCAATATTCTGGCATTCAATATTTTGACCTCGATATTTTGGCAAGTCGATATTTTGACTGTCGATATTCTGTCAGTGATCCCTCTGATACAAGTGCACACTCATCCATTCAGCCACTCTCACAATCACTCACTCTCACATATAGTTATTTATACACACCATCACTCACATATACTGCCCTTTACATATGTAGTTACTCGCACATGTACCACTGATATATCCATTCACTCACCAACACACCCATATACACACTCACCCGCCAATACAGCTGTTTCCACATGCACTCTTGAACCCATCAACCCAGTGAATCAACAACTCACACATCTATGCACAGCATCATACACCTCCCACCCACCCACAAACACACTCAGGCACCCATACAAACACTAAGGCAACCAATCAATAACCCATATAGACACTCATGTAGCTACTCACCAACCCATGCAGCAGCTTACACAACAACAGACAGACTGAGACAGGCATTCACACAGTTTAGTCACTAACCCAAGCATTCAGTAAGACAAATTTAATCACTCACTTATACAGTCAGTCACCCACCTACTAAATCCTCCATCCAGACACTTATACACCCACTCATTCTTCAATACACCTTGGAATATATATAAAACATATTTAAACTTTATAGAAACACACAGTCACTGGATGATGTCATCAGTGAAGTCATTTGAGATATCATCAATGAGGTAATCAGTGATGTCACTGACCATGTCATGAATGATGTAATGTGTAACGTCATCATCAGTGCATTGCGGGGGCGCGAGTTATATTTCACTAAACTAACTATAATGGTGGAATTTCGTTGGTTTTGTATGAGTGAAATGTCCAACTAACTATCACGTCCCTGAAACCTATGGTTTTTGCAGTGAATTCCTAAGGTTTTTTAAATGCTAATTTCTAACTATAACGTCCCTGAAACCTATCTTTTTTTCAGTGAATATATATATATATATATATATATATATATATATTCACTGAAAAAACCATAGGTTATAGACCATATATAGTTAGGAATTAGCATTTACAAAACCTTATTTTACTCACACAAAACCATTGAAATTCCATATATAGTTAGTTGCACTAACTATATATCGCGCACCCGCAATCCACTGCTGATCATGTCACATATTACATCATTCATGACATGGTCAGTGACATCACTGATGACATCACTGATGACATCTCAAATGACATCACTGATGACATCACTGATGACAACATCCAGTGACTGTATGTTTCTGTAAAGTTAAAATATGTCTTACATATTGAAGAATGAGTGGATGTAGAAGTGTCTGGATGAAGGATTTAGTAGGTGCATGACTGACTGTATGAGTGAGTGATTAAATATGTCTCACTGAGTGCATGGGTTAGTGACTAAACTGTCTTAATTTGTGCATCATTATGTCTGTTGTTCTGTAAACTGCTGCATGTGTTGATCAGTAGCTATATGAGTAACTATATGGGTTATTGATTGGTTACCCAAGTATTTGTATGGGAGACTGAGTGTGTGTGTGGGTGGGTGGGAGGTGTATGACTCTGTGCATAGATGTGTGAGCAGTTGATTCACTAGATGTATGGGTTCAAAAGTGCATGTGGAAACAGCTGTATGGGCGGTTGACTGTGTGCATGAGTGTATTGGTGAGTGAATGGATATCTCAGTGCTACATGTCAAAGTAAGTACATATGTAAAACACAGTACATGTGAGAGTTGACATATATAAATAACTGTGCATAAGAGCCAGTGAATGTGTGAGTGGCTGTATGGATCATTGTGAACTTGTATCAGGAATTGTATAAGAGAGTAAATATGTGTTAGTATATGTTTGAATAAGTAAGGTGTGTATAACTGTATAGTTGAGGAAATGGAGGTGTGATTGATTCTTTGCATGACTGACTAGGTGTGTGAGTAACTCCATGGATGAGTGACAGTCTGTGAGTGTCTGTTTACACTGAGTGTATCTATGGTTATATTAGAGTCTGAAGAGGTTCATCGTATTATCACATGAATGATGTCATCAGTGATGTGATCAGTAATCTCAAATGAGATGTCATCAGTGATGTCATCAGTGATGCCATTTGAGATGTCATCAGTTATGTCATCAGTGATGTCATTTGAGATGTCATCAGTGATGTCATCAGTGATGTCACTGACCATGTCATGAATGATGTAATATGTGACATGATCAGCAGTGGATTGCGGGTGCGCGATATATAGTTAGTGCAACTAACTATATATGGAATTTCAATGGTTTTGTGTGAGTAAAATAAGGTTTTGTAAATGCTAATTCCTAACTATATATGGTCTATAACCTATGGTTTTTTCAGTGAATTTTCAAGGTTTTGTAAATGCTAATTCCTAACTATATATGGTCTATAACCTATGGTTTTTTCAGTGAATTTCAATGGTTTTTTAATAGCAAATATCATAAGCTGTCGAATGTCAAGTACGTGGTAAGTAAAAACATTTTCGTGTTTATGCACACTGATCTGCTTTGAATGCTGCCCCCCCCCCCCTCATTTCTATTAGGATTACTCTCTCTTTGCAGATAGTGAAGGGTAGTTAACGCAGGCCTTTGCCCCCGTTGTAATCCGTCGTGCCTGCTTCTCTCTCCATTTGATTGATTGTTCTCTTTGGTTCATTCTCTATTTACAAACAAGCACAGAGTCGCAATACTCTGTTTAGTCTTTGCAGATAGCGAAAAATCGTGTAAAAAAACAAAAGGAATCAAGCAAAATCAGTAGGCCACTAATGGGATCTCTTTTTGACCTGGCTAAAATAGAAACATTAGGAACAACCTGTTGAAAATAGCAATGTGTATGTACATAAGCGGCGTTCATTTGTGTTCACAGTACCCCTTGTTGATTGTTTGAATCGAGCATTGAATTGTTCGAAGTTGGTTCTCTTAAGGATCTTCTCTGCCTGCAAACGAGGAAGAATAGGAATATTCTCTCTCCCTTTGCAGATAGTGAAGGGTAGGTAACGCAAACCTTTAACACGTCGTGCCTATTTCGTTCCTCATTGATTGATTGTTTGCCCGAACATTGACTGTTTGGGAATTGTTTTTTTTTGGAGGTATTCCCTGTTTGCAAATAAACGTAGGAAAATCTTTGCAAGTAGTGAAAGGGTAGGTAATGCGGACCTTTGTCCCCCGTTGTAATCTGTCATGCCTATGTACTCCCCACTGATTGATGCACCTGTTTCACCCGGACCATTTACTAGAGATAGGTCATCTGGCCCGACCAGAGAGCACCCCTAGTGAAAAGGACATATGCAATAATAACGAAGTGATCACTGTATCCTGTTAACAGAAACTTTAGCATGAAACAACCTGGAAAGAAAGGAATAGGAAAACGAAAATCAGTAGGCCACTGATGAACTTTTTATTAAATAACAAACAAAGAAACGATAACAATACGTAATGATAAAACCTATTATTGTCCTAGAAACAAGAAACGTTAGAAGTAAGCCTGTAATAAGAAACCTGAAAACAGTAAGAGAAACCAAATGTGACATTGCAACGGCCACAAGGCAACGAGGCTTCATCGCCCCTCACTGCCCCAAAACGTGTCTGTCCCACCGCCTGCCACGCCCAAATAACGGCAAACTGGGAAAGATACAAGTCAGCAGACATCCGCCCCATTCTGGAAACTTCCAAAGTGCAACAGGTTTGCGGCTACGCCCAACCGGAAGCAACACATATAAGGCGGGTCCTGCTGCCAACCGTCGGCCAGGAGATCATCACGTAGGGTGTAGCCGGAGGAGAGGCCGAGGCCAGCGGGACCCGGCCAGGGGGATTGACAACACTGGAGAGTTGCAGGGGGGGGAATGTCCGTGTCCTCGACCCTCCCCTCTCTCTCCCAGTCCGGCCACCATCAACCAGAGGCCGAAGCCGACGGGATCCAGCCGCGGTGGCGGTAACCCTGGAGAATTGCAGGTTAGACCCTCTCTCTCCCAGTCTGGGCCAGCATCCATGGAGGGCCTGGGAGTGGAGAGGCCACTGCACGAAAGGCCCAGGAGAGGCACCACACGCCAAGGCCTGCCCCACCGGATGAGCCAAGGAACCCGTTCATGGGGCCAGAGCAAAGGGCGTCCGGCCGCCATCCACCGGAGGTCCGGCCCAAAGACGGACGGGACATTTCTTCTTTCTTTTATAATGGCTGCGACAACACTGGGGGGGGATGTCTTGCACATGCCTCCGACCCCCCCCCCCTCGTCCTCATCGCCTGGTCCGGCCATAACAAATGTCAAGCGAGACGCCGTGGGGTGCACTGGGTGGGAGAGACAGTGCGAACAGGCCTCTCCCGCCTCCCCAGGTGGAGGCTTCCCAGCTGCACCCTCAGCGCTCCAGGCGCCCGGAAAAGGGTTCTTCCACTGTGGCGATGCTGCAACGTCTCGCCCTGCAGGGTGGAGCCCGTCCGCTCATTTGACCCCGCGATCGCCAGTAGCTACCGAACTCTCAAAATGGCGGTCGACCTGGCAAGAGCGGGCCCAGCATAAAGAAATGGCCCGGTCACTGGTTGACTCCACCACCGTAGTCCTCCACGACCTTGAAGATTCTAGAGGAGCCGCGGGAGTCCCCGACCCCCGCAGACACCCCCGATGGGGAATGACTGCCATGATCGCCCGTGGAGTGACGAAACTGTAGCCGCGGGACGTCGGCGCTCCCATGCTGGCGCCAGCCTCAGTTTGAATGACTAGAATCCTGCAGACCTCAGTTCCGGTGAAAGCACAGTGTGACCCGGTAGGAAAAATTGTTGCACCCCCTCCCCTTTTTGACTGATGGTTCAAACCACCGATCCTTTCCTTTGCCCTTTTAACGGAACTTTGGACTGCCTCCCTCCCCCCCCGCGGCGCCCCATGCCGTTATTTGCTGGGCGGCAACTTACTAGACATCACCTTCGTGCCATCCAGATTTCAGCGCGTTCTGCTGCCTTGGAACTATTCGCACAACAGACCGCTACTGACAACCCACCCCCCGGGACGCCCCACGCCGGATACCCAAATCAGTGCGGCACCCAGGCAACATCTTCTGAATTTTCATAATTTGAAAGAACTAGTAACATGTCCTCATCAGGAATTTCCTCTTCAATCATCTCATCAGGAATCTCCTCATGAAAAGTCTGCAATGATGATTCTTGTAACTCTATGGTCTCCAAACATTCGATAAATTCGCCATCAAGAGATTGATCAAAAAAATCATTCAAGTCATCTCCTCCTTGTGAGAATATTTCATTATTGGTGCTGTCAATTTCATTAAATGTAGTGGATAATTCAAAAGAAATTGCCACGGTCTCTTCATTGTTTAAATGTTTTTACTGTTTTTGTTTTGTTGTATATATTTATAAGTTATTAAAGTTTTATATTCCTACTACTTTGTTGGAGTGCTATATATTTTTAATGTGACACATAATTGTAAAAACTTTGATGTACAAAGAGTCATCCCTGGAATCTTCCGCTTCAGGCTCGGTCCCCTCCCCAATCACAATACAGGATGGTTTTCAGATAGTAGGAACGCGTGTGGTTTGACGGATCTCATCGGGTGTGGGCCTTGATCTACTATAACTCCTTTGAAGAGGGGTGATTCTTTACAGCTGGGGCCATAAACTACATCTGCAGGGCTAGCTGATAGCCTGGACAATCGGACACAGAGGAAGAGGAGTGTCAGAGGGTGCGGTAGTGAATAGGGCGAAAGGGAGGTGTCGGGCGGGCACAGAGTGTGATTCTCAGGGAAGAGCAGCGCAGATGGGGGAGGTTTATTGCCGATGCATAAGACAGAGAGCGGGGGTGACCAGTGCCTGGGGAAGATGCTTGCGAGGGTGGGGAGCCATGCTACGGATCAACAGCGTGCAGAGAGTGGGTCTGGTCAAGGCATCTAAAATGGCTGCCGTGCACGACAAAAGTGTGGCATTTCAAAAAAAGCAAGATGGCGCAGACAATGTTTTTCAACACTTCCTCATTTCCTTCGAATCGAACGTTAACAGACGTTGGTGCATATTACCAAAGTTAAGCGATATTTATCGCTAACGATGCTTAGCAATGAATTTTTTACCGCTAAGCATCGTCAGAAATTATCGCAGATAAACCTTGCTATTATCAAGGTTTATCGCAAATGCGATAAAAAACGGCCGCAATGCATGAATATCGCTAAAAAGTCAGCGATATTCATGCATTACCGAGCTAATGCTCTTAGCCATGTTATCCACCTCCCATTGGATAACATGGCTAAGAACTGCTCAGGGCAGGTGTTAGTTTTTGGATATATTCGCGCTTAGCACGAATATCTCCAAAAGTTGGTAATAGGAGATAGATATCTTGCATGTTGTAATGCAAGTTATTGTGGTATATGGAACTCATACCATAATCTCTCAGGAAAACAGAAACTGATCCTTTTGGGACCGCCTGAGAAGGCCTAGGGGCTGAGGGGTACTCTACTTTGCCCCCTTTTCACGTTCCGAACTATTTTATTTTACTCTCTTCTGTAATTACACAAAATGGCAGCGATAAGATGCATCAGACACAGACAGTGAGAGAAAGGAGGCCGGAGATGAAGAAGAGATGTCAAATACACATTAGAGATAATATAGTGGGAGAAGGAAAGTAAATATGAGTAAACTTACCATGTAACATAAAAATGTTGCACTCTATACTATAAGTCTCATTTTATACTACAATCACTTCGCTACAACCTCATGAATTAAAAATAAAAATGAATAATGTCTCAAACAATTTTTGATTTCTAAATATAAATTTATTCTTCTGAATTTTCAAAATTTGAAAGAACTAGTAACATGTCCTCATCAGGAATTTCCTCTTCAATCATCTCATCAGGAATCTCCTCATGAAAAGTCTGCAATGATGATTCTTGTAACTCTATGGTCTCCAAACATTCGATAAATTCGCCATCAAGAGATTGATCAAAAAAATCATTCAAGTCATCTCCTCCTTGTGAGAATATTTCATTATTGGTGCTGTCAATTTCAATAAATGTAGTGGATAATTCAAAAGAAATTGCCACGGTCTCTTCATTGTGAGCCATTTTATTTTGAAATTGCTTGCTGTAAATTGCAGAAAAAAATAATCACTTTCATTTATCGTTTTTAGTAATACATAATATAAAACTAACTTTATCAAGTATTTAGTATAACAGAAGGATTGTAAATAAATAACAGAAAACATTTTTCAAATTATCTTAAAGTGTACAACATAGTTCCCCTTACAAATTAACAACTCACCTTTTTAAAAGTAGGAGAAGTGTTACTACTGTGTAAATCAAACACCAAAAATTGAGCACCAAAAATTCCTCACAAATGTACCTCAGACAGTAGTATCACAAAATGGCTGTGGTTTCCTCTCATTTTAGATATATACATAACCAATTAACTTTCATCACACACAAATACAAAACCAAAGTAACATTTTAATTGGTTCTAAATTTCAACACTTTCAAATGTGTTTTCCCCATGCAATTTTCCATAGGACATTTAGATACGTCTACAGCCTGAATGGCTGAACGGAATTACACCAAACTTGGCAAAATGGTACATCAAACCTAAGAGGTCAGGGAGGATCTACTATGCCCCCTTATGGTCATTTGCCCCTTCGCTTTGGCCTCCTCTTGTCTCTCGATCCTACCGAGAGACAAGATGGCGGCCGCTACGGACTGTTTGGAATGTTTACAGACGCCGGAGAACCAATCAGCTTCGCAAAGCTCCGTAACGCGAAAAGTACGCGAAGCGGAGCGCTGTTACAGATATATATCTTTTTTTGAACGTTAATTTCTCAAAATCCACTGGAGCACATATATTGAGACCTAGCAAAGGCACATCGGGCTACCAGTACCTAATATTTTGCCAAGTTTCGTGCAAATCCATTCAGCCGTTCGATTATTATTATTATTTTTTTTTTTTGCCCCGCGGGGCCCTTTTAAAACCTCCACATCAAACCTAGGGGGTCAGGGAGGATCTACTATGCCCCCTTATGGTCATTTGCCCCTTCGCTTTGGCCTCCTCTTGTCTCGCGATCCTACCGAGAGACAAGATGGCGGCCGCTACGGACTGTTTGGAATGTTTACAGACGCCGGAGAACCAATCAGCTTCGCTTCACAAAGCTCCGTAACGCGAAAAGTACGCGAACTGGAGCGCTGCCCGGTCCGCTGTTACAGATATATATCTTTTTTTGAACGTTAATTTCTCAAAATCCACTGCAGCACATATATTGAGACCTAGCAAAGGCACATCGGGCTACCAGTCCCTACAATTTTGCCAAGTTTCGTGCAAATCCATTCAGCCGTTCGGGCTAAAAGTGAGGCCAACCGCCCTATGGAAAACTCAATGTTAAAAACACGTTTTGGGACCCCCCTTTTTTCTCAGCCCCCCCTTGACAAACCCCCCCCAAATTTTCAGTGGCTGCTCAGAAACAAAATGTTCCATTTTCCTGAAAATTTCAGCCAATTCCGTCCACAAACGCCAAAGTTATTAGACATAGAATTTTCAAAAATCCCATAGAGAAAAAATCCTAACTATATATACCTACTGGCGACCGCCAGTAGGTAATATATATATATATATTAATATATATATATATCTATACTAATATAATAAAGAGAGAGCCTAAACCTTTGAGGCGGGTAATCTCAGGAACCACAGCACCAATCACAACACCCAATACAGCGTTGTAAAGGGCAGTTGCAGCAGAAGGACATAGGCCATGCAGACGCCCACCATATACATTTAAAAGGTAAAAGAACCGTGCCAGTAAAGTAGTCCCTTGTGGGCATGTCTACGTTGTGCTGTGGGCGTGTGCTGGGGCGTGACAAACGCTGGGGGCGTGTGGTACGTTCCGTCCTTCATGCCATGTCTCATATCGTGTGCTGTGGGCGTGTGCTTGGGGCGTGGGCGTGTGCGGAGCGCGGGATTAAGGGAAAAAAAAGCGAGCGTTGTGCCCAATATTTCATTGTTTTTTCTTCCCAGGTTCTGTACATTCCAGCTCCGGGTGTCCACCCTTCTCCCTTTAAATACCCCTGCACCCCATAAACATAACCCACCCTTACTCCTTAAAATACCCCAACACCCTTAAACACTAACCCATCTTAACCCTATAAATATACCCTGTACCCCAAAACCCAAACCTATCCCTAAACCCTAAAAATACCCCTGTACCCCAAAACCCAAACCTGGCCCTGAACCCTATAAATACCCCTGCACCTCAAAACCCAAACCTACCCCTGAACCCTAAAAATACCCCTGTACCCCAAAACCTAAACCTAGCCCTGAAGCCTAAAAATACCCCTATACCCCAAAACCCAAACCTAGCCCTGAACCCTAAAAATACCCCTGTACCCCAAAACCCATACCTATCCCTAAACCCTAAAACTACCCCTGTACCCCATAACCCACAACTATATCTGAACCCTTAAAATACCCAAACACCCCAAAACATATACCTCAGTACCCCAAAACATATACCCCTATGCCCATACTTACCTTATCCAAACATTTAAAAAAACATGCTTTTACCATTCATGCATTTACAACGAATTTCGTTGTAAATGTATGCATGGTAAAGCATATAAAATGTAATGCCATGCGTTAAAATGGCATTGTGGAGTCATGGTACTTTCGTAATGAAAGTATGCGGAGTGATGGTATGAGGAAGGAAAGTTGCGGAATAATGGGTGTTTACCCTCCACCGGTAAGTACATTGGTGGCACGGCGGCCCACATCTCCAGCAACATACTCATATTTTTTCACCACCGATTTGAAAAATGCACAGGTCTCTCACATTGATGGCCAGCACTGACGTACACTTTTAGACACACCTCCCGCCACAAGTTCTAGAATTGCGAACTTTAGAGCTGGGTAGCTACGTTCGAATCTCGGCATCAGCTCAACATCCTGTGATTCCAGGCAAATCGCTTTGTCTTCCAGTGCCTACCACAAATGAATGTGTTCTTCTGTAATGTAAATTTGACTCATGCCATGTTGTCGAGTTCGCGCTATATAATATTGTAAGGAAAAATAAAGTAGGGAAACTCGAGTTCACACACTACTGGATGCGCACTCTTAAGTGCATCAGCAGTGCACTGTGAATCGGAGCGTTTCACAGGCCTGTCACAGATAAGCAATGCTATCAAAACGAAATCCTACAAAACAATATACTACTGGCCGGCAGCAATTCATACCCGGACAACGTCGGGACGGACTGCTAGTATATATATATATAGTGCTATCAATGGTTTGATATTTATATTTATTTTTTATTTTTATCATGTACAACATATAATGTGAGAGATAAGATACAACATTGCACTTGCAACTTCCATTGACTCCTGTGCTCAAAGTGTTATTTGAAGCTAAACACTTCTGGGTAAATTGTTGTTGCTATTAGTTCTTCCATCACAGTAGGTAGAGTTTCGGTACTCGGCCCACCTCCAGTTGCAGTTGCGTCCCTTTGTCTTGATGCTCACCTCTCCTTCATCCGTATTTAGAGGTCATACACCCTCTTTCTCACTTTGTCTGAGGTATGTTTTGTGAATCCAACCACATTTATGAGTCCTGATTTATACCCAAATACTTTTTTTGTAGATGCAGCTGAACTTGCGCTTCTTTTTCTGGTGACATCCTGTGCACTTTCATGGCATGCCAGTATACACTCAAATATGAAAGTGTTAGCACCTACTGCACAAACCTCCTTGCTCCTCTGCTGCAAACATAGGCATTCTGACTTTTTACTTCCTGGTTTGCTGATGTCATCATGAATGGACATGGTAACATTTGCAATTTGAGACTGCTATTCACAATTCATGATTCAGTTTTACCTATTTCTTATTTAGAAGTAACGAATCACAATGATTAGTTAACACTAGAGAGTAACTTGTCATACATTCTAAATAATAAATTGCAAATTACTTAGCAAGTATCATTCGTAGTTTGCAATTTCTTATTTATGTCTTTCATAAGAGGCCCTAGATGCCTATGTTATAAGAATATAAGTATATGCTGACTACATTCATATCAGTGTTGAAGAATGAAAACACAGGATATGCAAAATTCTAGATTGTGGTAGTAACATAGACTTAAGAATGGCATACTTGTGTATACCGTTGGCATGTGGTATACGCATGCCTTGGTTTTTGCCCTGCCTCAGTCGTTGATACTCTTGCTCCTGCTGATGATATCAATGGATTTGATACATTAAAAAAGAGCGCAAAAAGATAACCCTAATCATTATAAACTCACCAAAAGGGATGGGTCAAGGTGTACTTGAGATTTGTGCCTATCTATCAGGAGAAACAGTGTAACATATGTGTGTTGTATAAATATAGATATAAAGTAGAGGGGTATAGTTTTTTACCTGGTCTTATGTCTGCATTTCCTGTACTAGGGAGGGCAAATAGCATGACAGATGAATTATGGTGAGAGTATGTTAATTGAATATGAGTGAAACTGAGAGGGATCCAAATCTGCCTCCAGGAAGAGGTGTTGACACTTGTATTCCAGAAATCTCCTTCGTCCACCTCCTCTTAACCTGAGAACTCTGCAGATAAAAAGATAAGATAGGCCTGCCTTTTCATGTGTGAAGTTCTCTGCAGTCATAAACTTACTATAAACTTGTAGTTTGTGAAAACCAAAACAAAATGTAAATGTACACATAGGTGAAAATTTACCTTTGTGAATCAAGTCCTGAATGTCATAAGGCATGAGAGTTTGTGATAGTCTTTGCTAAAGAAGGCAAGAAAATGGCCCCATTGTTTTGCAAATCGTATTTTCTTCTCCCTCGCTACTCTTCAGAGTTATTCCATTCACAAGATTCACCAGTCTTTCAATCCATTTGTGTTTGGAGGTGATTGTCTATTGTCCCCAAAGGATTAGGATCATTTTTTAGTAGCCAATAACAGGTGGGTGATAAATTGACCCTGATTGCCATACAAGGAGTAAGTACCTGTGATTGGACGGCCCAGAAGTATCACTTCTGGGCATTCAGCCTAGTCCAAGCTCATATTCTACTCAACTGAAGATAGCACTTAGCCTAAAAGTATTTCAGTTTAAGGCAAGACTGTAGGATATGTGTTAGGGTCCTTTCTTCATTTTTGCCAGCCTAGATGGGGTGTAGTGCCAGCAATACAACATTTTCAGCGTATATTCCCGCCCTACTGCATGTGATGCAAAGTTGTTAGTTCAAGTGAATATATACTCCCATTGTTTTCCATTGCTTCTGATCAAGAGTAATGTCAAGAGTAATATGGAGCTCCTTCTCCCAAGCATGTTGAAATGTGAACTTCTGCCCCCGCTTGAGTTTCAACATATTATAAATGTCTGAAGTGGTGTGCTTATAATTCATACAGGTCAGCAGGTATTTTTTGTAGGGGGTCAAGCAGCCAGTGGCATTGTTGTAGGTAACTACATCTAAAGCAGTCCTAGTGTTTCTCGTGATCTAATCATGAGAATCTTTAGCCAGGTTTTTGGGGAGTGGGTAAGTTTATGGGTCTGTTTCAGTGCCCTAAGGTCCCAGTGAGCTTTCTAACCAAGGCTTCTCTCATATGTCATTAGCGGACTGCTTCGTCATGAGGTTCTCAAATTCTCGAGACTGACTCCATTTTATATTGTGCCACCATTTTGTGTTGCCCTCACGTAGGCCTGTGAAGGTAGCCTGGCGAACAAAGTGGCCTGGCCTTCTTAGTCCATGTATACATTAACTAGGGTTCTTTCTGACTCTGGAATGAACTGTAAGAAACTGACCTCTTCACCTGAAACTGACCTCACAAAGCCAATTTCCCTGATCGATCTTTGTCTGAGATTGCCAATCAATATTCAGGACATCGTTAACTTTTAGTTTCCTTGCATATGCCTTATCTTGTTCATCATCTGTTACTGTTTCTTATTATGTTCTGACATTACATGGGTTATGCTTTCAATTATAGGTTTGTCTGGTTTTTGGAGATTGAATTTGGGACATTCTTAATGATTAACTTTTGGGTTGGGATACTGTACATGTAATCATGCCATGCCCTGCAGTGCCATCTAAATCAGATTAACCTTTGTGAACTATGTAATTATAATGTTTTGCCCATATCCTGCTAAAATCCCAAAGGCTACTCACCTGCTGACCCTCCAGATTTTCCATTTGTTTAGGAATGTAATTGGTACAACTCCCTTACACGCCTGGGGCAGGATAAAGAGTATATAAGACGTGAAGTAAGACCATTCTAGCAGACTGACTCATTCAGTTGCTAAGGCTTCTGTGTGACGTAGTCTCACTCATTTGAGTTTAATAAAAATGTTCTCTTTATATTCCAGCTTCTGTGTCAGATTCTTCTTTTGTATTAGTGAGACCCCTGAGAATGAAGATTTGAGTTTCTTCAAATGGCGCGGCCAACGCGGGTCTCATCAGAGAAGTGGCTATCTGAGGGAGTGATCTTGTCAGAAGACAGAAATCTACTGAGGAGGACAGGACTCTACTAAGGAGGTACTCTGTGCACGGAGGATCTGGGGATTCTCTGCAGCCCAGTATATTTCTGATCTTCCTGATTTTGATCCTCCACATGATGTCACTCCTGACTGAGAACCTTTTTTTGTCGTGAGAATTCTAAAAGAAAAAAGACCGTTAGGTCATGTAGAATTTGACAGTTAGAATTTGGACAACCTTTTGTTGGTAAGAGTAAGGTAGTTTAGTAACACTTACTGTAGCTTTAGAATTTTGGAATTTGTGTTGGCCAACTTTGGATTTGTATAGGTTTGGATATGCAAATTGCAATTTGTGTAGGCAGGTAATGAGGAGATTTTTCTCCATCTGGTTTTGTTGAACGGTGCACGTACGAACAGTACTTTAAGCACTACTTTGGGTATAATATTGCATATTCTGCAGTATTTTTGGCATGCCTGTTTTCAAGCTCACATTGACGAATGTGTTGCTTTTTTGGAAGGTACCATAGTGTGATGTGAAGTAAATTAGCCGTCTCCCCTAGAGGGAATATCTAAATAGGTTTATATTTAAAAACATATTTCTTCCTTGGTGATTTTGTTTCCCCAGGGGATTAAAATATGACATAATACAAAACAAGGATCCTTTGTTCTGCGCAATGTTATGAATGAAGATATGCAGAGCGATTTTTGGTGTTCTGCCAGCCAAAACTAGTGAACTGAGTGTATTTTGGCTTCTTGGACATACAGCAGTCTGTTGGACTGTTTTTGAAGTTTTTTTTTGGAACACTATTGAGAAGCGTTTCTTGTAAATATGACTTACAACTAGTATTTACAAATGGTGTGGTTTAAGTAGAGTCTGTGGGCTGTCCTTTGTTTTCGTCCTGAGTATTGATTTGTGGGTTAAATGTGTGTTTAAATGTCTATGTGGTTTTCCCATTAGTGCAACTTCTGTAAGTGAATAGCGATAGCGCTATTCACGAAATAAAATGGCTAAAGTGCGCTGTATTGTGTGTCCTGAGTGTTTGACCCCTTTCTGTTTATGTCTGAAATGAGCTCCATGTGTGGTTGTGGTTTTTCTTGATGTTTTCAGTCTATTAGGCAAAATGTCCAAATGCTTAAAAAAATTAAATTAAAATTCACATTCACTAGGAATGAAAAAGGCCTCAAAAACGAATGGTGTGTTTTGTAGAAAAACAACCTTATAGCATTTTTTACTTACATACATTGTATTAGATATTAACAGGCAAACACTTCAGCTGAAGTAATTTTTTTTTTTTTTGCTGAACTCAGACTCATATTATAGAACACGCATTGACATGTCTTAGTTTAAAAAAGACTGCCACCATGCTCATGTTACAATACTGAGAGGAGAGCTGTTTTTTGCCACTGAGCAAATAGCTGTTGTCTTTGTAGGTCACAGAATAGACAGGAATATTTACTCAAGCCAGGACTTTGCCCTCAGTTAAACACGGGTGAATATTTGCATTTCAGAATGTTGTTTTCAAAAGGTTCCAAAACTAAGGTTCATTATTGTGTTTTACATGAAGACATTTCAATTAAGGGTTTTCCTCTCTTTAAGCATTTTTGTACGTATATTCTTGGTTCTGTTGCTAAATAAAAATTGTCCTTTTTAGAAAGAAAAAATGTGGCGCCAAATTTTGTTAGGCTTCTGTGCTTAGACTTATAAATGAATGCGTCTAAAATGATAGGCAAGGGATGCAGCTTGCTTTTATATGTGAACTTATCAAAAATGATTGGGTTTATTAAAAATAATTATTAATTATGAAAAATAAATATTAAAAATAAGTGCTTCTAAATTAGTTTTTTAAATATTTATAAAGCTTAATACTCATACTATGACCTCCTAGCATTAAAATTTAATTTAAGTTGTGTTTTACTGCATAATGAGGACATTTGCATGTGAATTTCACTTGGCGCACGCGTAAAAAACTCATTTTTCTAAGGATTTACATGAGATGTGTCCAAGGTCCAATCTCTGCAATCTGTAAAGAACATTCTGAGGATGATTAATATGTAGCACAATTATAGGATATTTATTTTTATGTGCCCCAGGAGGCAAAGTCGAAATTGGGTGAGGGCACTATTTAGGCAGCATTTTCTTTCATTTAGAGTAGCTTTTAAAGTGTCTCAGGCTTCAGTAAATGCATACATTTGTGTATAATACAAACTTGCAGGTTGTTACCATTTGAGGTTGCTTTTCATAGCTCAGTGAGCCAATGTGCCCGGTGCCGAGGTTTGAGTTTAATATCAGGGTTGAAGGTTTTAACTCTAGCTGGACCTACTGAGACGTTCATCCATTTAAGGTTGATGAAATGAGTACTAAGCATGGGCGAATTTTGCGAATTCGCGATTCGCGAATTTGCGGATTTGCGAATTCGCGATCCGCAAAATTCGCGAATTTGTGCAAATTTGCGGATTTTTATATTTTTGCGTGTTCGCGGGGCACTTTGCGTGTTCGCGGGGCGTTTTGGCATGTTCGTGGGGCGCTTTGCGTGTTCGCGGGTTTTTTTTGGGCGAGACCGTGATGCGCCCTCTGGTTCATCACTGCCACCCTCTCGTTTTTTATGCCCTTCAGCCCTCTGTACCACTCGTCTTTGTGCCTTTCTGCCCTCTGCCCCACTCGTGTTTGTGCCCTTTTGCCCTCTGCCCCATTCGTTTTTGTGGTCTTCTGCCCTCTGCCCCAATCGTTTCTGCCCTCTGTCCCACTTGTTTTTGTGCTCTTCTGCCATCTGCCCAACTCGTTTTTGTGGTCTTCTGCCCTCTGCCCCACTCGTTTCTGCCCTCTGTCCCACTCGTTTTTGTGCTCTTCTGCCCTCTGCCCAACTCGTTTTTGTAGTCTTCTGCCCTCTGCCCCACTCGTTTCTGCCCTCTGTCCCACTCGTTTTTGTGCTCTTCTGCCCTCTGCCCCAATCGCGTCTGCCCTCTGTCCCACTCATTTTTGTGCTCTTCTGCCCTCTGCCCAACTCGTTTTTGTGGTCATCTGCCCTCTGCCGAACTCGTTTTTGTGGTCTTCTGCCCTCTGCCCCACTCGTTTTTGCCCTCTGTCCCACTCGTTTTTGTGCTCTTCTGCCCTCTGCCCAACTCGTTTTTGTGGTCTTCTGCCCTCTGCCCCACTCATTTCTGCCCTCTGTCCCACTCGTATTTGTGGTCTTCTGCCCTCTGCCCCAATCGTTTCTGCCCTCTGTCCCACTCGTTTTTGTGCTCTTCTGCCCTCTGCCCAACTCGTTTTTGTGGTCATCTGCCCTCTGCCGAACTCGTTTTTGTGGTCTTCTGCCCTCTGCCCCACTCGTTTCTGCCCTCTGTCCCACTCGTTTTTGTGCTCTTCTGCCCTCTGCCCAACTCATTTTTGTGGTCTTCTGCCCTCTGCCCCACTCGTTTCTGCCCTCTGCCCAACTCGTTTTTGTGATCTTCTGCCTTCTGCCCCACTCGGGGGGGGGGTCTTCTGTGCGAGTTCAAGTGCCTCTTGTGTGTATAAATGGTCAGAGACCGATCAGAGCAGCAGATGAAGAGAAAGAAGCTCCTGGTCACAGGAACAGCACGAGGATTGCGCTCGTGAAAGTCAAGGATACAAAGGCCTCTATCCAGCATCACAGCTGATTTTCGACGGTAGATTTGGGAAGAAGGCACACCTGCCCAGCCTCGACGACGCTCACGATTGTTTCTGGGCTGATGAATGCGTCACTGAATTGAGCTTCAACTAGTTCCAGCGACTATGTGTGTGTTACTATGCAATCGCGCCCAAGGGCGCATGGGTCCCTTGAGTGAGCTGTCCATCATAGCGGGTAAATGGCGGGAAGACTGTGCACACCCTGAGTGTGTGGGCGGGGCTTCCATGCGAGTTCACATGCCTCTTGTGTGTATAAATGGTCAGAGAAAGATCAGAGCAGCAGATGAAGAGAAAGAAGCTCCTGGTCACAGGAACAGCACGGGGATTGCGCTCGTGAAAGTTAAGGATGCAAAGGCCTCTATCCAGCATCACAGCTGATTTCCGATGGTAGATTTGGGAAGGAAGCACACCTGCCCAGCCTCCTCAACGCTCACGATTGTTTTTGGGCTGATGAATGCGTCACTGAATTGAGCTTCAACTAGTTCCAGTGACCATGTGTGTGTTACTATGCAATCGTACCGATGTGCGCAGGGGTCCCTTGAGTGAACTGTCCATCATCCTGTAACTATTTTAGGATGGCGCCGGCAAGCTGCCAGCGCCATCCTAAAATAGTTACTAAATTAGCTTCATCAGGAAGCACTAATAGATAAAATAAAGCAGGTGCTCGAGCACCTGCTTTATTTTATCTGTTAGTGCTTCCTGTTGAAGCTAACTTAGTAACTATTTTAGGATGGCGCTGGCAGCTTGCCGGCGCCATCCTAAAATAGTTACAACAACTTCAAGCTTGAAGGCTTGAACTTTTGCCCCCCGGATCCGCCGCTCGCGGATTTGCGGATTTTCGGTAAATTCGCGGGAGTTCGCGGATTGCGAATTTACCGAAAATCCGCGAGCGGAACAGATTTTGTGCTCATGCTTAATGAGTACCATTGCATAGGGTGGTAACAAGCATTTGTTCTAAAGCTGGTATGTTGTGTTGTTGTGTTCTGTGAATTATTCACAGTAGATGTTTTTGAGTCTGTGAATAGGAGTGGATTGTGGCCCCTAAAGGGAGTAATATATATGGTATGTGGTTTTGGATAGGGTTGGTTATTGCAAGTTAGAAAGAGTTACGAAGGCTTTTTGTCTTTGTCAGCCTCAGAGTGAGGATGAGGGAGAGGGCTGAGGAGCCCGCAAGGCAGATTTTGACCTTGAGGTCAGTAAGGTGGGAGTTAGGAGTAAGTGTAAACAGATGGAGAAATGATTGCTTGGAAAAGCAGGGCCTCAAAGGTGGTTGGCGCAGGGGACACGCAGAGTGTCAGTGAAAGACTTTTATTTTTGAAAGTCAAAATTAAGGTGGTATAGCATGTTTTCAAAAGATGGTTGGTTACAGTTGATATTTTGTGTGTAATGTGCAGTGTCAGCAGTGTGTGTCAGAAGAGACACAGTAAGTTGTATTTGACAGCCAAATCTCCACTAACTGGTGATCTGCTGTCAAAAGGAGGGTGAGGATTTTAAACATGACAAATTAAGCAGGCCCGAATATTGGGTTTTGGGCTGCAGGTTCACAGTGCATAAAGTACATGACATTGTGTTGTGCGTCACCGCTCATTTACATATGCTATTGTTTTGTCTATGCTTTTTGTGTTTGATATACAGCAAGTATATCTGATGGCTTGACATGTGCGTTTTGTGCGTTTTTTTTTTTATGCATGTTTTTGTTTTATGTTGTTGCCTCTGATACTATTACAAGTTCCCCTGTGTTGTGAAGGGATTTTTCATGACGATGCATATCGCTGCACAACAGTTGGGTGAATTTGCTCTGACACTAAATTCCACAGATATGATATTTTCATCCTGTGAACAAGACAGACAACACTTCACCAGTGTATGTCAAATTTGGCTATAGTAGTATTGAAGAAAAATAAAAGAGATATACAGGATCAAAGTGTGTCACCTGCAGCTAGTCACGTTACTGCCCCTTCCCTCAAGGAACAGGCAGCCCTAGATATATTTTTCCTTGATTGGACCTAAGGATGAAATTATAGATCTGTGACTCTTGTACAAGGGGACCTAATTTCTATATTGCATTAGTTAATCATGTTCTGCTTCCTCAGTAGTATATGGCTTTGTTCCTCAAAGAAAACCAGGTTTAATTTTTCCCTGAAAAAGGAACTGGAACATTAGCTGAGATTACCGTATATGGTGTAGCGGCCAGCGGTAGAGCTAACATTTGTGAACTATTTTGACTTTTGTGTATCACCCATACTCTTGGTATTAGGTCACAAACTTGACTATCACCCGAGTAATTTCTTGTTCTTCCTATAGATTTTTATTTTGCCGCTTCTCCCCTGATCGGTGTCGCATTGTGCCTAGTCATTGGTGATTTTAGTTGTGTCCTAGTCCCATTTCCCTTTTCCGTATTCCTTTCACCAGTCAGCCCATTTATTATAATTGGGGTATTGTTCAGGTTCACACTTCCAGACTGCAGTAATGTACCAGGGACCCCATATTATGTATAATTCCCTTTTGTATGACTAGACAGGTTTTTAAGAATTTTCTTTAGGCCTACTTCGATGTTTTCCAGTCTGACTGTCAGGGTAGTGATGGACTGGTTAACTGACTTGATATTATAGTAAGACAAGTTTTCCACCTCAATAGGAGATACCTTACGTTTATTTTTTGAATATGACAAATTCAATGCCTATTCTAATTTGGTTTTCAGTTCCTTTTTTCTGTTGCTTTAATTTTTGATGGACTAGATGTGTTTTAATAATAGAAATACTAGGACTCTCTAGTTCTTGTATTTTGTTCCCGCATTTTGATCATTAGCCTGTATTGCATCATGCACCTAATACACCATTGTTAAAGGGAGGTATCTGTATGCCTCTGATAAGTTGTTTCATACGTTTCCCTTTTTTGATATGTTCTAGATAAGAATAGTAGGAGCACATAGATGTAGTATTTCAAGTAATGTTTACCCCATTATACAATGCTATTGTGTGTGAAGACACACATGCCGATAGAATTCCCCTGTAGCTATCTACCCTTAGATGACAGAAGATAATAGAAAGTACCCAATTGAAAAAGCCAGAAACACTGTCTTGGCCTTTGTATCCTATGGGAGTAACAGTGCATTCTAGAATAGTCCCATGGCGTATGGCCACTCCTGTGAAGATTGCAGGCCACCTGCTTGCAGTCACCTTGTTAAATACTAGGAATTGTTTTTCTTTACTTGGAAGAAAACTAACAACTGTGTCACATTTCCTACATCACTAGGTTCTGCGGGATTTTCCAGAGTCAAAGGAAGAATGATACCCTGCAGAACGGTGATCAAGACGAATCCTAACTCCCATCAGTGACAAGTACAGATGAGGGCCGGAGGTCTTGGCCCTACAGTCCCAGCACCCAGAAAAGTAACAAGGCTGGACAGTGATCGCCAGCGTGCCATCAATGGTATCTCCAAAGCATCGTGCTTGCTTCATTAGACGGCGGTGGACTCCAGAGAAGAAGGAGGCCTGTTCAACGCAGAACATGAGTTTCAGTGCAAAAGAGCGAAAGAGAAGGATCCCTGTTGTTTTGAGGCTTCAGTTTTCTACCTCCACCTAACAACCAAGGGCTTTGACTCACCTCAGTAAGGCAGAGTCTATATAAATAACAAACCAAAACAAGTCCTAGTACTGGGACTAAATGAACTAAATGACTATACCAAAAGACTAGAAACATGAATTTTTAGTCCTGTGCTGGAATGAATCCGTCAATTTTAATTTTAATTTATAAATTTTTGAGCAAAAAGAAAATACAAGACATTTATTAAATATGTGCGACAGCAATATAGAATGTAACAAGAACAGACGTGAGTAGACAAATCACAGTGCAATAAAAATCACTACACACACCCTCTTTCACAATCGCTACCTCACTCAAAACCTAATACTCTTCACACTAGCTTACACACACACACATACACAGAAAACACTTAAAGATTAGTGGTGAAAAAAACCGAAATAGATAATGTAATGTGACCTGCGTAGTAGTATTAACACAATCGTTACATTATAACTAAGAAAAAGATATATGGCAGACTTGAAAATAATTGACAATATCAACCTGTCTATAACAATTGAATTATATTTTTCTGAAGGAAATTTTGTAAAGTGCAACTAGCCTGTGACACAGGTCAAACCACAACAAGGTTGACGCGTTTCAAACCGGACCCTTTTGTCCGGTTCTCATCAGGACCAGAAGACAACCTTATTCTACAAAGTGACTTCAGTCAAATCTCAGGAGGCGTGAATATCTCCACAGAATCGTAGGAGTGTGACAAAACGGAAGCTGATCCAGCCGTGGGTCGAGCTGTCAATCAACCGGAACACCAGGGCTGTCTGGGACTCGTAGTTTTGAAAATTAAGAAGGCGCATCCGTAGTTGTTACAGAGGTTGCGTGGAGAATGTATGCTCCTGTCGTTTATTAAGCTCTTAGACGCGGGCAGCGCTTAGCAGGTTGTCACGATGAGCAGATCATAAAGTATATAAGGGGCAAAGCTTCTGTGGATGTCAAAAATGCTGGACACGCGCCCCAGCACATGGAACAGTTCATGTTGTGGATCGTCCCCAATCACCCCTCCACGTTGACCAGCTTTGCTGCTGAGGTCCATACAGTCAACCTATAGTCACTCATGAGGGCCCTCCATGGTAGACCTGGAATCCTCAGCTCTAGTTGATGGAGTGCTCCTCCGGTATTTCCTCCTACTTGGGACCATTCCTCCCACCACCACATCCCAGTGCAGTTCTCCATTCTTGGTGGTTCAGAAGCGGCAGGGTCTGTTGTACAATAGTAACCATGTTGGGGATGGGCAGGTGTACTAGCCGCCAAGCCTCCTTGAGAGATTTAGTTGCTCATTCCTTGCCACGCCATTTTAAGCACAGACGAAAGAGGTGCCCCCATCTGTATTTGACTTTGATATCAGCAAGGAAAGATGTGGCCAGTGGGAAAGGTCTGCCTATTCATAAGAGTAAAGACCAAGAGATCTTGTAAGATGTGTGTATCATAACCATTGTAGTGGATAGGGCCTCTTCCCCCTTGCTTCCTCAAGGATCACCTCTGTAGACTCACAGTGATCCAGGCAGACTATAATGTCTGGTGATAGTTTTAAGTTGTGGTTATGCTGTCTCACCCTGTGGGCCTGTTGATGTGGAGGGGCCCGAGGCCATGGTCCTGAAGGAGTGGGTCTACTAAGTTCTAGAAAAATCTTTTTATGTTGTTCCTTTCTCTAACCAGGGACAACCCTCTGATGATCATGATCAGTTGGTCGTCCATCGTAACAAAGAGAGAGCAGAACTCCTTCAGGCCCAGGAGGCACTCATCTTGTGTGGTCTCAAGCCAATCAACTCTGTTCCCCAGATCATCAAGGTCTTTCAGCATGTCTGCTGTCAAGCTCTGTTTGAGGTACGTGTGTACAACAAATATTTTGTTTTTAATATCCATAAACAATGCATTATAAAACTCTTAGTGAGATTTTGTCGTCCTCCATTAGCACAGGGGCCACCTCTCCATGCTTGTTCGCTGTTTTCTTTGATGCTCTAGTGTCTCCTTCTCCTTCTTAGAGGTGGAGATCTTTGATTGATGTTTTTATTTTAGTCTTGTCACAGTCATGATGGACCTGTTCCTGTGGTTGATGGGAGTTCTGTATGATGAGACTGCAGAGATCCGGGGTTGAGTTTAACTAAGCTCTCAGCTGAGCACATGTTATTGCAAGTTATGGGACCGGTTACCCCCACCTCTTCACGCCAAACAGGAATACTTGCCATTTTTGGTCATTCCGATGGATCGCCCCTGAAGTCCACAATGGTGTTGTGGGCATCCCACTCTCTCCCCAACGAATCTGAATCTGTATGGGTGAGCCAAACGGGGCTTTCATACACTATCTTCATCCGAATGTCACAGGAGGTGGTTTTTCATCAGTCTCTCAGTTCACCAGGGTCATATGTGAGACCACCTCAGCAGGCCAGTGTCTTGACTTCAGTCTCTTATGCTCCTACTCGGGGCCTCCTTGCATAGTCACTCTCAGTCCATCTTGCGTTGAGCCACCCACCATCCCGTGGGTCAGACTTTTGGCAACTGCATAAAGGACACCCAGCACCATCCTCCGCATCACCACTCAAAGTTGCTTCTAGTAACAGTGCAGGCCCCTGACACAGGCCTCTCAGTGTCCCTAAACTCTGCCACACCCGGCTGGGTGGGCCTCCACCAGGCTTCAGATCACAACGTTCACCAGGGCTCCACAGCTTCAATTTTGAAATGGGCCCAACACTCCCACACACCGACAGGGCCTAGGTCTTGCTCTTGTTCTGGCAAGGAGAATTTCACTGCCTCCAGAGTACCGAGCAACCACAATGGAATCCTGTCTGCACCAAAGGCTCCAGGTGCCAATCCTCAGATTACACAACCATCTCATGGCACCTCCCTACTGTGAAGGGGCTCAAGTCAATGATCTGGAGGCCCAGCACCAAATACCAGGCAGTGGTCCCTGGGCTCCAGTGGCAGCTTACTGCAGGGTCCGTCCCAGTTTAAGGAACGCGTACGCCAGCACTCAACATTGGGTTTCGGTCATCTCTGCATCAACCAGGCTCAGTATCAGTAGTCCCTCACAGCATCCCAAAGCTCAGAGCGCATGACAGCAATCTCTAGGTGCCCTACTCCACCCCAAGAGGGGTATCTGATGACATTTCGGGTTCCTAGAGAAAACCCTTAGGCAGCAGCATCACATCTCTACATCCCGCTCTATGGGCTTGCTGTCATTTCACTGCTGCCATGCTGCACTGCCCCAGGGTCCGTCACTGGAAAACTGAGCACCCAGACGGTCCACTCATCCTTGGTGAAGACCCAGGTTTTCACTTTCTTGAGGAACTCAAGAACTGAATAGGAGGCTCTGTTGTGAATGGGCAGGTTGTTCCAGCCTTTAAAAGCGAGGTTTGGGAAGGTATGACTACTGGATCTGGTTCTGTGTATGCAGGGTGTGTGACCAAGTAGTAATCCGGCTGAGCAGAGGTGTCTGATAGGGTGTGCAAGTTTATGAAGTTGTTGAGATAAGTGGGGCTAATGGTGTGTAAGATTTTTCAAGTATGTATGAGGAGTTTGAAGAGCACTCATTTGTGGATTGAGAGCCAGTGGAGTTCTTTGAGGTGTGGCGTGAATTAAGTGCGGGGTAACATTTTGATGGTGAGCCTGTCTACACAAGTTTACATGCTCTATTGTCTTCTGGTCAGTAGGGTGTTGATTCAAGCACAGAGTGTTTTCCCTTAATCCAGCTTGCTGGTGATGAGTAGTTGGATGACAGTCCAGGGAGTGTTGGTGTGGAGTCATTTGAAGACCTTGTTGAGCATCTTGAGTGTTTGGAAGCAGGAGACATAGATTGTGTTCACTTGGCCGGTCATGGCAAGTTGACAGATTACTACTCTGAGGTTCTTTGCTTGGGCTGCGGGGAGAGGTGTGGGTCAGAGTTTAGCAGGTCAACAAGTGGAGTCCAGGTGTAGAGAGATGTGTTTATTGAAATTACTACTTACGTCTTGTCTGTGTTGAGCTTGAGGCAGTTGGTTTCCATCCCTCCAGTAAATTCGGTCTTGCAACTGGAGAAACTGTTCATGAGTGAAGTCGTAGAGGGAGAGTATGAGCTGGGTGTCATTAGCATAGAATATGATGTTAATTCAGTATGTGTGTGTGAGGTCACGTAGGCATTGAGTAGGACTGAATGGGATCCTTGTGGAAGTCTGGTGATGAGATCGACAGCATCCCAGAGGAAAGGGGCCAGGCAGGCTGGGTGGCTGGGTGCAGCCTATCAGGAAGGAGCAAATCCAATGACGTGCGGGACCCTGGATCCTGGCTTCATGCAGTTATTGTGTAAGGATGGGGTGAGGGACGGTGTTGAAGGCTGTGGAAAGATCTAAGAGGGGAGAGCTGCAGTGTCACCTCTGTCTGTGATCATCCGGATATCGTCTGTGGCAGCAAAGAGGGTAATCTCTGTATTGTGGTTGGGTCTGAATACAGATTGAGTGGTGTCGAGGAGGAAGTTGTCAGTGAGTTGCATGACTCGGCATTTGTTTATCATCTTTTCTATGACTTTTTCTGGGTATGGTATGAGGGGGATAGGCATGTAGTTGGCTAGCATCTTCGTGTCTGCTGAGAGTTCCTTGAGGAAGGGGTATTTTGTAGCGTGTTTCCAGCATCCAGGTAGGAATCATTCAGGGTGGGTGTGAAGGCAGCACTGATTGGTGTGATGACTGTGTGATGGCAGGGGTCTGAGGCTTCTCTGGAGTGCATGGACTGCATGGTTATTGTAGTTTCATGAGTGGTGAGGGTGGGCCTGATGGTAAGTTTGGTCGTTGGAAGCACCGTTGCATAGGTAAAAGCATCTGGTTGGGGCTCAAAGTTTTCATTGATGATGGTGATCATGCTTTGGAAGAATATGGACAGCTGGGTCCAGAGGTACTGAGAGAGAGTTACACTAGTGGAGTTTGCTGCTTGAGAGGTGAAGTCTATTACTATGGCAAACATTTTCTTGGTGGCGTTGGTGCTACTTTCAATGTGGTCGATGAGCGTGAAACGTATGATGACTCTGATTAGTTGATGGTAGCATCTGAAGGCATATTTGTAGAATTGCTCTAATTTTATCTCCATCTGCGATCAAGTTGCGTGCACTGGTGATTGGAGATTGGCGATTGGTGAGCCTGAGCTCTTCTGTGTACCTGCTTTCTTGCGGTCTGGTACATGTGGCGTTGTTGACTTTGAGAGTAGCTACGGTAGCTGCACAGGTAGTTATCCAGGCATTGACATTATAGATAGGTTCAGGGAGGGTGTTGTTATGATGAGGCCGGTGGTTTAAGAGATTTGGTGATTGTGTTCTGAAGTGGTGTAGGATGGGTATGTTGAAGTGGATGTGTGTGTGGTCGGACCAAGTGGCTGGTGTGGGCTTGTGCACTATGATGTTGGTGAAGCTGGTAAAGATGAGGTGCAATGGGTGTCCAGCAGCCTGTGTGGGTCCTTCCACTCACTGGGTAAGTCCAAGGTTGGGCAGGGCCTCGAGGAGTTTGTCAATTTGCTATGAGTAAGGTCCACTGAGTAGTATTTGAGGTCACTGAGGAGGATGATGGCATAAGAGTTGAGGATTGGGGTGGGCCACGTAGTCCTTTTGAAGTTGGTGCTTGGTCCGGAAGGGTGGTAGCTTTTTGCATGAAAAATGTCAGGTTCAGCATGCTATTGGCAGAATAGCGGAACTGCCATCATGAAAATACATTCTCTAAGTGGGAGAACATTTTGAAGATCCACACAGAAAATAAGCCTGAGGTACTGGGAATGTTCTCACAAAGCGCCAGGAACATTAACCTTTGACTGCTCTGAGAGATGGACAAGGCTGTCATGGTGGTCACAAACAGTTAGGATGTAAGTGGACATGGAGTTACACCTATCAAATGAGAAAGCCTGATAACAGAGTTCACAGTGGCTCCGGCACTGGGAACACCACCTTCTGCCTTCTATATAATATGGTGGCAAAATGCAGAGAAGGAGTTAAGAGACATCTGCCTTATTTAAATGGTTAAGTCCTTCCTCTGAATCTCAAATTCAGTCATCCACCTCACCTTCGTCTGGCGATCTTAAAATGGCAGCTGCAGTGCGGATGCACACATAAATTATCACTACCAGGAATTTCTGTCCTGCCTGGCCCATTTTGAAATGCATTCTTCATACTTAACTGCATTTTTTTCCTTGTACTCTTGGAGCCTCAGTGTTCTAACCAAGGGTTGCCTAGTCCTTTCAGACCTCTGGCTTTTATTCATTCCAGGTTGGCTTAGATGGGATTTTACCAATACACTCTACTAATCCTATGCTTAAAAACTTCAGCTAAAGAAACAGACATTTGTGGTAAGGTCATTGAGAGTGTTGGTGGTGTTGTAGGGTCCATAAAGGAGCTGCTCTAAACTTGGGAACTCTAAGCCTGAAAGATTATTGTGTATACACATTAATCTATCTATCTCGGAACTCCAGCTAGTCCTTGTTGTTGGGCAATGTGGCGCTCTTCGTTTTTCTCCAGTGGTGCAAGGCTCATGTGGCAGGACCTCACCACTTTAAATATTTCCCAACTCCATTACACCTGTTATGGAAAAACGAGTTGCACTCACGATTCAAACGCTATTCTCTGCTTATTGCATCAAACAGAGTCAGCAGTTTAACACAGCCAACGTGTTTCCGTCCCCCTGGACCTTGATCAAGGGTTCATGCTAGAGGAATATTTCTTTCATTTCTATGTTCCTGTCTCTGGGATTTGTAGTTTCCAGTGTTTAAAAGTGCTTTGTGAAGAACTATACATGTGCAAAGTAAACTTAAGTGAAAATGCAAAAAACATGCAAAGATCTTTATAGAGGGGTGCTCAATGTAATAGACATTTCATGCATTGATTTTAGTTCCAAGATACGCATTCATTTAGAGTCCATTTTCAATTTGTTAT
Organism: Lissotriton helveticus; assembly: GCF_964261635.1. Taxonomy (NCBI): domain Eukaryota; kingdom Metazoa; phylum Chordata; class Amphibia; order Caudata; family Salamandridae; genus Lissotriton; species Lissotriton helveticus. The sequence goes on along the minus strand of NC_136071.1, from coordinate 1,006,208,771 downwards.
CTCGACCCAAACAATGTCATATTTATTTTCCTATTTATGCATCCAAACTTGATTGTCTTGTGTTTAAGACCCATACAAAATTCCTGTGATACCGAATTTGCTTTTATGTGCACAATGTGCAAACAATGTACATTTCGATTATTGCGATCAAGTCTGACCTTTTTGAGCATATTGTACATTCTAAATGTTCTCAGTTTGTTGTATGAAACACTTTCTGCATTTCTACATGACTTTTCATGCAATTTGTTTCTTCTGTTGTATTTACTTTTCACATGCAGAGAGGATCTCAAGTTATTTTTTCCCAATCAGCACTTTCCATTGTGATGCATGCAGATACTTGTGATCAATTTCTCATCTTGCCATTTACTTAGTTTTTTACAAACTGCTTTCAGAATGTTCATGTTATTTGTTAGATTAATTAATTTCTGATTATTATTTCGGTTTATGAGGGTGATTTATATATTACACAACATGTATCGGCCACCATGCAGTTATGTTTATCCTCTGCCAAACTGTCCACAATATTTATTGCTGTTCTAGTGGCTTGGTTGGTATACCATTTTGGACAATGTATCATAATTTATTTGGCAGACGTCCTAACCGTTAAATTTGTTGGTGTTACAATTTTACTATCACATTATAAATCATTTCTCATCATCATTTGGTAATTGGTATACCTCATCTTTGTACTTTTTGATTCATTGATGTTGTGTCATAATATCGCTTATGCTGAATTTATGTCATCCTCCAGTAGATTGACACATTCTGATCACCATTCTCCATTTCTTTTTCAGATTGCTCCAATTTGGATTATAAGCAATCCTCATGTGCCAAAAAACTTCTGTTACGTAATTGCCATTATAATGTGGTATCATTTAATTACTTCCAACTCGCATTCTTTGCAGCCCTCTGGTGGACTTTATGTTTCCAATATGATTTTTTGTTATTTCATTTCAATTTGTCTTATTGTTTGAATGCATTTTAATTTGCAGTCCTTTTATTTCCTCTGTATTCGTGATTGGATTTGATATTTCATTTAAACATGTGCGTACAATTCCTCATCCTGCATTAACCCTTTGGGGGTAAGTGTATGGAGTAGTATGATATCATGTGATTCCCTTTGCCTTAGAATCCGTTATCTGTCTCCACCACTTTCAGATTTCTCTACTTAATCACTTGCATAGAATTTAAGCTGTTCCCAATTGCTTTGATGATTTTTTTCCATATGTTTTGCTACCAAATTACTTCTGTGTTTGTTGATGTGTTTGTTGATTGTTGCTCTCATATGTTCCAGGATTCACATTTTTATTTCACAGATCGTGCTTTCCACATGTTTCAAACCACATGGGCATTCTATCACATACATGATATATTTGCTGTTACAAGTAATATGTTATTTGATTTTCCATTGTTGTCTATTTGCTGAGGACATTTTCCTGCGTGTTCGCTGCTATTTTACACACTTTGCAGTGCTTGAATTTCCAGAATCCCGGTTTTATCATCTGGTCATTCTTCTTTAGATTGAAGTGACTATGCACCAACTTATAACACATAAACACGTAGAAAAATGCATATATATATATATATATATATATATATATATATATATATATATATATATATATATATATATATATATATATATATTACCTACTGGCGGTCGCCAGTAGGTATATATAGTTAGGATTTTTTCCCTATGGGTTTTTTGAAAATTCTATGTCTAATAACTTTGGCGTTTGTGGACGGAATTGGCTGAAATTTTCAGGAAAATGGCACATTTTGTTTCTGAGCAGCCCCTGAAAATTTGGGGGGGTTTCGTCAAGGGGGGGCCGAGAAAAAAGGGGGGTCCCAAAACGTGTTTTTAACATTGATTTTTCCATAGGGCGGTTAGCCTCACTTTTAGCCCGAACGGCTGAATAGATTTGCACGAAACTTGGCAAAATTGTAGGGACTGGTAGCCCGATGTGCCTTTTGTAGGTCTCAATATATGTGCTCCAGTGGATTTTGAGAAATTAACGTTTAAAAAAAGATATATATCTGTAGCAGCGGACCGGGCAGCGCTCCAGGACGCGTACCTTTCGCGCAACGGAGCTTTGTGAAGTGAAGCTGATTGGTTCTCTGGCGTCTGTCAACATTCCAAAAAGTCCGTAGCTGCCGCCATCTTGTCTCTCGGTAGGATCGAGAGACAAGAGGAGGCCAAAACAAAGGGGCAAATAACCATAAGGGGGCATAGTAGATCCTCCCTGACCCCCTAGGTTTAATGTGGAGGCTTTAAAACGGCCCCGCGGGGCAAAAAAAAATAATTTTTTTTTTGTTTTTTTGCGTGGGTAGCGCCCGGTCCGGGAACCGGGAAGCTTTCTGGGCAGCGTACTGCAATGAAAAATGAATGATAGACTTTTATTTTTTAAGGATTGTTTATTGTGTTTAATAATTTATTAAACTTTCTAACGCGGCGCGTCATATGACGCATTACGCGACAACGCAGGTCCAGAATATAGTGAAAATGTCTCCACCAACCAGCGGACGGCACACAACCCCTTTCAGCAGGCTAAATAGTTCTGTTAAATGACAACAGAAGGGACAGGCAACAAGAACCATCAGTCAAAGAGGGGAGGGCAAGTTCTTCTCTACCGGGTCACGTTGGAGCGCTACCGGAACTGATCGAATTGGTAGTCTACAGTGTTTCTGGATGTTTCAAACTGAAGCTGGCGTTAGCATGAGAGCACCACCATTTCGTAGCTCCGTCGTGGCCATTCCACGAGCAATCATGCTAGGCGCTCCCCACCAGAAGCCTGCGGGAGTCGGGGGCCCCCCAAGACTTTTGTAGAATCTTCAAGGATGAGGGGACGCTTTCGAGAATGGAGCCCAAGCTCTAGCAGACAAGCGTCCGAGTTCCAAGGTGTCGCAGGCCCATTTTAGTGGACCACGCCCAAATCTGAAGAGATGGCCGCCATTTTGAGAGTCCTGTGGCAGCCGCCTATCGCTGCGCCGCAAGAGCGGGAGCAACTCAAGTACATGGTGAGCGAGACGCTGTAGTCGAAAGAGCGGGCGGTAAACAGCTGAATAGCGGAAGAGGCACAGTGTAGCAAAAGCGGGCTGAATGGCAAATGAAACGGAAAAGGGGTGCCCCACTACAGCGTGTCTTTAGGTGAAACGGATTGTGGGACAAGGTGAAGAATGGAAGAGTCACCAAAAGGAAAAAAGTTCCGCTTGACCCCGGGAGCCGGCCACCTATGTCGGGGGCGATCTCAGGCCACACCAGGGCAACACGACTTGGGGAGGGGGCCGGAGCCAAGCGCCCCCTCCGAGTCCGCGACATGACACCGTCCCTCGGGGGCCTCCGTCAAGCGGTTCAGGGTGGCACCGCATCACAACAGCCCCCACTTACTTTAAGAATAGTGAAGATGAAGCAATTGCAAATAGGCTTCAGACAATGTTACAAGCACTCCTCAAAACTTTGAACTTTCAGAGTGCATGAGTTGGGACAGCGAGGGGTGATTTGGTTTCTCGGATTTGGTTTCTCGGACTGTTTTTCTGGTCTCTCACCACTGGCATAGTTTAACGTTTTCTTGTTTCTAGGACATTAATAGGTTTTATCATTACGTTATGTTATCGTTTCTTTGTTTGTTGTTTAATAAAAGTTCATGTTCATCAGTGGCCTACTGATTTTCGTTTTCCTATTTTTTTCTTTCCAGGTTGTTTCATGGTAAAGTTTCTGTTAACAGGATACAGTGATCACTTCGTTATTATTGCATATGTCCTTTTCACTAGGGGTGCTCTCTGGTCGGGCCAGATGACGTATCTCTAGTAAATGGTCCGGGTGAAAAAGGTGCATCAATCAGTGGGGAGTAGATAGGCATGACAGATTACAACGGGGGAGAAAGGTCCGCATTACGTACCCTTTCACTACTTGCAAAGATTTTCCTACGTTTATATGCAAACAGGGAATACCTCCAAAAATAACTAATTCCCAAACAGTCAATGTTCGGACAATCAATCAATCAATGAGGAATGAAATAGGTACGACGTGTTAAAGGCTTGCGTTACCTACCCTTCACTATCTGCAAAGGGAGAGAGAATATTCCTATTCTTCCTCGTTTGCAGGTAGAGAAGATCCTTAAGAGAATTAACTTCGAACAATTCAATGCTCGATTGAAACAATCAACAAGGGGTACTGTGAACACAAATGAACGCCGCTTATGTACATACGCATTGCTATTTTCAACAGGTTGTTCCTAATGTTTCTATTTTAGCGAGGTCAAAAAGAGATCCCATTAGTGGCCTACTGATTTTGCTCGATTCCTTTTGTTTTTTTACACGATTTTTCGCTATCTGCAAAGACTAAACAGAGTATTGCGACTCTGTGCTTGTTTGTAAATAGAGAATGAACCAAAGAGAACAATCAATCAAATGGAGAGAGAAGCAGGCACGACGTATTACAAAGGGGGCAAAGGGCTGCGTTAACTACCCTTCACTATCTGCAAAGAGAGAGTACTCCTAATAGAAATGAGGGGTGGGGGGCAGTATTCAAAGCAGATCAGTGTGCATAAACACGAAAATGTTTTTACTTACCACGTACTTGACATTCGACAGCTTATGATATTTGCTATTAAAAAACCATTGAAATTCACTGAAAAAACCATAGGTTATAGACTATATATAGTTAGGAATTAGCATTTACAAAACCTTGAAAATTCACTGAAAAAACCATAGGTTATACACCATATATAGTTAGGAATTAGCATTTAAAAAACCTTATTTTACTCACACAAAACCATTGAAATTCCATATATAGTTAGTTGCACTAACTATATATCGCGCACCCGCAATCCACTGCTGATCATGTCACATATTACATCATTCATGACATGGTCAGTGACATCACTGATGACATCACTGATGACATCTCAAATGACATCACTGATGACATCACTGATGACATCTCATTTGACATCATTCTTGTGCTAATACGATAAACCTCTTCAGACTCTAATATAACCTTAGATACACTCAGTGTAAACAGACACTCACACACTGCCACTCATCCATGGAGTTACTCACACACCCAGTCAGTCATGCAAAGAAACAATCTCACCTCCATTTCTTCAACTATACAGTTAAACACACCTTACTTATTGAAACATATACTAACACATATTTACTCTCTTATACAATCCCTGATACAAGTTCACAATGATCGATACAACCACTCACTCATTCAGTGGCTCTCATGCACAGTTATTTATATATGCCAACTCTCACATGTACTGTGTTTTACATATGTACTTACTATGACATGTAGCATTGAGATATCCATTCACTCATCAATACACTCATGCACACAGTCAACTGCCCATGTAGCTGTTTCCACATGCACTCTTGAACTCATACACCTAGTGAATAAACTGCTCACACATCTATGCATAGAGTCACACACCTTCCAGCCACCCCCACACAAACTCAATCTCCCATAGAAATACTTGGGCAACCAATTAATAACACATATAGCCTCTCGTATAGCTAATGATCAACACATGCAGCAGTTTACAGAACAACAGACATAATGATGCACAAATTAAGACAGTTTAGTCACTAACCCATGCATTCAGTGAGACACATTTAATCACTCACTCATACAGTCAGTCATGCACCTACTAAATCCTTCATCCAGACACTTATACATCCACTCAAGACATATTTTAACTTTACAGAAAAATACAGTCACTGCATGTTGTCATCAGTGATGTCATTTGAGATGTCATCAGTGATGTCATCAGTGATGTCACTGACCATGTCATGAATGATGTAATATGTGACATGATCAGCAGTGGATTGCGGGTGCGCGATATATAGTTAGTGCAACTAACTATATATGGAATTTCAATGGTTTTGTGTGAGTAAAATAAGGTTTTTTAAATGCTAATTCCTAACTATATATGGTGTATAACCTATGGTTTTTTCAGTGAATTTTCAAGGTTTTGTAAATGCTAATTCCTAACTATATATAGTCTATAACCTATGGTTTTTTCAGTGAATATATATATATATATATATCGATAGATAGCTATAGATATAAAATAATCAGGTTATTTCAAATTACAGGCTAATTTCCCTCTTCTCCTTCCCAGCTAAAGTCTTTGAAAAAGCAGACTATGCTCAGTTGCCCTCCTTTCTCGAGGAAAATAGAAACTGCTCTGCTCACTACACCTGATGACATCTGTCAATACCAGTGGAGTCACTACAAGTCTAAATGTGCCTGCTCGAGAAGCCAAAGCTTTTCTCACTCTACACCAATTGGCCAAGAATAATACATCCAACTCTGATTCAATCTCCACTCAGGAAGAACTTAGAGAGGCCGCTGTGGCTCAGATGGGCGCAAACAGCAGTCCATTTAAACCAAAATCAAAGTTCATGCCTGTAATGCCAAGAGACTCGATAGATGTTTTTCATGACGTAGTTGTGGAAGATCTAAAACAACTACAATATAAGATCAAACATAAAAAAAGATATAAAAGTCAACAAGAGGAACAATATCTATCCTTAGTCTCTAAACTGAATAAAGACCACAAAAATATCGTTACCACTGCAGACAAAGGAGGAAACGTGGTTATTTGGCCTCAAGATGCCTACATTGAGGAGGCTATGAAACAACTAAATGACTCCTCGTGTTATATCAAATCCACAGGCAAGGATTACAATCTGGCCAAGGAATCAGTTTTTAAATTGCTCCACAAGTGGAAGAGGGAGAGTATGATCTCAAAGCAAGAATTTGACTTCCCCTATGTGGAATTTCCTATAATACCCAAGCTTTATCTCCTCCCAAAAGTACATAAACAGGTGACACCAGTACCTAGCCGACCGATTATTTCGGCCATTGGTGGTATGGTAGAGCATGTTACTCGAATACATTAATTATTTCCTACAGGATTTAGTAAAGGGATTACCAACATATGTAAGGGACACGGGAGACTTCATTGCTAAAATCAAGGATATTCCGTGGAGCGATGATCTATTATTGATCACTTTAGACATTGAATCGCTCTACACCAGTATTGTACATACGACTGGTCTGACTGCATTGGAATATTTCCTTGGGAAGAGACCTGTGGAATGCTACATGCACAACAAGATGATTTTAGAACTTACTGGTTGGTGTCTGAATAATAATTTCTTTCTATTTGGTAACAACATCTACATACAGAAACGTGGTGTAGCAATGGGGGCCTGTTTCTCCCCCAGCTATGCGTGCTTGCACGTGGGCTGGTGGGAGGAACAGGTCCTCCTGCGTACCCATGGCGCAATGAACAAAAAGCATGTCATACAGTGGATGCGATTCATAGATGATGTCTTTATTTTGTGGAGAGGTAATTTGGAGAGTGTCAACAATTTCCTTGCATGCATTAATGACAACCAGGAAAATTTAAGATTCACTTCTAATGTAAGTGCAAATGAAGCTGAATTCTTAGATGTCAAATTATACATCAAGGATGGTCGTCTTGTAACTAAACTGCACAGAAAGAAAACTGCTCGCAATAACATCCTGCATGCCAGCAGTTCTCATCCTCGACACACTATAGACAATATTCCGTTTGGGGAGTTGCTCAGGCTGAAACGAATTTGTAGTACTGATCATGATTTACAAGTCTGTACAAATGAAGCGCTTGACAGATTTAGAAGTAGGGGATACAAAGAGTCAATCTTAAAAACTGCCATCCAGAAAACCAATGCTAGAACCCGTGAGTCTCTGTTTACCAACAGTGAATCAACAGTACTAACTGATTCAAGGGATGAACAAACTCCCAGACTCATTACCGGATATAGCAAACAGGCCAGACAAATTAAATCCATCATAAAACAGCGCTGGCCTGTTTTAAAAACTGATTTGGTTCTGGCCCCCAGGCTTCCAGATAATCCTGTGGTGACTTATCGGAGGGGACCCTCCTTTAAAACCCAGATCAGTCACGAATTCCCTGAGCTTGCTAAACAAGAGGATTGGTTAAAATCCCGACCGGGATTCAAACGTTGCTCTACTTGTAGAGCTTGTAAATTTGGAAAAAACACCTCCCAATATTTGACTCCATTCAGTCCAATTGCCAAAAACATCAAGGGCACATTTAATTGTAAAACTGACTTTGCTGTCTATATTCTGACATGCACCTGTGGCCTTAGATATGTGGGCAGCACAAAGCTGCAGGTGCATGCCAGAATACTTCAACATGTACGTGCCATCGTCAACAACTATGGCACCTATCCCGTTGCCAGACATTTCAAGGCAATACATGATAACAACTTACAATGCTTGGAATATTATGTCATTGCCTCTGTAACAAAATCTAGACGGGGTGGCGATAGGGAGAAGATGCTTAGGAGACTTGAGTCTCAGTTTATCATTGAATTAGACAGCATATTTCCTAATGGATTAAATACAACGGAGGATTTACATGTTTTTTTGTAACCATTCCTTATCTAATGATTCATTTATGGGCTATTATCTGTTTTTTCTGCCTCTACCCCACAAATTTTGCTATGAATTTTATTACACACATTGTATATTATCCCCCCTTTTTTTTAAGTATCACATGCACAATCGATTTTTTTCATTATTCACTGGTTTATGGATTCACGTTACTTTTCCCATTTAATTTTGGGACACAGACATTAAGATACCTTTTTTAGTTTGTTTCCCCTTTTTGAAAACAAATATAGAGAATACTATTTTGGAAGGTGGTTGGCATTAGCTGCTTTGTCAAAATATACACAAACAAATACATTGTGAATCATTGCGGTTCACATTGTAGGCACATTGCTATTGCATTCATGCAGGAATTTAATAGATTGTGAAATGTCAAATAGAGAAGCTATTTTTATATGGTCATATGCTGATCATCAGGTTCCATTAATTAATGTTCCTAGATGATTTTTAACATGAAATTATTTATAAATATTTATATTTATATTTATTTATATACCATGTTTGCACAGAATATTTTGCGTTAATTGCATTTGCACTTTATCTGCGCACATTGCACTTTCCTATGACATATGACCAGTGGCTATATTGTGTCTTTTTCATATTGCATTCTATTGTACAATAGCATTTATGCGGATATTATGTGTCACCTTCAATGGACGCCGACAGCATTTGTTTGGTATAAAGTTTACACAATGTGATACATTGCACCTTAAAATGAAATGTCTACAGAAATTTGGACATTTAAGTGTAAATATTATAATGACACCTTCCTTTATTTGATCTACACATATATATCAAATTGTGGTTTGGAAAACAGACTATTTATGTCGGTCATATGTAGTGTGTCCTCAGTTTTTATTTTTCAATCCCATGGTGTTGCAAATGAAAAAAATTACTAATTGATTTCGTGCAATGTACCCTTTAAAGGGGATGTTCTTTTCATTTACCTGACGATCTGTGACCAAGGGCGGACGCCCGAAACGCGTCAGATTTGGTGAACTTTCCTTACCAATAAAACTTGCCGAAAGAAGATTGGGACTCGCGTGGTTTTTCCTCTTTGCTACCTGCCTGGTAGTTTTGTGGTGAGAGACTGCTGTTCTTATATATATATATATATATATATATATATATATATATATCTCGCTCACAGGTCTGCCACACAAATGAGGGAGCACTCGAGACAGCCGAGAAGGTTCGACCTTTAACCTTTAATTCTTGGTATGAACAGCAAACACACGTAGGTTTTAATGTCAGCAGTTCCTTCGTCTCGCCTTACGCGTTTCGAAATATTCTTTCTTCTTCAGAGGCTTGTGAACGAAGAATACGTGCACACTCCCACGCACTGGCTAAGTAGGCAGTCTCACGCCCCTCAGCATTGTGGGATTTGAAGTCTTACAGTTCCTGAATGGATGCACTTTTTTATCTGCATATCACTCTGTATGAGCCCAAGCTCTGGATGAGCCCCTACGTGTGCCTCTGTTCTCATCCAGCTCGTGCTGCTCAACAAAGAGGTAGGATATCCATCCTCGGGGCCCCCAACTTTAGCAGGGTGTTGCTCTCCTCGCGGCTGGGCTGCCGCTAAACATCTCGCTCACAGGTCTGCCACACAAATGAGGGAGCACTCGAGACAGCCGAGAAGGTTCGACCTTTAACCTTTAATTCTTGGTATGAACAGCAAACACACGTAGGTTTTAATGTCAGCAGTTCCTTCGTCTCGCCTTACGCGTTTCGAAATATTCTTTCTTCTTCAGCGGCTTGTGAACGAAGAATACGTGCACACTCCCACGCACTGGCTCAGTAGGCAGTCTCACGCCCCTCAGCATTGTGGGATTTGAAGTCTTACAGTTCCTGAATGGATGCACTTTTTTATCTGCATATCACTCTGTATGAGCCCAAGCTCTGGATGAGCCCCTACGTGTGCCTCTGTTCTCATCCAGCTCGTGCTGCTCCACAAAGAGGTAGGATATCCATCCTCGGGCCCCCAACTTTAGAAGGGTGTTGCTCTCCTCGCGGCTGGGCTGCCGCTAAACATCTCGCTCACAGGTCTGCCACACAAATGAGGGAGCACTCGAGACAGCCGAGAAGGTTCGACCTTTAACCTTTAATTCTTGGTATGAACAGCAAACACACGTAGGTTTTAATGTCAGCAGTTCCTTCGTCTCGCCTTACGCGTTTCGAAATATTCTTTCTTCTTCAGAGGCTTGTGAACGAAGAATACGTGCACACTCCCACGCACTGGCTAAGTAGGCAGTCTCACGCCCCTCATGCACTTTTTTATCTGCATATCACTCTGTATGAGCCCAAGCTCTGGATGAGCCCCTACGTGTGCCTCTGTTCTCATCCAGCTCGTGCTGAGGGGCGTGAGACTGCCTACTTAGCCAGTGCGTGGGAGTGTGCACGTATTCTTCGTTCACAAGCCTCTGAAGAAGAAAGAATATTTCGAAACGCGTAAGGCGAGACGAAGGAACTGCTGACATTAAAGCCTACGTGTGTTTGCTGTTCATACCAAGAATTAAAGGTTAAAGGTCGAACCTTCTCGGCTGTCTCGAGTGCTCCCTCATTTGTGTGGCAGACCTGTGAGCGAGATGTTTAGCGGCAGCCCAGCCGCGAGGAGAGCAACACCCTGCTAAAGTTGGGGGCCCCGAGGATGGATATCCTACCTCTTTGTGGAGCAGCACGAGCTGGATGAGAACAGAGGCACACGTAGGGGCTCATCCAGAGCTTGGGCTCATACAGAGTGATATGCAGATAAAAAAGTGCATCCATTCAGGAACTGTAAGACTTCAAATCCCACAATGCTGAGGGGCGTGAGACTGCCTACTTAGCCAGTGCGTGGGAGTGTGCACGTATTCTTCGTTCAAAAGCCTCTGAAGAAGAAAGAATATTTCGAAACGCGTAAGGCGAGACGAAGGAACTGCTGACATTAAAGCCTACGTGTGTTTGCTGTTCATACCAGGAATTAAAGGTTAAAGGTCGAACCTTCTCGGCTGTCTCGAGTGCTCCCTCATTTGTGTGGCAGACCTGTGAGCGAGATGTTTAGCGGCAGCCCAGCCGCGAGGAGAGCAACACCCTGCTAAAGTTGGGGGCCCCGAGGATGGATATCCTACCTCTTTGTGGAGCAGCACGAGCTGGATGAGAACAGAGGCACACGTAGGGGCTCATCCAGAGCTTGGGCTCATACAGAGTGATATGCAGATAAAAAAGTGCATCCATTCAGGAACTGTAAGACTTCAAATCCCACAATGCTGAGGGGCGTGAGACTGCCTACTTAGCCAGTGCGTGGGAGTGTGCACGTATTCTTCGTTCACAAGCCTCTGAAGAAGAAAGAATATTTCGAAACGCGTAAGGCGAGACGAAGGAACTGCTGACATTAAAGCCTACGTGTGTTTGCTGTTCATACCAAGAATTAAAGGTTAAAGGTCGAACCTTCTCGGCTGTCTCGAGTGCTCCCTCATTTGTATGGCAGACCTGTGAGCGAGATGTTTAGCGGCAGCCCAGCCGCGAGGAGAGCAACACCCTGCTAAAGTTGGGGGCCCGAGGATGGATATCCTACCTCTTTGTGGAGCAGCACGAGCTGGATGAGAACAGAGGCACACGTAGGGGCTCATCCAGAGCTTGGGCTCATACAGAGTGATATGCAGATAAAAAAGTGCATCCATTCAGGAACTGTAAGACTTCAAATCCCACAATGCTGAGGGGCGTGAGACTGCCTACTTAGCCAGTGCGTGGGAGTGTGCACGTATTCTTCGTTCACAAGCCTCTGAAGAAGAAAGAATATTTCGAAACGCGTAAGGTGAGACGAAGGAACTGCTGACATTAAAGCCTACGTGTGTTTGCTGTTCATACCAGGAATTAAAGGTTAAAGGTCGAACCTTCTCGGCTGTCTCGAGTGCTCCCTCATTTGTGTGGCAGACCTGTGAGCGAGATGTTTAGCGGCAGCCCAGCCGCGAGGAGAGCAACACCCTGCTAAAGTTGGGGGCCCGAGGATGGATATCCTACCTCTTTGTGGAGCAGCACGAGCTGGATGAGAACAGAGGCACACGTAGGGGCTCATCCAGAGCTTGGGCTCAAACAGAGTGATATGCAGATAAAAAAGTGCATCCATTCAGGAACTGTAAGACTTCAAATCCCACAATGCTGAGGGGCGTGAGACTGCCTACTTAGCCAGTGCGTGGGAGTGTGCACGTATTCTTCGTTCACAAGCCTCTGAAGAAGAAAGAATATTTCGAAACGCGTAAGGCGAGACGAAGGAACTGCTGACATTAAAGCCTACGTGTGTTTGCTGTTCATACCAAGAATTAAAGGTTAAAGGTCGAACCTTCTCGGCTGTCTCGAGTGCTCCCTCATTTGTGTGGCAGACCTGTGAGCGAGATATATATATATATATATATATATATATATATATCGATAGATAGCTATAGATATAAAATAATCAGGTTATTTCAAATTACAGGCTAATTTCCCTCTTCTCCTTCCCAGCTAAAGTCTTTGAAAAAGCAGACTATGCTCAGTTGCCCTCCTTTCTCGAGGAAAATAGAAACTGCTCTGCTCACTACACCTGATGACATCTGTCACACCGTGGATCTGGGAGGCTCATCTGTCCATGGCATTTGATATTGTCTCCATGCTACCCTTCTCAATTGCCTTTATGACAGCAGAATCTGTCTGGATGCCGTCAACTGGTTCCAACATTTTCTTTCCAGAAGATCTAAGTTAATCTGTCTACCTCTTTACCATTCCAGACACTCCCATCTTATCTGTTGCCCAGGGCTTCACAATAAGCTCTACTCCGTTTAAGGTTTAAATGGCACCTCTCACCAACCTCTTCAGGAAAAAGAGTCTTGAAATGATCTCCTGTGTAGATGATAAAAATCTTTTTCTCTCTCTGACAATATAGTCTCCACTCAAAATAGATTACATTTCTGCATGTTAGATGCATCCACCTGGATATGTGAGCATTGTCTGAAGCTGAACAGAGATAGGACAGAAGTCATGCTCTTTGGCAAGTCTTCTTTTGAAATGACAGCTAGTGGCCACAGGAACTTGGCCTCCCACCATGCTCCTCCTCTTTGGCCAAAAACCTCATGATCATTCTGGAAAGTAATCTCACAATGGCGGACCAGATCACATCCGTATCACCCGCCTTTTTTGGCAGACTTAAGATGATAAATAAACTTTTTCAGTGGCTACCTGCGAACTTATGAAAGTATGTAATTTGGGTCTTTGAGCCGCCTAGACTATGGTAACGCCTTATTATAGGTCTCCTCAAATACCTCACTAACAGACTTCAGGACATCAAGAACGCAGCCACTTGCCTAGTCCTCAATCTCCCACTTTGCTCATCTATGACTCCGCATCCAAAGGCTGCCCATCTAGAAAAGGGACCTTTTCAAAGAGCTCTGCTCTCCAGTTATCTCTGTAATAGAGTTTCCTTTGCATGATCTCGGCAATCCCTTCATGCTTGGGATACCATCTAGCCTACATTCCTTGCATCTGATACTCCAGATCTGGCTGCTGCTACTTTTCTGGCAATCCAGATCTGTCTGCTGTGCCTTCTCCTTTTTGGCAAATGCAAAAACAACAGTTGATGGACAGAATGCAGAACAATGTCATACATTCACCCCAGTACAGAGATCTGGGCCTAAATCCACCATGCCATTCCAGTTTGAACACAGCCATATGCAAATCAGTCTTGACCCTGTGCCCCATGGGAACAGTCCAGCCCGAACTGCAAAGCCAGGTCCTCCCTGGACTGGAAACAAGCATCCAAGGACCGGTTTTGGGCTTTCAGCCTTCATCAGCCTGGATAGCTTGATTCCAGTGGCATGGAGAGCACGAGACTCACGTCTGAGCATACCCGTCCCACTCGGGGTGACAAATGCAAATGTGTGTTTTGCTGTTCACCCTAAGTGGAAAGGGTATGCCCAGACGTGGGTCCCATGCTCACTAAGCCACTGAAGTCAAGCTATCCTGGCTGAAGACGGCTGACAGCCAGAAACCGATCCTAGGATGCTTGATTCCGGTCCAGGGAAGATATGGCTTGCCAGTTTGGGCTGGACTGTTCCCATGAGGCACAGGGTCAAGACTGATTTGCATATGGCCATGTCTGAACTGGGATGGCTTGGTGAGCAAAATAACGATGGATTAAACCCAGATCTATGACTGGGGTGAATGTTTTGCCATTGTGCAACATTCCGTCAATCATCTTGTGTGTTTTGCTGTTCACCCTATGTCGGAAGGGTATGCCCAGACGTGGGTCCCGTGCTCACTAAGCCACTGGATTCAAGCTACCCTGGCTGAAGACGGCTGATAGCCAGAAACCAGTCCTAGGATGCTTGATTCCGGTCCAGGGAAGACATGGCTTGGCAGTTTGGGCTGGACTGTTCCCATGAGGCACAGGGTCAAGACAGATTTGCATATGGCCATGTCTGAACTGGGGTGGCTTGGTGGGCAAAATAACGATGGATTAAACCCAGATCTATGACTGGGGGTGAATGTTTTGCCATTGTGCAACATTCTGTCCATCATCTTGTGTGTTTTGCAGTTCACCCTATGTGGGAAGGGTATGCCCAGACGTGGGTCCCGTGCTCACTAAGCCACTGAAGTCAAGCTATCCTGGCTGAAGACGGCTGATAGCCAGAAACGGGTCCTAGGATGCTTGATTCCGGTCCAGGGAAGACATGGCTTGCCAGTTCGGGCTGGACTGTTCCCATGTGGCACAGGGTCTAGACTGATTTGCATATGGCCATGTCTGAACTGGGGTGGGTTGGTGAGCAAAATAACGATGGATTAAACCCAGATCTATGACTGGGGTGAATGTTTTGCCATTGTGCAACATTCCGTCAATCATCTTGTGTGTTTTGCTGTTCACCCTATGTGGGAAGGGTATGCCCAGACGTGGGTCCCGTGTTCACTAAGCCACTGGATTCAAGCTATCCTGGCTGAAGACATAGCCAGAAACCGGTCCTAGGATGCTTGATTCCGGTCCAGGGAAGACATGGCTTGGCAGTTCGGGCTGGACTGTTCCCATGAGGCTCAGGGTCAAGACAAATTTGCATATGGCCATGTCTGCACTGGGGTGGCTTGGTGAGCAAAATAACGATGGATTAAACCCAGATCTATGACTGGGGTGAATGTTTTGCCATTGTGCAACATACCGTCCATCATCTTGTGTGTTTTGCAGTTCACCCTATGTAGGAAGGGTATGCCCAGACGTGGGTCCTGTGCTCACTAAGCCACTGGAGTCAAGATATCCTGGCTGAAGACGGCTGATAGCCAGAAACCGGTCCTAGGATGCTTGATTCCGGTCCAGGGAAGACATGGCTTGGCAGTTCGGGCTGGACTGTTCCCATGAGGCTCAGGGTCAAGACAAATTTGCATATGGCCATGTCTGCACTGGGGTGGCTTGGTGAGCAAAATAACGATGGATTAAACCCAGATCTATGACTGGGGTGAATGTTTTGCCATTGTGCAACATACCGTCCATCATCTTGTGTGTTTTGCAGTTCACCCTATGTAGGAAGGGTATGCCCAGACGTGGGTCCTGTGCTCACTAAGCCACTGGAGTCAAGCTATCCTGGCTGAAGACGGCTGATAGCCAGAAACCGGTCCTAGGATGCTTGATTTCGGTCCAGGGAAGACATGGCTTGGCAGTTCGGGTTGGACTGTTCCCATGAGGCACAGGGTCAAGACTGATTTGCATATGGCCATGTCTGCACTGGGGTGGCTTGGTGAGCAAAATAACGATTGATTAAACCCAGATCTATGACTGGGGGTGAATGTTTTGCCATTGTGCAACATTCCGTCCATCATCTTGTGTGTTTTGCAGTTCACCCTATGTAGGAAGGGTATGCCCAGATGTGGGTCCTGTGCTCACTAAGCCACTGGAGTCAAGCTATCCAGGCTGAAGACGGCTGATAGCCAGAAACCGGTCCTAGGATGCTTGATTCCGGTCCAGGGAAGACATGGCTTGGCAGTTCGGGCTGGACTGTTCCCATGAGGCACAGGGTCAAGACAGATTTGCATATGGCCATGTCTGCACTGGGGTGGCTTGGTGAGCAAAATAACGATGGATTAAACCCAGATATATGACTGGGGGTGAATGTTTTGCCATTGTGCAACATTCCGTCCATCATCTTGTGTGTTTTGCTGTTCACCCTATGTGGGAAGGGTATGCCCAGACGTGGGTCCCGTGCTCACTAAGCCACTGGAGTCAAGCTATCATGGCTGAAGATGGCTGATAGCCAGAAACCGGTCCTAGGATGCTTGATTCCGGTCCAGGGAAGTCATGGATTGGCAGTTCGGGCTGGACTGTCCCATGAGGCACAGGGTCAAGACTGATTTGTATATGGCCATGTCTGAACTGGGGTGGCCTGTTGAGCAACATAACGATGGATTAAACCCATATCGATGACTGGGGGTGAATGTTTTGCCATTGTGCAACATTCCGTCCATCATCTTGTGTGTTTTGCTGTTCACCCTATGTGGGAAGGGTATGCCCAGACGTGGGTCCCGTGCTCACTAAGCCACTGTAGTCAAGCTATCCTGGCTGAAGACGGCTGATAGCCAGAAACTAGCCCTAGGATGCATGATTCTGGTTCAGGGAAGTCATGGCTTGACAGTTCAGGCTGGACTGTTCCCATGAGGCACAGGGTCAAGACTGATTTGTATATGGCCATGTCTGAACTGGGGTGGCTTGGTGAGCAAAATAACGATGGATTAAACCCAGATCTATGACTGGGGTGAATGTTTTGCCATTGTGCAACATTCCGTCCATCATCCTTTGTGTTTTGCTGTTCACCCTATGTGGGAAGGGTCTGCCGAGACGTGGGTCACGTGCTCACTAAGCCACTGGAGTCAAGCTATCCTGGCTGAAGACGCCTGATAGCCAGAAACCGGTCTAGGATGCATGATTTTGGTCCAGGGAAGTCATGGATTGGCAGTACGGGCTGGACTGTTACCATGAGGCACAGGGTCAAGACTGATTTGTATATGGCCATGTCTGAACTAGGTGGCCTGTTGAGCAACATAATGATGGATTAAACCCATATCGATGACTGGGGGTGAATGTTTTGCCATTGTGCAACATTCCGTCCATGATCTTGTGTGTTTTGCTGTTCACCCTATGTGGGAAGGGTATGCCCAGACGTGGGTCCCGTGCTCCCTAAGCCACTGTAGTCAAGCTATCCTGGCTGAAGACGGCTGATAGCCAGAAACTAGTCCTAGGATGCATGATTCTGGTCCAGGGAAGTCATGGCTTGACAGTTCAGGCTGGACTGTTCCCATGAGGCACAGGGTCAAGACTGATTTGCATATGCCATGTCGGCACTGGGGTGGCTTGGTGAGCGAAATAATGATGGATTAAACCCAGATCTATGACTGGGGGTGAATGTTTTGCCATTGGGCAACATTCCGTCCATCATCTTGTGTGTTTTGCAGTTCACCCTAAGTAGGAAGGGTATGCCCAGACGTGGGTCTCGTGCTCACTAAGCCACTGGAGTCACGCAATCCTGGCTGAAGACGGCTGATAGCCAGAAACTAGTCCTAGGATGCATGATTCTGGTCCAGTGAAGTCATGGCTTGACAGTTCAGGCTGGACTGTTCCCATGAGGCACAGGGTCAAGACTGATTTGCATATGCCATGTCGGCACTGGGGTGGCTTGGTGAGCGAAATAACGATGGATTAAACCCAGATCTATGACTGGGGTGAATGTTTTGCCATTGTGCAACATTCCGTCAATCATCTTGTGTGTTTTGCTGTTCACCCTATGTGGGAAGGGTATGCCGAGACGTGGGTCCCGTGTTCACTAAGCCACTGGATTCAAGCTATCCTGGCTGAAGACATAGCCAGAAACCGGTCCTAGGATGCTTGATTCCATTCCAGGGAAGACATGGCTTGCCAGTTTGGGCTGGACTGTTCCCATGAGGCACAGGGTCAAGACAGAGTTGCATATGGCCATGTCTGAACTGGGGTGGCTTCGTGAGCAAAATAACGATGGATTAAACCCAGATCTATGACTGGGGGTGAATATTTTGCCATTGTTCAACATTCCGTCCATCATCTTGTGTGTTTTGCAGTTCACCCTATGTAGGAAGGGTATGCCCAGATGTGGGTCCTGTGCTCACTAAGCCACTGGAGTCAAGCTATCCTGGCTGAAGACGGCTGATAGCCAGAAACCGGTCCTAGGATGCTTGATTCCGGTCCAGGGAAGACATGGCTTGGCAGTTCGGGCTGGACTGTTCCCATGAGGCACAGGGTCAAGACAGATTTGCATATGGCCATGTCTGCACTGGGGTGGCTTGGTGAGCAAAATAACGATGGATTAAACCCAGATCTATGACTGGGGTGAATGTTTTGCCATTGTGCAACATTCCGTCCATCATCTTGTGTGTTTTGCAGTTCACCCTATGTAGGAAGGGTATGCCCAGACGTGGGTCCTGTGCTCACTAAGCCACTGGAGTCAAGCTATCCTGGCTGAAGATGGCTGATAGCCAGAAACCGGTCCTAGGATGCTTGATTCCGGTCCAGGGAAGACATGGCTTGGCAGTTCGGGTTGGACTGTTCCCATGAGGCACAGGGTCAAGACTGATTTGCATATGGCCATGTCTGCACTGGGGTGGCTTGGTGAGCAAAATAACGATGGATTAAACCCAGATCTATGATTGGGGGTGAATGTTTTGCCATTGTGCAACATTCCGTCCATCATCTTGTGTGTTTTGCAGTTCACCCTATGTAGGAAGGGTATGCCCAGATGTGGGTCCTGTGCTCACTAAGCCACTGGAGTCAAGCTATCCTGGCTGAAGACGGCTGATAGCCGGAAACCGGTCCTAGGATGCTTGATTCCGGTCCAGGGAAGACATGGCTTGGCAGTTCGGGCTGGACTGTTCCCATGAGGCACACGGTTAAGACTGACTTGCATATGGCAATGTCTGAACTGGGGTGACTTGGTGAGCAAAATAACGATGGATTAAACCCAGATCTATGACTGGGGGTAAATGTTTTGCCATTGTGCAGCATTCCGTGCATCATCTTGTGTGTTTTGCAGTTCACCCTATGTAGGAAGGGTATGCCCAGACGTGGGTCTCGTGCTCACTAAGCCACTAGAGTCACGCAATCCTGGCTGAAGACGGCTGATAGCCAGAAACTAGTCCTAGGATGCATGATTCTGGTCCAGGGAAGTCATGGCTTGACAGTTCAGGCTGGACTGTTCCCATGAGGCACAGGGTCAAGACTGATTTGCATATGCCATGTCGGCACTGGGGTGGCTTGGTGAGCAAAATAACGATGGATTAAACCCAGATCTATGACTGGGGTGAATGTTTTGCCATTGTGCAACATTCCGTCAATCATCTTGTGTGTTTTGCTGTTCACCCTATGTGGGAAGGGTATGCCGAGACGTGGGTCCCGTGTTCACTAAGCCACTGGATTCAAGCTATCCTGGCTGAAGACATAGCCAGTAACCGGTCCTAGGATGCTTGATTCCGGTCCAGGGAAGACATGGCTTGCCAGTTTGGGCTGGACTGTTCCCATGAGGCACAGGGTCAAGACAGAGTTGCATATGGCCATGTCTGAACTGGGTTGGCTTCGTGAGCAAAATAACGATGGATTAAACCCAGATCTATGACTGGGGGTGAATATTTTGCCATTGTTCAACATTCCGTCCATCATCTTGTGTGTTTTGCAGTTCACCCTATGTAGGAAGGGTATGCCCAGATGTGGGTCCTGTGCTCACTAAGCCACTGGAGTCAAGCTATCCTGGCTGAAGACGGCTGATAGCCAGAAACCGGTCCTAGGATGCTTGATTCCGGTCCAGGGAAGACATGGCTTGGCAGTTCGGGCTGGACTGTTCCCATGAGGCACAGGGTCAAGACAGATTTGCATATGGCCATGTCTGCACTGGGGTGGCTTGGTGAGCAAAATAACGATGGATTAAACCCAGATCTATGACTGGGGTGAATGTTTTGCCATTGTGCAACATTCCGTCCATCATCTTGTGTGTTTTGCAGTTCACCCTATGTAGGAAGGGTATGCCCAGACGTGGGTCCTGTGCTCACTAAGCCACTGGAGTCAAGCTATCCTGGCTGAAGATGGCTGATAGCCAGAAACCGGTCCTAGGATGCTTGATTCCGGTCCAGGGAAGACATGGCTTGGCAGTTCGGGTTGGACTGTTCCCATGAGGCACAGGGTCAAGACTGATTTGCATATGGCCATGTCTGCACTGGGGTGGCTTGGTGAGCAAAATAACGATGGATTAAACCCAGATCTATGATTGGGGGTGAATGTTTTGCCATTGTGCAACATTCCGTCCATCATCTTGTGTGTTTTGCAGTTCACCCTATGTAGGAAGGGTATGCCCAGATGTGGGTCCTGTGCTCACTAAGCCACTGGAGTCAAGCTATCCTGGCTGAAGACGGCTGATAGCCGGAAACCGGTCCTAGGATGCTTGATTCCGGTCCAGGGAAGACATGGCTTGGCAGTTCGGGCTGGACTGTTCCCATGAGGCACAGGGTCAAGACAGATTTGCATATGGCCATCTCTGCACTGGGGTGGCTTGGTGAGCAAAATAACGATGGATTAAACCCAGATCTATGACTGGGAGTGAATGTTTTGCCATTGTGCAACATTCCGTCCATCTTCTTGTTTGTTTTGCTGTTCACCCTATGTGGGAAGGGTATGCCCAGACGTGGGTCCCGTGCTCACTAAGCCACTGGAGTCACGCAATCCTGGCTGAAGACGGCTGATAGCCAGAAACCGGTCCTAGGATGCCTGATTACGTTCCAGGGAAGACATGGCTTGGCAGTTCGGGCTGGACTGTCCCATGAGGCACAGGGTTAAGACTGATTTGCATATGGCAATGTCTGAACTGGGGTGACTTGGTGAGCAATATAACGATGGATTAAACCCAGATCTATGACTGGGGGTAAATGTTTTGCCATTGTGCAGCATTCCGTGCATCATCTTGCGTGTTTTGCTTCTCCTTTTTGGCAGCCTACCATTGGAACAGTCTTCGCTTTGCAATTCTTCATACTATCTGGTACCTCTCCCTTAAGAAACAGCTGAAAACCTGAGGTTTCTTAGATACTCACTCGCCTGCCCTCACAGGCAGTCTGACAGTGCTCCTCAAATTAACATAGCACCTTGGGGGTTAAAACCTCTGGCACCAGAGGAGACACAGTTAGAATTGTTGGTTGATTGGATCGGTATCTAAGCGTGAGGATCTTTTTCTCTGTTTATTCCTCACCTTGTGCTTTTTGTCTTTTGCAGAGAAGAATGGATTTCCAAAACAGGTTCTTGCACTAGTTTGGGTCCTTGTTTACCTTCCAAAACGTGTCAATGGAGTATTCTTAATAATGCTTGAAGCAGGTACATCAGTCCTGGGTAATACTGATGCCAATAAAGTGGTACCAGGATTCTGGAGAAACTGGGTCAAACACTGATTGTAGGGATTTGACCAAATTCCGATCAACTTTCTTGATGGGTTTGGCTACTGCAGCTTGATACACTTCACACAACTCTTATTTAATTAGGTGGAATTTTGAGGCAGAAGCAGCCCTCTGGGAGTTCATCAGTATGAATGAATGAATGAATTGAGTTTTATAGAGCGCACATAGCTGCCCTGAGGCGTCCAAGCGCTAAGATTACCAACTAATGCTTAGGTTGCTTGAGGGAAGGTTATCTACCCAACTACTAATTAATGAACAGCAACGTTTTCAGCTGTTTACGGAAAGAAATGAGATTGGGGTTGGACCTTAGATGCTGGGGGAGGGCATTCCACAGCTTGGCCACATTATAGGAAAAAGAGCGGCCTCCCGATCTTGATTTCTTTATTTTTGGAACAATGGCCAAGTTGGCAGCGGTTGAGCGCAGCTGTCTGGCAGGGTGATAGGGTGTAATGAGGGGAAGATTGATTACTGGGCCTAAAGACCAAAAGGCCTGATGTGCAATACAGAGTGATTTAAAATTGACTCTTTCCCTAACGGGGAGCCAGTGCAGTCTCCTTAGGCCGGACTTTACTGATGATCTAAGGGGGATTTGTAAAAGAGTCCGTGCGGCGCAATTTTGTATCAACTGCAATTTGCGCAGGGTGAAGTCAGGGGCTCCCAGGTACAGAGCGTTCCCGAAATCTAACCGTGATTGGATCAGGCCCAGAACCAGGGTCTTTCTTGCTTCGAAGGGGAGTAGAGGGAGGATCTTTCTGATGACTCTGAGGATGCCGAAACAGATGGCAGATAGTCTTATTGCCTGCTGGTCAAATGACTAGGACCTGTCCAGCCAGATACCAAGGCTCTTAATGGTATCTTTAGGTGCCGGGGCAGGTCCTAAGCAGGGTGGCCAAAGAGTGTCAATAGAAGATGGCGCGAGACGACCTAAGAGCATGAGCTCAGTCTTGTCTCCGTTGAGTTTGAGACAAGACTTGGTAATCCAGCTCTTGACCATCTCCAGGCAGCCTGCAAGATCCACACCCGCTACGGAACCCCCTTCCTGCACCAGAGAGACCACCAGCTGAGTATCGTCCGCATAGGTAATGATCTTAATGCCATACGGACGGACAATCTCAGCCAGTGGCCTCATATAGACGTTAAACAACGTCGGGCTCAACGATGATCCCTGCGGGACACCACATCCCAGAGGCCTACTGGTGGAGGTGACATTTCCCTCATATACCTGAAAAGATCTATCATTCAGGTAGGACCTGAACCACTCCAAGGCTTTGTCAGATATTCCGGTATCCAGGAGACGCTGCAAAAGGATGTCGTGGTTAACGGTATCAAATGCAGCGCTCAGATCGAGGAGGATGACTGCCACCGATCCTCCCCGATCTAAGATCCTCCTGGACTCCTCTGTGACAGCCAGTAGTGCAGTCTCGGTCCCATGCTTGGGCCGAAAGCCTGTCTGGGAGGGATCGAGCAGCTGGTTTTGTTCAAGAAAGGTTGTTAGTAGACCGTTTGTTTATGTATTTCTCCAAGATTTTAGCTGCCCAAGGCAGCAAGGAGATCGGGCGAAAGTTGTTAGAATTCTTGGTGTCCAGGTTGGGTTTTTTAACAAGGGCCCTCACCATGGCCTGTTTCCAAGCCACTGGGACTGTGCTGGTGGAGATCGAGGCGTTAAGTACTGCTAGCAGTGTAGGGAGGATGGTCTGTATGGCAGAAACTAGAATATGTGGTGGTGCTGGGTCCCTAGGTGAGCCTGATTTCACCTGACGCATGAGGGAGGTGAGTTCGTCGGCATCCATCTGGGGAAGTTCCACCAACACTGGGGGGCAATTGGATTTGTTTTCTTGTGGGGGACATAGGGGTGTCTCCTTTGATCTAATCTGTTCTGAGGATGGAAAAGAGGAATAGATGAGGTTGATTTTCTGAAAGGAGAACTCGGTCAGATCTTCACAACGGAGCTGAGGATTTTCGTGAACAAGTGGGGGCGTTGGGAGATTAACAAGACTTTTTACAATTTTATAGATCTCCTTGGAGCTGGAGCTGGCCTCTGCGATTTTATGTGAGTAATATAAGTATTGCGCACTCTTTATGTCTTTTTTATATGCTCTAATAGCCTCTCTATAGATAATTTTGTCTGCTTCGGTATAACCTAGTCGCCATTTGCGTTCTAGTCTCTTGCAGTAGCACTTTTTCTCCCGTAGCTCATTCGAGTACCAGGGAGCAGAGATCCTAGATCTTTTTAAGATAATTTTCTTCAAGGGGAGCGTAGCATTTAGAGAGTTGTTTATCCATTCATTAAACATTTCATTGGCCAGTGATGGAGTCTGACCAACTGAAGGGGTTGAGTTTTGTAACTCATGAGTCCACTGAACCAACGGGATTTTAGACCAATTGCGTATTTCTCGTACTGTGGTGTAAGGGACGAGAGCTTGTCAGTTTTCCATAGTAATGGGATTAATGCATGGTCAGTCCAGGGGAGTGCTACAGGGGGGCATGCCTTCAGGTTAGGGCAGGTGCTGAACACCGGATCCAGCAAATGACCTTTGATGTGCGTGGGGGATAAAACCAGCTGGAACAGCTGTAGAGCAGAGAAATCACCAATTGGTTTATTGGCAGTGGAGTCATTAGGTTCATCGAAGTGAATGTTAAGATCGCCCAATAACGTAAAGTTGGAGGGCGTAAAAGCAAGGTCAGCGACCAGCGGGGGTAGAGAATCGTAAAACTGTTTGGCTGGGCCCGGCGGGCGATATCAAGTGCCCCTGAAAAACTGGTATTGGGGGAAAATTCCAGGGAGAAAGACATGCTTTCACAGTCCGTGAAGGGGTTAGGGGTGCAGCGACAGGTAAAACAGTCTCTGAAAATGATTGCTAAGCCACCCCCCCCTTTCATTTACGCGGTCCTGTCTCACAATTTGGTAACCTTGCCCCAGGGTTTGAACCAACTCAGGGTTGGATTGAGGAGTCAGCCATGTCTCGGTTTGAAAAAGTACGTCAGGTTTTCTCTCATCGAGTAGCAATGATAGTTCTGTGCAGTGTCTTGGCAATGACCTGCAGTTTAAGAGGAACATTCTAAATAGTTGTTGTTTGCGTGTGTGAGGCTTAGGAATAAGGTGTGTGTTACAATGCCTGCACTGAGTGGGTAGGTCTGGGGGGGGGGGGGGGGGTACTTATGTACGCAGGACAGATTTACCTGTGAGTTAATGGCTCGTAATTCTGTGGATGTGTAACTCCAGTATCTTGTGAGCCTTGATTTATGAACTTGTACCAGTGGAATCTATGCCATTAGCCTTTACATTCTTCAGGAGCCACTTTCAAATGCATGGATCTAAAGGTTTCCTTCTACACAGATGATAGAGAGACATTGTACAGTAGTTTTGACCACATGGCCAGTGCCGATGAATGCTGCTGACCACATGACTAATGTCAGTAGCGAATGCCTCTTGTCCAGTTGCGACAGTGTTCGTCCTGCTAAGATACACAGTGCCTCATTCAGTAACAGCTTCTTCTTTTACATAGACAGACACTGGGTGTAGGTGCTTGATGATGTACAGGTGGGATATGTAATTAAGTATTTTTCGTAAAAGTGTCATTACTATCATATAGAGAGAGCTTTATGGGTAAGGCCTTAGGCACTTGAACACAGCATACTCTGATACTAAGGACCAGAATAATTTGAAACAAGGGCAGGAAATTTACAGACACAGGAATGAGAGGATTTGGAGACTCTAGCTTTAGGATAAGGAGACACACAGTGTCAGGAAGAATGCTAACACTGGAACACAGGAACTGCCATGTGCCTGGTGGCAGTGGCATCAAAGTCACACAACACCCATCATGGGAATCATAGCAGCACTTACGTATGTGTGTAATAGCTTGTTAGAACCTGTGTTGAACTTTAAAACAGCTGACTATGAAGACCGGCCATTAATTGCACTGAATGAGTGAGTGAGGGAAGTGAGGGAAGACGGTGAGCCAAAGTTCCTACAGGGAAGTTAAAGGTTCTCCCCAGAGATTGTTTTTTAAACTTAGGGATGGCTAGCAAGACAAGGGCGTGTTCCAGGCTTACACTCAGAATATTACAACAAATTTCAAACAGTAGGGAGGTTGGATAGAGAATGAGTTTTAGATGTGAAGAGGCTGGCAGACTTTAACAATTCATTTTGCTGTATCTTTTCTGGTCTCCTGAGGTGAGTGAGAACTGCTGTGGACTCTGGGTCTCAGACGTCTTTTGAAGCTGATAGAATGGGCTACTTTTAAAGAACTCACTGACTTTTGCTTTCTCACCTGGTGCAAACCATAGTGATTTTTTCATAATCTGTAATTAACATACCTGAAAATAAAAAAGTGAACATGTTTGTCAGATTTATTTCTTTTGTCGCTGTATTCAGGCTACAGACAGTGCAGGAACCACAGGGGAAATGGCCCTTCACAGGGGGCAGGGACCACAGGGTCCCTTGATCTAAATTGTCTGATCCCCCTGGTCTCGTGTGCACCAGCATGTCTTCTAAGTCTCTGTCTTTTCTGTGGGCTGACTACAGCAACAAATGAAATAAAACTGACAAACACAGTCACTTGGACACAAAAGGCACATACCAAGTGCAATACAAAAAACAGCATTTACACTCTCACATGCCTCTGTGATTAAAGATACATAGGGATGACTATCAGACCAGTGAAAACCCGCATTACTGAGAACTGCAGCATTATCAGGTGTAAAAGAACTAGCACTAAAATGTTCACACACTTTATTGACCTTGGCCACACATCTGATGATTTACAATGGACTGTGCTAGAAGCCCCTTCCATTTTGGGAAAAGGTGCACTCTTTAAAAGGGAACACCACTGGATTTTCTGTCTGTCCACACATATTCAGGGATTGAATGAAGATATACCATGGGGAGAGATTAGCTGGTAGCCTTCACTAATCATTCGATAATCTCTGTCTGGCAATATGCTATTTAACACTATTAAGAGGCTGATTCCGATCTCGGTCGGAAGGGCACCGAATCGGGTTCGGCATTAGCGGACCCGATTCTTAGGCTGAATTTCTGTCCGAGTCGTAAACTGGTCCGGACGTCGGAGTACGATGCAAACAAGCGTGAAATCTCTGTCCAAATCGTTTCTGGGTCCGAACTGCTCCATACGACTCGGTCACAAGCAAACCGTGGCGCGCAATGGTGACGTTTCACGACCAAGCTAGTACGATGCTCGATTCGGACAGCCGGATCAAGTCGGAGCCTCTGGCTCGCAATAGCTCCCAGAGTTGGACTTCGGGAGTCCACATCGACCCCCTGCTACCCGCAGCCTTACTACTCGGACACAGGGGGAAACCCATGGGTCTCCCCAACACAGACATGTACGTTGCAGATGGCACCGACGCGTACCCACTGTAGGCGGTGCACTTGTCCGCGACATACCCATTGAGTCAATGGGAGCCCATGTACGCGTCGTACGACCGGCTCCCATTGACTTCTATGGGAGTCCGACCGAACCGAGTCCGACAGCATAAGGCCACATCGTATTCGCTCGGTCGGACTGCAGGAGTTGGGATCGGTCAGAAAAAACCCTGGATCCGGCTTGGTCGGAGTGCTTTCCGACCCAGATCGGAATCGGACCCTATGTGTGTTCTCCTTACTGGTAACATGTTTCACCTCTGCCATGGGAGTAACCATGACACATGCGTTCTACCTCTGGCTATTGGCAAGAATCCAGTGGGTCATCAGACTCTGTAAAGACACCACATGAATAATACTTGAGTACACTACTTCCGTGAGAGTTAGCTCTGCTTGTCCCTGTCAATTCTCTACTGCATTTCATTGGTTGTTAACATAATTCACACAAACTTGCTGGACCACCTTAGGATCCTTTGCCCCTTAACTTGTGAGAAATTATTTCTTCGGTTTCACAAGCCTCCTTCATGGCATAATTTCTATGATAGGTTGCGCACTCTCCCAGGACTGTTAGTGGACGACTGCTCTCCTGGAAAATTGTGTTTTTTACATTGCCTTCCTATTCACTTCATGGTAAGGAAAGGAGACCCACACAGGCACATACACACCCACATTCAATGGGAGTGCTCCAATGATTTTCAACCCTGTCACGTTAATTGCTAGCAACAATCCATGTGATACATGGGCTCCTAACTCACTACAAGATGGCGCTCACGATTCCAAGTCCATCACTGCTGCCCTTTGATCAGCAATTAACCACTTCATAAGGACCATCTATCACTAATTAGGGTAGGATGGAGGGTTCATAAACAAAAAAAAGTCCACCTCCAGGTTCTCACTGCTGAGGCACATGGGAAGGCGTGGATCATTGGTTAAGTTCTCCAATGGATGATGTGAGTGAACAGATGTTATTATTCCTTGCCCTAGCCTCACTCACAACATTTGGACTTAAATTTTACTTCCCAACAGCACTCTAAAAATGTTAGCGTTTATCTCAGTGTTTTTCTCGAGGAGATGATGACTTCACCCTCATTGGGTGAGTGTCTTTCCCCACTTTTGACCACAGTGTATGAAACCACCAGCTATATGTTTTAATGTATGTGTCATGGGGAGATTAACTTTGGACTCCCTCCTTTGACTATCACCTACCTAGCCGGACTTCGGGCAAACGCTCCCGTGTCTCTCCTGACCTTATCTTCCCCCTCTCTCTTCCCCCAACCCTCTCCCCTCTCCACTCCTACTCTTTCCAGCTTCTGTCCTCTGCCATCACCTGCCCCTTGTCGCTACCCTGTTTCTCAGTGAACCTCTTCCCTCGACACTTGAGAGCGAACTATTTTGTCTGATGCCCCATGGAGCTACCTGGTTTAGCTATAGGGGAGATGGGCCATGGATTCCCTCCTTGGTCGTCACCTACCCAGTCGGTCTTTAGACAGACTCCGTTTCGTCTCTACGGTTGTCTCTTCCCTTATCCCCACTTTCTCACCTCCCCTACCCCCCACTACTTTCC
Organism: Lissotriton helveticus; assembly: GCF_964261635.1. Lineage (NCBI taxonomy): Eukaryota > Metazoa > Chordata > Amphibia > Caudata > Salamandridae > Lissotriton > Lissotriton helveticus. The sequence goes on along the minus strand of NC_136071.1, from coordinate 1,006,179,908 downwards.
TCTCTCATTTCTCTCCTGTCCTAATGTATTGCTGATTGTCTGATGTAATGTGTAATTTTCGATCTTTTTCTGTTATATTGTTGAACCACATTGTTGCACTTCCCTTCGTCTCTCCTGTCGTCTCCCCCCGCATCCTTCCTCTAGTTATGTCTCTCCTTCTCTTTTCTCTCTATGTATTGAGACTGAACTATTTTGTCTGATGTCCGATGGAGTACCTGGTTTAGCTATAGGGGAGATGGACAGTGGATTCCCTCCTTGGTCGTCTTGGTCATCACCTACCCAGTCAGTCTTTAGACAGACTTCTTTTCGTATCTCTTTATTGTCTCTTCCCTACTCCTCCCTTTCTCACCTCCCCTGCCCCCTCCACTACTTCTCTCTCTCCTTTCTCTCCCCTCCTAATTGTATTGCTATTTTTTGATGTATTGTGTAATTGGTTGAACTTGTTCCGTTACATTGTTGATTCTCATTTAAAGAGCTCTGATACCTTCGGGTCTAGCCAGCGCTATATAAAACTCTTTTAAATAAAAAAATAAAAATAAAATACTTGTTACAAATCACAAATTGACGCATGCTTGTATTGCATGCCTCTAAAACTACTATGCAAGACTGCTCTGTATGGTGCTATTTTATGATTTGTTTCATATCTTCCTCCCCCAGGTCAGTGATTTTAGGTTCTGCAGGTACACTTATAGGGTATTTCGTGTTTGGACACTACTTGTTGCATCCTTGGTCCCAGACACTGTGTAGATTAGGTATGCATTTTACGATCCTGAAATATTTCTCTAGATCACATCTTGACTAATTGACCGCATGAAACATGTTGACCTAATAAGTCACCAGGCATCAATGTTCCCACTGGTGACATCACATTTTTAATACGTCAGGCATACTCAGGGATTAAAACTTTATTTGAGACTTGCCAATTCCTTTTTATGTCACTTATCACTACATCAACACCCACGTTTCCTCAATCTACACAAAGAGCTCTTACCTTGCACTTCACATCATGGCTTTGGAAAAAGATCTCCGATAAATAGCCCCCTTGAGGGGGCCCGTCGGACATTGCATCACTGACCCGACAAGGCGCGAGCCCGATGCTGAAGCATGACACCCGAAAGGGTTTGTGAAGGCCCCATTTCCAAAAAGGAACAACTCATCTTATAGCAGCTCCTTTTCTCTGACCTACTCCCCTGGGTCCTTTGTCCCCTTTAGTAACAGCATACCTTTTTCATTTGCGTATCCAATCAGAACAACATCGAGTTTGCCCCCGTAGGAAATCAACAATTTGCAGTTTCTCCCAACTCACAGATTTTGTGTTAGGGGAAGGAATTTTTTGGAATCAAAACATATATGTTATTGGTAGTTCCTTTTTATTGAGTACTGGTCACTTTCCACATAAGCACACACTTACCTACTCATCTTGTTTAGAAAACTCAGCCCTCAAGGTTTAATGAAATTCATTTTATTTTTGTTTTTTGATTTTATATACTGAGTGAGTACAGGGACCACTAATTCAAAGCTAAACCATGGCATCAAATAAAAGAAGAACATTGTTATAGCATAGAAAATGCAATCTCTAGCTGCAAAAGGTTACAAAAAGAGTATGTAAGACATTTACAAATGGATGTTTATCGAGCCTTATAATTAGGTGAGAGAGAAAGATAATCAGGCTAGAGGCATTTATATAGATCAGAACATTATAAAAGTTGTGAGTTGGTTTATTGGAAATGGTTGAAGAGTAGATGTTTAAGTCTCTCTTGAAGACAGAATGAGAGGTATTTTATTTCCTATGGAAAGGGGACAGATACATGTCCAGATGTTGGGATTGAAGCAAGAGGACTGAATCATGGTAGATTGTGTTAGGAAAGCAGTGGGAGGAAGTCATACTTCTCAAAGGTTAGAGTGCATTTAAGTTGAAGATATTGTGCATCTGGCTTCCAAAAGTACTCTTTCTCATAGGATGAGCAAAAGTATGATGTGATCAAGATGTTTGCTCCCAAAGATTAGTTAAGCTGTGTCATCTATGGCGCTTCCAGGGAAGCAATATACATCTTTGGTTTCCCATTAAGTATGGAGGTTGTATAATGTATTGGACTTGATCAATACTTTGTGGACATGCTGTGGGACGTAGGTTTTCTTACATGGTGCAGTTTTAGATAATATAGCAGACATGCTGTTCATAGGATGATTTTGCATCAAGAGTGAATCCAAATGATTGATTACAATCAATGATAGCAGTTTTGCCTTTGAGGATATTGAAAGAGTCCAGTCGCGACTAAACTAGAATTGTAGAGCAGGAGAGAAAAATAAGTGAAAACTCAACTTGGAGAGGATTCAGTATTTGGTGATGATGAGTCATCCAAAACTTGATATTCTTGAGGGTTATTGCTATGTAACTAACGCTGCTCATACAGTTTCCAATGCTTTATAGAACCTCATCTGGGGTATTCTTAATTCTTGGACATTCAGTGCCCTCAAATCGTGTGAAATGATAAAACATATTCACCAGTTTTATTCATTCTAGGTATTGATGCATTAATTTTCAGAACCTTGATGCCACACATATCTTTTTCAATACCAACATCAGAATTATGATATCCTGGTTCAAGAAATGACATTCGAAAATCTCCTAAAAGTAATCAAACATGGTTCTCACTTATGCCTCTTGTACAGCCTGCCTTGGAAAATAGCTATGTCAAGCTTTGTTATATGACCTCCAGCTAGAGGAACTGGAAGAGTATGAGGGCACCAATCATGCTGAAAGTCACTGATAAAGAAGTCTGAACAATGTCCATGGATGAATAAAGAAACAAGCACTGATAAAATCAATAGTTCTGCCCTTGGCAAGCTAAAGCAATGGTTGAATTGTTCTTTTTTTTAAAACTTTTTACCGAAAGCATATGACAAAATAAAAAAAAAGAACAAAAAAGAAATATGCTTCGATTTCAATTGCAGTCTTGTGTTTGCAATAGTAATTATACATAAACTTTTTTACCATTTTGTCTAATTTTAATACAACCATTTTCTAGCAGGCACATGAACTTAAAACTGGTATAGAATTCCTTCATATTTGTAATTCACATAAAAGGAAAATATGTTTCCTATTAGTGCAATGAAAAGGTACTATTGACTTTAAAAAAAAAAATTTGACTGAAAAAATAAAACAGCACGAGAATATAAAGAAAAAGGCATGGATCAAGAGAGAAAAATAAACAGCTATTGAACTGAAACTTTCTCAAGGGTGTAAGCACAAGAACTAGCTTGTCAAGTCATTTCATTAAGAACAGTTTACTTTACTGTAACAAAACTTAATCTATACTGCATGGAGTCACACCAGATAAGAACTTGGCGAGTGGAGAAGCGTGGCTCAGTGGTTAGAGGCGGCAGACCCGGAAACTGAGATCAGCCGTGGACCAGGGTTCGATTCCCCGCCTCGGCGGGTCTCGGGCTCAAAATTCCACGGACTTGACAATTCTCGCTCTGGTGCCTACTCAACTCACGGGGTCACACTCTGCGACTCTGGGCAATAGCTTGCTTAATCTCCACTGCGGCGGGATGCCTGGCTTTCACCTTGTGGATACCATGCCGGGGTATCGCACAGGGGAATACCAGGACGGGTTCCCTAAGCAAGCGCCTTGATACCTTCGGGTGATACGTGCGCTATATAAGTTGCAATACATACATTTACATTTACTTCCTCCACTCAAGATACCCCGAAAAAGAAACAAGTAGGCGGAAAAAGAGAGATTCAATACCATATTTCCACACCTATTAATATTTCACCAACATCTTTCAATTGTTTGACTAAGAAGAGGAATACACCCCATGGTGATTGTCCATTTAATATAGTAAAAAACAAGGCCTATGATAATAAGAGAATTTTTTATTAATATTATTTCATCAAGTTTCTAAGAGTTTATGAAGAAAGGCATGCTATATCAATACATGGACCTTAAAATAAATATGTGCCCATGATATATTGTACTGTATGGAATATGAAAGGATGAGAGGGTATGTATGATTGTATGATTGAGATGTTTAAGAAACGTACTATGGATGATATGTTTTAGATGATGCTTAAACTACTATGTTATCTGCCGCTCAAGCCTGTTGTTACCTGGAGCTCCGTTCTGTTGTGGATGAAGGCAGAGCTCTTTGCTGTGAATAAGAATACTGCTAGCGCTTGGTTCCTGGAAGCGCTATTGAGCGGAGCTGCGCTGAATATTTTCTCTGAGTGCAGTGTTTGTACCAATACTGCTCGCGTTTCCCGCTTCGCGGGAAACACTCGCTTTTCTTGGCTGGTCGGCGGACTGTGACCAACAACAGACAGACTACAGGACCCATAAATCTTCTGGCCCTGGAGCACCGCCCTGACACGCCCTCCTCACCTGGAGATAATTGACCTGCAGGCGCGCTGAAGCGAGGTGACTGCCGCTCAAGCCTGCTGTTACCTGGAGCTCCGTTCTGTTGTGGATGAAGGCAGAGCTCTTTGCTGTGAATAAGAATACTGCTAGCGCTTGGTTCCTGGAAGCGCTATTGAGCGGAGCTGCGCTGAATATTTTCTCTGAGTGCAGTGTTTGTACCAATACTGCTCGCGTTTCCCGCTTCGCGGGAAACACTCGCTTTTCTTGGCTGGTCGGCGGACTGTGACCAACAACAGACAGACTACAGGACCCATAAATCTTCTGGCCCTGGAGCACCGCCCTGACACGCCCTCCTCACCTGGAGATAATTGACCTGCAGGAACGCGCATCGCGGGACGCGCGCGGGCGACGCCGGGCTAAGCCCGGGCAAAGGGCGGGCCCTCTGTGGCCCTCAGTGGCCGAGGTAGGCCGGGCTGGGCCCCGTCATTTTCATTGTTTTATTCATACATTGTTGTATTCGGTCCGGATGATGTAAGTTCTCTTGTGAGAGGGACTGCACCTTTCCATTACCCAGAGTACCTGAACGCTGACCGCATTGACTTAATTTAATATTTTAATTCGTGATTATTCTCCTTTACGTACTATTTTAAGTTTAACTACCACCATCTCGCAAAGCCGGAGTGTGGGAAGCTTGCAGTAAAAGATGACAAAAAAACTGCGCTCGGGGAGAATGGTGGGTGGAAGAACCTGTGCCAAAACAAAATCTAATCCCTTGAGAAACAAGGTTGTGAATAAACAGCTGTTAAAGGGCCAGTGTCAGCTCTTTGAACTGTGGGAAAAACCGCTGGAAAACTCCTCAATGGCTGCTGTAAAATGTAACACTGCTTCAGACATCCAAGCGAATGATAATCATATTGCAGATACCAATGCTCCTTTTGTGCCTCGTGAGACACCAAAAGTGTCATGTATGGACATCCCCTGCATTGTGCATTTGGAGGAGGGCAAGGCTAATATTCTTGCTGCCCTCTCACAGAATGATTCGCTAGTGAATAACTCCATGCCACCTTTGGAGTCATCCTTGAACAGCTTTGAGGTTCAAGCCTCACCGCCTCTCTCTATTGACCTGGAACTCTGTGGCCGTTATGTGAAGCCGATCAGCCCGGTTGTCCCGGAAACTAACAATCTTCTAGGAGGGGCGACTCCGTCCGGGCTGCTACTTTATAGTAGTACCCCGTCTGTGAATAGTCAATGCTTGTCTGAGGAATTAAGTGCTTCCAGGAGTCCATTTCTTAATTTATCCGGCAATTGTCCTACAGTCGGGGCTGGAGATAAACCTTTATCAGAATCCCTGATTGCACTGGAACATCTGTTAGCCTCTATTTTGTTCCTATTGGGAAAATTTGTAGGCAGTTCGGACTGTATTCTGGACTCTGTTACTCAAATCTTGGAAAATCTATTGCAAAAAGCACCAGCAATGAGGAATACCCCCCTCTTTTCACAGGGTACTAAACTAAATAAGGGGGAAGCTGAGGTGCATATAGAAAACTCCAAGATAAAGGTCCCCGAACCAGTGCCAGCTGAACCACACTACAGCGTTGCTAAAGGTTCACCTGTAACTGCAGTACCGAACTGTATCATGAAGGCGGATTTGGGGATAACGGAAGAAATCTTGCCTAGCCCTGATTGTCAAGTACCACCACAAGATCTTTTTCCAATCTTCTGCTCTGAAAATAAAAAAGTTACTACCGAGGTTAATCAAGAAGGAGGGGGAAAAAATGGAAAATGTAAAAATCATAAAGGAAATAAAAGGAAACTGGTGCGTAAGCATAAGAAGAAAAGACAGAGGCGGATAATGTTCCAAGACGCTATAATCCTAACTGATCAGGAAGATAAAGCCACTGAACCTATTCCATCTACTGTTACGGAAGCCAATCCTCCCTATTGTGTTCCAGAGACTCTTGGAAATTCTCCACTCATGATTAGGGAGGCTTTAACACTAAAGGATGGCTTGGGCTTAAATTCCTCCTTTGAATCAAATTTAAAGAGTCCCAATCCTGCTATCTCTGAGCTACTTAATCCACTGGCTCCTCCTTTTACTTTTACAGTTGGGACAGGGGAACCACTACTTCCCACTGTTGAACAAAAAGAGGCTATATCTTATGTGGACACTTATGTGTTGGACTTTTTTCCACTATTTGAGGTTGACTTACCATTAAATAGATCATGGTTACTCAAACGCTTTAGTGAAATGGATAAGTTACATCGTATTCAAACAAGCGATATCGAGTTAGTCTCTTTGCTAGGGGGAAATAATGTTACTAGTATAAGGGTCAAATTCTACTGTAAAATAATTGTAAATTTGGTTTTGCAACAGGCAGAGAGTTTCCAACGCACAGGTATCGATGTTTTACCTATAGTGAATTATGATTATAAAGACGTTTCCCATGGGTTGTCCCAAAAGGATGATAGACAAAGTGGGGCTACCTTATCACTTAAAGATATAAAGATCTGGGTTGCAAAAGGAAAACGTGTGGTTTCCCAGGTGAATCCACCGCCTCTGATTCAAAAGCCCTCGCAATTAGAGGACTCTAATCGGTGGAATTGGTTGCATAACGCTTTATCATCTAAATCCACAGATAACCCTAAACTGTTTCAGCACCTTTAACAATCAATTGAAAATCATTTCATGGAACGCTGCTGGGATACACAGTAGTCCAGAGAAATTTGAGTTTCTATTTTCGTTGGGTGCAAATGTGATTTGCATTCAAGAAACATGGTGTATTAATAGAATTGATGTTAGAAAGGGTTATTTTGTGTTGGAGGTCCCGGCGGTTGCTTCTAAGAAAGGGCATGCTAAGGGGGGTATCGCGTGCTTGCTATCAAATAAATGGAATTGGAAATTCTCTCAGTATATTGACCCAAGTAACCTTTTCCAAGCCATAACTCTAGCCAACCTCCCCACCCCCTCAAAGATGGTGTCTGTTATAATTATTAACGTTTATATCCCTCCGGAAGAGGGTTTTAACGCTGTGTTGAAGCAGATTTTTCAATATATTGGCCAGGTTAAAAAAATATCACCCTTTTCAGAAGTGGTACTTGTGGGTGATTTAAATTGCAAAATATCTAACTCCAGTATGTACCTTTTTAGAAATAAAGCTAAAGAAGAGGCGCACTTTATTCCCCAATCCCTTTTTCCCGATAAAATAATAACTAATAAAAGAGGGAAGATACTGTTGGAGGAACTTTCGGCAGTCGAGGGTCTTATCCTAAATGGAAGATTTCCCTCGGATGTACCTGCAAAATTTACGCATAAATCGCACAGTAAGTCCTCTATAATTGATTATGCGATCTCGGACTTTAATATATTTCCACGTATCCTAGATCTGATGATAGTCCCCACGACACTGAGTGATCATAATGTAATACTCTTGACTATCTCTCTAAAACCTCCTAGTACGGCTTCATGGGCGATTAATGGCAAAGATACAGCCTTTCATGCATCCTCCGGTAGATGTTTTTGGAATCCATCTCTAATTTCTGGGGTGCATGCCATTTTATGTAAAACCATAGCAGACTTGAATGCTTGGTATGGCTCAGAAATTGCTAGTTTTGAGAACTTTATGCAGAACATCATTTTGGATGTGAAAAAGGTTAGACGGCCCCCGAAGCGGGTATACATGCCCAGTGCCCTGTGCACACTGAATAAAGAAATAAATAAATTAGTCCGTGCTCAATTTGTAAGTAGATCTGGGGAACGGGGAAAAGAACTTTCGAGGTTAAAAAGAAAGAGAGTTAGATTAAAAGCGAAATTAAAAAAGGAAAAGGAAGATATAGTTTGGATAAATCTAAGGGAAGCAGTAGCGCACGGTAAGATCCGCAAATTCTGGTCCATTATCGGGATGGGATGTGGCAATAGATTAACCCCTTGCCCAATCCCTATTACCGAAGAGGTTTGGTCTGCCTATATTTGGGATCTTTATGGGGGGTATGGTACTTTAGCGGATACTAGCCCCCCCGATGTATTCACTGATGGAGAAATTAAGTATCCATCAGAGGAAACAATAGCTGGGGCCATAAAGAATATGCGCTCGTCCGGTGCAATGGGGCCGGACGAACTCCCTATGACGGTCCTGAAGCAGGAGCCCTCCCTTTGGAGTAAAATACTTTATCCTTTATTTAAATCCTGTTTTGATTCGAAGAAGGTTCCAGCATCCTGGAGGGGCAGTATCTTGGTTCCTATCTTTAAGAAGGGCTCGAGGGATACTCCTAGTAATTACCGTTTGATTGCTCTCCTCGACTCAGTCGGTAAGATCTTTGCGAAGTGTCTTTTGAATCTACTCTCGGACTGGGTCGATGAGAACAACATTTTACCACGCGAACAAACGGGATTCCGTAGGGAGCACGGCACTCTAGACAATTTTACCACCCTTCTTGTGATATCGGACAAGTATACGCAGGTGAGAGGGGGAGTTGTGTATGCAGCTTTTATCGATTTCTCCACGGCGTTCGATAGAGTGGATCGTAGAACGCTGTGGAGAAAATTATCAATTATTGGAGTACCCCCATACTTGCTGGAACTTGTTCGCACATTACATACGGAAACTTGGTGTAGGGTGTTGCAGGGGGGAGAAAGGGGTCTTTCTGATCGTATACCTTCCCTAAACGGCCTGAAACAGGGTTGCCTTTTGGCGCCTCTGTTATTTTCTCTATATACGCAGGATTTACCTGCCGCCGTATCTGTCTGTGAGGGCATTGCTCCAGTGCTAGGGGGGGCCCCCATCTCCTGCCTGATGTATGCTGACGACATTCTCGTTTTGGATTTAACACCTAAAGGTTTAGCAAATAGGTTGCATGCACTTCATGCCTTTGCAGTTTCCCACTCTATGAGGATTAATATATCTAAAAGCAAAATCATGTGCATAAGGGGGAAAAAGTTGTGCCGCTCAGAAAATTTTGGGTGGTCGATTGGTGGCCAGAAGCTGGAGGTAGTCAAAACTTATACCTTCTTGGGAAAAATTATTGCGGCCAACCTGAGCGAGAGGCCTCATATTGATCACTGTTCTCGAAAAGCCCTTGCACATGGTAAAGGCATAAAGTCATTATACGTAGCGACTGGGAAAAGACATTTCTCTTGTATGCTTGAGGTTTATAGAGCTAAGATCCCCGCTACCCTTATTTATGGTATTGAACTCGTTGAGTTAAAACTCTGGGATTTCTGCCATAAAACTGAAGGGAAACTATTAAGATCCTTGGTTTCATTAAATACCAACTGCTCTTTGGCAGCGTGCAGACTTGAGTTTGGCCTAAGGAGCAGTTGGGTGCAGGGATTATGTGCCCTGGTACGTTGGGTGGCCTCACTTGCCAGAGCAGAACCGGGGACGATGAGAGCTCTACTTAAAAGCGAATTATTAGGCAACTTTAAAGAGTTCTCACAACTTGTAAAGAATTTCAGAAAAGCGGTGACTCTTCTGAAACTAGATGAAAGTACTTTGTTCCTGCACTCCCCAGCGCAACTTAAAATCCTGCTAAAACAGGCATCTTGGGAACTAGGCTTCCAACTAGATAAGAATGAAATACAAAGAAAAGGTGGTTGTGATCTCCTTATTAATTCATATGTTGCCAAGAAAGCCCAAGCCTACGTATTATGGAATATACCTCATGGCATTAGAAGGTTGTGGTTTCTTATTCGTCATGACCTATTGCCATTGAATATTCTTCTAGCCAAATGGTATGGAACATCGAAAATGTGCAACTTTTGTAACTTAAGTACACAGGATCGTATGCATGTCTTACTGATTTGCCCGGTACTTCGCACTTTGCGCCTTAAATGGCTAAAACCAATCTGCATCCGCTTGGGTATTTCCAATGTAAATATCTTCCTACAATCTTTGTACTCGCCTTTAAATGAAATGTTCTGCTTCTACATTTTTAAATTTTTTAAAGGATTTTTAGATATTTATTAATATGCTATCTAAATTTTTGTCAGCCTTTTGGTGGTACTCTTGTTAATGGATGAATCATGGACTTGTATAACATATGTTTGTGGAATATTATGTTTGAATTTGTAGCTATTTTTGAACATGTTACATGTGTTTTCTTTTATATTTTATTCTGAATATGTCATATGTGTTTTTTTTTTTTTATCTTTTATGTGGCCCTCTATGAGAGCCAAAACATAAATAAATAAACTTTGTTATCATGTATGGAGATTTATATAGAAACAAAGGCAGTTCTTTTTGATAAATAAATGTACTGTATTTGAACAATTCTGGAGCTCCGGTCACTGGTAATGATGCCCCAATAGTACAAAGATGAAATTATGTAAGTGTTGAAATATACGTTGCCTAAGATTCTTTAGTGCAATTTACTGTTCTGTCCCTGTCTTAGGAACTATTATTGTTAGCAGGGAAACCCCTATACATTTGCATTAGTCAAACCTCGCATTGAGCATAAATGCACAAACTGTACAGAAACCAAGTTCTTTCCTGTCATTAGCAGTACAATTTTAACCTCAAACTGACACCACCCAGACTTTGCTGAGGCCCCTACCTTAACACCTTGAACCTCAGTCTCCTTCAGAAAAATCTATAATAGCCGACAAACATAAGGGAAGAGCTGCTTCTGAATTCATGAATGCTACCTCTATCACAGAAAACTCACACCAAACTCTTCTGCAACCCATACTTTCTGAAATTCAAGAGACGGAAAACTTGCAGTTGGCAGCTGTGGCTCCATTCAATCAGAAAATGGAAAAATGGACCCAAACAAGAAAAAACTGTACTAGTAGAATTGGAGGTTGGAAAAGAGAGTTCTGAAGCGATAGATTTGACTGCCAAATTTCAGACCTCATTCTTTTTTTCTTATCTAAACAACTTAACGAAATCTAGACTAATCATAAGGACATGGAGAATAGATTAAGAAGAAATACCTTACTCGTTGTGGCTATTCAGGAAGATTGTAAGAACAGCACCTCAGTCATCTTCACTGTTATTGTGAAATTGATTCACAATATTATTCTTCATCATTTTCAAGAAAGGTAATGATCAGTCAAGTGCATAGAGGACTATTTACCTTACTGAAGTACAGCACAAGACTTTAGTGATTTTTCAAGATGTGTGGATCAAATAAATGATACTGACAAAGGGAATCTAATAGAAAAAGGTTAAAGGTAATAATGAATTTGATTTTAGTATTCACTCAGATATTTGAAGGTTGATTCTACAAAAAGATGCTGTGAGCTTAACCCCTTGCATGCTGGTGACGAACCCCAGCTGTCACGCTCCGCGGTGCTCGTGTGCCGATGACGGCTGGGGTTCGTCACGGCCCCGTTCATTCGTTTGTTTCCCGCACAGCGGCGGAAACGGGCCAGCATCGAAGGGGTTAAACAAGTTATCATACCCTATGAGGAGGCAGGTGCTCCAGGCATGTTAGTTCAACAGTCAAAGGTTCTGGCCCAGATGAAGTTTAAAATATTTACAATTGTTTCTGAAGCAAAGGAGTTTGTGAACATAGTGAGCCAACCTCAGAAGTGAAAAATCATCAGAAGAAGTGGAATGTTGAAGATAGTGCTAAATATATGATTATTTGTCGCTCTAGTGATGATGGGTAGGAAGGGGGAAAGGCTGGTGAGAGTGGGTTAGGCTCTCAGGATCAGACCTAAGGTGCCATTAGATGGTTCCAAGGTGTGGGCATAGAGCACGATGTACTCAGTATCTGGTCACAGGGTAGGAACTTTAAGAGAATGTGTTCTAAAGAAGAATATTGCCTAGGATAGATGTTGGTTAGCGATCAGGAGAGGGTATTTTGGAGTTAGCAAAGAAAAATAATTTTATTTCTATTTATTCGGTAAGCTGTGGTTAAAATGCATTCTAAACAGTGTTTTAATTATTTTTTTGTAAGCAAAAACAGTCAATGTACATTTACAGGGAAAGGTTTAAAACAGATATAGAGCAAAACGAGAGGGATCAAGATATACATATCACTGCACTGCATTTTTTCACGATGCACAAAAGTAAACGTCATAGCTTAGTCAAATCAGCCAACCAAGTCAAAATGAATCAGAGAAAGGGAAGAGCAAGATATAAGATTAAGAAGCAGAGAAGAAAATATGACAAGGACATATATGCTTGTAGAAAAAAACCATGACTTGTAATACACAGTTATATCCAGCTATATTGGATTTCTTTATCCTCCTCCTTGATAAAACACCAAACCTAAGAGAGAGCCACATCTTAGAAACAGGGCGTGTGAGACACAAAAGTTAGGCTAAATCATGATTATTTCAAATACTCCACAAGTGCCCACCATATCTTTAATCCCTAACCTGCATTTCTGAAGCCCCTTAAGGGCATTGAGACTATGTGCTAGGTTACAAATAGCATAGAGTCTGCCCATCCACATTTCAAAAGATGGTGGCTCTTTTTTCCTCCATAATGACGCAATACATAGTCTAGCCACCGCCACAGCTATAAATATAAAGTACCTAATTTGATATATTCCCTGTGCCACAAATTATTTGTCCAATACTCCCAGCATCATCCCTTTAGGAGTGATCACAATCTGTACCCCTCTCACCTCTGTCAAGAAGGCCTCCATTATATTTATCAGTTGCTTCAAATCTGGACATTCATAAAACATGTGAAGACTATCAGCTTGATCTATCCCACATCGTGTGCATTTACCCTCATTTGGCCCCCCACCGTGCAATTTTGGCGGGCGTATAATACAAATGAAATATGGTTTTATAATGTTGTGATTTAAGACTGGAGGAAACCAGGAGCTTATCTGCCCTCTTTGTTCTAGTTTAATATTCCAGTTGAGATTCTGTATTTAAAGATCGTCACTTTGTAATTCGATAAGACTTTGATATAGGATACCAATCCTACCATGTTTCCTAAGCCCCTCTATCAAATTACTTTTTTTAGCCAAGTTCATTACATGTACTCTTTTTGTTAGATAATCTCGTATTTGTAAATATTTCAAAAAATCAGCTTTAGGAAGATCATATTCAGATATCAACGAGGAGTAAGTCTTGACAACACCATTATCAATTAAGTCCCCCAGGGTCATAAATCCCTTTCTTCGCCATCCATCCATAACAGCATCATAACAAATTAAGGGAGGTAGTGCTAGGGAAGTGGTAGGAGTGTGAAAATTAAGTTTACCAATCTTCAAATATTTACGAATCTTTAATCATGCTTTATGGGTAGCTTGGGGCACCTTAAATCGTTTTTTTGTTAATAATAACTAGGCTCTAAGTTTTGGAAGAAGTTCCTCTCTGTTTTTGAGCTCAACAGCATCTGAAAAATATTCAGGAGCTCTTCTATCTTTTCTTCACCTTCCCCAACCAACAAGATACATATTGGTTGTAGTAAGCACATTCAATATTAAAACAAAAATTGAGAACAGCCCAACCCCCTCGAAGTCGTGGTAGAATCATATATCTCATTGCAGGCCGGGGCTTACCTTGTGTCCACAGGAAGCTACTACAAATGGATTGCTATTTCGGAGGTTGCTTCAACGTAATTTCCAGGGGGACACATCTAAAATGCAGCACTTTAGGCAAGACATCCATTTATAAAACATTGCATCTGCCTACTATTGATAGGTGCCGGCCTTCTATTCTGTCCAAATCTGTTTTTTTTCACCTGCACTAGGGGTTCCCAGTTGGATAATACCATCTTATCCAAACATGCGTTAATAAGAATCGCCAAATATGTAGCCTCCTCTGTAACCCTAGCATAGTTGATACGTACTTGCTCTGTGCAAATTATTTGCGTTTTTGTTATATTTAATTTAAATCCAGATCTTTCCCCTAATACAGCTGCTAATTGTTCAATCTCTATCAAAGTTTTGGCTGGATCTGGCGAGAAAACAGCAATGTCATCTGCATATGCCAATATAGTAACTTCCATCCCGGGTCGTGCCACCAAAACATTTAACCTATTTTCCAATAGATTAAAAAAAGGATTAATATAAAGGGCAAACAATAAGGTGGAGCAGGGACAACCGAATCAGACTCAAATCCGAGCGTGCATATTTTGGTCTTAGGTGCTTTATACATAGTCCGAAGAGCTTGAATATACCCTGGTCCAAAGCAAATTGTAAACCTTTTGTTAGCGACACTGCATTTGACAATTACCCAGTGACCATATTTGTCCGCAAGGCTCTTCCCTACCATTAAATTGCTCATTTTAACCAAGATAGCCACCCCTCTAGTTGTGGTCTCTGGTGGAGTACAAGCCAGCAATTTATACCTTGTGCTTAATCTAGAGGATATGTGTCTCTTGAAGACAAAGGACATCAGGGGACATGTTTTTAATCTCTTGTGCTACCCTTTGCCGCTTAGCCCTCTCATTAAGACCCCGAACATTAAATGAACAAACTGAAAACATATTCTTCATTAACCTTCTTCATACTGAAAGGCCAGCACCCTCTCACCCCACATATCAAATTACTTCTTGTTGTTGCATAAACACATTTATTGGCTTTTTTACCCCCATTTTTCAATCCAAGTGCCCCTGTAGCAACCATCCCCCCCTAGCCCCACCCTTCCTCGCCCCTTTGACTCTTCTGCTAGCAGGGACCCCCCCCTGCCCACCCAACCATAGTGGCTTCAAGACCCATGGGTCTTGGTTGATGGAGAGCCCTGCCCCAGGGCAGACCCCCCCCCCCCTTCCCCCCAAATGTTCCCCATCCGTGCGCTATTAAATAAAAATACTCAAACTTATTCCATCAGACAGACATTTGAGACAAATAAGACAGTACTCAACGAGGAAATGAAGACACCATTGGAGGGTATACTTACAGAGGTCTCACAAAATAGAATGTATAAACCTAGCATTTCTCTGGTACAGGAACAACCTTGATGTGCTCAAAAGGTTAGGGTTTAATATCATGGAGATATTATTTGGCCTTAATCGCGGATGTAAAAAACCGGGTGCTGCCCTTGTGTATGATCCTAAGTTTTGCGAGTTTCAGGAGGAATGCTTGGGCCCCTTTGACCTGAAATGGAGAAATCAGTTGCCTAAGTTGCCAGCTTTTTTCCACTGTTTGGTGACAGTAATCAGGGAAAACAAAAAATGTAAACCTGTTTCCTCTTCTCTTCCTATCTGGCCTGGCCAGATCATACAAAGCCTGCCTAGACAAAAAGTTAGACAGACAAATAAGAATTGCTCTAGGATGCCTTTTTTGCTAGCCCCCTGATATATAATTCTGTCGAAAGGGGAACCAATGGACTCGTACCTCATTGTCCCACGCCCACTGTGTCAGTTCTGGGAAGGCTTCTGTAAACAGTCCTACCACAAATGTCCACGGATCACCCCCTTCAATGCCTTCATGAGCTCCCAGGATTCTTAAGTTATTGTGGCAAAGCCTTCTGTGCGGTCATTTCATCTCAAGATTGGCAATCCGATTCTCAGCCTCGGTTATCCGTTCAGCAAATTCAGAGCAGGATTTGGCCCCTCGCCGAAGTGAATTTTGTAATTTTCGACACACCCCCTTCGTTTTCTGACTCTCTTCCCTGGTCTCTTCTCTATGTGACATTATTGTCTCACAAATGACAGCTAAGGAGATTTCTTCAGTGTGAACCAGTGAGTTATGCTACCCTTGTCGCATTGCCTCTAAGGGCTCAGTTGGACCTAGCTTAAACACGGGAGTCAGTGTTTCATTAGTTGAAGCTGCTGAGTAGGTCACCTCCATAAGTGTAGCTATTGATTGTTCTTTTTTCCATATAGTATCAGCACCAGAGATCCTAGACCAATTCCCTGGGGTCTCGTCTTGATGTATGCTGCTAATCTTACTCCACTGTCCACTTGGCGAGCCAGAGGGGCCACCCGATCCTGTACAGACTCATCTCCTGAAGAGTTATAGTGATCAGACAATGAGAAAAAGTGGTCATCCAAATCGGCTTTATTCAGCTCTTGTAATTTACTCTGATAAACCTGGTCTCCCTATAGTGGTACATCGCTGGCACTTTTATCCATCTCTGGGTCACCCGAAATCAGTTCTGGTGTATTTACACCAAGTTTTGTCCACCCCGTAGTATGAGTTACAATACACTGTCCCCTTCTCCCATCGCAAGGGGCATGTAGTGCAGAGTCAATATCCCCCTGCCCTCCATGACTCCCCTTGTTCACTGCTGTTTCCAAGCTAATGTCATTAGCCTCTGTATTCCCACAGCTCACCACATTACGTCGTACAGGCATATCTGCCTCCTCCATCCTAGAGTCATCTGGTTTACAGCTCTTTCCTTTTGTGGCAACAAGAAAAATGGCAGGGGTGGTTTTGTTCCCTTGCCCTGCAGTCCGACAGCTACCAGTTTGCAAGTTACTTCCTGTATCTTCAGCAACCTCTCCCTGTCGTTGTGTCTCATGGGCGTTTCCTGCCTGCTTCAACAACACAATCCGCCGCATTGCTTGACTCCTTGGGTGCTCTTGTGGGGCATCTTTGTTCCAGCCACTTCGTGCCAAGTCCTAAAAGCTGCTCGGCGCGCTCTTTGAGATGAACACCACACCAGCTGTAGGAGCGGAGTTCAGGAACCGGGTGAGACCAACGATCAACACATAAGAATGCTCCAGATCATTTCCTGGTTGCAAGCGCTGTATGCTGCTTTTCACAAGCCTACATTTGAAACATGTCAATGCAACTTTGGTAGTTTTTAAACCGCGTCTAGTCCAGAGTTTTGGGGCTTGTGGAGAGCGGTCAGCTGCAGTGCTCACTCAGCCACCGCAGCGGCAGCCATCTTGCCCCTTCAGCAGCTTTTAATGGTTCTTAAAGTTAAAATAATTCTGGGTGAATGTTTTTCCTACCTTCCATGTATAAAACTTCTAAATGGAACAACTGAAAATTAAATCTTATTATTTGAATAGCCTCAACAATACACAGAAAAGCAGAGCTGTTACCTGTTGGGTAAAACACTGAAAACCGACTACCGCTCTGACTCAAAAAATCCATTTAACTGTTGAAAGAAAAGCAACTCCACAGGAATAGGATAGATGGGTATTTTTCGTTTTTTTTGTCCTTGCGGGCATTCTGAAAGCTTGCCCGGGAATGCATTCCACCCATTCCTTACTATTGACTTTGTAACTCACATCTTCTGGTTTTCTTTTTGCAGGCTTTATTTGTTTTAATCTGACTAGCTTGACTTTGTCCCTTCTGTGAGCATCCCTTGGTTACTGTATCCTTCCTAGTACTCCCTGTCTGCAAATCAAGATCTTATCTTGTCATATTTGCTGTGAATTCAAAGACAGAGGTCAAAAGTCAGGCTTTGTCTTCTGAGTGAGCTTGGTGTTTACTTTTCTTTCGCTGAATTCAAAGCAAGAGAATTTATGTGACAATCCATCTTGTGTAGTGCCCATGTGAGAGGACAGGCTGTAGGATGGTATTTTTTCTAGCAGACAACATAATGAACTGTGCTGACATGAGCTATTGGTTTGCTCTCCAGGGCCTGGTGCCAGCTAAACGTTGGGTGGCTTTCCACTGGATGCAGCCCCTTGCACTGGAGACACAAAAATGGATTCTGGACCTGAAGGAATGGGGGCCAGCAGAGGAGAGGAGGTTGCGGGTGGTGTGCACTGATGAACATGTGGAATATGATTTAGAAAGGGCGGCAGATGTGTTGGATAGTTTTGCAGCAGTGGACTTGCCCGCGTGAGGTGCTCCGGCTGCCTCCCATGGCCTGGACACTGAGCACACCCCTGGTAGAAGATTAGACGGAGGCCTCTTCAGAAGAGTTTGGACAAGTGAATGTTCCCGGGTGAGTGAGGATTCAGTGCTGATCACGGGTTCGGGGTAGATGCTGTGGTTGGTGGTCCCTCACCTCTTGTCCCCAACTCCGGAGAGGGGATTCTTCCCCCTGCTTTACTGCTTATTTGCCCAGCTACCCCAGCCCACAATAGTTGTCGGAGCCTGGAGGGAGAGAACTCCTGTCAATGGAAGCTTGTTCCTGTATCTGCTCATTGCTGCTGCTAGTTTTACGTTGATGTACTATTGTTGTTTGATTATATTAATGTATAATGGTAATTTGCTGGGCTTGGATACTGTCCACACTTACCGCATTGGTTCTGTATTAGAACTGGAAACTTTTATGTACTACAAACTGCAACTGTTCTGTTTTTCTTGTGCCTTGTCTAATGTACTGATCATAATAAACACATGTTAAGAAAAAAGAGAAAAGTAGAAATGCAGCACTTTTTTTTTAAACACGCTCAATACACATCACTACACTGTGGGCCACATGTATGAAACAATTTTGCATAAGCAAACGGTGCGAATGCAAAATTGCCTTTCAATGTGTATAAAAGCTTTGTAGTCGCAATTTTAGGTCATCGCAAAAATGCTGATTACTGAAAATTGTGACTACAAACAGAGAATCACAATTTGCGATTCCCTCAGCCCATGTACAAAGCATTTTCTAAATGTAAACTGTGCATTTAGGAAAATGCAATTACCATCGACTCCAAGTCGATGGTTACCACTTGCAAATTTTGAAAAATGCACAAAATATTCTTTTGGGTGCTTCCGGGGGGCCATAGGCCCCGAGACACGCTTGGCTTTGCATTACCTAATTTGCAATTACCAATTAGGTAATCACAAATTATCTAATGCAAAACCATTTGCACATATGTGCCTTTGGGCCCATAGGAATGCATGGAATAGTATTACCTAACAGCGATTACCTATTTAGTGATTCGCTATTAGGTAATATTAAAGAATTGCTAAATATGTGGCGATTTCTTACATAGATAGCATTTTGCGATTACCAAACAGTGATTCAGTAAATATTGGTATTAGGTAATCACAAAATGCTTTTTTGACACATGTGGCCCTCGTCATGACATTTCCAAACATAATCTCTAATGGGTAGTAAAACTGTATGTCTGTGCAAATGTAATGGTTGTTTCAATTGGAAATGTGTTGTTTGTAATGGCATGGTGCTACCACACCATGCATACTCCATACTACGCCACTCCACTTTACACTACTCCACTCTCCAACACTCTACACCACTTCACTCTATAACACAGCTCCACTCTATGCCCTTCCACTCCATGCCACACCACGCTATGCCACTCCACTCCTTGCCACTTCACTCTGCGCCCCTCCACTCCGCACCACTTACCCCACTCCAATCTACCTCACTCCATTCTACCCCACTCCAATCTACTCCAACTCAATCTACCTCACTCTATTCCAACCTACCCCAATTCACTCCAATATATCCTATTCCACTTCACTACAATCTACTTCAAACCTCTCTACCCAATCCACCCCACTCCACCCAATCTTCCCCACTCTACTCCAGTCTACCACACTCCACTTAATCTAACCCATCCCACTACAATCTACCCCATGCCACTCTACTCCACTCCAATCTACCCCACTCCAATTTATCTCATACCAATCTACCTCAATCTACCCCACTCAATTCCATAATACACCCAATATATTCCACTCCAATGTACCCCACTCCACTCTAATATACCCCTCCACTCCTATCTACCCCACTCCACTCCAATCTCCACTCCAATCTATCCAACACCACTCCAATCTACCCACTCCAATCTTCTGTAGTCTACCCCACTCCAATCTACCACAATCTACCCCACTCCAGTGTACCCCTATGTCCCCCACTCCACTGTAATCTACCCTACTCAAATCCACCCAATCTACCCCACTCTACTCCGCTCCAATCTATGCCAATCCAACCTCCACTCCACTCTATTCAACTCCCCTCCACTCCAATCTACACCACTTCACCCCATCTACTCTACTCCACTCTACCCAACTCCAATCTACCCACTCTACTCCTCTCTAATCCACTCCAAATCTAGCCCACTCCACTCTAGCCCAAGCTACCTTGCTCCACAATACCCCAATCAACCCCACTCCACTCCAATCTATCCCACTCCAATCTACCACACTCCACTCGAATCTAACCCACTCCACCCCAATCTACCCATGTCCAATCTAACCCACATCAGTCTAGCCCACTCTGTCCCACTCTACCCCATTCCAATCTACCCCACCCCATTCCAATGCACCCACACACCATTTTACCCCTTCTACTCCAGTCTACCCTACTCCACTCCAATCTACCCCACTTCAAACTACCCCACTTCCATCTACCCGACTCCAATCTGCCCCACTCCACTCTACCCCACTCCACTCTATCCCAGTCCACCCCACTCCATTCCACTCTTCGCCAATCTACTCCACTCCAATCTACCCCAATATATCTCAATCCACAATACTCCAATCTACCCCGATTAGCTACCCCTTTCCTATCTACCACAGTCTTATCCACCCCAATGCATCTAGATCTACCCCACTCCACTCCAATTTACCCATCTCATTCCACTCCAATGTAGCCCACCCCTCCCAACCAATCTACCCCACTCCACTACAATATACTGCACTCCACTCCAATGTACCCCACTCCACCCAGTCTGCACCAATCCACCCCAATTAAATGTACACCACGTGAATAAGCTCCACCACAATCCATCCCAGTCTACTCCACTCCAGTCTATCTCACTCTACCCCAATATTCCCCACTCAAATCTACCCCATTCTACCCCACTCCACTCTAAACCAATCTACCACACTTCACACTACCGCAATCTGCCCCACTAGACTCTAAACAAATCTACCACACTTCACGCTACCCCAATCAACCCCACTCAAAGCTACCCCATTCTACCCCACTCCACTCTAAACCAATCTACCACACTTCACACTACCGCAATCTGCCCCACTAGACTCTAAACAAATCTACCCCACTTCATGCTACCCCAATCAACCCCACTCAAAGCTACTCTACTCCACTCTAAACCAACCTACCTCACGCCATGCTACTCCAATCAACTCCACTCCAATCTACTCCACCTCATCACACCACACCACTAACACTAAACCTTGCTGAAAAGCAGCCACACTGGTGTACAACATGGCTAAAACACTTTTCCAAAACCAATAGCTCTTGCATAGGCGAGTCTTAATGGCTTTGCCGTTGCTTGTTCTATTTGGCATCAGCCACACATAATTGCCATGTTATTTAGACAAGGTTTAAAAATGAATGGTTTCTCCACGGGAAGGACCATCAAGGGCGATGTGTTTGGTTTAATTTAAATGATATGATTTAAGTTAAATTTGGAATAGAAGATTTATATAGTAGCAACATATTTTTCACCCAGAAAAGATAAAAAGGACATCTTATTTGCTGATTTAATCAGCTTATCTTGAAAAAATTGAAAAACAGCCTAATATTGATAATTGAGGAAATTAGTCCAGTAACTCTTTATAAAAAAAAGTCATATCTTCAGCACCAGGGAGCGATCTACGGTGGTACCTGGAGTACTTTGGACAGGGGCATAACACCATCATAAACAGCACTACATGATTTCTCTACGGCTGTGTGAACGTGTATATTGAAGCATCGGGAAGTGTCCTTGCATTTGCCCTATTTTTTGGCTATCAACCAAACATGTTGTTCTAATTATAAACAGGGAAATTAATGCTTACATCTTGTTTTCTGCTTTTTCATTTCATCAGCATTATGACTTCACTTGGGAAAACAGAAACCTATTTTAGGTAGGTAATTTATACTGCATTCATATTTCACGTTTGGTTTCATATTAGACACACATCAAGCAGGAACATTCACCACCTTCATATAAAGTTACATTAGAATCATGATTTAAAAAATTCATATTTACTAGAAAATGAGCTCATGAAAAGAAAGAGAACTATGGGACTGACTTGTGAAGAGGTAGTCCACAAACAAAAGCTGCAAATAGTGTACGTATTATTTGTGACCTGTACTAATAGGTCGTGTCGCAAAATGGGTTGTTGCAGGGGTTGACAGAGGATAAGTCTATTGAAAATTAATTTGGCAAGCACCGGTTTGTGATTGGCTAGCAACACCCGGATAAAGGCATTCTAGTACAGCAGACAACAAACATTATGTTCTGGAACACAAACAATAAACATTTTGTTCTGAAGCTGTTTGTGTTTCTTGAAGGAGCTGGTATTGTATCTGGAAAGACACTGGTGGGAGCTTGCAATGGTGTTCTGGACATCCACCTCTTTCCTCGAGGCCATCTGACACAATTCCAAAAGGGGAGCTGTTCAACTGGAAAAGCTTTCCCTTTGTGAATCAGTTACACCTCCGAAAAGAAGATGCCCACTTAACAATAACTTGAAGCCACAATTCAATTGGGGTCATAACCTTTCATTCATCTCATTGAGAATTGCAGAAATGTCATGCCCCCTCTTATTGTGATGTGGAATGAGTTGCATTGAGTTTGGAATGAGTAGCAAAGCTCTTTTCTGAATAATAAACAAGCATTTGAAATGCAATCGGACTCGCCTTTGGGACCTTATATGTATTTAACTATGCAACACATTAGCCTGAGTGATGAAACATCTACATGGAGGCAAAGTAAGCACCAAACTGCGTGACCCACCAGCTGAAAATTGTGTACTCTAAAGCTCTGTTTTTAATATAAAATCAGGGCCCTCGGTGGTCATATCATTGAAAATACAAGATCTGAAAAAATATTATTGTCTACGGGTGGTCGTGGAAGACAATTTCCATGGACTCGAATCCAGAGAATGCTAAAGTGATTGTGGTATTTTACTGACCTCTACTGGTCGTTTTCTATCAAGACAGTTAAGTAGAGGCAGTTGAGCAGAAAAAAGTCCCTAAGCGGAAGCAGACAAGTCCTAGGGCTGATCTCAAGAGCCCACAAATTACATACACATGTAAGTATATACTAAAGTATATACAAGAGGTCAAGAATGCTCGACCTAAAAAGGGGTTTAAGACATTGAAATGCAGTGAAATAAAATTGTGGTTGCAAACTCTGTGATCTTGCACATAGCAGGTCTAATATTTTCTAGTTGTACTGTATATAAAACGTGCAATGTCGTGGATATGAATTTAAATATGGAATAAGTTAATTATAAACAGGTGAAATGTATAAAAGATGTGAGCTGAAGGTGCTAATTGTTTTTAGACAACAGTGTTTCTTTGAGTGAATTTTAATGGAAAAGAAGGAAGTGTCAAACAGGATCAGATTATTTGCATGACAGATCATATTGTTAGTTAAGAGTGGTGGGCAAATAGAAGTTTCAGTCTGCAGCCACATCTTCTTTGGATGTTAAGAGTACTGCAGGTGATAACAGAGGTGTTTGGCAAACACGTTACAAGTCTTTCTACATCTGTGTTGGTGTGTGATGTGTGGTCGTTATTTTACAAGATGTGTTAAAGTCAAACACATATCATTAAAGGAGATCAAAACAGCATAGTTGGGAAGGCTGTAAATTAGACAACTGCAGTTTAGTACTATATACTATGTAACTGTTGGAAGTGAGGGAAGGGTCACACTCAATAATCCACTCCGGTGCAACAGGCAGTGAAGGGAAGGCATAACTGATAGAGATAAAAGAGCAAAGACTTTAGAGTGAAAAGAACTTCACTGTTGAATTCTGCATTTTTATCTCTGCTTCTGCCAGATACCTGATTCGTATTCTATTGCCTTTCCTTAAAATAAGGACAACAGTGTAATTCAAATCCTATTCAGAAATTATTGTAATCTTAGTTACATTTTGTATTCCATAAAATATTACTTTTAGATTTCACTCCCATTGCACTCCAGGCATATAAAGCCATAAAATCACTACATTGTGCAAAATATTTAAACATTGCAATATGGTAAATATGGCCATAAGGGCATTAAAAAATATAACACCCCATATATGATTTTAGTAGTTCTCCTTGTAGAGGGAAATAAGGATCACTCATTGATTCTTGTTTCTCCTGGTTCACTGTTTTGGTACCCTGGAAAAAGCCTGAGATTATCCATACAGATGATGAAGTGTGAGATTTCGCTCAAAACGGTTGAAAAACAAATAAATGGTAACAAACTTAGGGCCGGATGTACTAAGAATTGATCTGGTGAAAGTGATCGTAAATTGCGCACCAACTTTTACCAAATTGATTCTGATTTTGTGCACCAAACTGTGTATTAATACATTTCATCTTCAAAATCACCATTTTTAGTGGGTTGCACTCTGATGTAGCTCATTAATAGTTATGATGTAAGTTGCAAACAGATACCCACTATGATTAGCTACAATCACCACATTGGAGACCTGCTGGGTTCAGGAGACCCCCATGTCTGTGAATGCTTTTCAATTAAGCAATCTTTTTTCAACATTCAGGAAGGGAAAAGTGTCCCTCTGGGATCCGTTTGTGTTAGTGGACTGGTTACTACTTCCTTTGAAGTGTCTGTAACTGGATTTCAATTACAAAACACAAATATATATGCACGCTGAGAAATGTAGTCTCCCATTTGACTGCCTTGTCCTTATTGCAGCAGGATCAGCTGATCTCCCACCAATGGGAGCGCCACAGGAACTTCAAAGGAGGGAGAAGGTGACCACAGGGGTAACAGCAGCATCTGATGAAGGCGGATATGCCGAAATGCATTATGCAAAGCTGAAACCGGTGAATAAAGAGTCTCCCACAATGTTCCCCGCTGTGGCCTTGTCGATTGCTTTCAGGAGGTGGTCGTTTGGTGATAAATATATATATATATATATATATATATATAGGTATATATATATTACCTACTGGCGATAGCCAGTAGGTATATATAGTTAGGACCTAGCTACCATAGGAAATCCGCAAACTTTTGGCCAGCTCCGCTGCGCTCCTTCCCTGAAAGTTTCGGGGGGATTCGTGAAGTGGGGGCTGAGAAAAAAGGAGGGTCCCAAAACGTGTTTTCCCCATGTTAATTTCCATAGGACGTTCTAACAAGGCTACAGCCCGAACCGCTGAACGGAATTACACCAAACTTGGCAAAATTGTAGGGACTGGTACGCAAAAGTGCCTTTGCTATGTTTGGTGAAAATTGCTCCAGTGGTTTTTATGAAAATTAACTTCAAAAACACATATATATCTGGGCTGAGCCTAACCACACATCTCATCGTGAGATCTGATTGGCTGTCAGCAATTCATCCAAGAAGTGTTGGCAGCCATCTTGGGACCAATATACATGATAGCACCTCATTAAAAAGCATTGTAGTTAATAGAGGGTTTTAGGACTTTAGTTACATTATAAATCATTTGTTGATGGTACCATACTCATTTTAGGAATTGTGGTGTGTTCTAAGGTGATTTTACCATGTGAAAAAGCCTCTGCTGGGATATCATGAATCATGTTTGAAAGAAAACTATTATCTCATGCTTTTCCCACAGTGGTTTGGTAGGGGATCTATAAGCTAAACTGAAAGCATATTTTCTGTTAATTCACATTATCTTTCTCAGTCATGTGAGCATGAAGTCTGACATTCTCGGTAAAACATGTACATCCAACAAGGACAGAGACTGTCAGTTGATTCCTTTGTGTTCTACTGCAGCCTCCTAGAGTGTTCTAAAGAACAACTAGAGCACTAACAGTCCTACTTATTACAAAGGTATGGCACACCTGAAGCCATCTTGATTGGAATAAAGTGGTAACTCTTAAAACATTTAATTTAAAAAGGAACAAAATGAGGGGGTATATTTTGCCATAGAAAGTATGATTAGTGCTGCAGAAAGAAAAATTAGGGCACATTTTGAGTGACTTCCCAAATCCTCTTCTATTTCATTAAAAAATTCTGACATGCAGTCTCCCAAGATGGCCACCAGAGACAAAAGAGCCCAAATTTAGCCCAAATATCACCCAGATGTAGCCCAAGTATAGCCCAATGACAGAATGTCCCAGAGTGTTCTAAAGAGCAACTAGAGCGCTAACAGTCTTACTTATGACAAAAGTATGGCACACCAGAAGCCATCTTGATTGGAATGAAGTGGTAAGTCTGAAAACATTTAATTTAAAAAGGAACTAAATGAGAGGGTTCATTTTGCCATAGAAAGTATGATTATAAGCAGACTTCCCTGGTGAGCAGCAGCTTTACTACAGTGATCTAATGAGCAACTAAAGTGCTAACATTCACAATTTATGGCAAATGTGTGACACATCTGAATGCCTTCTTGATGGAACCAAAGTAAACAAGCATTGAAAATGCAATAGATCTCGCCCTCGTTTAAGTTAAAGCCATTCTGTTTGTAATGAGGTGGCTTTTTAGCTTTGCTTTTATTAGTGTTTTTAAAACTTTCATGTAAATAACATGCATATGTATGCATATATGTATATGTATGCATGCATTTATATTTGTATTTATATAGATATGCAGATTATATATGTTTATATATGTATGTATATATATATATATATATACACATACATAAATGCATATGCATATATATATATGCATATATTACCTACTGGCGGTCGCCAGTAGGTATATATAGTTAGGATTTTTTCTCTATGGGTTTTTTGAAAATTCTATGTCTAATAACTTTGGCGTTTGTGGACGGAATTGGCTGAAATTTTCAGGAAAATGGCACATTTTGTTTCTGAGCAGCCCCTGAAAATTGGGGGGGGGTTCGTCCAGGGGGGGTCGAGAAAAAAGGGGGGTCCCAAAACGTGTTTTTAACATTGAGTTTTCCATAGGGCGGTTGGCCTCACTTTTAGCCCGAACGGCTGAATGGATTTGCACGAAACTTGGCAAAATTGTAGAGACTGGTAGCCCGATGTGCCTTTTGTAGGTCTCAATATATGTGCTCCAGTGGATTTTGAGAAATTAACGTTTAAAAAAAGATATATATCTGTAACAGCGGACCGGGCAGCGCTCCAGTTCGCGTACTTTTCGCGCAACGGAGCTTTGTGAAGCGAAGCTGATTGGTTCTCCGGCGTCTGTAAACATTCCAAACAGTCCGTAGCGGCCGCCATCTTGTCTCTCGGTAGGATCGAGAGACAAGCGGAGGCCAAACCGAAGGGGCAAATGACCATAAGGGGGCATAGTAGATCCTCCCTGACCGTTTAGATTTGATGTGGAGGTTTTAAAAGGGCCCCGCGGGGCAAAAAATAATAATAATAATAATAATCGAACAGCTGAATGGATTTGCACGAAACTTGGCAAAATTGTAGGGACTGGTAGCCCGATGTGCCTTTGCTAGATCTCAATATATGTGCTCCAGTGGATTTTGAGAAATTAACGTTCAAAAAAAGATATATATCTGTAACAGCGCACCGCTTCGCGTACTTTTCGCGTTACGGAGCTTTGCGAAGCGAAGCTGATTGGCTCTCCGGTGTCTGTAAACATTCCAAACAGTCCGTAGCGGCCGCCATCTTGTCTCTCGGTAGGATCGAGAGACAAGAGGAGGCCAAAGCGAAGGGGCAAATGACCATAAGGGGGCATAGTAGATCCTCGCTGACCCCCTAGGTTTGATGTGGAGGTTTTAAAAGGGCCCCGCGGGGCAAAAAAAAAAAATAATAATAATAATCGAACGGCTGAATGGATTTGCACGAAACTTGGTAAAATATTAGGGACTGGTAGCCCGATGTGCCTTTGCTAGGTCTCAATATATGTGCTTCAGTGCATTTTGAGAAATTAACGTTCAAAAACAAGATATCTGTAACAGCGCTCCGCTTCGCGGAGATAAAATTATATCTGTATTACCTAGCTGTTGCTAACACCAGTTAGCGACGGCTAGTAGGAGATAGCGACCATCTTGGGCCCCACTTTGCATGTGAGTGATATTTATCACTAATGACATGCAAAGTGGGCATGCCAAGATGTTAGCGACTGGAAACAGTCGCTAACATCGCTATCTCCTATTATCAACTTTTGGAAATATTCGAGATAAGCGCGAATATCTCCAAAAGCTAGCACCTGCCCTGAGCAGTTCTTAGCCATGTTATCCAATGGGAGGTGGATAACATGGCTAAGAGCATTAGCTCGGTAATGCATGAATATCGCTGCGTTTTCAGCGATATTAATGCATTGCGGTCGTTTTTTATCGTATTTGCGATAAACCTTGATAATAGCAAGGTTTATCTGCGATAATTTCTGACGGTAAAAAAATCGTTGCTAAGCATCGTTAGGGATAAATATCGCTTAACTTTGGTAATATGCCCCAACGTCTGTTAACGTTCGATTCGAAGGAAATCAGGAAGTGTTGAAAAACATTGTCTGCGCCATCTTGTCTTTTTTCAAATGCCACACTTTTGTCGTGCACGGCAGCCATTTTAGATGCCTTGACCAGACCCACTCTGTGCACGCTGTTGATCCTTAGCATGGCTCCCCACCCTCGCAAGCATCTCCCCCAGGCAGTGGTCACCCCCGCTCTCTGTCTTATGCATGGGTAATAAACCTCCCCCCATCTGCGCTGCTCTTCCCTGAGAATCACACCCTGTGCCTGCCCGACACCTCCCTTTCGCCCTATTCACTACCGCACCCTCTGACACTCCTTTTCCTCTGTGTCCGATTGTCCAGGCTGGTCCTAGGGTATCAGCTAGCCCTGCAGATGTAGTTTATGGCCACAGCTGTAAAGAATCACCCCTCTTCAAAGGAGTTATAGTAGATCAAGGCCCACACTCGATGAGTTCCGTCACAGCAGAAGCGTTGCTATTATCTGAAAACCATCCTGTATTGTGATTGGGGAGGGGACCGAGTCTGAAGCGGAAGATTCCAGGGATGACTCTTTGTACATCAAAGTTTTTACAATTATGTGTCACATTAAAAATATATAGCACTCCGACAAAGTAGTAAGATTATAAAACTTTAATAATTTATAAATATATACAAGAAAACAAAAATAGTAATAACATATAAACATTTTTAGGGAAAAACAACGAAGTAGCGGTCGGCTGTGCGAATAGTCCCAACGCAGTACAACGTCCAGATTTCCGGCGTGGGGCGTCGCGGGGGGTGGGTCATCAGTAGCAAACTGTTGTGCGAATAGTTCCAAGGCAGCAGAACGATGGCACCAAGGTGATGTCCAGTAAGTTGCCGCACTGGTTTTGGTATCCTACAATGCTGCTCCGAATAACGGCGTGGGGCGCCCCGGGGGAGGCGGCGTGAACGGGCCTCTCCAGGTGGAGTGTCATCTGTTGTAGTGGGGCGCCCCTTTACCGTTTCAGTTGCCATTCCGTCCGTTTTTGGTCCACTGTGTCAAAAGCCGCAATTCAGCTGAGTTGCGCCCACTCTTGCGGTGCAGCGATAGGCGGCTGTCACAGGACTCTCAAAATGGCGGCAGGCTGTTTCCTTTTTGGGCCTGGTCCACTGAAATGGCCCTGGGACACCTTGGAAATCGGACGCTTGTCTGCTAGGTCTTGGACCCCATTCTCGAAAGCGTCCCCTCCGCCTTGAGAATTCATCAAAAGTTTTGGGGGCCCCGACTCCTGCAGGCTTCTGGTGGGGAGCGGCTGCCATGATTGCTCGCGGAATGACCACGACGGAGCTATGAGATGGTGGTGCTCTCATGCTGACGCCAGCTTCAGTCTGAAACATCCAGAAACAAGGTGGGGCTTTCATCGTTCGGGAAAAAAAAAAAGTTTTCATCCAATGAAAAGTGTTGTTTTTAGGTCATATGATCAAGCCTTCCATCATTAGGAAACCAAAAGTAAAATGAACCAATGAAAAGTTTTATAAACAAGTCACATGACCTGTTATGCGGCATAGGGTATAAAATGCGGAGAAAATACGTTGGCACGTGAGGCGGCGTCAGTAGCGGACCGATGTGCGAATAGGCCGAAGGCAATACAACGCGCCAAGATCCGGATGGCACCGAGGTGGTGTCCAGCAAGTTGCAGCACTGGTGTGGCCATCCTACAATGCTGAAAGTCGGCGTGGGGCGCCCCGTTGGCCTGTGAGTTCGCGTCAGTAGCGGACCGATGTGCGAATAGGCCGAAGGCAGCACAACGCGCCAAGATCCGGATGGCACCGAGGTGGTGTCTAGTAAGTTGCCGCACTGGTGTGGCCATCCTACAATGTTGAAAGTCGGCGTGGGGCGCCCCGTTGGCCTGTGAGATGGCGGCAGTAGCGGACCGATGTGCGAATGGGGCCAAAGGCAGCGCAACGCACCAAGATCCGGATGGCACCGAGGTGGTGTCATAGTTGAGAGTTCTGAGCAGCGGTTGTAACACTGTCTGAAGCTTATTTGCAGCTGCTGCAGCTTCACTACGCGCCAAGATCCGGATGGCACCGAGGTGGTGTCTAGTAAGGTGCACTGGTGTGGCCATCCTACAATGCTGAAAGTCGGCGTGGGGCGCCCCGTTGGCCTGTGAGTTTGCGTCAGTAGCGGACCGATGTGCGAATAGGCCGAAGGCAGCACAACGCGCCAAGATCCGGATGGCACCGAGGTGGTGTCTAGTAAGTTGTCGCACTTCTGTGGCCATCCTACAATGTTGAAAGTCGGCGTGGGGCGCCCCGTTGGCCTGTGAGATGGCGTCAGTAGCGGACCGATGTGCGAATGGGGCCAAAGGCAGCGCAACAATATTTTCTGATTTGAAGACACCACAAGGCGCTGAGATGCCAAGATCCGGATGGCACCGAGGTGGTGTCTAGCAAGTTGTGGCACTGGTGTGGCCATCGTACAATGGTAAAAGTCGGCGTGGGGCGCCCTGTTGGCCTGTGAGATGGTGTCAGTAGCGGACTGATGTGCGAATGGGGCCAAAGGCAGCGCAACAATATTTTCTACAATATTTTCGGAGTAGAAGACACCACAAGGCGCTGAGATGCCAAGATCCGGATGGCACCGAGGTGATGTCTAAGTTGCGGACCGATGTGCGAATGGGGCCAAAGGCAGCGTAACAATATTTTCTGTATGGAAGATACCACTAGGCGTTGAGATGCCAAGATTCGGATGGCACCGAGGTGATGTCTAGCAAGTTGCTGTACTGGTGTGGTCATCCTACAATGCTGAAACTCGGCGTGGGTCGCCCCATTAGCCTGTGAGATGGCGTCAGTAGCGGACCGATGTGCGAATAGGCCGAAGGCAGCACAACGCGCCAAGATCCGGATGTCATCGTGGTGGTTTCATAGTTGAGAGGCACTTCATCTGCAGTGGGGCGCCGAGATCCGGATGGCACCGAGGTGATGTCTAGCAAGTTGCTGTACTGGTGTGGTCATCCTACAATGCTGAAAGTCGACGTGGGGCGCCCCATTAGCCTGTGAGATGGCGTCAGTAGCGGACTGATGTGCGAATGGGGCCAAAGGCAGCGCAACAATATTTTCTGAAGAGAAGACACCAAAAGGCGCTGAGATTCCAAGATCCGGATGGCACCGAGGTGGTGTCTAGCAAGCTATGCAGTTGAGTTGTGTGCGCACTTGCGGCGAATAGGTCGAAGGCAGCATAACAATGTTTTCTGAATAGAAGACACCACAAGGCGTTGAGATTCGGTTACCACCGAGGTGATGTCTAGCAAGTTGCCGCACTGGTGTGGCCATCCTACAATACTGCTCCGAATAACGGCGTGGGGTGCCCGAAGGGGGGGGGGGAGGCGGCGTGAATGGGCCTTCCTAGGTGGAGGCTCGTCTGCTGTAGTGGGGCGCCCCTTTACCGTTTCAGTTGCCATTCAGCTGAGTTTCGGCTGCTCTTGATGCTACAGCGACAGGCGGCTGCAAGAGGACTCTCAAAATGGCGGCCTGTTCTTTGGATTTGGGCCTGGTCCACTAAAATGGCCCTGGGACACCTTAGAACTCGGACGCTCGATTTTTTTTTCCTTTCCTGTACATGCAAAAAAAGGTAAATGCCCGGTACGTTACACGCTTCATCTGCCACGATGAACTCTCCAGAGAAACCGAAAAAATATATAGTTGTGGTAACTATACCATGCATCGTCATATGGAGAGGTGGCACCAATTAATTATAGTGCTGCATAAAAGAGAGATTTGGAGGAGAACCCCTGACCTGCTAGTACATTCATCAAAGAAGTGGCACTGAGAGCTTCAGAGGCAAGGGAAACGGTCCCAAATATTTAGAAGAACTTTGGAAAGATTAAAATGACATGTTTAGATTGTGGCAAATTAATTTCATGTGGACAGATGAGTGTTACTCTAATAAATACAGCATATGAACATCATCATAGTCGATGGTTGGTAGAGACATTTTGACTATATCCTGGACCTGCCCGTCCTCGCCCAAAATGGCGCCGGAATAAATGGGACTCGTAACTCCTTGTTGTGTACTGGTTGCAGAACCTTGAAATCACGAGATACGTATGCAGTTTTGAAGCACATGGCGGGCGGGGACGAGAATTGATTGAATATTTCGACATCCCTATTGATATTAAGTTCTGATGTGTTATTGATTACTGTTCTGTTGAAAGTTCGAATTAACGTCACCCATGGTACTTGCCCGCAAATGTATATCTAGATAATTTTATTGTAACTGGCCCTGTCGTATTTTAATTATAAAATGTACGTCCACCGATTCCGTAACTGTTAGACACCTTAGTTCTTGCAACCTAATGGCCCGCCCGTTACGTTCCTCTACAGTGTAAATGTCTATTCATCATATACGATTACAGTTTGCTCCGTGGCAGGCCCACGTGGTTATAGGCTCGTATTTGTATAATGAAATTTTCACAATAAAGGTTTTTAAAAGAAAACATGGTAGTAGTATATACATTGGTAAAGTTTTTAATAATAGTCACTGTTTTAGAATCATTAAAAGGCAAGTGAAATAAAGCAGACCAATTACATGAAGGGTAAAAGGTATAATACGAAGGAACGCAGTAAAGATAAATGGTCAAGGGCTGTTGTGTTTTCTATTCCTGCAACATAAAGTGATCAATAAGAATCTCATATTCAGGCGTATCGGCGACTAAGACAGCAGGTCGACCCTCTTTTGCTCAACGGCTCCGTCATGGGACGAAGAAACGCTCTTTTTCTCGAAAAAAGAATATATTTTACTTGCAGGACAGTTGTAAAATTTCCGGGAAAGTACATTAGCCTGGAACATTATAACATATATTTAAGAAAAAATAATGTTCGGAAGTAATGAAAAGCGTAATTTTTAGGTCATATGACCAAGCCTTTCATCATTACAATAAGAAAAGTAAAATGAACCAATGAAAAGTTTTATTAACAAGTCACATGACTTGTTATGCTTACGTTACGCGCTGCGCGCCCCGGATGACTTCCGGATGCGCTAACGCGGCGCGTCATATGACGCATTACGCGACAACGCAGGTCCAGAATATAGTCAAAATGTCTCCACCAACCAGCGGTCGGAACACAACCCCTTTCAGCAGGCTAAATAGTTCTGTTAAATGACAACAGAAGGGACAGGCAACAAGAACCATCAGTCAAAGAGGGGAGGGCTAGTTCTTCTCTAACGGGTTACATTGGGGCGCTACCGGAACTGATCGAATTGGTAGTCTACAGTGTTTCTGGATGTTTCAGACTGAAGCTGGGGTTAGCATGAGAGCAGCACCATTTCGTAGCTCCGTCGTGGCCATTCCGCAACCAATCATGGCAGCCGCTCTTTATCGTTATTTTGGGCGGGGTGGGTGGCGGAGCCGAGCTGTTTTGCAGCCATCATTGTGTGGAGTTCAGTTCATCTCACTAGTTTTGTATTTGTCATGAGGGGTTGTTCCTAATGTTTCTATTTTAGCGAGGTCAAAAAGAGATCCCATTAGTGGCCTACTGATTTTGCTCGATTCCTTTTCTTTTTTTTTACACGATTTTTCGTTATCTGCAAAGACTAAACAGAGTATTGCGACTCTGTGTTTGTTTGTAAATAGAGAATGAACCAAAGAGAACTAATTCTAAAACAGTAAATACTTGGATAACAATCAATCAAATGGAGAGAGAAGCAGGCACGACGGATTACAACGGGGGCAAAGGCCTGCGTTAACTACCTTTCACTATCTGCAAAGAGAGAGTACTCCTAATAGAAATGAGGGGGGTGGGCACCATTCAAAGCAGATCAGTGTGCATAAACACGAAAATGTTTTCACTTACCACGTACTTGACATTCGACAGCTTATGATATTTGCTATTAAAAAACCATTGAAATTCACTGAAAAAACCATAGGTTATAGACCATATATAGTTAGGAATTAGCATTTACAAAACCTTGAAAATTCACTGAAAAAACCATAGGTTATAGACCATATATAGTTAGGAATTAGCATTTAAAAAACCTTATTTTACTCACACAAAACCATTGAAATTCCATATATAGTTAGTTGCACTAACTATATATCGCGCACCCGCAATCCACTGCTGATCATGTCACATATTACATCATTCATGACATGGTCAGTGACATCACTGATGACATCTCAAATGACATCACTGATGACATCACTGATGACATCTCAAATGACATCACTGATGACATCTCATTTGACATTACTGATCACATCACTGATGACATCATTCATGTGATAATACGATGAACCTCTTCAGACTCTAATATAACCTTAGATACACTCAGTGTAAACAGACACTCATAGACTGTCACTCATCCATGGAGTTACTCAGACACTTAGTCAGTCATGCAAAGAATCAATCACACCTCCATTTCCTCAACTATACAGTTATACACACCTTACTTATTCAAACATATACTAAAACATATTTACTCACTTATACAATCCTGGATAAAAGTTCACAATGATCCATACAGCCACTCACACATTCACTGGCTCTTATGCACAGTTATTTATATATGTCAACTCTCACATGTACTGTGTTTTACATATGTACTTACTTTGACATGTAGCACTGAGATATCCATTCACTCACCAATACACTCATGCACACAGTCAACCGCCCATACAGCTGTTTCCACATGCACTTTTGAACCCATACATCTAGTCAATCAACTGCTCACACATCTATGCAGAGAGTCATACACCTCCCAGCCACCCACACACACACTCAGTCTCCCATACAAATGCTTGGGCAACCAATCAATAACCCATACAGTTAATCATATAGCTAATGATCAACACATGCAGCAGTTTACAGAACAACAGACATAATGATGCACAAATTAAGACAGTTTAGTCACTAACCCATGCACTCAGTGAGACACATTTAATCAGTCACTCATACAGTCAGCCATGCCCCTACTAAATCCTTCATCAAGACACTTATACATCCACTCATTCTTCAATATGTAAGACATATTTTAACTTTACAGAATTATACAGTCACTGAATGTAGTCATCAGTGATGTCATCAGTGATGTCATTTGAGATGTCATCAGTGATGTCATCAGTGATGTCATTTGAGATGTCATCAGTGATGTCACTGACCATGTCATGAATGATGTAATATGTGACATGATCAGCAGTGGATTGCGGGTGCGCGATATATAGTTAGTGCAACTAACTATATATGGAATTTCAATGGTTTTGTGTGAGTAAAATAAGGTTTTTTAAATGCTAATTCCTAACTATATATGGTCTATAACCTATGGTTTTTTCAGTGAATATATATATGTGTATATGTGTGCGTGTAGAGAGAGGTAGAGAGGTAGAGGTGTAGAGGTAGAGAGGTAGAGGTAGAGAGGTAGAGGTAGAGAGGTAGAGAATAGAAGAGAGAAAAGTAGAGAGAGGTAGAGAGGTAGAGAGTAGAGAGTGAGTAGTAGAGAGTAGAAGAGAGCAGTAGAGAGAGTAGCAGAGAGTGAGTAGTAGAGAGTAGTAGAGTGAATAGTAGAGTGAGTAGTAGAGAGTAGTAGAGAGTGAGTAGTAGAGAGTGATTAGTAGAGAGTAGTAGAGAGTAAGTAGTAGAGTGAGTAGTAGAGAGCAGGAGAAAGTGAGTAGTAGAGAGTAGTAAAGAGTGAGTAGTAGAGAGTAGTAGAGAGTGAGTAGCAGAGAGAGAGAATAGTAGAGAGTAGTAGAGAGTGAGTAGTAGAGTGAGTAGTAGAGAGTAGTAGAGAGAGAGTAGTAGAGAGTGAGTAGTAGAGAGTGAGTAGTGAGAGTGAGTAGTAGAGAGAGAGTAGTAGAGAGTGAGTAGTAGAGAGTAGTAGAGAGTGAGAAGTAGAGAGTGAGTAGTAGAGAGTAGTAGATAGTGAGTAGTAAAGAGTGAGTAGTAGAGAGAGAATAGTAGAGAGTGAGTAGTAGAGAGTAGTAGAGAGTGAGTAGTAGAGAGTAGTAGATAGTGAGTAGTAGGGAGTGAGTAGTAGAGAGAGAGTAGTAGAGTAGTAGAGAATGAGTAGTAGAGAGTGAGTATTAGAGAGTAGTGGAGTAGTAGAGAGTAAGTAGTAGAGAGTTGTGGAGAATATTCCAAAGTTTGGCACAGCACCACTTGCACAATAAGTCCAATCAAATCATATCACCTAGAGTCCTTATTGAAGCGCTGAATCTTGGTGTATATTCAAATGCTTTTTTTTCCCTTAAGTTTATGTACCACAGCCAGCTGACGCGTTTCGTTCTGTACAACAGAACTTCTTCAGGGCGTTCTTATTTCCTTCAAGTTATGTCGGTATCCTGTTGTCATATAACTAGATATTTCTTCCAAATGTTAGACGAGACGTAAGTACATTCTTATTCAAAGTGACTAGGTATCAATTTTACCCACACAATTCGGGCAGACTTGAGTAATTTATAGCATCCTCAAAGTCAGTCTTTCAAAAATTCCAAAGTATAGGACATGATAATCCAAATCCAAATGTTTCTCAAGAAAAGTCATTTTCAATCATTTGGAATTTCGGCGTTTGGGCAGATATGACCCAGGGACCCCCAGTATGCAAGGGGAATTAGTCCCCCCTCTGCAAACGCGCCAGTGGCCTGTGTTGCAGAGAGGTGTAAAAAGAGGCATAGCCTCATTACACCTCTGTGCAATGCAGCCCCCTGGCGCATACTGGAGGTTCCAGGTGGGCTAGTTGGCCCCCAAGGACCCCCAGTATGCAAGGGGAATTAGTTCCCCCTCTGCAAACGCGCCAGGGGGCTGCGTTGCAGAGAGGTGTAACAAGGGGCATAGCCTCATTACACCTCTGTAATGCAGCCCCCTGGCGCATACTGGAGGTTCAAGGTGGGCTAATTGGCCCCCAGGGGCCCCCAGTATGCAAGGGGAATTAGTTCCCCCTCTTCAAACATGCACGGGGGATGCGTTGCAGAGAGGTGTAAAAAGGGGCGTGGCTTCATTACACCTCTCTGCAATGCAGTCCCCTGGCGCATACTGGAGATTCCTGGTGGGCTTTCAGGTCTTATATAGTTAGGAATTAACATTAAAAAAACCTTTGAAATTCACTGAAAAAACATAGCTTTCAGGCCTTATATAGTTAGGAATTAGCATTTAAAAAACCTTGCAAATTCACTGAAAAAACCATAGGTTTCAGGCCTTATATAGTTAGGAATTAGCATTTAAAAAACCTTTGAAATTCACTGAAAAAACCAAAGGTTTCAGGCCTTATATAGTTAGGAATTAGCATTTAAAAAACCTTTAAAATTCACTAAAAAAACTATAAGTTTTAGGGGTGTTATAGTTAGCTGGACATTTCACTCATACAAAACCATTGAAATTGCTCCTATATAGTTAGTTGTACTAACTATATTTCGCGCACCCGCAATCCACTGCTGATGATGTCACATATTACATCATTCATGACATGGTCAGTGACATCACTGATGACATCTCAAATGACATCACTGATGACATCATCCACGTGACAATCACATACACCTTTTCATACACTAGTAAAATCTTTCATCACTCTTTGTAAAATAAAGAGTATCATATTTGAATCCATTGTTACAGCAATACAAGTATCTAAAAACCCACTCAGTGATTTTAGATGCATACACACATCTAATCACTTACTTGTAGATTCACTTATACATGCTGTCAATGAACAATAGAACACTATCAAAAATACTTATACACCTAAATCGACATTACACACGAGCACACATCCTATTCACATATGAAGTCATCCTACTCACTTATGCAAACAATGGATCATACTTACATATTTACTTAGCTACACACTTATACAAACACAACTTCATCTATTCATTTAGATAGTCAGTCATACTTAGTGAATTATAAAATCATTATCACAAGTATAAAGTTATCCATACTGTCACTCACACACTCATTGAGTCTTACGTATACTTATTAATATACAACAACTGACACATACACTGCCTTTTTTTTTTCTAGTTTGTTGGACATGTACCATTGAGAAATATATTTGCTCATCACCACACCCATAAAGATATTCACTCACCCAAACAACTGTTAGAACATGTAGTTTTAACTTCATATATCTAGTGAATCAACTATTCACACATCTTTGGGCAGTCACACACCCCCCACCGAACCACACACACATTCACTCTCCCATACAAATACTCAGTTAACTAATCAATAACTAATACAGACTTTCACATAGCTAGTAACCAACTGGAGAACCAGTTTACACAACAACTGACAAAGTGATACAGATATTCAAACAGTTTAGTCACTATCCACTATATTTAGTGAGACACTATAAATTGGTCAAGTAAACAGTCAATTACACTGCTAATAAATCCTCCATCCAAATATTTATTTTTATATATCCACTCATTCTTCAATGCAAATTTCTATATATATAATGCATATTTACATAACGAAGCAAACCACATTCACTGGATGATGTCTTCAGTGATGTCATTTGAGATGTCATCAGTGATGTCACTGACCATGTCATGAATGATGTAAAAAGTGACATCATCAGCAGTGGATTGCGGGTGCGCGAAATATAGTATAGGAGCAATTTCAATGGTTTTGTGTGAGTGAAATGTCCAGCTAACTATAACACCCCTAAAACTTACAGTTTTTTGAGTGAATTTTAAAGGTTTTTTAAATGCTAATTCCTAACTATATAAGGCTTGAAACCTATGGTTTTTTCAGTGAATATATATATATATATATATATATATATACACACCATAAGGAATCGGTATTTGTAAGGGACGCCCTAAACACGCCTTTTTCAAATACCAATTAGGGTATGGTTTCCTAAACCCATCTAACAATTTAGAAAAGCTTTTCCGAATCATTAAATGGGATAGGAACATTTGGAAAAGGTTTTAGCGTTTGCAAATCATCTGTTTTACCGAATCAGAGCATATGCGAACACAGACACTTGGTACAACTGGCCCCAATGGGCCTATTTAGAATTTAATAGATGCTGGCTAGTCACCAACAAAAGGCTGGTGTATTTCTTCCCTATCTGGAGTGCATGGAGGCCTGATGTACTTTAAGCAGAGTGAACAGGACATCTGACAGTTGTTGGTAGATGTCCCACATCTGTCAATCTATAACTAAAGCCCTTAGGATCTAATCAAACAAGAACAGATGTCATGTCAGAAGCAAGAATAATTTTCACAGCTAGAAATCACAAGCCAAATCTTTGACTCTTTCTATTAATAATGTAAAAGTCCATTCAAGGTTTAAGGGAAAGCACCATTGGCAGAACTGAGTCTCAACAACATACAGTAGGTAAACACAGTGACAGGCACACCCCATGATACTTACTGAAAACTGGGCACTTCTCCACAATGCTAGAAATGTGGACAACATTGCTACAATGGCAACATCCCTAGCAACTAAACTTGACAAATGAACTATGAAGGACACAACCGTGCACAAGGCACCACCTCTAAACATTTTATTTCAGCAAATAATAAGAAAGTGATACCCACACCACACACCACAGTGGCCAAAGCTGCTATTGTATTCAAAGTCCTACTCCCATTCCCCACAGAAAATAGACATTCATATAACATCTAATGCAATAGAACAGAAGAGCAGCTGTGAGATCCATATTTTGGAAACATTGGGCCTATTCAAGAACTGCAGTTTGTAGTACAAGTTGAATTACTACAATAGTACCACAAATGTACTATAAAACGCTATTTACACACCCAACTGCATAGTTTCCGGCTCGGCCTCTCATATCCTTTTCTATGCTGTGATCGATCGATTATGGAGAAGTGTGGCTCAATCGTTAGAGCGGCAGACCTTGATGCAG
Source organism: Lissotriton helveticus (assembly GCF_964261635.1). NCBI lineage: Eukaryota > Metazoa > Chordata > Amphibia > Caudata > Salamandridae > Lissotriton > Lissotriton helveticus. The sequence goes on along the minus strand of NC_136071.1, from coordinate 1,006,139,666 downwards.
AACTCTGGCCCGGGACCAGGGTTCGATTCCCGCCTTGGCAGGTCTCGGGCTCAAAATTTCCTCAGACCTTTTATTCTCACCTCAGTGCCTATTCTAATGATGGGTCACACGCTGCAACTCTGAGCAATAGCTTGCTTAGTCTCCACAACGGCCCCAACAGCGCTGGGATGCCTGGTTTCACCATGGGGGTGCCCAGGAGTGGACACTTCACAGGGAAAAACCAGGAAGGGTTCCTACAGCAGTATGAGTACAGCGCCGAGAAACCTCTGGGTAGTTGTGCGCTATATAAGTACAATTTTTTCTTTTTTTTTATCGATGCCCAGTATGCAGAGTCTCTGCTCCCATAAGTATATGTTTTAGTACTAAAGGTGTGAGGGAGAGGGGCCAGTGGCTGGAAAACTAGTAATAACTGCTATTAACAGCGAGCAGGGTGAGGAGGAGTAAGGAGGCAATTTTGAGAGTCAGAGAATGGGTTTACAGAGAGACATCTATCCATCCACAAAGAGTAAACCCATTGCTATTTACAAACTGCACATCTAAAGTTATTACAGTTAAAAGGGGCCCCAAAATAGTAGTCATTTACTTTGTATCAGAGCTGAAGTAAGCCCAGCCAACAAATGGTCAAACACTTGTACTGCAACACACACCAATAGAAAATGATGGAGGCAGGGACTTAAAAGCCCATAAGAAATAATATTGCATAACATTATTGAAAATAGCTAATAACATAAATAGATATAATTTAATGTTACAATAATTATAAAAAGAAATCCGTTTTATTTTATTTTAAAATATTTTAGCAACCCTTTTTGATCGTAAAAATTAACGTTAGATGAGATTTTAATAAATCATAAGTAAATTACTTTTAATAAATTCTATACATAATAATTACTAATGCATAATGAAAAAGTAATTTCTGCAAATAAATGAAATACTTAACAAAAAAAGAGATTTGGCAAGGTTCATGATTTTAACTTAAATAGCTCTTTATCACCTACAGTTTACACAGAGACAATCATGGGATCCGTAAGGGACCGCCCCTTGTTAGGCAAGCCACAACATGGAGAACATGTGGCAGTCATTACAGGGCTCTAGTATATGATCTCCATTGAAAAACATTGTAGTGAATGGCAGGTGTTAAGGATCACAAAAAGGAACACATATGAAGGGTGATAACAGATTTGACTCACAAAGCAAATCCTTTGTTGGTGGTGTTATACTAATTTTAGGAATTCTAGTGAGTTCTCAGGGGATTTTACCCTTAAAAAATGCTGACCCTCTGTTGATGAGAATTGATGAATTATGTCTGAGAGAAAGGAGTTTTCTCCCATGATTTTTCCATTGAGTTTATGGAAGGTTCTCCTGAAGCTAAAATGAAAACCCATTTTATATAAGTTAATTTTCTCTTCCTCAGCCGCGTGAGCACATAGTCTGATATTCTGAGTAAAACATTTACTTGCAACAGCAGGAGCAGCCTGTCAGATTCTCTAGTGTTTAACTGCAGCTCCCCACAACTTTCAATGAACAACTAAAGAGCTTGCATTCTGTATTTATGATAAACGTGTTGCACTCTTGAACACCATCTGGAATCAAAGCTGTAAAACATGGCATTTCCATTAGAAATTAATTAAATGAGAAGATACATTTCGTCATTGAAATTATGGTTAGTGCTCTAGAAGGCTAAAGTGAGGAGACTTTTTTGTAATTTCTCAAATATCTTCCTCATCTATGTCAGTAAAGCATGGTGACATGCAGACTGAAACATGTACTTTCAACACCAGCAGCAGTCTGTCACTTAATAGCTTCCTAGTGATCAACGTCTTCACTAAATTCTAATGAAAAACTAGAGCACAAAAATTCTGCATTCATGACAAAAGTGTGTCACGCCTAAACATCATCTTGATGGTATCAAAGCTGTAAAATTGAACGGAATGTCCTACAGAGGATACTGCAGTAAATTAACAAAACGAGGGATTTATTTTTGCCATAGAAATTATGGGTATTTCTCAATAAAGCTAAAAGGAGAACACGTTTTCTATGAGTCCTTAAATATCTTCCTCATAGATTTAGTCAAAACAATCTGACGTACTTCCAGAGCCCGAGTCCACCGTGAGCTGGCCTCTCCTGGACTCCTCGCCCTCACCTGCAGCCTCTGCATAGAGACCCCTTCAACAGCGACCTGCTCCAGTAAGCCGTTTCCAACATCAAAATGCACCCCTACACCCATCCGTTCTGGGCCTTGGTGAAGAAGACAAAAAGTATACCTAAGTCCCGAGCATTGCAACTTACCTCTGCAGCTGTTGGTTTCCTGCACTGGCCCCCTGGCCTGAGCCTGCAGCCTGTTTCTGATTTTGGCTGTCTCCATTGCTTTGCATAGGGTCCCCGATGCTGTGTTGGCATCCTGCACCCGGCCACCCCTGTGGCACTGATGGTGTAATTTTGGTGCTGCCTTGGGTCCCGTCAAGTGCTTGCTTCAACCCCTGGAGACTGGCATCCTAAGCTGCTGCTAATTACCTGTAAGCAGCCTCAGAACGATTGCCCCCAATCCTCATTGATTTGCATTGGGTGTCTGACCTCAAATTTGCACCCTGCACCCGGCCGCCCTTCTGCCACTGGTGATACATTGTTGATGGTGAACTGAACGTTGCCCAATGCTGACCTTAACTTCTTAAGAAGGTCTTCTAAGTTGGTGTTACCCCTATATATGCTGGATGTTTTCTTCTTCTCATAGGTTAACATTGGAAAGTGTGAACATTTCACTAAGTTTCCATTTTTGAAACTAATAAGTATTTTTATTGAAAAACATATTTATTCATGTTGAAGTTCTGTGGTTCTGCAAAATAAATATAACCAAGTATTATTTTTATAAATTGGTGTCAAATTTATTCATTGAGTGTAATGTAGCGGAAACTGCATTTTATTCATAGAGGTGCATTATAATCACATGTGTAGAGCGCACCAGCTTATAATCTTTTGTCGTATTAGAATGAGGTGTTAGGATTGTGAAATATATTAACTTGAAACGTGATGTGCTTAGAATGTAACTAGCAGAAAACATTAATATGAAGAATTCATGTTGTGAAATTGACAATTATTCGTGTCTTAAAAGTGTTTATTAATAGTGTCATTTTTATTCAGGTAAATGTATTAAATGAGTGTGCCTTATTTTCCTATGCAAATTCGTAAAGTTCATATATGCTGATTTCTTGTTAGCTTAATTTTGAGGCGCTTTTCTTGTCTCTGTGTGTAGTGATATGGATGTGAATGTCTGAGTATGAATTGGATTGTTTAAAAGGGATGTTTGGATGTATGAGTGGATCTATTTGCTGCCCTGTTTGAAGTGTCATTGCGTGTCCTAGGTTTTATATATTTTTTCTGATGATGTATATTGTTCTAAAAATGTTTTGTATTGCTCAAATGTAATTACTTTATTTATTATACAAAAAAAACATGCTGATTGTCAAAATGAAAATTAAAAATCTCTTTTGAATACATTTATTCTTTTTGTGGTGTGTTGGGTATACTGTTGATATTAATTTAACTTTTATCCTTGTTATTTAGGGAACACCCCTTTCATGTTTTTTCCTCTAGCTTAATTTTGTATGCCTGAAATGCATTTCCCATGAAACTCTCTCTTAGAATTAATCGCTGAATTTCATGTTTGCTTTGGAATTTGTTCTTTTTCACGTTTTGTGTTGGAGGTGAGCGAAGTGCTCTTGTTAGCTAGAATAATGCCTTTGTCTTATTAGTCAAGCAAGGAGAGAAGAAGTTACATCATTAAACCTGAGTCGATAAAGGATGTTTGTTGTGTTTCACACAGGAGAAGGCTTGGGAACCAAGGTCAACTTGTTGCATTCCGAGAATACTGTTATCACATGTAAAACTACCTTTAAGATTGTACTCAGAGCAGATGGAGTGACCCACAAAGACTCTTGGGGAGGAAATCTGAAATATTGGGATGTTGAAAGTAAGGAAAGTGCCGACTGTTTTTTCTGCCTTCAGAGAGATAGCATCTTAGAACTAGCTCTGTCTCAGTAGCTTCATGCTACAGTATCCATTTTTTGTGGAGAGACTTCTTAGGGAGACTCTACGGACTGACATTTTTAAAACTTTCCTTTTTGAAGAAGCTGAAGTAGGGATGTCACTTAGCGTTAGAGTGCGGATACATTATTGCTTTTTTACTTACCAACCCTTGATACAGGGAAATTTGGACTCATGCTTTTGATCCTCTGCATTTTGTTTCTTGAACTAACTGTCCTTTTTATGTTACATCGCCTCAATTGGATATGCCGATTTAGCTTTATGCTGATTCCAATGTATTTCTACACTCTCATCTTGAGGTATCTTTATGTCAAGTTGTTTTTGGCATTGTAATAAATTTACTAACCTTATGAATTTGTCTGTGGCCATTAGGTGTCCAAAGGATATCTCTATGATATGATTGACAACAATAACACATTTTCTCCCCTCTATGCTTTCATGCTGCTAAAAAGAACCATCGGATTTTGACTCTAGAATAGGTTCAGAACCTTATGGGCCTGGCACTTTCAAGTGTGTGTCTTATTTATTGCCACTGTGCGTACAACAAATGCTTAACACTACCCTCTGATAAGCCTAAATGCTTGCCCACATGATCACAAAAGAAAGCATTAGTGTTATCTACTTTAGCCTCTGTAAAGTCTGTGAGGATCCACTCGACTCTCTGCACACTATGGAGCCTATTATGATTGTGGAATTTCCGCATCCTCCGGGCCGGCGGAAGCCACCGCCGGCCCGGAGGATGCGGAAAAACCGCAGCGGACCCACCAAAGACCCACCGCCATATTAGGATGGCTGGTGGGTCCTGGTTTCCGTCCGCCGCTTTTCCGCCGCGCAACCGCGGCGGAAAAGCTCTAATATGGTGGCGTGTCTCTCAGACACCGTCCGCCATATTAGGATTGCTGCCAAGATATGCTTTTCCGCGACGGGTTTACCGCCGTTGAAAAGCATACGGATCTTCACTGCAGGGGCCCGTTGCGGGCCCCCTAGGTGAAGGGGGGTGGGGGGTGCACATGGGGGGTACCTATGGTACCCCCTGCATTTGTATGCAGAAAGCGGCTGCACCGCGTGGTGCCTGCCACTTTCTACATACAAATGCAATGCGTGCATTTTTAACATTGCTGCGGGTGCAGCTTGAAGCTGCACCTGTCGCAATGTTAAAAATAGAGGATGTGACCGCCAGGGTGGCGGTCACATCCTAATAGCACAGGAGGGAACGCCGCAGCCCATGCGGACGTTCCCTCATCCTCGGTGATCGCGGACGGACTCAAGTCCGTCCGCGATCATAATCGGCCCCTATATGTTTTAATCAATGTATTATTTTACTAAGCAACATATTATTGTTAATGATTAACTTCTGATTCTCGCCATTTTTCACATAATGCTTGAATAGAATGGTTGCACATTTAAAACAATTTTTCTTGTTCATATTAATGCAATGCATTAGTAAACAGTATTTTGCATGTTGATGTTTCTTTCTTTAGCTTAGTTCATTTTGTACACAGTGAATGGGAACTGAGGCTTATGTTTTCAGAACTTAAATACGTAAGAATGTCTGTGGCTAACTTGTGATAAAGCTTTGCAAGCCACATGTATTTTCGTTGGAAAGGAAGAGCTGAACCTGCTCACAGAGGAGTACTGCCATTCGATTGGGCCAGAGAGAAAGAAGCCTGCTACAATGTCTGCAACATGCATTCTTGTCTTATATATTAGTGAGTGTTCCTAGTTTGGTTTTCAATGTCTTCACTGAAGATTTCCGACCTACCTTCTTGTCCTAGACTGAAGGTTGTATCTATTGCAGCTTCTATTCATCCTTACTTATTTTTTATGCTTATTGTGACCAATTTGTACTGCAACAGCTTATTGCTTAGTGTTCCTTTAATCTCAATGTTTCCCTTGAATTTGAACTCTTCAAGGGTTCAACTAACTCTACAATTCTGGTCTGGTCCTTTAGAATAGGGTTTTATTCCTTTATGCAAATGCTCTTTATGGTTTATTTTACTATTTGTAACCAAACCTTTTAATGAGATTTCGGTAAACTTACAAAAAATGTACTGACTAATTTGAATAAAAAGAATAACAAGTCATTTACTAATCTGTTATCAAGAATAAGGCTTTTAAAACTTACTCAAATTCTCATCATTGACTAAATTAAGTATTGTATTTGAAATTGCTTGTGATGATGAAATAGCTCTTTGAATCAAAATACGGTGACAAAGATCTGTCACCTGGAGAAGAAACCTGCGCTGGAACGGGGCTTAACCCTGTAAGTGATGGGAACTAAAAGGATGAAACATATTAACTAATTTAGTCTCCAATTTGCACTATCAGGTACAGAAGAGTGAATGGATTTGAGCTTGTTGCCAGCAATGATTGTTTTAATATCAGCAAAATCAACAATACATTTTGGCCCAACACACCAGATAACAGGCCCACAAACAGCCAAAAACCCAGCCCACACACTAACCTGTCCGGCTAGCCCATCCGGCCGTGCCTGAATGCCTTATAGGCTGGTCTGACTCTGGACAGAGGTTAGATGTAGGAATGGTTGGCCTGGATGGCCCCCTCTTCAGTTTCCTTGGAAGCACAAAGGATTAGAAGACATAATGAGTTCAGAAGTACCCAGATCACAAGTCTAGGGTACATGCGGGTAGATTACATCCACCCACTATTTTCATCGGATGGATGCCACCCCCCCTGCCAAGAAATTGGGCCCACTAAAATATGCAGAATTTGTCCCGGTGTAGGTTTCAGACACCGGGACACATTCAGCAGCTCCTGCATGCTGTTTGCTTTCGTTCTGAGCAGCAACGTGCAGGCGGGGACGGAGTTTTGTTATTTTAAACTTCAGCTAGCCAAAAACAGAGGCTGAAGTGAAGGGGCCAATAAGCCTCCTTGTGTTCGAATATACTGTCTCGGAGCTATCTGGAGCTTCACACCTAAATGCAATAGAGGGGAAACAAAGGCACACAGTTTAGCACTTCACAGGCACTTAAGACATGCTTTTGACTTTGTTCAGTCCCAGTATATAAGAGAGATCCGTGCATTGCAAGAATCACCAATGATAATGGGGTGTCCCAGTATCATGAGGACTTGGGGAATTGCAGCAGTATAAAGACAGAGGTTCTGCCATGAAAATCACGCAGATTTAGTCTACGCATATTTAGGACTAACAATCAATGATACACAAAAGCACACTACTGACCATAAATAATACCAAACATGACAAATGACAATCACATTCTTTGCTACAGAAAGAGTGGGAGATATATTAAAAAATCATATATCCTATGTGATAATACATATAAGACTGTCCTTCAAAATTTGTGGTCAGTAGTGTGCTTTTGTGTATCATTGACTGCATTGTAACAATGTGAAATGTGTTAGTCTGTTCCAGTATTTACACAAATAACAATTTAAATACCACTATTTCGTTTTATTTCTTTTATAGCGCTCTTCAGGGTATCAGAGCACATTACTTCACACGTAAACATTATACATTGACAATAAATAAATTGTGTGTAAATCAATGTACAGGATGTGTTTCATAAAACAGTGAGTGTTACATGGTGGAGGAATCACAAGCCCTTCATAGGTCACTGTGCTTCATTAGTAGAAAATACAAATCGGTCATCTGTATGATACATGATGTGCTTTGCAGGCGACACATTAACCCTCTATGTGACTATGATTCCAAACTGGGCCTAGCCAAAACACAGATCTCTCCAGCAAATGCCTTAACCGCCAAAGTTATCTTACCATTATTATTATTCCTTGAGACTTACTGGGCACACAAAGATCTCTGCAGCAGGTACCTTAACCCCATAAGATATTAGAAAATGCAGACCATGCAGCCAATTAAGCAGAACAGAATTACAACATATTCCGCCTTGATGCTAATTTGTTTGTGGCAGAGTTTTTACAAAATAAATGTATAAGCTGGAGCCCAGATTGTGTGTTGAGACTGAGTCACTTTTCTGGCAAAACCCTGCCACAAAATGTCACTTTTTCAATCTCTTCAATCTTGTCAAATGTACTCGCAATAGAACTGTGTAAAAATCTAATGCCACTTCTTTTGATGTCACTTACTGTGAGGTCATGGGTTGTAATGCCACTTCCTGTAATGCCACTTTCTGTGATGCCACTTCCTGGGATGCCACGTGCAATGTCACATACTGTGATGTCATGGGCCATGATGTCACTTGCATACTGCCTAACTTGGTTAGTCCCTCCACTCCACTTCTTTTTTTAGAACTTGTGCCCTGGAAGTACCCCTATGAACCTCCACGTTGTGTTTCCAAGAGATACCTTATTGACGTCTTTTAGCACCACTGGTTGGGCATGGGATTGACCGTCTTTTTGATTAATTTCTGAGATGATCTATATGCGCCGTTGATGTTTTCTCAGGCAATGACAGATGTAGAATTTGCTAACTCTGGCTGACCCATAATGGCATCCATGACTCCAGACGAGTTTTAGTGGCCGCATTTTGCCCGATTTGATCATTACAGGTGTACCCCTGAATATTGCAGTATGTTGATTTCCACTTTTCCACTGTGCTCTGCCTGAACCTACTAATGAAATCAACGGACAGAAACGCGTGTCAGTTTTCAGGAAAAATGGCGTCATGATTAGTTCTTTCGGAAGACCAGCGAACAACTCTTGAGGACATGGGGGCATATTACCAACGATTAGCGATATTTATCGCTAACGAGGCTTAGCAACAAATTTTTTAACGCTAAGCATTGCCGGAAATTAGCGCAGAGATAACTTGCTATTAGCAAGGTTTATCTCAAAAGTGATAAAAATCCTCGCGCCAACTGCCAAATGAGAGATTATCGCTGGAAATCCAACGATAATCTCTCGAAGTTTGACGTTAGCTTGATGATAGGGGCTCACAAACTTAGCCATGATATCCACCTTCCATAGGATATCATTGCTAAGTCAGGAAAATACCAGGTGTAAAAAAAGCAGCGCTAACCGCGGTTAGCGCTGCTTTTTTTTTATCACTAACAGGGTTAGCGAAATCCTTGATAATAGGAGAAATGTCGCTTAACAACATTTCTCCTATTATTTTTCTCTGGAACGCCCCCTTTGCATCTTATTAGAGATGCAAGGGGAAGCGTAGAGAAAAAGGGTGCTAACATGCGAATATGCGTGTTAGCACCCTGTTGCTGATAGGGAGATAATTTTATCTCCGCTTTCTTGGCTTTTAATGCCAAAAAAGCAGAGATAAATTCCTTGATAATATGCCCCTCAGTTTGTCAGTTCATATGCTGAGTTTGAATAAATAGAATGTTAGTTCGCTGCCAACGCTTTTATCTTGAGCATGTGTTGCCATCATTGTACACGGTTTTAAAAAGTATGCACAGATTGCTTTCCGAGAAGCGCCATCTGCTGGCAAGCTCCCGTATCGTTTCAAGAGGTACCACCCATCAGCTCCTCGGGAGCCTCATCTGACAGCAGATCACATGTTCTATTTTTAGACTACTTGAAAGCTGCACGTGAAATCAAGCAAGCAGTCGAAGCAAGACACAGCTGTGAGGCTGCAAAGAGTTATTCCCACAATTGCTTGTTTTCAGGGAACTCTCATCTCCACGTTGTCAGATCCGTGTGACAGTGATAAACACCTTCGGAGAACTGCAAACAGATCTTAGCATCTGCGCAAGGGAAGGCAAAAAGACGAAGTCAGGAAACACAAGAGAGAAAGAAATATTTCACAGGAATTGCATTATTATTGTCTAGCTTTGATAGTTGTGTTATTCTATGCACTGTGAATTTTGCCAGGTCCACTGGAACAATGTTGCGGCTGCTGCATTTTTTCTAGTAAATATGTATTTAACGCATTTGCCACATAATCCATCATCTGCTGCATAATTTGCAGATTTAAATGAAATTTAATTATTTTTATCTTAAACGCTCACATGTTTTTCAAAAAAGCAACACAGGTGAGGAGGTGTCTGCCTTGTAGTGACAAAACTCGTTTGCAAAGGTTAGATGGTCACCTTTCAGTTGCTGATCTATGTATTCCTGCTATTTAACCGGTATTAAGTAGGCAAACTTTTGCCAATACATACAGTAATAACGTTTTACAATTACAAAATGGTGAAATATTACTTCCACATAATGTGCTATGTTATGCTGCATAATTTGCTTTTTCAATGATGCATAATTTAAACAACTGGACCGCATAATTTGGTGCTTCATTGACACATAACTCCAGTACCCCTGACTGAACTATGTGTGCAGTAAAATGTCTGTGCTTCAATATATGTGTGCTGTGCAAGAAAGCATAAGTGTTGTGGAATATAGCAGGCTGTGCTGTGTAGTACCGTAGCATGCTACTCAATATTGTATTATTTTTTACTGCAGAATATCTATAACGCTTACTACCACTATGTGGGGTGCTGAAGCACTTGTCTGTATACACTTGTCTGCATGAGTAGCCTGTAGGGTGTGCGTTGGGAAGTGATTCCATATCGACCACCGAGGTGCAGGTATGAAGAGACATGTATATTTATGCTTTTCAGTATATTGGTAGTTTTGAACAGCTATGTAGGTCCCTTTGTGGTATTTCATATGACAGTCTGCTTATCTGGTTACTGCACTGGGTTGGCCAATCTGAGATTTTATATATAGATGTGGTCCTGAGCTGGCATGGTTGGAGGGAGAAAGAATTGTCGAGATCTGTTGGGATGGCCATTTTTTATTATCATCCCATATCTGAGTGTCTTTATAAGATATAAAGAATAATCAGACTGTATAGATATTTGGGACTTGAAGTGGTGGACTATATAAAAGTTCTCTGAATTGTCTAGCTAAGTGTGACAGATCTCTTCTGATATTCTATGCCTGTTCATTTGGTGATGTTTTTTTTTGTCTGGACAGTGCTGGTGATGGCTAACTCTCAGAGCAGATAAGTCTTATGTGAATTTAAGAGCTATAAGTTATAATTTGTTGCTGAGCTCTGTGTATTATGGTTTTAGTATTATTATGGGCCATAACTGTTATATATAAAATTACAAAACTATATAAGTCAATTCGAACCACAGGTCAGCCCTTCTTTGCTTAACTGCATATGGAAAGTTGTTTGCTGGTTGAGTTGTTTGCAATTCATGGGTTCACGTTTGCTAAAAACAAATGGTGGGCATGTTCACTTTACTTTGCTTACTTATAATAATAATAATAATAATAATCATAGGGAGTCTTGTAAAGCGCTTGGTGACGCACAACGGCGTGTCCCCGCGCTAAGAGAGGTGCGAGAGCTAGCAAAGGAGAATGCTTGAGCGTGGGGCAGCTACCGGACGTACAAGAATGTCTTTAGCTTCGCTCTAAAGATGGACTCTGAGGGTTCCAGACGCAGCGCGGTGGGGAGTTTGTTCCAGCTCGATGCTGCCAGATACCTAAAAGATCTGCCGCCCATCCGAGCTTTGAACACTTTGGGAATGGACAGGCGCCCTGAACCAGAAGATCTAAGGGAGCGGGAGGGTTCATATCGTGTCAGCAGGCCTTGCAGAGGCCGAGGTGCCCTGCCATTGACAATACGATGGCAGGTGCAAAGCGCTTTAAATTCCACCCTACTTCTCACCGGAAGCCAGTGCAGGGCTTGGAGCGCGGCTTTAGACGCTGATCTTCTGGGCAGTCTAAGAACCAGGCGGGCTGCGGCATTTTGCAAGACCTGCAGGCGACTCAGATTCTTCTCCAGAGTCCCTAGGTAGAGTAGGTTGCCGTAGTCCATTTTGGACGTTACTAGTGCATGCACTAGTGTTTGGCGGGCTTTGATGGGAAGGAGCTCCAGAACCTTCCTGAGACTCTTAAGTATCCCAAAGCAAGTGCCAACCACTCGGTTAACCTGGAGACCGAAGGTCGAGCTGGTATCAAACCAAACACCCAAATTCCTCGCCTCCTGGCAGGGAATTGGTGCCGGACCCAGGCAGGGTGGCCACCACGCCGACGTCCAGGCCGCTTGGTAGGTTGTTACACCCCTAAACAAGCCATCAAGCAGTAGATTCGGAATATTTTCTGGAAATATGTAACATTGATAAAAGGAAGTAATTATGCTGCATATGGAATACAGGGTGAAGGCATTTTAGTTAATTATTTGGGAGTTATTAAGGGTCTTTAACTATCTAATTGTAATATGACCTAAATGTGTGCATTATAATATGTGTGCTACTCATTACAGCATAAACGTATTATACAGTACAGTATTCGGGTTGTGCAGTACTGTATATGGGTTTAGTGCAGGTTCTCAATGTTTGCAACCAAAATATGTGTATGCTGAGTAATTTATTACATGCATGCCATCAATATATATGTATCCGGCATGTTACACAGTTGAGTCTCTGTGTGCGGGACAGAGTATACAATGTGTGCAGTACAGAATACCTGTAATGTGACGTGTGATTCAGCACAATGTGTCACCGAAGAGTACACCATATGTGTATAGTACGGTTTAAGGATTGCGCTATACTTTAGTATATGTTTGCTCTGTGTGTTGCATAACAGCAAGTGCACTTCATTATGTATAATTTGCTTGTTCTGTGTGTGAGTAGTGTGTGTTGTGTAATACAACGCAGTATATGTGTGCCCGAAATGGGGTTATTAATTTGAGAGGGGAGCACCTCTGCCAACTCAATAAACCCACACTGGTTAGGTCAAAACACAGTACTGGGAGAATCTCTACTCAAAGCCTGGTTGCTGCAGAAAATACATCAGGCATTATGTTGGGTCTTGTGGGTGTGTGGAATGTTCAGGTCAGAGACTGAAAAGCAAAACCAAGACCGCATCAGATATCATTGGAGCTACCCTTTTGGTCTAGCCTAGCCTTCAATTTTAACAATAAATCGTGCCATATCACAGAACTGGTGGAAGCTATGGATATTTTGGTTCTGCCGCACCACGGAACTATAGACAACCATGATCTTCCGCACGGGAATATCACTGAACAGGGGAAGAATAACCAATGGCGTACCCAACTTAGAGAACAGAATCCAAAGAAGTAACAAGAGATGCTTGTAGCACTGCCAGCTCTGACACTTAACTCTTGAACTGGAAACGATCAATGAAGAGTGCTGTCACTGGGGGACAGAAAGTCCTAGGGGGAGGAAGATGACTATGTTTCAGCCGCCAGGCCTGCATTGTACCCTCCAGTAGCCTTGGGGGGCGATTAGCGCTACTTTCCACTGTTAAGTTGTGCTACGAGGAGTATTGCTTTAGATTGAAGCTTCTTTTAGGTTGCTGTGGTGGTGGGCCCTGGCCGAGACGCCAGCCTTATTGATTCTTCAACCTGATAGAAACATCAAAGTGGGAACAGTTGTCCCACAGATCATGAGAGGGGTTTGTTTTGGTTTAACAGTTTCTAGGTGTTTTCTTTGGGGGTTGGATGGATGGCTCTCGTTTCAAAGTCCAGGGAGGACTACACAAAACGATGTGGTTGTCTGGTGCATGCTGTGGAGCTCTGGGGAGGGGAGGGAGGAGACTGGAGGGAGAGGCCTGCAAGACGGTGACAGGGGCTTGGAGGGGTGCATGGGAGGTCTGAAGGGCAGAATTGAACCATGTTAAGATAATTACTACAGTATCATGGAATGTCAAAGGTCCAAATTCGCCACTTAAGCGCCAAGAGGTTTGGAAATAACTGTTAGATCATCAATTTGATGTTGTGGTGTTACAAGAGACACATATTAAAAAATCTGATGACCACAGGTTGAAACACAAAAGTTATCCCCAAGTTTATAAATCCTCGTCAGGTACGAAACAGAAAGGAGTAGTGTTGCTGTTCCACTCCACAGCGAAATTTCTTCAGGAGTGCTTCAAGACAGATAGAGATGGGAGAATAGTCCTGGTGAAGGGTAGTCTGAGGGGGAAACTTTGCTCGTTTGTATTGGCATATGCACCCGTAACCAGCCAACTCACTTTTGTTACCGCTTTATTAGCCATGGTGGGAGGGTATGTGGAGGGATCATTAATACTACTGGGAGATTTCGACCTAACATTGCACTCAGACCTTGATAGCACACGCCCAGACCGTTCCCCCACTGGTAGATTTTCCAAAGGGGTAAAACAAGCTATGCAGGATCTGGGGCTTAAGGATGCCTGGAGAACTCTCAACCCCACCACAAAGGATTTGTCCTTTTTCTCCCACATACACCACACCTTCTCTCGCTTAGATTATGTATTTCTAAGTCAAGCCTCTTGGGCACTTTACGAGCTGAGAAGATTCATCCCATTACTATTTCGGTTCACGACCCGGTATCCATTTGTCTCGACTGGGGCGCTCACTCACCCACATTTTCACAATGCTTCTTTCCAGCCTTCCTTACTTGCGATAGATTATTAAGAGATGAGCTGCGCTCGGCAATCATGGAATACTTACAACTGAATCTCCCTCAAGATACCACACCATCAAATAATTGGATTTCCTTCAAAAGCAATATTGAGAGGTAAATGTATGGAACTAAACTCTACTCTAAATAAGCAGAGAGTGAAAGAGCGAGCAGCCTTAGAAGAGGAACTGAGAGAGGTGGAACAGGCACAGAAACTAACGCCCACACGTGTCGTTCAACGTAAAGTGAATGCAGTGATGGGGAAAGTTAATGCGATCTATACAAACAGAGCAGAAATTACACTCCTTTGCATGCAATGCACCTCCAATAAACATGAGAATAAGGTAGGGGCAACTCAGGGAGAAGAGAGAAAGGAAATGCATAGGGGAGATTAGGGACAATCGTGGAGACCTTGAGACCTCTGATGAGGGTAAAGCTACGATATTTGGTGCATTTTATGACAACTTATATCGAGCTGAAAACGCAGATAACATGTCCCAAATTATATATCTTGAATTGGTCAGTTTCCCTCAGGTCACTCCCCTCCGGAATGAACTCCTGGGAGCTCTCATAACTGATGAGGCAGTATGACTGGCAATCAAGGTGCTGAAACCCTATAAATCCCCGGGACCCGATGGCTTAACGACCCATTTTTATAAAACCTTTGCATTGGAGATAACACCACATCTGACCCACCTCTTTAATCATATAGCATCTGGAACAGCCGTTACTACTTCTATGAGTGAAGCCAAGAAAAAACTTTCAACTTTGTTCCTCCTCTAGACCCATAGAGTTGTTGAATCTGGATGCTAAATTGTAGTCTAAAATACTAGCAACCAGATTGGAGGACATGATGCTTGAGTTAATTCATTCGATCAATCAGGCTTTATTAAAGGACGACAAACCCACGACAATGTTCGGAGGGTGCTCCACCTGATTGAAAAGGTATAAAAATGCAGAATGCCAGCATTTTTGTTGGGGCTGGACATAGAAAAGCGTTCAATAGTGTGGACTGGCCTCTTCTTTTTCACACACTACAGTGATTTAGGTTTGGTGAGGCGTTTATTAACATGATTAGAGCTAACAGCATCCAGCCACGGTCCAGGGTGGTAATCTATGGAGTCAGCTCAGTTTCATTCTCTTTAGGTAGCCATTATTGTTTCTTAATGTCACCATTATTGTTTGCTCTAAGCATTGAACCCCTGGGAGCCCAGTTCAGATTAACGCTGGTGATAAGTGGAATTTGGTTCGGATCCATATAGAATAAGATATCGTTGTTTGCTGATGATATCCTATTAACATTCTCTTCACCATGGCCCTCCATGGCAGCCCTTCAGGATGAACTTCAAACCTTTCAAAGAATAGCGGGGTTCTGTGTTAATCTGCCCAAGTCTTTTCTTTCAAACCCCATTCTCCCAGAAATGGAGATGACCTCACTGGTCAATGCTTTCCCCTTCCAGTGGGTTAAACACAACCTCACATATTTGGGGGTAAAGATCACAGCCAGTGTAGATGATCTATACAGGGCAAATCATACCCCTTACTTCAGTTGCAGAGTGAGCTTAATCGATGGAGGCAACTATACATTTCATGAATGAGCCGTATTCATGCAGTTAAAATGACGGCTCTCCCGAAATGATTATATCTATTTCAGGCCCTCCCCATAAGCCTGGATTGTGACTTTCTTCCCAAGTTATGCACATTAATCACCAGTTCACCAATTCAGTAAATAAGACACAACTCACAATAAACAAACGCAATGTAGGGAGCTGGAGATACAGGTTTTTAAATATATAGCACTATAAAGCACATAGAAACCTATAGCGCTTATTGGGACATCTGGTCGTGCTAGACCGGGTCAAAGACAAAGTTTCAGGGCAACCACGATGGAGCCCTGCGCAGCTACCCCTCATGGTGTAGTGAGGGCTGGGCCTTGTTGCGCACATTGCTATGTTAGCATCGGCTTATTAGGAGTTTAAACGCCATTTTACCTTTTGCTGCATTTGCACACGACACTGCATAGAGCTGTTACTGTAAGTTAGGCTGCGTGAATTACTTCACATGAGAAAGGCTTGTTTTTGGCATCCCTAGACTTACATGGCGACCCTAGTCTGCACAGTGAGCGCTAAAACCTCCAAGGTTATCATAACAAGGTATCTGTTGTTCGGGCAGATCGGCTCACGTTTTAGACATAACATACATGCAGCTTCAGGCCAACGGAGATTCTGGCGCCTTTAATATTACACTGTAGGCATGATTTCAGGCACTTGGAAGAATTCAGTTTCCAGAGAGACAGAGCGCTTTTGCAGATCCTGATGTGATACACTCCTGCTGATCTTGGATGTATGGGGTCCCCCACACAAGCCTAAGAGACCTTCTATATTTTATAGAACATAGTTCCTACCTAGGGAGGGTGATATACTAGGCGCTATGAGACCAGTTTTCACCATCATTGTAATATGATTTCTCCTTTTGTGTTTTATGGATTTGTAACAATGCTGATCATATTATTTCTAATCATATGTCTGCTTATGTTAGCAAAGATACTGCATCTTAGAGCACGTAGTTAAAATAAATATTTTAACCTTTCCCGTGTCTCTTTTTTACTCCTGTTGTGGACTGGTATGAGAATTACAAACGAAAGAGTGTTCTTGCTTCCCACCATTCCTGAGCATAACCTAAGTCGCATGTTCTGGGTTGTCTAATCATTGGTTCCTTTGCTATAGGACCAAGAGCTAATGTGACACTGATACTAGTCAGTTAGGATTTCTAGGTATTGAGGTGACTGTTTTGGTCCACCACAATTCACTGAGGTCCTGGGTCTCTGTGCACAGTTCTTTGTAGGAGCAGAATCCCTGCAACAACGGTAGGTCTCGGTTAAAGTTTTTACCTTCTGACTTAGGAACTTTTCTGGAACTTTTCTTCCCGGGGTCCCTCAAAGCGCTCAGCCAGTCCGGATTTGTTAAGGGTTCGCCTGCTTGCCTTGCGACAAGCCCCGGTCAAAATTGTTGAAGTCAAACCTCCGGACTTTCCATTAGGACGAACCCGGGTTCCAGACCCGCTCACGGTTGAAGGTGGGTGACTTGGCTCTCGTGGTGGGTCCCGGGTCACCTTTCCTACGTTCAGACGTAGAAAGTTTTACTGAGCTTTTTCTTCAGTGGTCCCTCAATGCTTTTCATCAGGGTGGCTTCGATGAGGGCTCGCCAGCTTGGGTTTCAGCTTACTCCGGGACAAACCTGGACGGCAGGCCGGCTCGCGGTTGAGAGTCACGGACTTGACTGGCCAGGTTGAGTCGGTCCACTTATGGAGCTTTTTTCCAAAGTTGCTCCAAACTTCTAAAAAATTCTGGAACTTGTTCCTGAAGTTCCCCAAAGGGTCCCAAAGTGTTCAAAACTTACTCCAAGCCTCTTGAAGCTCGAACATGGTCCTTGAAAGTTTGGGACTTCAGTTCCCCAATCCACTTGGACAAAACCCTTACAAATCCATTGGGAGTACCCCAGGCTGAGGATTCTTGGTGGTGATGTTCCAGGTGAGCTCTGTTAATCTGTAGCTTGCAGGGAGTCCACTCTTTAGTCTTTTTGAAGCAAGGTAGGTCCACAGGCCTATAGTTCAGATTGTACAACAGGAGAAATTTTCAGAGTGCAGGGCCTGCCATTCAAACTCCTCAGCATGGACCCTTCTTCCCTCTTAAGTTTCAAGCTGCAGATCTGAGAGGCTCTGCCCCTCTCTGACACTTATTTTAAGTTCTGTGGGTCAAACAGGATGGCACTCATGTCCAATGAGGTGCAGGGCAACACCTCAGGGTATGACCACATCCTCCAAAGTGTGGCACTATTTTCTCCCAGAGAGCACCATTTCTCCAAAATTCATCATGGCTGATTTTCCAGCAGGGAGAGAAGAGCTGGCCAAACACACCCCGGGATGGTTAATCTCCAAAGTCTCTCTCCCGTGCATCTGCTCATTCATTCCTTAATCCTAGCATCTGGCTGGGTTCAAAGAGTAGAGGTGTAAATGAAACCAGTACCTTCTGCCTGTGTCCTCCTTCCATTGAAGGATATTGTTTATGACCCCTCCCCCAGCTCTGGCATTCCTATGTTGAAGAACCTTGCCCTTCCAGAAGAGCTAGTTACCCCCAGGGGCTACTTATCACCTCATCAAAGGAGCCTGACTAATCCCCTTTACTCTGACCAATCAGGACAGACCACTGGAAGGCAGAATTTCGGCTGACAGACAGACAAAAACATTGTATAACTTCTTGTCTGTTCACATTAGGAAAAATTCAACAATACCATATTGTAGGATTTATCAATACCATTGTAGGAAGTCTCTAAAGGGTATTTTTAGGATTCTCCTGGCGGGAATTATTAGTTAATATCTTCTTGTAATGTTAACCTATGTGGCAGGAGATTTGCAATGGGCAAAATTGCTTGGACCACTTCTTCCACCACCAAGGCTTGTAAAACATCTTTTATAAGGCCCCTGCCTATATTTACAGGACCGCACACCCCTGGGATACCTAGAAGCTACTTTAGGGGTTCTGGATATTTACAATTATTGCAGTTCCTCTCTTCACAGAGCTCTTAGTACAAACTTCGATTTTGGGAAGCACCTTACAACAATGTGGGGAGTGAAGTGTACAATTTCACTAAACCCATGCCTGACCCACCCTGGGGCACCCAGGGGAGACCCTGGGTGTACCTAATAACCTAATACGCCCAAACATTGTCTTTTATCAATGTTTAAGTGCCTCAAAACACCAACGTTGATTTTTGGGCACAATTTGCATTTTAAACAGTTTTAACATAGGGTTGCTTTTAAACTGAACTCAGGCTTCAGAAGTGCACACACGTAAGTGCAGAAAGGGCTGCTAACCTCTAAACTGCCATGCCCTATTATATACTAGGAACTTAAAGGTAGTTTCAATCCCCCTGCCCTATTATGCACTAGGGCCTTTATAGTGGTATGTCATGCCAATTGTAGGGTTACCCTAACCTATAGTGTAACCTAGTATATAGATGTTTCTAAGTGTCTCTTTTAGCATAGCACTGGCCCTGGGCCTGGTCAGGTAGAGGCCATTGTCCATCAGAGTCAGTTACAACCAGTAGCAGTCAACAAAAAAGGTGAGGGGTGCCACCGGCAAAGGATGACTTTGCAACATACCCCCCTCCCCCGCCAAACGAAAGGTGATGGCTGACTAACCTACTCCCTGGAAGTCCTCATCAGCTAAGTGGGAAAACCTGGAAAGTCTATCTGCATTTGCATGGGGCAACCCCAGGTGTGTGTTCCACTGTAAAGTCTATTCCCTGTAGGATTCTCACTTCTCATCTGCATCAGCCAACTGAGAGGCCTGTGATCAGTTTGAACAAAAAAGTGAGTCCCAAACAAATATGGCCTCGACTTTTTCAGGGCCAAACCCCAGCAAAAGCCTCTCTCTCAATGGCACTCCATCTCTGCTCTCTGGGACGAAGTCTCCTGCTAATACAGGCAACTGGCTGATCCAGTCCCTCTTCATTTAGCTATGACCTCACTGCCCCAATCCCTTGCTCTGAAGCATCTGTCTGAACCACAATTATTTTTTGTAGGCAGGGGCCAGCAACACTGGTGATGAACACATAGCAGCTTTCAGAGTGTCAAAAATCTTCTGACACTCTGAAGTCCAATCCACCTTTTTGGGCCTCTTCTTAGAAGTGAGTTCTGTTAGGGATCCCACAATGGTCCCATAATTTTGAAGAGACCTTCTATAATACCCCGTCAGTCCAAGGAATGCCCTGACCTGAGTCTGGGTAACAGGAGCTGTCCAATCCAAAATACTTTTTATCTTGGCCTAGAGAGGCTGTACATGGCCACCGCCTACCAGGTGGCCCAAACAACTCTGCCCTATTTGGCACCAATTTGCCTTAATAGTCAGGCCTGCCTGCTGCATGGCCTTAAGCACTTCCCTTAGGTGGCTTTTTAAAAAAAATCTGTTTATTAGCAGAGTAGTCAGAGCAATTTTACAGTATCAGCATCATAGATCATATGCAGGAGGACGGAAGCTCTATCCGGCTCGGTAGCAGTAAGCATATTATACATTTTAACTTTTGTAGTAATGTCAGATAAATGAGAAAAACCCCCTTAAGAATGTAAAGAATCCCTCCCACCACCCACTAACAAAAGTCCCACCCTAGACACTCCTTTTGTTCTTGCGTATACATTAGTAAGTAAGGAAGTACCGGGACGTACCCAATAAGCTGAGCAGTTCCAATATGCATTTTTACACAACCAGTCAGTGGCACAAGCAATAGGATCACGGGGTACCCCGTATCACAATCTAGTGCAGCCTTCTACGTGCACGGCACGTGTAAGTCTATCTACAGCAGTATACAGTGCAAATTACAGTATTGAAATATCAGATTCTTCTTCACCCCCTGTCTCGAACCTTCCTAGAATAGTGAACCAATCTAATGAGATCGGCGTTTTCCTGAGGCCTCTGCGTTCTTCACGCTGCAGCGCTGCGCCCTCTGCTTTGCCCCAGCGTATCATTTCCGTTTTCCACAGATCGGGGTCAGGTGGTTTGGGAGACTTCCACCTCATCGTGACGGCACGTTTCGCAAGCAATATGGCTATATCAGCAAAACGTCTGGCTACGTTTCTCTTACGCGCTGTTGGGCCCAACCCTAGGAGCGTGTATTCCAGTGTGAGCGTCTGTATCAATGCACCTGCGTCTGTAAGCGAGTCATTAATAGTAGTCCAGAAATAACCCAGTTTGGGGCAGCTCCACAACATGTGTGACAGTGTCGCATCATCCATAGCGCATCTAGGGCAGGTGTCGGTGGCGTTGGGGAACATTGCATGTAAACGGTGCGGTGTGAAGTATGCTCTGTGCAGGACCATTAGTTGGATGAACTTAAATTTTGGGTTCCGAGCTACTTTTTTGGGGAATTGAAGGATCCGCTCCCACTCCTTGTCCCGCAGTGGCCTCCCTACGTCGCCCTCCCACTTGGTTCTGAGAGGTGACAGTGAAACCGCCCGCCCCGTCCTAATGCTAGCAGTGAGCCATTTTGTCAGGTGACTTCCCGTTCCCATTAGGTAGTGTAAGGGGTTCGTGGGTGGCTCCACCCTCCCAGGCGCCCACCGTTCTAGGACATAGCGGCGGACGCCAGCATGTAAAAGGAATGATCCCCCAGGGATGTTATGTGCGGTCCTGAAGTCTGCAAAGGACAGCATTCGCCCTTCAGCAAAAAGGTCTCCTACGTGTGCCACACCTGCGTCGTGCCATGGCGTCAGTGTTTGTGTTGTAAGCGGTCCCGACCCTAGGGGTATACCCAGTAGTGGGATTGTAGGGGCATACGACGACAGCGGAGCCGTGTACTTCACCACCTTCCGCCAGTAGTGTATTGCAAGTCGGAGAAGCGGCGAGGTGTCACTCGGTAGCTCCGAGCGGGGCAGGAGCAGGACATGGATCCTCCCCTTATTGCGATCTTCTTCTATCATGCCAATCTCATGTAGGTTCCTTCCAGCAAGCCAATAGGCCAGCCATTGCAATTGGCATGCAAAGTTGTAGGCCCTGAAGTCTGGCACTCCCATACCTCCCGCGTTGGTCGCGAGTTGTAACTTAGCGAGGCCTATGCGCCTCCGTCCTTGTCCCCATATAAGTTCCGTAAGGAGCGTGTCTCGTGTCTTGAACGTCGTTGCCGGGATCAGAAACGGTAGATTCGTAAAGTAGTAGATGAGACGGGGAAGCATCACCATCTTGGAAATGGCGATCCTGCCGGCTACCGAGAGAGGGAGTGACAACCAGAATTGTATCTGAGATTTAAGTGTCCTCACAGCCCTTCCTAGGTTGCCGTCAATCATCATGTCGGTAACCCTGTAAACTTGTATCCCGAGGTAACGGAAGGTAGTATCCGCCATCTGAAACGCGTGCGGCGGAAAGGGCAGTGGCGTAGGCGAGTCGGGGGCTTCCCTTAGGTGGCTTAAGTGATCCCCCAGGTAGATCTGTATACAGCTATATCATCCAGATAAGCTGCACTGAACTGCTCTAACCCAGACAAGACCCAATTTACTATTCCCTCTCCAATAAATGCAACAGTAGGGAAAGTGTTGGATTACGGAGGGGTAACATTTACTATTCTCACTCCAGTAAGTGCAACAGTAGAGAAAGGATTGGATTGCGAATGGGGTAGACTTTACTATTCTCATCCCACTGAGTGTTACAGTAGGGAAATTGTTGGATTGCGGAGGGATAACATTTACTATTCCCACACCAATTAATGCAAAAGTAGGGAAAATGTTGGATTGCGGAGGAGTAAAATGTAATAATCCCACTCCAGTCAGTGCAACAGTAGGGAAAGTGCTGGATTGCGGAGGGGTAACATTTACTATTACCACTCCAATAGGTGCAACAGTATGAAAAGTGTTGGATTGCAAAGGCGTAGAATGTACTATTCCCACTCCACTGACTGAGAGTGTAACAGTAGGGAAAGTGTTGGATTAGGGAGGGATAAAAATTACTATTCCCACTCCAATAAGTGCAAAAGTAGGGAAAGTGTTGTATTGCAGAGGGTTAAAATTTCATATTCCCACTCCATACAGAGCAGCAGTAGGGAAAGTGGTGGATTGCAAAGGGGCAAAATGTACTACTCCCACTCCAGTCAGTTCAACAATAGGGAAAGTGTTGAATTGCGGAAGGAAAAAATGTAATATTCTTACTGCTACTTTAAACAAATTCTCTGCAAAACAATAATATAATTTCAAAAACAAAATAAAAAAATTAAAATATATATATTTTTTAACGCGTTTCATGCGTCGGATGGCCCCCGGCTGTCTGACATCACGGTGGGCGTGTGCGTTGGATGGCTGGTGGCCGTCCAATTTGTGCACGTGCGGGGAAATTTGTGCCGCAGTGAATGGGTTAAAACAAAAATATATTTCATATAAAAATTATTCTAAATATATACATATAATGTTAAATACATATCATAAATAATTACAAACATTGTAAAAATGTCATTCCAAAAAGAATTTTCATATAAAAATGTTTTTTATAAATTATTTATGAACAAAAAACATTTATTAAATACATTTTCTTTTAGTTACCAACCTCCCTATATCTCAACAAAACTTACAAGCAACACTTAAAATGTAACTTTTACACTATTACCATAAATATTTATCAACAAACTAACAGTAAATAAAAATTCATTATTATTTCATTAAATGCAATTTACTTTCCACAATATACCCCCAAAAATATACAACACTCGTCTAAAATGTAATACAAAATGTATTACACAATTAACATAATACATTTTAATTTTAATAATTATGAATTAAAAAATAATTCTAACCTAATTAAAATGTAATATGCTTCCTACCATATACCCCAACAAAACCCAAACCCACACCTAAAATGTTAGGTTCAAAAATGTAATTGCACAGTTAACATAATTGATTATAAATCAAACAATCAATATTAAATAAAATCCTCAATAATAACTAGTTGAAAATAATTTACTTCCCACCCTGTACCCCTATAAACTCCACAACCCAAACCTAGAATAAAAAGTTATTTACACAATTAACATAATTTAGTATCAATTAAATAATTTAATAATAATTATAAAATACTTCCCACCATGTACCCCTATAAACCCCACACATAATATTTATATATATATTTATATAGACCACTGGCCAGGTCGGTGTGAATGCTCTCCCCTCGGGCAGCTCCACCACTAAGTGCTGCCCCCTGAGCTCTCCGTTTGCGGGCCACTGCTGGGTGTTCGAGACCCTCCTCCACCCACAAGCTCCTGCCAGCGCCTCATCCCTGGTGATCTAGTGGGAGAGCAGTCTGCTCTTCTGCTCTTCTGCCTCTCTTGGCATTTCTGTGCTCTCTTTTCTCTTTATGCTCTCTCTGCGCTCTTTCTCTCTTTTTCCTCTTTTCACTCTCGTCGCTCTGCTCTCTTCTTGCTCCATGCTGCTCCTGCCTCCACGGCCCCTCCCCCGTCCAGTCTGTCCTTCCCGCTCCTGTCTCCCAACTGACTGCTCTCCCCCTGACTGGTGGCCGCTGAGCGGCAAGAAGAGCTAGACCATTGACCTGGTCAGTGTGACTGCTCTCCCCGTGCAGCTCCACAACTCCACAACTATGTGCTGCCCCCTGAGCTCTCTGTTTGCTGACCAGTGCTGGGTGTTCGAGTCCCTCCTTCACCCGCAGGCTCCTGTCTGCGCCTCATCCTTGGTGGTCCAGTGGGAGAGCCCTCTTCTCTTCTGCTGTTCTGCCTCTCTTGGCTTTTCTGGGCTCTCTTTTCTCTCTCTGCTTTCTCTGTGCTCTTTTCTCTCTTTTCCCCCTTCCCTTCCCTCTATCTGCTCTCTTCTTGCTCCACGACGCTGCTGCCCCATGGCCTCTCCCCCCTCCAGTTTGTCCTTCCCGCTCCTGCCTCCCAACTGACAGGCCTCCCCCTGACCCCGACTTTATGGTGCCTGCTGCACAGCAAGAAGAGCTAGACCACTGACCTGGTCAGTGTGACTGCTCTCCCCACATAGCTCCACCACTAAGTTGTGCCCCCTGAGCCCCCTGAGCCCCCTGAGCTCTCCATTTGCTGACCACCGCTGGGTGTTCGAGGCCCAGCTCCACCTGCAGGCACCTGCCTGGGCCTCATCCATGGTGTTCCAGTGGAGAGCACTCTGCTGTTCTGCCTCTCTTGGCTTTTCTGTGCCCTCTTTTCTCTCTCTGCTCACTCTGTGCTCTTTTCTCTCTTTTTCCTCTCTTCTCGCTCCATGCCGCTGCTGCCCCCACGGCCGCTTCGCCTTCCATTGGGCCCTTCCCACTTCCACCTCCAAGTTCACTGCCTTCTCCCAACCTCAACTTAATGGCAGCTGCTGCATGGCAAAAAGAGCTAGACCATTGACCTGGTCAGTGTGACTGCTCTCCTCTGCGCAGCTCCACTACCCTGGTATGACCCTGACAGCCCAGACCGTGAAAACATTAAGTCCAAATGTAGAAGAGTCACATGACTATGGAGGGCCGACTATAGTAAGTAACATAAAATGGCATATCACTTAGTCCTTGAGGAATAGAAGGAGGCTAGCAAAAAACTTAAGACGGATTATTACATGGCTAGAACAGGGGCTGCTAAGAACTCCTCTAAGGAACTTTTTT
Source organism: Lissotriton helveticus (assembly GCF_964261635.1). Taxonomy (NCBI): domain Eukaryota; kingdom Metazoa; phylum Chordata; class Amphibia; order Caudata; family Salamandridae; genus Lissotriton; species Lissotriton helveticus. The sequence continues at coordinate 1,006,114,163 of NC_136071.1, read as the reverse complement.
AAACAGTTTTTGCCTTATCCAAGCGTCAGCAGGCTAATCAGTTCAGATCTGTTCAAACCTTTTGTAATAAGATGGCCAACTTCTTTCAAACGAAGGTGCAATCAATTTATGATGACCTCCTATGCTAACACCCATATTGTTACTGTGGAGGAGAACTCCATTCAGGGGGAACTAACCAGCTTCTTGGCCCTCTACCCAGAGAAAGTGACAATCTCCTACTACTAACCAAGTTGGGATCTACTAATGATCCGTGTCCCCCTGCCACTCTACATCTGGTCTCAGAAAAGATTAGCGCCCATTTAGTTCCACTCCTAAATCAAGTAATCAAGTCAGGGATTTTTCCTCTGTCCTGGAAGAAGGCCTGTATCCGGCCATTTCTTTAAAAAAACTGCCCTGGATCCGACTGAGGTTAAAAACTACCGACCGATATAGTGCCTGCCAATAGCAGCTAAAATCCTTGAAAAATCATTAAATAGTGAGCTAATCAAACATCTTGATTACAATAATCTTTTAGATCCAGCCTAAATGGCTTTAGACCACATCCTTCTACCGAGTCTGCCCTGATAATGGCCACAGAGGAGATTCGCAAGCAGATTGATGGGGGGGGGGGCAGAGCCGCCTTATCCTACTAGACCTATCGGCAGCATTTGACACGGTGAATCACGCGGTGTTAGTGCGGCGGCTGGAGGCCGTGGGGATTAAAGAGGCGACTCTGACCCTCCTCTCCTCCTTTCTAGCGTCTAGAGAACAGAGGATACATTGGAATATTCTCAATTCGGACATTTTCCATCTTCCTTGCGGGGTGCCACAGGGATCGGCCCTATCACCAACCCTATTTAACATCTATGTCACCCCGCTGGCCAGACTTATCAGAAAGCATGGTTTCACTCTGGTCTCATATGCTGATGACACTCAGTTAGTCATACCTGTATCACAAAAAACTGGAGATCACAGCTATCAGCTTCCATAACTGCCTGACTGACATCATGAGCCAGATGAACCAAAACTTTCTTAATATTAACACCGCTAAAACTGAGGTAATGGAGTTCGGTAAGGGCATAACCCTGTGGAACTGAGCATGGTGGCCAACAGAGGCAGGTGAGTGTCTGTCTCCGACAACTAAGGCAAGGAACCTGGGAGTAATTTTCGACAATCAGCTAAACTTCACAGGTCAGATTAATCACCTGGCGTCCTCCTGTTTTTTTCTTACTAATGACCTTACGTAAAATCATGCCTTTCATTCCACATGTACTCAGAAAAACAGTTGTAGTAGCTCTCATCCTTTCCAAGATAGACTATTGTAATGCATTATTCTTGGGCATTGACAAGGCGCAGATGGCCAAATTACAATCTCTACAAAACGCCGCTATGCGACTACTACTTAACATTCCTAAAGGTCATCCCACTTCCGCTAGTATCAGGCTACTTCATTGGCTTCCAACTCAACAACGGGTGGAATTCAAGGCACTCTGTCTGGTTCACAAGGCACTGTATGGAGGGAGCGCTCTGGATATGCAGAAACTGTTTCTCTGGTATTCACCCACACGGATCTTACATCTACTAATACTGGTTTGGTTCAGATTCCTAAAATTCTCAGAGCAAGATGGGGAGGCAGGAGTCTATCCCACTGTGCTGCTAAACTGTGGAATAAGCTGCCGGTCACTATTAGGCTGCAGCCAAATAGGTTGCGTTTCAGGAAAATTATCAAAACCTGGCTGTTTTCCTCCAATTAAGTTTATCACTGAAATGAGCAGCTCACCTCTCATACCCTAAGCGCCAAGACGCCTCGGCATTCGAGCGCTTTTTAAAATATTTTATTTACTTACCACTAAGTGCTGCCCCCTGAGCTTTCCATTTGCTGACCACTGCTGGGCGTTCGAAGACTTCCACCACCGCAGGCTCCTGCCTACGCCTCATCCCTGGTGGTCCAGTGGGAGACCACTCTGCTCTTCTGCCTCTCTTAGCTTTTCTGTGCCCTCTTTTCTCTGTCTGCACTCTTTTCTCTCTTTGTCCTCTTTTCGCTCTCCTCTCTCTGCCAATTGCGATGCCGCTTCTGCCCCCACAGGCCCTCTCCCTCCAGTGTGTCCTTCCTGCCTCCCAGCTGACCACCCTACCCCAACCCCTACTTAATGGTGGCCGTTGCATGGCTGTGCGCAGCGGGTGTGCCGGTGATACTGAAGTCGCGCCAAAGGTACGCCCGTCTGCGCCCGTCTGTGACCTGACGAGAGCCATGTACCCTGGCCCTCCGACCTGCCTATGCTACTACTCCAGCACCCTCTACGCTCTCAACCCCAGATGCAGCAACAAATGCCAGCTTTTGGTGCCGAGCAACACCCAAGGCCCGATCTACTGCCGACACGGCTGCTGCACCTTCACCCACCTCCAGACCCCAGCAGCAGCCCCCAGCCTACCAGACATCACCGCTCACAAACCTCTCAACCGCATCCTTCTCAATGTGTGCTCCCTACACAAGCACACCATAGAAATCTGGGACCTCCTCAATGTCCACGTGCCCAACGTCGCCTGCCTCACAGAAACCTAGACCAACGCCAAGTCTGCACCCGACATCGCAACCACCATACTCGATGGTTACAAGCTCCTGCAGAAAGACTGCCCCACCAGCCCAGAAGGAAGCATCACCATTGTCCACAAAAGCACCCTTTGTATGACCACCAGTGGCCCGGTCGACAATATGACCTTCATGGAGCACCTCCACTTCCAGATCCAGACCAACCTTAAAACAACTCTCCGCTGAACCCTCATCTACAGACAGCCCAGTCCCCGCTATCCTTTCACTGACACCATCGCTGACCTTACTGCACCCCACACCCTCGCCTCCACTGACTGCATCCTACTCGGAGACCTAAAATTCTACCTGGACAACCACAATGACCCCGACTCCACCACCCACCTAGAGAATCTTGCCAGCATAGGACTGAAGCAACTGGTCACCACCCCCATGCACACAGCGGGACATACACTCACCTCCATCTTCGCAGAAGGAAACAGTGTCTCCTACAGCCACACCAAGGAACTCTTCAGGACAGACCACCACTGCATCCTCTTCTCCTTCAGAAAACCCACCGCACACAAGCACGCCCACCACCTCCCCCGCAGAAGCTGGAACAAAGTCACTTAAGACCAGGTCACCTCTGCCCCCATCAGAACTACACCACCAACAACGCCAGATGCTAACACTGCAGCAAGCAACCTCCCCTGCTGGATCACAAACTGCGCCTACACACTCGCCCCCCTCAAGAAAGCCACAGGACAACACACCAAGAAAGCAAACTGTCTCACCCCTGCCCTCCAAAAATCCAAGCGCTCCTGTTGACGACTAGAAAAGACATGGAGGAACAACAGAACCCCAGAAACATGCACCGCCTAAAGAGCAGCCCCCACCAACTCATCAAATCCACAAAGAACAAATTCCTCCAAGACAGTATCCTCACCTACGCCCACAATTCCAAAGAACTCTTCCCCATCATCAAGGAATATGCCAAACCCATCAGCAAAACAACAGATGTCCCACCCTCCCAAGACCTCCGCAACAGACTCAGTACCTTTTTTACCTCAAGATTAAGATGATCTGCGTCAACTTCGACAATCGAGACCTCCGCCCCGCTCCAGATCCCACCCCCAGCAGCGCCACCCAACAGACCCTGCTCACTTGGACCCCACTCACGAAAGAAGACACCCTAAAAACCATGAAGAGCATCCACTCCAGAGCACCCTCAGACCCCTGCCCACCGCACATCATGCACACAGTTGCCACGGCCATCACACCTGAACTACGCTGGACGATCAACTGCTCCTGCAAACTGCCACATCCCCCAATGACTGGAAACACGCTGAAGTCAACCCCCTCCTGAAGAAACCAGATGGGCCTCAAGAACTTCAGGACCATCTCCCTGCTTCCATTCACAGCCATGGCCATTGAAAAGGCTGTCAACGCCCAGCTAGCAAACCTCACCAAAGCCAACAATGTCCTGGACATCTCCCAATCTGGATTCCAAAGCGACCACAGCACCGAGACTGACCTACTCGCCACCACCGACAACATCCCCTCCCTCCTTGACCAGGGTCAAATGGCAGCCCTCATCCTCCTGGACCTCTCAGCTGCCTTCGACACAGTCTCCCACTGCACACTAGCCACCAGACTTCACAACACCAGCATCCACGGAAAGGCCCTTGACTGGGTATGCTCATATCTCACAGGCAGAACTCAGCGAGTCAGACCCCCACCCTATCTCTCAGAAACAACAGAGACCAGGTGCAGTGCCCCAGGGAGCCTCCCTCAGCCCCACCCTCTTCAACACCTACATGGCCCCCCTCGCAACCATTGTCAGAAACCATGGGCTCAACATCATCTCCTACACCGACACCCAGCTCATACTCTCGCTCACCAAAGAACCCAACATCACCAGGTATAACTTCCAAGAAGGGATGAAAGCCATCCCCACCTGGATGCCGACGCTGCCTGAAACTCAACTCTGAGAAAACAGAAGTCCTCATCCTTGGCTCCACCCACTCCATATGGGACGACACCTGGTGTCCCCCTGCCCTCAGAACCCCCCCCCCACCCTGACAGACCATGCAAGAAACCTCGGCATCATATTGGACTCACCGCTCACGATGAACCACCAGATCAACTCTGTATCCTCAGCCTGCTTCAACAGCCTCTGCATACTCTGAAAAACGTTCAGATGGAGCCTATCTGAATCCAGAAAAATTCTCATGCACACTCTCATCAGTAGCAGACTGGACTACGGCAAACCCCTCTACACTGGAATCAAGAAGAAACTACTCTTCAAACTCCAGACTGTCCAGAGCAACGCAGCCAGACTGATCTTCGACACCCCCCGTCACAACCACATCACCCAACACCTCTGCGATTTTCAGTAGCTCCCCATCGAAAGAAGAATAACCTTCAAGCTCCTCACTCTTGCATACAAGGCCTTCCACAACAATGGACCAGCCTACCTAAACAATCGATTCTCCTTCCACGCACCCAAGAGACACCTCCGATCAGCTGACCTCTCTCTGGCCACCATCCCATGCATCTATAAGACCAGAACAGGTGAAAAGTCCTTCTACCTCGCAGCCAAGGCCTGGAACGACCTCCCCCTCCACCTCCGGCAAGTCCCTACACTGCTCCAGTTCAGGAAGGACCTCAAGACCTGGCTATTTGGATGACCCCAGCACTCAACAGAGCCACCCATCCCCCTCCACCAGCGCATTGAGACCCTTGTGGGTGAGTAGCTGCGCTTTACAAACCCCTGATTGATTGATATTTAAAAAAATATATTACACAATTATCATAATTAATTATCAATTAAATAATTAATATTAATTAACAATTAATGAGCAAATAATTAAAATTATATTACTTCCCATCCTGTACCCCTATAAGCCCCACTACCTAAACATAAAATTTAAATTTAAACAAATTAATTACACATTTAACATAATTAATTATTAATTACAAAATAATAATAATTAAAAACTAAACACTAATTTATTATAATTAAATTACTTCCCACCCTGTGCCCCTAAATACCCACAACCCGCTTTGGTAGTAAAAATAACAAAAATGACTTACAATAAATGTAATAACTACTAAAATATTTAATAAATACATTTAAAAAAACTTAAACAATAATTATACAAAAAAATTATATCATATACATTTAAAATATAGACCAAAATACATAACAATAATTAAAAAACGATATTATAAAAACTATATTTTTTGATAGATATTGACTTCGATATTTAAAAAATCGCTATTACTTTGATATAAAATTGCTCTTCTTACCAACAATATTCTTGCTGAGGATATTTTCATGTCATGATATTTTTGACTCCATATTTTTGCAAGTCGATATTCTCAACCCGATATTTTGTCTCAACACAACAGCAGGGCACGAGTCAGGGGCACACGCGGGTGGACGGCATCCACCCACTTTTTTCACAGGGTGAACGCCGTCCACCCCGCCACAAATTTGGGCCCCACTGAATAATGTGCCAAACTCGTCTCGGTGTAATTCCCAAACACCGGGACACTTTCAGCGGTGCCTGCATGTTGTCTGCTTTCCATCTGCAACAGGCAACAATGTGCAGGCGTTGACTGGGATTTCTTATTTAAGACTCCTGCTGGGCCCATAACAAAGGCCGAATTTGAGGGGTCATCAGGCCTCCTTTTGTTCGAGTCTCCTGGCTAGGAGCAATCAGGAGCCTCACACCTGATGCAAATGAAGCGGAGGGGAAACAAATGCTCCCACCTTGTTAGCACTTCACACATACTTAAGAGAGGTGGCTTTTCAATTTGCATTTATATAGAGCTTACTTCCCCTGAGGAGGCGCTGAAATAATTTAGGTACCACAATTTTTTCTTGTATAGCCCTAATCCTCCCAATGCAGGGTGTCATAGAGCTTTACATCAACACGTGCATATTATATGTACAATAAATTATATAGGTTTGTAAATGAATGTACAGGATGTGTTACATAAAACTGGTGGATAACAAGGTCTAGAAGTCACATTTCATTTTCCATAGCTCACTGTGCTATTATCCGATCAATGCGCTCAAACATACACATGATATACCTGCTAAAGATGTATGCGAAGGCTTTAGATCTGATATCACTTCTTGTGATGCCACTTCCTGTAAAGTCGTGGCTTGTGATACCACTTTCTATGATGTCAATTCCTGTGATGCCATGTGGGATGTCATGCGCTGTGATGATGTGCGTCATGAGGATCCAGTTTTTCTGGCGTCAATCTGGGGACCTGTGATCAACAGCTTGTAGCTGCTCAAATCACAATTAACAAGACTCCAGTGTGTTCTTCCTGTATTAAACCTGTTATACAGACAGAAAACAATAGGTCCTGAAGAAGATGGCATAAGAAGAAATATAGTCCATCGAAACGCGTTGACCAGCCTGTCTGATAAACCCTAGCTCACAACACAGCAGTAGAGGGCTGAGTTTCTCGCCCCTAGGTAACCATCTGTGTATGTAGTTTTGAGGTGGGGTATGTAGAGTGAAAGTGAGGTATGGAAGAGTTGTGATAGTTTTGTGTGAAGAAGCATGAGTGAGTTTTCTTTGGGGGACTGCATATATTTTTTCAAATCAATTGATATGATGAAACTTGTCTGCATAGTGAAAATTGTCTTTAAATGTTGATTCTTCTTAGATTGTGTACCCAGATGAAATTTTCCAAGATGGTACAAATGTAAAATATGTAAGAAATAATCTATATATTTTCAAAAAAAAGATAATGATATCTAGTATAAAAAGAATATATAAAGAAAATAACAAAAATAAAATGTGATATTTTTCAAAAAAAAAATTCTACGTGTAATGCATTGTGTAATGCACTTCTGCTCAGGCTCCCAGACTCTGCTCAATCTGAATACATTAATGAGCGGTCAGGGAGAGACTGGGAATCACACCTCCACTCTCTTGGTAAAAGGGAGATGATAGAGCCCCATCTGCCTCCGGTGAGGCCGATCAGGCCCCCACTGAGGGACTGCCACAATTTGAACAGCAGAAACACAACCAAATCGGCCTCCATGCTGCCTAGGAAAGCGGCCCACAGCTTCACCTCAGATTCCGGCCTATTTCCCTTGCTCACCCGCAGCACCAAGGCCGCTTCTCCTCGGAGTTAAGCTGGGCACCTGAAACTATCTTTGCTCGCCGCGGGGCTTCGCCTGCAGGAAGGACTACAGGCTGTTGGAACGTCTCCGAGGACAGCGTAAACCAGCAATATTGTATTTACCCACTACCGGTGTGCCATTACCAGTGTTGAAAGATAAGAAAACGTGAAGTGCGTGTGAATTTGACCTGTGGGGAGATTTGAGACGGCACCTGATTCTGATTCATGCTACAACGGGGACCAGCCGTCAAGGGGTTAACCAGGGTTGCATTTGCATGAGACAACCTAGAATCGCATCCAGGATCACTCGCTTGTATATTAGGCCGGCTTGTACAGCATTGTGTACATTTGTGTGATTAAAAGTGCTTTCTGTTCTTCCTTTTTCTTCCCAACATCTCATAATTATGCGGAACGAAGCTAACGCATACAAGTCTGCGTTACTTTCAAACTCCATAACTCGCAATTGTGGGTAATGTGTGCTGTTTAGTGGCCGTGCGTGAAACAGAAAGAGATTATTAAAGTCTGCCTTTCACAGAGAAGTACCTGCACTCTCTCATTAGCAGTGCTACTTGACTTCCAGAGCCAAGAAGTGGCAGGAGCAATTTAAAATAAAAGAAGTGACTATACTTGGCCATTTAAAGCACAATGCTGCTGTACAGTGTGTGTAGAGTGTAGTAGACCAATAGGTGGCTGTGTAATGAGTACAGTGTGTGTCTACTGTCGTATGCATAATAGTGCAGTGTGTGTTCACCACAGTGGGTGTGCAGTAGACATGTGCGTGCTGTGCGCAAAATGTGTGCTGTTGTGCGTGTTGACTCACACTGAAGCACAATGTAGTTGTTGTAAAGTAATCGTGCTGTGTAATAGGCGTGCTGTACATGCTAGAATGCACCACAATGCATGTGCAGTTCTGCGCGCGTGCTGTGCAGCACGTGTGCGCTGCGCAGAATGCGCGTGGTACAGTAGGGTGCGTGAGCGCTGCAGAGTACAGCAGGCTCGTGCCTGGCACTGGCAGCCCTCCTGCCCCTGCGCTTGTTGTGAAACTGATCCGTGATTGTTGGCTCAGCCAGACTCTTCCTCTCTATTGAGTTACTATATTTAGAAACTCCTACTTGTGTCGCCACGGGCTCTGATCACATCTCTCTCTCTCTCCCCCTCGCTCTCTGCAGTTTCAAAACACCGCTGACTTCTCCACGCGCGCTTAGCATAACCATGTAATTTGGAGCCGAGAAGCAGGGGCAACTTTCCTTTCCCGCCGATGCGCAGGGAGGCAGTTCTCAATGAGGTCTGGGGCACTCGGAGCGGCGCGCGGAGAACGTAATGAGGTAGGATCCAAGGACGCTGGCGCTCTGCTCACGAGACTTAGCGCATGAATGAAGCCTTGACTTGGGCTTGGAAAGCATCAATGAGAAGAATTAGCGGTCTGCCTGGAGCCGGCGCGCGGGGTGATGCTTGCATTTGTTAGGCGCACATGCACATCGTCTCATTAAGTTATCATTTATGAATCCGAGTAACGTTCCCTCTGGTTGTCGATACGATTGCATTGTTCACGCTCTGTGGAGACTGGGCTGATAAAGAGGCTGTAAAAATAGGCAGGTCCTGCAGGAAATGTGACTGGCAGGCCTCCGAGACCTGTCAGATCGCGTCCCAGGTCGGGGGGAAAGTTCAGCTGAAAAGGGAAATCGGCTGCTGAGGCTGTAGAAGGCGAGCAGCACGTTTTATGCTCATTAAAGTCGGCGGAGTGATTAAATCGGACTCTGAGGTGCGTGCGAGCCGAGGTCTGCGGGCAGGAGACGGGTCACGGGTGGCGTGGAGCTGGTCTTTAACCCAGAGAGATATTCGAGTGAATCCGTGTGAAATTAAAACATCCTGGTTTTGTAACTGTACTTTTCAAATGACATGTGGCCGCCCGGCAGGAAGCAGTGTGTCTGTGATGCTGGCGTGAAAATCATGCCTGCTGCTTGTTCTCAGCCTGGGTGGTTGTATGGTACTTCTCAGGAAAACTGTTAGGCGATTGTGCATAACATTTCAATTTTGCATTATATTTTACAAATTGTAATTAAAGTGGAGATTTGAACCTTAACGCATATGGGCTGACTAGCATGCTGTATGAATTTTGGTTTCTCAACGCCAGCTAACTGACAGACAAATATTTATGAATGTGTTTTATGTACCATTGTTGTAAATAACAGCTTTCACTCAAACCGCAGATGAGTGCCCCGCACTCCACATGAATTAACATCATAAAAGTGTGAAGAAGACATATTTTCATTCACAAACATATTGAAAAAGATAACCCGAATAAAATACGATTGAATTAAAAACTATTGGGCAGATTGAAAAATAAAGGGCAAATGAAGTCAGGAACTTGAAAGAACAACTCAGCTTCATCTCTTCATGAGCACTCGTGACCACAGGGGACCAAGCCTGTAGGTCTAGGGACCTAGTCGCAAAAGCTTGAACTGGTTGTTGCCTCAACTTTGCACAGATGCTTGGAGGCAGCCCCGTGACTGGATGCACATGGTTTTTGTGTCCCCCCCCTACTACTTTTGGCTGTCAAGCCCCGCATGCCAGCTGGTATGTTTGAAAGAGATATCCTTTTCACACATGTACATAACTTCTGTCATTGTAGGCGTGCTTCGGGATTCTGCTGGGTATCGGGGTACACAGGGAGGTAGTCTGTCTGACTGCCTTCTCTGCCTGGGTTTTCAACCCATTCATTCGAGGTGACCATGCTCTAAAGAGTTGACATATGCCTTCTGAACAAATGTCTCATATTTGAACTGCTTTATGTGTTGTACCCACCAAAATAGAATATGCATTATAAAATGGTAGAATATTTATATTAGCACGAGTGTGTCCGTTTGATCACCAGCATGAGTGTTTCTTGGAATTATCAAGTTGGAAAATGACAGATTTTAACGATGCACTTGTATTACAATTCACAACAAGAAGGTATTTCTCATGTGTAGCTTGCTATCTACCATGGAAAAACCAGCGGGCAGGTTGCATTCACTTTTCACTAATGATGTATAGCTTTGAATAAATACTTGCCTGGTTTGATGAGAGCAAACATCCCTTAAGTACTGATCATCAGGTGCAAAAGCAACAGTTGCCCAAATATTTCTGGTGTAAACTTGCAGGGGGCAGGTTTAAATGCCATTTTTGCACTGGTGGCTGGTCAGTTCAAAGTTGCACTGGCTGATCTGTTCTGCGTGCGTACAGAAATATTCAGTGTCAAATTAAATTAACTTAACTTGCAGCACAATATACCGATGCCAGGGGAAATGTAAGTGCAAACAGCCAGTAGCAGGTTAATAAGATCCAGTTATTGTAAATTATATTGCTGTAGCAATGCCATTAAAATGTGCGTCTGGTTCTTCATCCGTTCATGGCTTCTGTCTGAAACGATCCGAGCAATACAGAGATTAATCTCACCCAACGCTGCTTGCAAGCAGACAGCTAATGCATCGGATAGGGATCTAGGGAGGGGTTTAAGCGTTTCAAATAGTCCTACAACACAAGCTGTATGATTGATATGGGATAACAGTGTTTAGTTTGTACCCAACGCATACATTCAGGGGGCCAAAGTTTTTCAAAGGAGCCCACTGCGCATGCTGCTGAATTCATTCTGAGTTTGCAACATGGTAAACTTTCTTAGTTTTAATTCCATCTCAAGCTGCTTTCTTCCAGCACATTATACTACTTGGTTCTTTATCTCACTATTTCTGTTTTTCTCCCCTTGTCATTGCATTTTCTTCTCTGTTCTGTCTCCATTTTCTGTCTATCTGTATCTCTCTCTTCTTCTTGCTGTGGGTCAAATTCTGTTGAACAGGTCTCCGTTCTTGAAATGGACAAATGGACGTGCAGGTACTCTGTACCAGAGTACCTGCTTGTTTCTGAGAAGTGCTGGTACTCTCCAATTAAAATTATTTCATTTCTCTTGAGAAGTGCTGGTACTCTCCCACTCAAAATAAAAAAGTGCCAGTACTCAGTACTAGACAGTATCGACTCATTTAAAGCACTTTCTCTGTTCCTAAACATGAGTACCGGTAATCACCCCCTTATCACCCCCTCCTAAACATGAGTACCGGTAATCACCCCCTTATCACCTCCTTATCACTGGCGCTAAATAATCACTGGACTTACAAAAATTAATTTTCTTTTAAGCAGAGTAACTTTTAGAGCTTAGCACCAACACCATATAAGAAATGTGTCTTGTTTCGCATGTGAGAGATTCAAAGGAAGAGGAGAGTGAAGGCTAAAGATTCTGCACCAGTCAGCAATACCCTATCTAGGCTCGATCTTTTATTACATTTTATGGTGCATTGGGGCTTGGAACACGACCTCCATATGTTCCAAAAAAAAGTGACACAAGTGCCACTAGAACAGTTTGAACAAGGGATGGCCCAGCACTTAGCTAATAAATCTTGTGAATGGAACTTATTTATACTCCACAGATTTTAAGACTCAACATTCAAATAACAGTATATTAAGATCTTCCCAAAAAGTAAAGAAACTGATGGATTTTTGATTGCAGTTATGAAAATCTTTATTCTTTTCTCAATTTCTTAAAATTCATAGTCGCCAATTGCCAACGCGTTTCGTCCTCATACGGACTTCTTCAGGGTTCCTAAATATTGTGAGTTCTTTATTTTGTTTAAAGGATTCTTATAGGTGATCCATTTGAGTTTTTAAAGCAAAACAATATGTTACGAAAACACAAAATACGTGTATTCGTGTCGCTCCTCTGGATCCTAGAGGATCTAGTTTCTATTCATGTTTTTGGATTAAGTTATTTGGGATATGTGTCTGCCCTCATGCACAAGTAGCGGCTGGAGGCCCAGCACCCTTTCTCTACCACTCTGCAAACGCGACTACTGCTTAAAGAAGCATCTTTCTGCACCTCTGACCCCCTGAGCAGGCCTAGGGAGTCAGGATGTTTCTACCCTGCCCCCTTTTCTTGTGTTTCACCTTTATTTTACTATTTTCTTGTGACTCGGTTCTACCGAGTCACAAGATGGCTGCCAACACTACCTGGTTTGGAGTGCTGGCAGCCAATCAGAAGTCAGCTCATGCTCGGGAGGAGTCGCGACTCCTCCTCGGTGCTCAGATATCGATATTTTTCTTTTTTTAATTTCTCAGCAACTACGGAACTGATTTACACCATTTAAACAAAAGAGTGCTTACTCGGTTCTACCGAGTCACAAGATGGCTGCCAACACTACCTGGTTTGGAGTGCTGGCAGCCAATCAGAAGTCAGCTCATGCTCGGGAGGAGTCGCGACTCCTCCTCGGTGCTCAGATATCGATATTTTTCTTTTTTTAATTTCTCAGCAACTACGGAACTGATTTACACCATTTAAACAAAAGAGTGCTTTCTTGACCAAAAGCTACCTTTTTGCTAAATTTAGTGCAATTCCGTTCAGCAGTTCGGGCTGTAGCAGTGTCTAAAGTTCATATGGAAATGAACATGGGGAAAACGCATTTTGGGACCCCCCTTTTTTCTCAGCCCCTGCTTGATGAATCACCCCGAAACTTTCAAGACAGGAGCTGACCGTAGTGGGCCATTCATTTTGAAAATTTCACGAAGGTTCGTCAACCAGCGTCAAAGTTATTGGCAAATCAAAAACGCTTTTCCTATGGAAAATACATCCTATCTATACTACTGGCAACTGCTAGTAGGTTTTATATATATATATATTCACTGGAAAAAACATAGGTTCCACATATGTTATAGTTAGCTGGACATTTCACTCATACAAAACCATTGAAATTCCCCCGTTATAGTTAGTTCAGCTAACTATAACTCGCGCACCCGCAATGCACTGCTGATGACGTCACATATTACATCACTCCTGACATGGTCAGTGACATCACTCATGACATCACTGATGACATCTCAAATGACATTACTGATGACATCACTGATGACATCATCCAGTGAATGTGTGTCTTTCTGAAAAATATATATATTTTTTATATGTATATCTAAAGGTCGATGGAAGAATAAATGGGTAAATAACTGTCTAAATTGATGTTTTTTTTGTAAAATTGATTGTATAACTGACTTATGAAGTGTATCTTAGTGAATACATGTATTAGCGAGTAATGTTTAAATATGTAAATATCTGTATCAGTGTCTCACTTTGTGTATAAGGGGCTGTATGGGTTGGTGAGTAGCTACATGAGTGTGTATATGGGTTATTAGTTGTTTTTTTGAGTATCAGTATGAGTGTCTGTATGGTTTGGTGGGGGGTATTACTTAGCGCATAGATGCATGAATGAGTGTCTTACTGTTTGTTTGTGTTTTGAAGACAGCATGTGTGCAGGACTGTATGGGTGACTGAGTATGTGTATGGGTGTGTTAGTAAGTGAATGACTGCCTCAATAGTGTCTTTATGAGTAAGTACATATGTTCTAAACTAGTATATGTGAGTATTGATGTATATAAGAAAGGATATATGACAGTGACAGATTGGAAGAGTTCCTGTATAAATAGGTATGTGTTTCTATAACTGTTAGAAATGGGGGTCTCTAGTTGGCAGGGGTAGGTACCACTGTCCAAATAGGGACCCTTGCTTCTAGTCAGGGTCAGGAGGAAACCCTCTGAGATAACCCCTGCTCACCCTCTAGGTAGCTTGGCACGAGCAGTCTAGGCTAACCAGAGGCAATGTGTAAAGTATTTGTACCAACACTCACAGTAACACAGTGAAAACACCACAAACTGACTCCACAACAGTGTAGAAAAATAAAGGTATTTAATCTAAACTACACAAGACCAAAACGACAAAAATCCAACATACACAGTTCAAGAATATGGTTTCAAAAGAGTTCTTAAGATTGCGTTAAAAATTCTTCAGGTTGCGATAAAATTCTTTAGGTTGCGATAAAATAATCCACAGTTACGTGAAAAGTTTACAGTTGCGTCACGTTTAGCTCACAGTACCTTTAGTTGCGACAAAGTTCCAAAAGCAGAAGCTGGTACAGCGGAAAACAAGCGATGCCTTACTCCTGAGACCCTGGGGAGGCTTTTGCGACAGCCCCGCTGCAGCAGCGGGCGTGTTGCGACGATTCCGGTCTGTATGGGGAGGAAGGCCACTAGTATGGATTCCGGTGCGTAGGTTCCGTAGGAAGTTTGTTCTCGCAAGGCACGATGCGACGATCTTTGGAGGTGTGGCGTTCTCCGGGGCGACGATGCGCGGACCAGCGATGATCTTCTCTCTCGCAGCTCCTCAATGCGTTGGCTTTGGCGTTGACTCTCGCAGCGACGTGATGCAATCCGCAAGCAGGCGGTGTGGCGATCTCACCCAGCGACGACAGGCTCTGCGAAGACACTCACAGCGATGTTAGACTTCCTGCACCGATCGGGTGCGTCCCGCACCGAAGGATGCGACGGCTCTGACAGCGGCAACAGGCGCTGCGACGATCTCGACCTTCGTAGCGGCGGGAATCTTCTCGCACTGTCAGGGATGCGCTCCGCAGCGAGCGATGCGATAACTTTTCTTTAGCAAAATCTCTCAAGCTTCGTTTCCAGCTTCCCAGCACAGGTACAACTTCCAGAGGCACTACACATGAGCCAAGCACTCCAGGAAGGACAGAACTCTCTCAGTAGAGCTCAGGGGAAGCTGGGGGTGAAGTCCTTTTGTTCCTGGGACTGCAGAACAGGGAGCCAGCTCTTCTCAGGCTCTTGGAGATTCCTTCAAGCAAGGGGACACAGCAGAAAGCAAATTCCCTCTCCTTGGCAGCAAAGCAACAGCAGGGCAATCCAGCAGAGCAACAGATGGACAATCTTCCTTCTTCAGTTTCAGCTTTCTTCTTGGCAGAGGTTCCTTCTTGATTCCAGGATGATCTGATTTCCTGTTGTCAGGGGTCCTGTAGTTATACCCCAAAAAGTCGTTGATCCCTTTGTGCAGGAGGGCTCTGAGCCCGGTCTGAACCAGTTCTGGGTGTTTCTTGAGCACTTTGTTTTCCTGGCTTCTCCTTTCCTTTCAGAGTCAGGGGCAGGGTCGTCAGCTACCCAGCAGGAGGTGGAGCCAGCATTGTGGAAGGCAGGCACAGCCCTATTCAGGCCCAGGTGCTATCTCCTCCCACCACTCAAGTTGCAAATGCAGTCATTCAGCCTAGGGCTGACTCAGCCAGCCTCCTGGGGAATCCCCAGCCCCTGTCACTCTCAAACCAGACAGTCAATACACAAACAGGCCAAAGCACACAGAAGGGTCAGACAAGAGAACAGCAACTTTCTAAAAGTGCTGTTCTCAAACACAGGATTTAAAAACAAGCTTTCCTAAAAGATGTGTTATTAAATTCTGAGTTCAGGGATACTAGACTCTTATGTCCTATCTTGTTCCTAAGAGAAGAAATGCTGGTAGCCACTGTAGCCAGCATCCCCCATGTTAATCTATGGAGCAAGATAGACGTACAATAGTGAAAAACGAAAATGGCTGTAATTCACTACCAGAGCATGTCACCTGCACCAGTACAAGCTCTACCTTTCACATACACTGCACCCTGCCCAGGGGGTAACCTTGGGCCTTCCATAGGGGTGACCAATGTGCACAAAAGGGGAAGGGTTAGGCCTGGTCAGTGGGGACACTGACCAGGAGGACATGGCAGTTCACAGACTGCACACAGGCACTCTGGTGGCAGGCCTGAGACTCCATTTTAGGGCTCCTCATGTGGGTGGCACAATCAGTGCTGCAGGCCCACTAGTAGCATTTGTCATCACCAGCCCTGGCACACCCAGTGCACTTTACTAGTGACTTCATGGTGATACAAATATGCCAATCATGTATATCCAATCATAATAACAATTTGCATAGGGAGCACTTACACTCTAGCACTGATCAGCAGTGTCAGAGTGTCCAAAGCATCTAAACCAGCAAAAATGAAATCCAGTACAACATCAAAAATACAGGAGGTGGAGGCAAAAAGATAGGGGGAAACCACGCCAAAGATGCCAGGTCTAACAATAACTGATTGTTGAAGAGTAAGCATGTGTACGTTTCAGTACAAATAAGTGTAGTGGTGTGTGTAGAGCTGTAAATGCAAGTAAATGGATGTTTGATAGTTTATTTGCATGTGTGAGTATGTGTGTGAATAACTCTATGTATAAGTGTAGGTGTGTAACAGGATGTATCGGTGTATGAGTACATATGATGAGTGAGTACATGTATGAGTGACTATATAGAACTATTGGTGAATGTGTGGATGTGTATGTAGATTTGGGAATTACTGACTAGGGAGTTCTAACTGGTATTGGTATCTCCATTGTTTTTGAAAATTTTAGTTTCTATTTTTGAATGTGTGTATCAAGGGTTATATTATGCTGAGAGGAGTCTGCCACTTTTCACAAGGATGATGTAATCAGTGATGTCATCAGTGATGTCATTTGAGATGTCATGAGTGATGTCATGAGTGATGTCACTGACCATGTCATGAGTGATGTAATATGTGACGTCATCAGCAGTGCATTGCGGGTGCGCGAGTTATAGTTAGCAGAACTAACTATAACGGGGGAATTTCAATGGTTTTGTATGAGTGAAATGTCCAGCTAACTATAACATGTGTGAAACCTATGTTTTTTTCAGTGAATTTCTAAGGTTTTTTTAAATGCTAATTCCTAATTATAACGTTGCTAAAACCTATGGTTTTTTTCAGTGAATTTGCAAGGTTTTTAAATGCTAATTCCTAACTATAACGTGCCTAAAACCTATGTTTTTTTAGGAATTTTATATATATACGAAATAAAGTTGGATTTCAAAGGTGCAAGCACAGCCTGTTTTTTTGCTTCAGCCCCATGAAGAAGAGGCGTTGGCCTCGAAACGCGTTGGGCGCATGATGGATGTACAATTGTAAGGAGATACAGGGATTCCAGGGCACGAGGTAAACAACGCTGGAAGGCACGGCGCGTTAAGTGTGCCTGCTGAAGCGCAGGTGCGCTCCTTGCTTGATTTGTATACACACGGCTGCCCCTGGCCGTGCAGCAGAGCACCATCCCTGGCTGGAACGAATGGGACATACAGCACAGAGAGGCCTGAGCGCTGCACTTAGCTTCGTTACAAAAGGTTTAACGCTCCGAAGAAAATGTCTGTTCCTGAATCCCTACACTCTCCCCCTACTCAAGGGAGAAAAAGACTTTTGAAATTTGCTTTAAATCAGGGAACCCACCTAAGGGTCTGTTGACACTCGCACCATGGACTACAATAACCATCTTTCCTGGTGGTCTAACATCCTTTAGTCACGCCCACTTAGGGCGGACTTTTCCAAACAAAATAAAGTTGGATTTCAAAGGTGCAAGCACAGCCTGTTTTTTTGCTTCAGCCCCATGAAGAAGAGGCGTTGGCCTCGAAACGCGTTGGGCGCATGATGGATGTACAATTGTAAGGAGATACAGGGATTCCAGGGCACGAGGTAAACAAAGCTGGAAGGCACGGCGCGTTAAGTGTGCCTTATGAAGCGCAGGTGCGCTCCTTGCTCGATATATATATATATATATATATATATATATATATATATATATATATATATATATATAGAACGCTGGAACCTGACCGCCAAAGGTGACGGTAACAACAGGCGTAGACCTCGTCTTCGACCAAGTGTTTAGTCAAGTCGTAAACACCAAGAAAGCCACATCACGGAAATTATTGCCAGCAATCCATTTTTAATTTTGATTGAAGTGCAAGAGCGAGTGCCCTCCCTGACGCGTTTCGCTCCGCAAGCGGAGCTTGATCACATGACGCGTCAGGAGTAGGCCGTGCATTAAATTCAAATTAAAAGCCCAACCGCCTAAAGAAACAGGACGCAAAGGTTGCAACAAAGCAAAAAGGCATACAATTTCTAGTAAGAGCCATAGTGCCAATCAAAGTGTGTTTTGCATCTGTATACAAGGGGACAAAAATAAGAGCATAGTGCTCACATGTCATGTCAACAACTGAACGTTACAAAAATAAGTATAATGAATACTCACAGGGAGTAAAGTACAAATTGTCCATTGAACTATTCAACTTGAGGACCATGAGAAAAATTATTATTATCATAAAATGTAAAGCAAAGCTGATACATCACAAATGGAAAACAGTGTGTTTAAACATGCAAATGCAAACGCATTCAAACTTTCTATTCCTCCTCAGTCCCAAAAAAAGATGATTATACTCTCCCTGAGCAAAATTATTGACAAACCCCTATCAGAAACACAATATATGTCAAATGACAGAAAAAGTGCCAGAGTGCTAAAGTGCAAATGCTTTAAGAACTATTTCATAATCCAATACAATACATTAAATTGGCTGCAGAAGACCTGATTAGAAAAACTCTAAATGTAAACAAGAAAGATACAGTTGAACACTTCAAAAAATCCTGTCCTATTGATAAATCAAAGACAGAACCATCGCAAAAAATGTAAACAAGGAGAAACAGAAATAGCTCATGTCACAGAAGGCTAGGTCAGATATATACAATTCATAGAAAATGATGTAATTCATCAAAAGCATTAGGCCCATTAGGGGCCCGGGTGTCAAGTAACATAATGAAAAATGCCTCTTTTTGGCGAAGCAATTTTTCGCGATCACCACCCCTGCCTGGATTAGCTACGGAACACAACAAAGTGTATTTAAGATCTTTTAATTTCTTGTCGTGTACCGCTTTGAAGTGGCGAGCCACCGGGTAGTTCATATCTGAGTTAACTATAGCTCGAATGTGCTGCAATATACGCTGGTGCGCAGGAAGTTTAGTGCTTCCAATATATGACAGAGAACATGTGCAGGTTAGTTGGTAGACTACAAAATCACTGCGACATGTCAGATGTTCTCTTATTGGGATCAGTCTGTCATTAAAAGCTGATGTATAATGAGTCCCGTTCACAGCAAATGTGCATGCACGGCACGAAGTGCACCTAAAAAAACCAGATTTGTTGAGCCAGTTGGTTGTTGGGGGCAGTTCCGGTTGAGTTCTATCTAGTACATCTTTCATAGAAGGAGCCCTCCTAAAAGTTATAGCTGGTGATTTAGGTAAAAATGGAGCAAGGATAACATCAGTTAGTACAATTGGCCACTCTGATCGAATCATGTTACTGATCTTGGATGACTGAGAGCAATAGGTAGTAATGAATCGAACAGAGCCCTGTTCATTAGATTCTTGGATCTCTTTATTTTTAGGGATTAAAAGATCCTCGCGGGAGCGAGCATGTACCTTAATCATAGCCTGATCTAAAATGGATCTACTATATACCCGGCTCAGGAATCTTGACCTTGATTCCATTAAGCATTGATCTAGAATGTCGGGACTACTACAGATACGTTTAATCCGAATGAATTCCCCCAAAGGTATGCTATTGATGGTATGAGGTGGATGAGCACTGCGGGCATGCAAGATGGAATTACCCGCAGTGCTTTTTCTATGGAGTTTAGTCTGTATGGTGTCGTGATCGATGCAAACCTGGACATCCAAGAATTCTGCAAAATCAGATGTGATGTTGGCAGTAAACCTTAGATACCTGTCATTGACATTAATATCACTGACAAATGACGCTGCTTGTTCCTTGGTACCTCGCCAAATGATGAAAATATCATCAATAAAGTGCCAATAATGCGCTAGGTGAGGGAGCCAGTGTGCGTGGGTGACCCCAAGAACATGCCTCTCCCACCAGCCAACATGAAGACAAGAATAGCTGGGGGAGAAGCATGAACCCATGGCCACCCCGCATTCCTGATGGTAAAATTCTTTCCCAAATTGGAAATAGTTGTTAAAGAGGCACAACCGTATCATATCCAAAAGCATAAGGTTATGATCTCTAAATCCTGCCTCTTGTCCATCCAGAAAATATTTGACTGCTTCAAGGCCCTGGAGGTGGTTGATGCTAGTATAAAGTGCCTCAATATCCATCACCAGGAAGCAAAAATCAGGACACCAAGTGATATGACTGACCTTAACCAAAAAATCAGTAGTGTCTTTCAAAAAAGAGGGGAGAGAAAACATATGTGATTGAAGAAAAAAATCAACATATTTAGAAATGTTCTCATTCATGCTACCCTGAGCAGAAATAATAGGACGGCCTGGAACAGGAACGGTGCATTTGTGAATTTTGGGCAACAAATAGAAAAGTGGAATGATGGGATGTGAAACATTCAAAAACTTAGATTCATCCTTCGTTAATAAGCCGTTTCTAAACCAGAGATTGATGTCTTTCCTAGTTTTTTCATGACTTTTAAGCATCACAAATTTAGTGCATTTTGTATAACAAAGGGGATCACACAATTGCCTAGTCGCTTCAGTGATATAATCTGTTTTGGCCCATAGCACTGTGTTGCCCCCCTTGTCGGCACTCTTCACTATAACCGTGTCGTTACCCTGTATTTTTTTCACAAGTTTGGTATATTGCGTATTGTTAAAATCAACCTGTTTTTTCTTTTTCAGCACCGTTCTGTTAAGGGACTTCAATTCTGTTATAATCCTATCACTAAAGACATCTAATGCATCTTTAGGCATCAAGGGCAAGAAAGTGGATTTGCCGCGGAAAGTGGTAGGGGGAGAGCAATTCACTTTGATAGTTTGGCTTACTGTCAAATCAGTTTGCGTGTTATTTTCATTGTCGAGAGACAATAACGTCTGTAAACCTTGCAAATGTTTCACCTGAAGAGAATCGACATTGGGTGTAACAACCTCTAATTCTGCACGTGACATTGATTTATCAGGATGTAACAAAAAATATTTTTGCAATTTAATTTTCCTAATACATTTAAAAACATCAATCCGTGCTTGAACATAGGAAAAATCGTTAGGTGGACAATATGAAAGTCCTAAAGAGAGGAGTTGTTCTTCCGCCCTGGACAATGTCAAATCTGTCAGGTTGATCACTATGTTGTCTTGCTCACTGGCTAATTGTTCCAGTTCTTGCGAGTTTTGCCTCGCCTTCCACCTCTTTTTGGCAATTCGTTTCCTGCAGCGGCGTTTTTGGCTGCTGCTTTGTCTGCTTGGGGAGGAGTGTTCCGTGAGCGCAGAGAGTACCTCCGGTCCTCGCTGACAAAATTTAATTCATCAACCACAGAGAATTTAGTTAAGTCAATTGAACTTGCAGTAGATCGTGGTAGACTGTCCTCAGAGCCACTGAAAGACGCTACTGATAAATTGTCTTGATTCGTCAAAGTAGGGCACAAAATTGCCCCTGAATCAGTAGTAGTAGTTGCTTGCTGCTGGGTAGACATGGCTTTGCGCTTGTAAGAGTCGTACTTGCGTGAAAAAGTAAAAATACGACCTGTCGCATAGTCCTCTTTGTCTCTAGCAAACTTGTTGATTTTACGTTCCTGAATTGTTTGTTCCAGCTTAGCAAGCCTTTGATCAATTTCCTTACGGGCATTCATTATTAAATCAGTTTCACCTGACGTCTCCAAAAGTGCATTAGTTTTTGCAATTTCAACTAGCAATGATTCTCTGTCAGAGTGGGCAAATTCAGTCAGGATTAATAACATATTCCTTGATGATTGGAGACTGTTTTCTGCCCATCTCTGTAGCATTTTGGGGTCCGGGTTTTCATAGGTAGGAACAATCATCACTCTTAATCCCCGGGGTACACGATTGACTTTCAAATATTTATCCAGTGATTTCTTTTCCCACCACTTGGAAAGTTCACTACGGAGCAATTTCTCCAAAGTCTTTAGTAAATCCTTGGTAGTATTACTCGCATTTGAAGTGCGACTTTCTTGAGAAGTTGTGGAGTTTACAGTAGGTAAGTTTTCATACAGGGCTTCCGCCGCCATTTCCCTACTCCTGAGTGCGTCGGTGGACAACATAGTTGCAATTTTAGTTTTTTTGCTTCAGCCCCATGAAGAAGAGGCGTTGGCCTCGAAACGCGTTGGGCGCATGATGGATGTACAATTGTAAGGAGATACAGGGATTCCAGGGCACGAGGTAAACAAAGCTGGAAGGCACGGCGCGTTAAGTGTGCCTTATGGCGCGCCGGTGCGCTCCTTGCTCGATATATATATATATATATATATATATATATATATATATATATATATATATGCGCACTGGAAAACTAAACACCTACTTCCCTTACAAAGAAATGAAAAGTTTGCATCTCTGCAGCCTCTCTTAGTTTTCACCTTATTCATCTTCCGCTCAATCAATACACCATCCACAAATACACACACCTACTTGCTGCCTTTCTTGGCTGGGCTTATCAATTATTCTTCTTTAATTCAAATTCAAAGCGCAGGCCCTTTATTCAGCCTTCTTGGTAACTACTACCCGTGAATAGCAGTGGGTAATTTGCACACTTCCGTCCTTTCTTGCGTCCTTTCTACCGCACACTATGTGTACTTTATACACTAGCTTGCTTCCTTCGATGTGGTACTCGTTTCTTTTGCTGCCAGTGCGGAATCCAACACCCTATCTGTGTAATGAGCTGGAAATCCAAAGATCCACTTCACTGACAAGGCAGTGGGTAGTTTGCATGTCTCCAGCCTTTCTTATTTTTCACCTTTTTCATCTTCCACTCAATCAACACATCATCCACACATACACACAACTACTTGCTGCATTCCTTAGCTGTGATTATCAACTATTCTTCTATTTCATATTCCTATTCAAAGTGCAGGCCTTTATCGAGCCTTTTTATTGTAACAACTACCCTGGCCGAAGGCACTGTAAATTTGCACACTTTCTCCCTTTCTTGGCTGGGGTTATCAATTATTCTTCAATTTCATATTCTGATTCAAACTCAAGGCCCTTTATCGTGCCTTTTTGTTGTAACTACTGTTGCAGGCATTCTGCTCCTAGACAGAACTGTGCATGAAGACTTAGGACCTCAGTGAATTACGGTGTACCAAAACCCACCTTAGTACCCAAATCCCCTACCAGACTAGCAATCAGTGACTCTTTGGTTCTTCGTCCTATAGCAAAAACAGCAATGACTAGTCAACCCAGAACATGCGACTTAGATTACCTCAAGTAAGGTGGATAAAAAGAGCACTCTTTTGTTATAGTCTTACACCAGTCCAAAACAAGGAGTAAATAAAGACACGTGCAAGTTTGAAAAGTTTATTTCTAATGCCGTAATCTCATGCGCAGTATCTTAGATAATACAACCAAACATATTATCAGAAACAAGGTTGTCAGCATTGTTACTATTCCATAAAATACAAAGGGAGAAAGCATCCTATAATGCTAACCGGAAACAGATTTCAAATATACCTACATTTCACCCTCCTTACCTACCAGGTTAGTTTATAACTACAGAAGGTCTCATAGGATTAAATGGGCGGACCCATACCTCTGGTACTCAGCAGTAGTGGACAACATTGAGTTCTGCACAAACTGTCAGGATACGAATGTTCTCCAACTGTGTGTAATTATGCCTCCACAATACATTATTAAATGCGCCAGTATCAGAGGTGACAACAGCTGCATATGTGTTATGGGTCGAACGTGCGAGGATCATTCCGAATAACAGACACAGTATCCAAGATAACCTTGATGTTCCATGCTCGCTCTCACTATACACACTAAATTAGCGAGGCAGTCTAAAAATGTAGCATAACAAATTATTCTCATGTGAAGCAAAATACTAAGCCTTCTCTAAACAATATCACAAGTGCGTGGAAAGCAAAAATGGCGTTTAAGCTTCTAATAAACCCATGCTAACTTAACACGGTGTGAGTGCAAGGCTCAGTCCACAACACCCTCCCTCGATCAAAGCACGTGATATAAACGTGGGCGAATTAGGAACGCAGAGTCCAAGGCTGAAAAGCAGAGTCAAGTTCAAATTTGCAAAAAATTATTCGCTGTTTGATAGAAAACAGTAACTAAATAATAAAGAGTAGGTAGAAAAATCAAAGAGTCTTAATCCAACAGCGTGTAAGCACAGTATGTACCAACAGCCACCAAGAGGAAGTCATTGTTCTCATCTGAAAACATTTCAGCCATCCAATTCAATAGTGAGAATGAACATACATGTTCCTCAACGACCGGAGCCTCTATCACCATCGGAGGAAAACTCGGGTCATCTTCAATGTAACTGCGTGCCAAGAAGTCATGCGCCGCAGCAAAAACATTCCAACGTCCCAATATTCCATGTATCGCTGCTAAGGCCACCAGAACAGAGCAAGTCATGAACCACTAAGGGGCTCATCAGCTGGTCATAATCCGCATTGCGAGACACTGTACAGCAGAGACACAAATCCAGGGCCCAGTCGAAATCGCAGCTCAGGCAATGGAAGACAGGTTGAACGCATGTGAAAAAGGAGAATTGAAACGATAATCCATAAGCTGCATTCAATGTAGCCAGAGGCAGCTCTCTGTAATAACTAAGCATTCGGTTGCGGAGCAGCAACAGCCGGGACATATTCTCGTGTGCTGAAGGATGTGCATCCATATTTAAGTAACCAAATTAATAGAAGCACACCGGCAACTAATGCGAGTATTAAGGGGAATCCACCAAAGATGCTGGAAAACATCGAATGAAAAAATGCAGAGAAGACACCAAATATAGTTTGAAAAGAAGTCTCAAGGCCACTGCTTCTAACTTTAAAAAAGTAAGGTAACCCCGTAGTCAAGGACGCATTAAAGATACTCTGAATTAACTCCCCAAAATGCAGAGGCACGTCTGTATTTAATAAATCATGCACTTCTGTGCGGGTGTTTGCTACATGAAGGACAAATGTTTCTATAGCAGATGTAAGAGCAACCTCTTTTTGAGACAATAGCGCTCTTATACGGCTCATTTGGTTGACTCTTCTTTCAATGTCTGAATCGACGGCCAGATGGAAACATCCAGCTTCCCATGCAGAGGAGTAAACACAACGCTCAGTTACCGTAATCATGTAAGCGATGCCTGCTAACATTGCACAACAATCTGCATTATTTCAAATTAAATAACTCACGTTTCCAGTAAACTGAATGTTGGTATGATAGCAGGTGTCGGAGTGCCTTTCAAAACTCAGGCCAAATTAGGCGCATCTTGATTACAAGAGCCATGCAATTGTAGGTGTCTACAAATTAAGGAGTGATCTGGTGCTATTGTGCAATCCTCGCCATTCAGATAGACTTCTTTTCCCTCCCTCAGGCACCTGTATGTAAATGATAATAACCAAGCTTCATGGAGATAAGCGCTGCCTAAAGATCCATATCTGCTTATAGCATAGTATTTCATGCAAACCTCAAAATTAAACAGGCTAAAAAGTAACCTTATGATGCCGTGGATAAGCCACACAGCTGAATCGGACCACTTCTAACCATTCTCATAGCGCGCCCTGTGCTCTGATTTGACAGTGAGAGAGTGATCGCACCATAGTTTGTACTGCTAATCATTCTCAGCATACGCTGCGAATACGCTTTCACGTTACACGTCGCATCAAAGCTTCCGTGTGACGTCATGTACGGCGCCCCGTACGCTAAGATGCAAATGTTTTTAATTGTTTAAAAACATATATTTATGTATTTAATTAACATACTAACAGAAGACATTATCTAGGATAATTATGATTTTTTTTTTTTTAAGTTCCAATAATCCTATATTACTTTAAAAGCAATGACACAAATCGCGGTGGAACGTCATGCGTACTCGCATCGTAAGAGTACTGTAATCACAGCGTAAGCGTACGCAACGCCATGTGACTTTAAAAGAAGAGATTTGATTGGTTCATAACACTTCCTATTGCAACTGTTGAAACTTCCGTCCCATTATAATAATTCTACTTTGACTTTCTAAGAAGAAGCATCTCTTCTGAGAATCTTGTCAAATAGAACGAAGTTTACCATAATAACAGCAATGGACTCATCTTCCAACCATTCTTCAGAGGAATATTTAATTCCTGAAGAACCTCCAAAGAAGAGGAAAGAAGCTCTAATTTGGCAGTTTTTTTACTTTTCCAGAAGGGCAAAAAAAGGTTAATTCTCCAAAAGTAACCTGTAAAATTTTCCAAACTCTTTCAAGGGGTGATCCATCTCAAAAATACTCCTTTAGCACAGCAAATATGGAGTGACACGTGAAGAACACCCCAACAACTTTGCTCGAGCTGCAACACAGAGGTTGCAGGACAACCCACCTGCTGCTGCACCAAGCACATCAACTGCTGCACCAGCATTTTCAGCAAGCAGTCCACACCATCAAATTGATCCTGATTTTGCTAAAGTTAAAAATGTATGCATTTATTGCAATAAACCTTTGTGTTATGGAAAGCAGTCTATTGACCTGATAAAACACAGGAAGCAGGAGCATCGCTATCCTCGACATTAGTTTATTTTTTCATTCTTTTGTTCCTATTGGACACTTCCAGGCCCCCCCATTATAGAAAAAACTTGCCCCCGGGATTTGCCCCCCCCAGGGAGCTAATTAAGAATAAAACGGACTTCTAGTTTTTTTTCCTTTTCTATCGCGTACGAGTACCATACGCGTACCCCGCGTTTTTTTATTTTTTTAAAAATATATAATTTTTGAGCCTAAAGATCCATGTGGGACCCCCTGAGCAGGCCTAGAGGGTCAACATGTTTCTACCCTGCCCCCTTTCAATATTTTTCAACTTTGTTTTACTGTTTTCTTGTGACTCGGTGCTACCGAGGCACAAGATGGCTGCCAAAACTTCCTGGTTTGGAGTGTTGACAGACAGTTGACATCCAATCAGCATGCAGCTCGTGCTCGTAATTGTACGGATTTCGGTACGCGTGCCGTACTTCGTCTCTAGATATCACTATGATTTTACTTTCGATTTTTCAGGAACTAATGAACGGATTTACACCATTTAACAAAAAGCACAATCTGCGAACCGAACTCTACCTCTCTGCCAAATTTGGTGTAATTCCGTTCAGCCGTTCAGGCTGTAGCCCTGGCTAAAGGTCCCTATGGAGAATTGCATGGGGAAAACACGTTTTGGGACCCCCTTTTTATCAGCCCCCACTTGACGAATCACCCCCAAACTTTCAGGGAAGGAGCGGAGCAGAGCAGGCCATTTTCTTGGAGAAATTCGCGAAGATTCGTCCACCAGCGCCAAAGTTATTCCAAATAGAATGTTGTGGATTTCCTATGGAAAATAGGTCCTAACTATAACTGTCGCCAGTAGGTAATATATATATATATATATATATATATATATATACATATATATATATATATATATATATATATATTACCTACTGGCGGTCGCCAGTAGGTATATATAGTTAGGATTTTTTCTCTATGGGATTTTTGAAAATTCTATGTCTAATAACTTTGGCGTTTGTGGACGGAATTGGCTGAAATTTTCAGGAAAATGGCACATTTTGTTTCTGAGCAGCCCCTGAAAATTGGGGGGGGTTCGTCCAGGGGGGGTCGAGAAAAAAGGGGGGTCCCAAAACGTGTTTTTAACATTGAGTTTTCCATAGGGCGGTTGGCCTCACTTTTAGCCCGAACGGCTGAATGGATTTGCACGAAACTTGGCAAAATTGTAGGGACTGGTAGCCCGATGTGCCTTTTGTAGGTCTCAATATATGTGCTCCAGTGGATTTTGAGAAATTAACGTTTAAAAAAAGATATATATCTGTAACAGCGGACCGGGCAGCGCTCCAGTTGGCGTACTTTTCGCGCAACGGAGCTTTGTGAAGCGAAGCTGATTGGTTCTCCGGCGTCTGTCAACATTCCAAACAGTCCGTAGCGGCCGCCATCTTGTCTCTCGGTAGGATCGAGAGACAAGAGGAGGCGAAAGCGAAGGGGCAAATGACCATAAGGGGGCATAGTAGATCCTCCCTGACCTCTTAGGTTTGATGTACCATTTTGCCAAGTTTGGTGTAATTCCGTTCAGCCATTCAGGCTGTAGACGTATCTAAATGTCAATAATCGAACGGCTGAATGGATTTGCACGAAACTTGGCAAAATATTAGGGACTGGTAGCCCGATGTGCCTTTGCTAGGTCTCAATATATGTGCTCCAGTGGATTTTGAGAAATTAACGTTCAAAAAAAGATATATATCTGTAACAGCGCTCCGCTTCGCGTACTTTTCGCGCAACGGAGCTTTGTGAAGCGAAGCTGATTGGTTCTCCGGCTTCTGTCAACATTCCAAACAGTCCGTAGCGGCCGCCATCTTGTCTCTCGGTAGGATCGAGAGACAAGAGGAGGCCAAAGCGAAGGGGCAAATGACCATAAGGGGGCATAGTAGATCCTTCCTGACCTCTTAGGTTTGATGTACCATTTTGCCAAGTTTGGTGTAATTCCTTTCAGCCATTCAGGCTGTAGACGTATGTAAATGTCCTATGGAAAATTGCATGGGGAAAACACATTTGAAAGTGTTGAAATTTAGAACCAATTAAAATGTTACTTTGGTTTTGTATTTGTGTGTGATGAAAGTTAATTGGTTATGTATATATGTCAAATGAGAGGAAACCACAGCCATTTTGTGATACTACTGTCTGAGGTACATTTGTGAGGAATTTTTGGTGGTGAATTTCTGGTGTTTGATTTACACAGTACTAACACTTCTCCTACTTTTAAAAAGGTGAGTTGTTAATTTGTAAGGGGAACTATGTTGTACACTTGAAGATAATTTGAAAAATGTTTTCTGTTATTTATTTGCAGTCCTTCTGTTATACTAAATACTTGATAAAGTTAGTTTTATATTATTTATTACTAAAAACGATAAATGAAAGTGATTATTTTTTTCTGCAATTTACAGCAAGCAATTTCAAAATAAAATGGCTCACAATGAAGAGACCGTGGCAATTTCTTTTGAATTGTCAACTACATTGATTGAAATTGAGAGCACCAATAATGAAATATTGTCACAAGGAGGAGATGACGTGTATGATTTCATTAGATTGATTGAAATTGACAGCACCAATAATGAAATATTGTCACAAGGAGGAGATGACTTGAATGATTCCACTACATTGATTGAAATTGAGAGCACCAATAATGAAATATTGTCACGAGGAGATGACTTGAATGATTCCACTACATTGATTGAAATTGACAGCACCAATAATGAAATATTGTCACAAGGAGGAGATGACTTGAATGATTCCACTACATTGATTGAAATTGACAGCACCAATAATGAAATATTGTCACAAGGAGGAGATGACTTGAATGATTTTTTTGATCAATCTGTTGATGGCGAATTTATCGAATGTTTGGAGACCATAGAGTTACAAGAATCATCATTGCAGACTTTTCATGAGGAAATTGCTGATGAGGACATGTTACTAGTTAGAAAATTCTGAAGAATAAATTTATATTTAGAAATCAAAAATTGTTTGAGACATTATTCATTTTTATTTTTAATTTATGAGGTTGTAGCGAAGTGATTGTAGTATAAAATGAGACTTATAGTATAGAGTGCAACATTTTTATGTTACATGGTAAGTTTACTCATATTTACTTCCCTTCTGCCACTATATTATCTCCAATGTGTATTTGACATCTCTTCTTCATCTCCGGCCTCCTTTCTCTCACTGTGTGTCTCCGATGCATCTTATCGCTGCTATTTTGTGTAATTACAGAAGAGAGTAAAATAAAATAGTTCGGAACGTGAAAAGGGGGCAAAGTAGAGTACCCCTTACCCCCTAGGCCTTTTCAGGCGGTCCCAAAAGGATCAGTTTCTGCTTTCCTGAGAGATTATGGTATGAGTTCCATATACCACAATAATTTGCATTACAACATGCAAGATATCTATCTCCTATTACCAACTTTTGGAGATATTCGCGCTAAGCGCGAATATCTCCAAAAAGTAACACCTGCCCTGAGCAGTTCTTAGCCATGTTATCCAATGGGAGGTGGATAACATGGCTAAGAGCATTAGCTCGGTAATGCAGGAATATCGCTGACTTTTTAGCGATATTCATGCATTGCGGCCGTTTTTTATCGCATTTGCGATAAACCTTGATAATAGCAAGGTTTATCTTCGATAATTTCTGACGATGCTTAGCGGTAAAAAATTCGTTGGTAAGCATCGTTAGCGATAAATATCGCTTAACTTTGGTAATATGCACCAACGTCTGTTAACGTTCGATTCGAAGGAAATGAGGAAGTGTTGAAAAACATTGTTTGCGCCATCTTGCCTTTTTGGAAATGCCAAACTTTTGTCGTGCACGGCAGCCATTTTAGATGCCTTGACCAGACCCACTCTCTGCACGCTGTCGATTCGTAGCATGGCTCCCCACCCTCGCAAGCATCTTCCCCAGGCACTGGTCACCCCCGCTCTCTGTCTTATGCATGGGCAATAAACCTCCCCCCATCTGCGCTGCTCTTCCCTGAGAATCACACTCTGTGCCCGCCCGACACCTCCCTTTCGCCCTATTCACTACCGCACCCTCTGACACTCCTCTTCCTCTGTGTCCGATTGTCCAGGCTATCAGCTAGCCCTGCAGATGTAGTTTATGGCTCCAGCTGTAAAGAATCACCCCTCTTCAAAGGAGTTATAGTAGATCAAGGCCCACACCCGATGAGATCCGTCACACCACACGTGTTCCTACTATCTGAAAACCATCCTGTATTGTGATTGGGGAGGGGACCGAGCCTGAAGCGGAAGATTCCAGGAATGACTCTTTGTACATCAAAGTTTTTACAATTATGTGTCACATTAAAAATATATAGCACTCCAACAAAGTAGTAGGAATATAAAACTTTAATAACATATAAATATATACAACAAAACAAAAACAGTAAAAACATTTAAACAACGAAGAGACCGTGGCAATTTCTTTTGAATTCCTGATGAGGACATGTTACTAGTTCTTTCAAATTATGAAAATTCAGAAGATGTTGCCTGGGGGTGGGTCGTCAGTAGCAGTCTGTTGTGCGAATAGTTCCAAGGCAGCAGAACGCGCTGAAATCTAGATGGCACGAAAGTGATGTCTAGTAAGTTGCCGCCCAGCAAATAACGGCGTGGGGCGCCGCGGGGGTGAGTGAGTCCAGTAGGCACCACAGCTATTCTTACCGGCATTGCAGAATTACTGCTGGGGACAATGTCTGTGCTGTAGCAGGGTCACAGCAGAAACAAAAAGGATTCTGTTGAAGATGTTGTTGGTTTTCAATTTGAAAACAGTTCTGGTGTCAACTGCTATGCTGATGTAGTGGTTAATGTTTTGTTTTCTCTAGAAAATGTAAAAGAGGGGGAGGCAGTCCAAAGTTCCGTTAAAAGGGCAAAGGAAAGGATCGGTGGTTTGAACTATCAGTCAAAAAGGGGAGGGGGTGCAACAATTTTTCCTACCGGGTCACACTGTGCTTTCACCGGAACTGAGGTCTGCAGGATTCTAGTAATTCAAAGTGAGGCTGGCGCCAGCATGGGAGCGCCAACGTCCCGCGGATACAGTTTCGTCACTCCACGGGCGATCATGGCAGTCATTCCCCATCGGGGGTCGGAGACTCCCGCGGCTCCTGTAGAATCTTCAAGGTCGTGGAGGACTACGGTGGTGGAGTCAACCAGTGACCGGGCCATTTCTTCATGCTGGGCCCGCTCTTGCCAGGTCGACCGCCATTTTGAGAGTTCGGTAGCTACTGGCGATCGCGGGGTCAAATGAGCGGACGGGCTCCACCCTGCCGGGCGAGACGTTGCAGCATCGCCACAGTGGAAGAACCCTTTTCCGGGCGCTTGGAGCGCTGAGGGTGCAGCTGGGAAGCCTCCACCTGGGGAGGCGGGAGAGGCCTGTTCGCATCGTCTCTCCCTCCCAGTGCACCCCACGGCGTCTCGCTTGAGATTTGTTATGGCCGGACCAGGCGATGAGGACGAGGGGGGGGGTCGGAGGCATGTGCAAGACATCCCCCCCAGTGTTGTCGCAGCCATTATTCAAGAAAGAAGAAGTGTCCCGTCCGTCTTCGGGCCGGGCTTCCGGTGGATGTCGGCCGGACGCCCCTGGCTCTGGCCCCATGAACGGGTTCCTTGGTTTATCGGCTGCAGCCGGATCCCGTCGGCCTCGGCCCCCCGACCGTTGGTGGCCGGACCGGAAGAGCATGTGGCGGGACTACCTGAAACTCTCAAGGGCCACCGCGGCCGGACTGGGAGAGAGAGGGGAGGGTCGAGGAGACATTCCCCCCCCTGCAACTCTTCAGCGTTGTAAAGGCAATCCCCTGGCCGGGTCCCGCTGGCCTCGGCCTCTCCTCCGGCTACACCCTACGTTAGGATCTCCTGGCCGAGGCGTGGCAGCAGGACCCGCCTTATATGGGCTGCTCCCGGCTGGGCGTAGCCGCAACCCTGCCCCACCTTGGAAGTTTCCAGAGTGGGGGCGGATGTTCTACTGACTTGCATTTTCCCTAGTCTATCGATTTTTTTGGCGTGGCAGGCGGTGGGACAGCGAGGGGTGATTTGGTTTCTCTTACTGTTTTTCTGGTCTCTCACCACTGGCATATTTCTAACGTTTTCTTGTTTCTAGGACATTAATAGGTTTTATCATTACGTTATGTTATCGTTTCTTTGTTCGTTGTTTAATAAAAGTTCATGTTCATCAGTGGCCTACTGATTTTCGTTTTCCTATTCTTTTCTTTCCAGGTTGTTTCATGCTAAAGTTTCTGTTAACAGGATACAGTGATCACTTCGTTATTATTGCATATGTCCTTTTCACTAGGGGTGCTCTCTGGTAGGGCCAGATGACGTATCTCTAGTAAATGGTCCGGGTGAAACAGGTGCATCAATCAGTGGGGAGTAGATAGGCATGACAGATTACAACGGGGGAGAAAGGTCCGCATTACGTACCCTTTCACTATTTGCAAAGATTTTCCTACGTATATTTGCAAACAGGGAATACCTACAAAAAGAACCAATTCCCAAACAGTCAATGTTTGGGGAAACAATCAATCAATGAGGAACGAAATAGGCACGACGTGTTAAAGGTTTGCGTTACCTACCCTTCACTATCTGCAAAGGGAGAGAGAATATTCCTATTCTTCCTCGTTTGCAGGCAGAGAAGATTCTTAAGAGAACCAACTTCGAACAATTCAATGCTCGATTCAAACAATCAAGAAGGGGTACTGTGAACACAAATGAACGCCGCTTATGTACATACACATTGGTATTATCAACAGGTTGTTCCTAATGTTTCTATTTTAGGGAGGTCAAAAAGAGATCTCATTAGTGGCCTACTGATTTTGCTCGATTCCTTTTGTTTTTTTACACGATTTTTCGCTATCTGCAAAGACTAAACAGAGTATTGCGACTCTGTGCTTGTTTGTAAATAGAGAATGAACCAAAGAGAACAATCAATCAAATGGAGAGAGAAGCAGGCACGACGGATTACAACGGGGGCAAAGGCCTGCGTTAACTACCCTTCACTATCTGCAAAGAGAGAGTACTCCTAATAGAAATGAGGGGTGGGGGGCAGCATTCAAAGCAGATCAGTGTGCATAAACACGAAAATGTTTTTACTTACCACGTACTTGACATTCGACAGCTTATGATATTTGCTATTAAAAAACCATTGAAATTCACTGAAAAAACCATAGGTTATAGACCATATATAGTTAGGAATTAGCATTTAAAAAACCTTATTTTACTCACACAAAACCATTGAAATTCCATATATAGTTAGTTGCACTAACTATATATCGCGCACCCGCAATCCACTGCTGATCATGTCACATATTACATCATTCATGACATGGTCAGTGACATCACTGATGACATCACTGATGACATCTCAAATGACATCACTGATGACATCACTGATGACATCTCATTTGACATCATTCTTGTGCTAATACGATAAACCTCTTCAGACTCTAATATAACCTTAGATACACTCAGTGTATACAGACACTCACACACTGCCACTCATCCATGGAGTTACTCACACACCCAGTCAGTCATGCAAAGAAACAATCTCACCTCCATTTCTTCAACTATACAGTTAAACACACCTTACTTATTGAAACATATACTAACACATATTTACTCTCTTATACAATCCCTGATACAAGTTCACAATGATCGATACAACCACTCACTCATTCAGTGGCTCTCATGCACAGTTATTTATATATGCCAACTCTCACATGTACTGTGTTTTACATATGTACTTACTATGACATGTAGCATTGAGATATCCATTCACTCATCAATACACTCATGCACACAGTCAACTGCCCATGTAGCTGTTTCCACATGCACTCTTGAACTCATACACCTAGTGAATAAACTGCTCACACATCTATGCACAGAGTCACACACCTTCCAGCCACCCCCACACAAACTCAATCTCCCATAGAAATACTTGGGCAACCAATTAATAACACATATAGCCTCTCGTATAGCTAATGATCAACACATGCAGCAGTTTACATCACAACAGACATAATGATGCACAAATTAAGACAGTTTAGTCACTAACCCATGCATTCAGTGAGATACATTTAATCACTCACTCATACAGTCAGTCACGCACCTACTAAATCCTTCATCCAGACACTTATACATCCACTCATTCTTCAATATGTAAGACATATTTTAACTTTACAGAAACATACAGTCACTGGATGTTGTCATCAGTGATGTCATCAGTGATGTCATTTGAGATGTCATCAGTGATGTCACTGACCATGTCATGAATGATGTAATATGTGACATGATCAGCAGTGGATTGCGGGTGCGCGATATATAGTTAGTGCAACTAACTATATATGGAATTTCAATGGTTTTGTGTGAGTAAAATAAGGTTTTTTAAATGCTAATTCCTAACTATATATGGTCTATAACCTATGGTTTTTTCAGTGAATATATATATATATATATATATATATGTATATATATATATATATATATATACACACACACACACACACACACACACACACACAATATTAACTTTCTGTTGAAGCAAGCAGTGTTTGTGGTATGATGTTATGGCAATTAAATATTAATCTACGGGGCTAGCTTTGAACCTTTCTTGCACTTTAGTAAAGATTGGGCCAGGGGACATTCTACCTACTTACATAATATTCTCAAAGAGCGTGCCCCACTCTTTACTCCCCTGGTCCCTTAGGATTGAAGGATTCTTCTTGGATGATGGGGGTTGTTTGCTAGGGTAAAGCTCTGTCTCTACCAGCTTATCTTTTTTTATAGCACCTCTCTTACTGTCTGCAGTTACATTTGAAGACTTGGCTTCTGAGAAAGGCTTTTATCGGAAATCCCTTATGCGCTCTGCCATCAATGATCTATTTGTGTCAATGTGGGGCGGGTATTCTAGGAATACTTATTTTAATTGTGCACTATAAACATTATCATAAAGTTTATACTAATTACTACCATACTCTACCACATTATAAAACATGTGGGACTTGCAAAACAAATAGTATTTTAATCAGAAGCATGAAAGTACAAGAACTAAGAGGACAACATCTTTAAAAAGAGAACTACCAGGAACATCCTTTGAAAAACCCATTTGTCACAAGCCAAAACTTGGTAACTGGTGTGCTCATGTAAGTGTGTGCCATGTGGCGGGGAGGTGGGACAGTAACGTCTGATTACTCTAGGATTGCCTAGTTCTTTCCTAAACTCACAGTAATCGCCCAGGCATGCCAGTCCCATACCACTACACCATTCACCACATTGTTCAAACCTCTTTGCAGACACTGTGCTGCTCAGACTTACCTTTTAACCAAAGACAAGTCAGTGGGTCATTTCTGCTTCCTTTGCCTTCCACACTCAGTTCCTGGAACTGCACTAGGGTGAGGAGGGCCCTAGTTCTGCATGGAACCTAGAAAAAGTAATCATTTTCCTTCCAGGAAATTATCAACTGCAGGTAGTCTCTGTTTTCACTCCCTTGCTGATGAACCTCTTTTTAATATTTTTCATTTTCTGTCCTTTCTTATGTGTTGGCATCACGTCGGGGAAAAGGGTTAGCCTAGGACCCTTGAAGAGCAGCTCCTGTTTGATCAAATATGCTTTCAAGATCATCTGCCTGTCTCCTGAAACAGTCATGCTAACGCTTTGAGGGGATGCACCTCTATTATTAGCAAAAGCTGTTTTGAAACCCGTGTTTACATTTCTTGTTAGTATGTTTGGTTGTTCCTTAGCGCAAAGCTAGCATAGAAAAGTGCAAGTTAATATGCATTATAAGGAATAAAATACCCCTCACCACACATAAAACAATATTGAAAATCAATTTAGTTCTCTGTGATATTCTAAATTAACTAATTACTCGATCCCACTCCGGTACATAGTCATACTTCTTCACGTTGTCTTACAGTAACATTGTTACTTAAGGTGAGTGGTGCTTAATCACATATAACCTTTGGAACCATAGGTCACCACATGATTATTTACCGTTTTTACCTGTAAGTATTATACTATTGAAATGCAAACCAATAAATGAACATTGCACACACCGGAGGTAGCTTATCAAAGGAGCAGAAAACAAATGCACACATCTACAATACAACAACTATACCTAAATAAATCCCCCCCACACAAGCAGACACATAAACATGGACACACACACATGCGCACCCCCCCACACGCATACTCCTGCAGTAGGAATGGTTCATTTGTTGGACAACATAAATGTTGGTATTGTGCCAGACTGATTCCACACACCCTCACAGGATATGTTGACCAGTAAACCTGCTAGCTCACAGTGGCACCATAAGTACCCCTAAACTTAGGTAACACATGGTTTTGCAAACTCAGAACATGACAACCCTGCCTCCCCAAGAGATCGTGGTATCAGATCTAGATCCTTTTCACTCATTTGCTCATGCTCACTCAGAAGGGTACACAAGAAATACACAAAGGTGCGTTTTCAATATTTATTCAACCATTGTGATTCTTGTATAAAATACATGCGCTGCAATGATTAATAGACAGAAGCAGACAAAAGTGATTACCAATATTATAACAGTGAAAAGGATAAATGAAACCACCATCGTGCTAAAACAGTGTATATATTCTGGCATACAAGTACTGGGTATAGTGTACTCCTACTATGCGCTCCCTAACCTAGTTGCCTGGGGTGGCTATTCTGCCAAGAAACCCCTTCTGGATTATCTAACTCCCCATTACCTGAAGACCAGGTATGTAGGCCCCGTCTTGGTCACAAGTTGGACATCCCTCTTCGCAGAAGGTAATCAGGAATCAGCTGGACTGAGATTTCAACACAGTGACCTCGCAGTGACAGCAGAGTGCTTCTCTAATTTGAGTACAGAAATGCATGTGTATTTATAATAACATCATCTGTGCTTCCATTTCGAGGCTTCAGCAGTGCCAACATTGTTTATTGTCTTTGTGATAGCCATGTCGCCTCATGGAAGAATAACAAACAACAACATTTGCACAATGTGTGTCTAGGCCTTGTACGAAATGTTCAAGATCTCGTGATAGTGTACTTATGAAGTGGAATTGTGAGCATTGTGGTTTCAGAGAAACTAATCCTGCACTGTTGCACAAGCAAATGTGTGTCAGAAGTCAGTGTGTAGAAAAGAAGGCAACTTAAGAAACGTGTACGTGTAAAGCGACAGTGTTTCTTCCCAGGACTAACCTAGCCACGTGACAGTGTGACCCTCCCATTGTAGCACAGGCACTACTATTTACACAACACTACTATGGGCTTGATTCCGATCCGTTAAAATCACCGTCCGTACGACTCGCATCCGGAGCCATTTCCATACGACTCGTACGGACGCCGTACGACCGGACGATTCCGATCCCGATCGGGCGACCCGGACGCGATTTGTACGGTCCACGTCGATTCGTACGGAAAAGCGCACGATCACCTACACACCATATGGCGCGTACCCCCCATGATCGCAGGGGTACGCGCCGTACCCCTGCGATCATGGGGGTACGTGTCGTACACCCAGCGTACATGGGGGGTACGTGCCGAAACACCCAGCGTACATGGGGTACAGCACGTACCCCATGTACGCTGGGTGTACGGCACGTACCCCCATGATCGCAGGGGTACGGCGCGTACCCCTGCAATCATGGGGGGTACGTGCCGTACCCGGGGGGGGCCGTTCCGTACCTGTTTCGGGGCGAACTCTGACTGTACGACAGTTTCCAGCTCCCGTAGAAAAAGGGTCGTACGGAGCATACACAACACGGATCGTACTTGCCGGGTCGTAAAAAGCAGCCGCGAAACGTATGAACGTCGTGTACAGCGGCTTCCGAGGGCGATTCGTACGGGAATTTCATTCGTACGGTCCCTGGTACGATTCGGACAGATAGCTGCATCGGGTGTGGATCGTACTACGTCGTTCGTACGGGGACGGTTACGGGTACGATTCGTACGGAAAAAAATGCTCCGTACGATGATTCGGAGCGCTTTTTACGGGATCGGAATCGACCCCCATGTAGGAGAATAGCCTGGATTTGAATGTTGAAGAGAGCCAGCTACAATAGCTCTACCTTCTCTGCATACAACTCCAACTCACTAGTAAGGGATTGCTCAGGGAAAGAAGATTAACAACAAGGACAACACTCCCTGGAGTTCAGCCTCATTGCAGATTGAAACCCCGCTCCCTGATGATTTGACATTTGGGGACTAAAGTGATATAGTCATAACGGAGTAGGAACAGAGAGTTTATTCAAATTTGAAGCCCCCAGGTGAGCCTGGCATCATGGATGGTCATTGCTGTAGCGTAGAGGGCCCGATGTCAGGAGAAAGCGGACTGGCTGTGGCCCTCCCCAAGAGCAGTCGATGCTGTAGTGTGAAGAGTCAGGTTGACATAACTTTGCCTTGGTGGGCAGTGTAAGTGAAATGGTTATGGCATCAATAGGCCAATTCACAGTCGCAAAGAACCCAAGAACTTCAATGCAACTCCACTGAGGTCACACCAAGGGTCCAGGACCAGAGGGGCACCACTTGTGGGTAAGATGCTGGCTCCAGTTGGATCTAAGGGCTGGTTCATTTGGTCGGGAGCCTGGGTGGCTCTGAGCAGGAGGCCAGCAGACTGGCTCTTGGAGTCACTCTGGGAGTCCTGGGTTCAGGTGCAGGTCCAATCTCTCGGGCTCAGGCAGGAGGGCAGTAGGGCAGCAAGGCAGTAGTCCAGAAAGGCGTTAGTCCAGAAGAATGGCAGCAGTCCAGCAGAGTGACAGTCTTTTCAGCTTCATAACAGTCCTTCCTGGCTGAGTGTTCACAATCCATAAGTATACTGAAGAGTTAGTGCCTGAGATCCAGCATTTATACGAAGTGCTTCTTTTGAAGTGGGAGAAGCTACTAGAGGGTTCCCTTTCAAGTTCACAGCTTCTTGCTTCCCTTCGCTGGCTCCAGACTAACTACATGGGGTATGTAGTCCTTTGTGTGGAGGCAGGACACAGCCTATTCAAGTGTAAATAGGATTGTATCCACCCTCCCATCCTGCAAGTGATGGCCCATCCAGGCACCCCTAAGCCAACTATTGTGTGTGGCTGTCTAGGAAGTATACACAAAGTCAGCTACACTCTGTCATGTGATCCAGATACAGGCTGCTGTCACTGCATGGCAAAGGCAGGAAAATGCAGACTTTTACAAGTGCCATTTTCAAAATTATATTTAAAAATCTGACTTTACCGTAAGAAAGAATTTCTTGGCATTTGAACAAAATATCAAGTCAAAAATATTGAGTCACACAAATATCGAGTTTTTAATATCGTGATACAGAAATATTGTGCTGCAGGAATATCATTTACAAAAATATGGATTTTTGAAGGTAAGTAATATTGTTGTCAAAATATGTTGTTAATATCATTTCAAATCAAATCAAAATTGTCTTGATTCGGTTTTCATATGATAGTCGAGAAAACCATAAAAGTACAATGTAATAACAATAGTTAAAAACAGTTTTTCATTCTCATTATACAATAGGTAATTAAAAATTCAGTTCAATTAATAAATTTGTAGCAACATTATTGGGCGCTGTTGACAAAAGGACGTTTTCAGGAAAAACTACTGCGTAGTTAAAAAAGGGGGTATAAAAAAACGTATTCACAGGACAGAATTCATAACCGAAGTATAAATATAAATATTTTCTATGCCTAATACTGGTTTTCAAAAATTGTACAATGTTTCTCGTAAAGCATTCAGCATCTAACAGTTGCAATGCAAAGTAGACTCGGCGACATTGTCTCATGCCCTAAATTTTTAAGATAGGTTTGATCCATTTTTTCCTTAGTTCTTTAAAAATTTACAGAACAGGACCACATGGATCGACGTTTGGGGTGATACCTCATCACAGGAACAGCTTGATAGATTTTTGGCCCAATCATTCATTTTGGGAAAGCTGACCAAACGATGAAATACATTTAGCATAAAGCGTGTTAGCACTAACCTATCATGCCCACTTAAAATAAATGTTAAATAAGGCTGAATAGTGAGGCCAGTTTGCATCATTAGATTGTTTTGTACTGTTTGATTGTTTACCTCAGCGGCAAATCTGAGCTCCTCCATGTGGCTCATGCATTGTTTTTTAAAAGTTTTCCTGGGGATTTGAGCTAGCAATATGGGATTTTATAGTAATTTAGTAGCCCCAAATCAGACAGGAAGTTTTTTACGTACTTGAGCCACCCAATCTTGAGAACAATCTCAAGGCCAAGACAATCTTTCAGCACCTCCCGATTAAATGATGTTTTTGGAGATGACCAAATACGATGCCATAATAAGGCCGGTTGGACTTTTATTGTGTCTGTGATGTACGGTATTCCTAGTTCTGTGTGGCAGATAAACGTTGAGGTGCCT
This sequence comes from Lissotriton helveticus, assembly GCF_964261635.1. Classification (NCBI taxonomy): domain Eukaryota; kingdom Metazoa; phylum Chordata; class Amphibia; order Caudata; family Salamandridae; genus Lissotriton; species Lissotriton helveticus. Next base: position 1,006,072,897 of record NC_136071.1, on the reverse strand, counting down.
TGTGGAACTGCCAACAAATACCTTAGAAAGGCGTTCTCAATTTTCTGAAGTTCGTCCACCACACCGTATCCCCAAACTCCAGCCCCATATGTTGCTGTGCTGACACATTTGACTTGGTATATTTCCAGCATCTTCAAAGGAGGCCTCTTGCCTAACCTCTGCGAGAAGTTAACCAGAGCCATCGTTGTCCTCATGAAAAGTAACTTACTGGCTATTATTGCTTGGCGCCATGAGCCCTTGTTATCAATTAGGATATCTAAGTAAGAGTATGTTTTAGTAAACTCCACCTTTGTGTTTTCAATATAAATATCCTTCTGTTTTCTTCTACTTGTCAAACAGCTCATTACAAAAGTTTTCTTGATGTTTATTTTTAAGTCTAGGTTGGCCATATATTTGTGATACTTATTAAGGGCGTGTTGTAGCCCTATCGATGTCCGAGCCATAATTACGGCGTCGTCAGCATAGAGTAGGGCGGGTATTGGGCGATTCTGCAGCAGAGGTGAATCCTGGCCCCCTTCCAACATGGTTTGCTCCAGGCCATTTGTATAGAGTGTAAAAAGGAAGGGTGCCAGGACACAGCCTGCCTGACCCCCCTCTCCACTTTGAACAGCCCTGTATGCTCCCCATTAATACAAAACCGTTCCGTGGCAGTCGCATTTGCGTAGAGTTCTCTTAAGTAGTTAATTATGGGGATCTCCACACCCATTACTTCTAAGGTCCTCCATAGTTTGACATGGCTTACACAGTTGAATGCGGCTGTTCTATCTACAAAGGCCATGTTCAACTTTCCCCCTTACCCATTTACATATTTTCCCCTTAGGAGAGTCAGGTTGAGACCTTGCTCGGTGGTACCCAGTCCTTCCCTGACCATCCGGATCCGATCCGAAGCGGTCGCTCCCCCCACGCTCCCTCCCTGGCCATTGACTCGACCACGCTGGTGTCTGGTATCGTGTGCATTTCAGTTTGTTTAGCGCTCTTCACCAGATTATAGCGCCGAGCATCGCGCTGCAGTCATCCTTAATAGCGCGACTTTGCTGTCTGTAATTGTTGCCTGTTGCTTTCTATAATTGTTGCCTTTAGCTTTTTACATTGTGCGCTGGGTTCGCTGAATGCTTCATTTGTATGCTAACTGAATTACTTTTATAATATTTCCCTGCTGTTGCTTGGACCCTCAATCTTCCTGCCCCCCCGTTTTGACTCTCTATCCCGCCCTCCATTTCCCTGTTGTTCATTCCCCTGGCCCACCTACCCTCCCCGCTACCGCCTCCCAGCTGCCCCTCCCACCCACAAACAGAGAGATCACCTCCTCCTCTCTGCAGCTGTGACCATCCGGATCCGATCCGAAGCGGTCGCTCCCCCCACGCTCCCTTCCTGGCCATTGACTCAACCACGCTGGTGTCTGGTATCGTGTGCATTTCAGTTTGTTTAGCGCTCTTCACCAGATTATAGCGCCGAGCATCGCGCTGCAGTCATCCTTAATAGCGCGACTTTGCTGTCTGTAATTGTTGCCTGTTGCTTTCTGTAATTGTTGCCTTTAGCTTTTTACATTGTGCGCTGGGTTCGCTGAATGCTACATTTCTATGCTAACTGAATTACTTTTATAATATTTCCCTGCTGTTGCTCGGACCCTCAATCTTCCTGCCCCCCCGTTTTGACTCTCTATCCCGCCCTCCATTTCCTTGTTGTTCATTCCCCTGGCCCACCTACCCTCCCCGCTACCACCTCCCAGCTGCCCCGCCCACCCACAAACAGAGAGATCACCTCCTCCTCTCTGCAGCTGTGACCATCCGGATCCGATCCGAAGCGGTCGCTCCCCCCACGCTCCCTCCCTGGCCATTGACTCGACCACGCTGGTGTCTGGTATCGTGTGCATTTCAGTTTGTTTAGCGCTCTTCACCAGATTATAGCGCCGAGCATCGCGCTGCAGTCATCCTTAATAGCGCGACTTTGCTGTCTGTAATTGTTGCCTGTTGCTTTCTGTAATTGTTGCCTTTAGCTTTTTACATTGTGCGCTGGGTTCGCTGAATGCTTCATTTGTATGCTAACTGAATTACTTTTATAATATTTCCCTGCTGTTGCTCGGACCCTCAATCTTCCTGCCCCCCCGTTTTGACTCTCTATCCCGCCCTCCATTTCCCTGTTGTTCATTCCCCTGGCCCACCTACCCTCCCCGCTACCGCCTCCCAGCTGCCCCTCCCACGCTCCGCCCCCCCTCCTCTCTCCATTTATGACCAATGACCCAACGCGCAGCGGCCACGCGCTGCGGCCGCGCCGAAGGTGCGCCAAAGGTAAGCCCGTCTGCGCCCGTCCGCGCCAAGCCCGCGCCCAGCGCCAGACCCCCTGGCCCCGTACCACCAACCCCACCCGCATTACTTACGACGCCTCCACCCTCTTAGCCCTTAACCCCGGCCGACTCCCCAACTGCGCCCAAGCCGCTCCTGGACACACCCATGGACCCTTCACATGCATCTCCTGCAAGTATGACGGCACCAAGACCAACTCCTCATCCACGAACACCAAACAGAGATCTGACCCCAACCACCTAAAATGCATCCTGCTCAACACCCGCTCGGTCCACAGACACGCCATCGACCTTTGGAATCTACTAGACACCATCTCTCCGGACGTAGCCTTCCTAACAGAAACATGGATGAACGCATCCTCAGCCCCAGACATCACCATTGCCATCCCGGAAGGCTACAAGATCATCCGTAAGGACCGCATCAAGCAAACAGGAGGAGGCATCGCAATCGTCCATAAGAATTCCATCCGCATCTCAACCAGCTCAGACGCCAACCTCGCTAGCGCCGAACACCTTCACTTCCAGATCCACACCGACCCCAGGACCACACTCCGAGGCACCCTCCTCTACAGGCCACCAGGTCCCCGTGCACAATTCAGTGAAGACATCACTGACTTTATCACCCCTCACGCCCTCCCCTCGGAGGACTACATACTACTGGGAGACCTCAATTTTCACCTGGAAAAGAGCAACGACAGCAACGCCACCACCCTTCTGGACAATCTGGCCAACCTCGGACTCAAACAACTTGTTAACACCCCCACTCACTACGCAGGCCACACACTCAACCCCATCTTCACCTCCAGCAAACATATCTCCTTCAGTCACACCACAGTTCTCCATTGGACGGACCACAGCTGTGTTCACTTTGTCTACAAAAAGATCACAACCCACAACCTTCCTCAACCCACTTTGCGAAGAAACTGGAACAAAATCACCATCGACCAGATCTCCTCATCGCTTCTTCAAAACCCCCCGGCCCACTCTTCAAACGCCAACCAAGCAGTCACTAACCTCACTCAATGGCTAATCAATAGCGCCGACAACCTAGCACCTTTGAAAAAACGTCAAATTAAACTAGGCAGCAAAAACGCTCCCTGGTTCAACGACGACCTTAAGACATCCAAGAAACTCTGTCGCTCCCTTGTGAAGGCCTGGAAAAAAGACCCAAACACCAGCACCAAGGACGCCCTCAAAAAAGCCACCCGCACACACCACCAACTGATCCGGACTGCCAAGAAAGCTGCACTTAAAGACCGTCTAGACAACAACGCCCACAACAGCAAGGAATTATTTCACATCGTCAAAGAATTTACCAACCCCTCAGCCAACTCCAACGACATCACTCCCTCTCAAACCCTCTGCGACTCCCTAGCCTCGTTCTTCCACAACAAAATCGCAGACATCCACAACAGCTTCGACAACCAACACGGAGACCAACCCACCCAACCTTCTGCCGTACCCTCACGCCCCTTGAACATCCTTACTGATTGGAACCCAATCTCCGCTGAGGACACCATCCGCCTGATGAACTCCATCCACTCAGGATCCGACACAGACCCATGCCCTCACCATATCTTCAACAAAGCTGACTCCATCATAGCACCACACCTCCGAGACGTCATCAACTGCTCCCTCAACTCTGCCACCTTCCCGGAAAGCTGGAAACACGCCGAACTCAGCGCCCTTCTGAAAAAACCCACAGCTGACCCCACCGAACTCAAAAACTACCGCCCCATCTCGCTCCTACCATTCCCGGCCAAAGTCATCGAGAAAGCCGTCAACAGCCAGCTCGCCGCCTTCCTCGAAACCAACAAATCCCTCGACTCCTCACAGTCCGGCTTCCGAGCAAAACACAGCACTGAGACCGCACTCATCGCAGCAACAGACGACATTCGAACTCTACTAGACAATGGAGACACAGTCGCCCTCATCCTCCTTGACCTCTCCGCAGCCTTCGACACAGTCTGTCATAACACCCTCCTACAATGCCTCAGAAACATCGGAATCCAAGGAAAAGCACTGGATTGGATCACCTCGTTCCTCACCGGAAGAACTCAGAGAGTCCGCCTTCCACCATTCAAGTCAGAAGCCACTGAAGTCATCTGCGGCGTACCACAAGGATCTTCACTCAGCCCCACTCTCTTCAACGTATACATGAGCCCCCTCGCGACCATCGCATGCCAACACAACCTCAACATCATCTCCTACGCTGATGACACTCAACTGATCCTCTCACTCACCAAAGACCCGAACACCGCCAAAACCAACCTACATGAAGGAATGAAAGAAGTAGCCGAGTGGATGAAACACAGCCGTCTGAAACTGAACTCAGACAAAACAGAAGTCCTTATCTTAGGCACCTACCCTTCCGCCTGGGATGACTCTTGGTGGCCAGAGGCCCTTGGAAAAGCACCCATCCCGACGGACCACGCACGGAACCTGGGCATCATCCTGGACTCCTCACTCTCGATGAACAGACGCCGTTTCATCATCGTGCTTCAACATTCTCCGCATGCTCAAAAAAACATTTCGCTGGATCCCCACCGAAACCAGAAAAACAGTCACCCACGCACTGGTCACGAGCCGCCTGGACTACGGTAACACCCTATACGCCGGCACCACCGCAAAACTTCAGAAAAAACTCCAACGCATCCAGAACGCTTCAGCCAGACTCATACTAGACATCCCGCGTAAAGACCACATTTCTAGTCACCTGAAAAACCTCCACTGGCTCCCCGTCAATAAGAGAATAACATTCCGCCTCTTAACCCACGCACACAAAGCACTTTACGAACTCGGACCCGAATGCCTCAACACACGACTTTCCTTCTACACCCCCTCCCGCCAGCTACGCTCCTCCAACCAAGCCCTTGCTGCAGTACCCCGCATCAACAAAACCACCATGGGAGGAAGATCCTTCTCCTACCTGGCTGCTAAAACCTGGAACTCACTCCCCATTCACCTTCGCCTCACTCAGAACCACTTAGCATTCAGAAAGCAACTTAAAACTTGGATATTCGACAAGTAATTCCCCACCCTTCCTCAAGCGCCTTGAGACCCTCTGGGTATGTAGCGCGCTATATAAATTATTTGACTTGACTGACTTGACTTGACTTCCCTGAATCCGAATTGGAGATCCGACAGTACGTTATTGTCCTCTGACCACTGCTGTAGGCAGTTAAGGACTATGTGACCTGCCACTTTACCCAGTGAATCTAACAATGAGATCGGAGGTAACAGGCCGGGTTCTGTCGGTCTCCCTTCTTAAATTTCGGGACTAAAATTGATTCTAACACCCTTGTTAATATTGGGGTCCATAGCTCCATGTTGTGCTTGAATAGGTCAACTGGGACCCCGTCAGGTCCCGGGGCCTTTCCACCTTTACTAGCCTTAAGGGCGAGCTCGACCTCTGTTAAGGTGAAATCAAGTGCTATAGGAAAATTTATCGGGCTGGCACGGGGACTGATGTTAGCCATGCCTGCTGTCGCATATTTCTCCTCGGTATGTATGCCGAAGATCTGAGAGAAGTGTTCCACCCAGTGTCTTTTGTCTATTGCAATTTCTATAGACAGTATATCCCCTGCTACTGAGAGGAAAGGGGATTTAACCAACATGTGGTGCTGTCCCAGCTTTTGTGTAGTTCCTCCCAGGTTTCTTTTTTTAGTTCACTTTTTCTTAATTTTACAGCCTGATTATATGCCTTTCTGAGCTGTCTAATCTCCAACCTGTCCCTGTCCTTTTTATGTAGGGCAAGATTTAGATCAGCGTATGCTTTTGTACAGTTCTTATTGAACCATCCTTAATGCTTACCTTTCCTCTGTTTTAGTTGGACTCTCAATGTTTCCTTAATTTCGTTTGTAATCTCCACATAGCTTCTTAAAACTTTATGATGTGGAGTTAAAGGATCTAGGCACTTCATTATGGAGGTTAAGGATTTTTTAACCACCACTTTTGTGATCTCCTATGGGTCAACTTTGTTCCATTTTAAGGAGTACCTGTTTGTTTTATCAATTTTTAAATTTTGATTGCCCATACCTCCTCTTGTTCTCACTTTTACCACTTTTATACGGACAGGATATTGACACACTGATTAGAAAATGGTCACTAATGGCACTTTTATGCGTGCAGCAGGCGGGAGGCGTACCTGTTTGATATTAAAATAAAATCTATGATTATACTTGCTCCTCTGCCATTAAAAGTCTGTGTAAGTGGAATTGGCGGAGAGAGCAGTTCATTCGCAAAACCTATTTACAAAACAAATAGCATCTCATTTAGACCGTCACCATTAATTGTGTGGGGAAAAGGGGGTAGGTTAACATTGTTCTCATCAGTTAAACCACATGTTAAATTATTATTTTTTCCACACAGAAGTACATTGAAGACCCCCTCCACAAATAAATAAAACATTTTGAGTACAATTATTCTGAATTTCTAACAGGGCATTTCTAAGTTGTTTTAAGACATCCACCAAATATTCCTTCGGTATATTGTTGTAAAATTTAAATTAATAAATACATACATATCTTGCTTATTCATATTGAGGGTTATTATTTGAAAATTAGGTTCTGACTTTACAAAAGTTATTTCCTTTATCTTCAACAAGTTAGAGATATAAACTATGAGACCCCCCTTGGCCCTGCCAGAAGTAGATGGCATAGCTGGGGTATAATATGTCTTGTATCCCTCGATATGTATTTCAGTGGTGGCCCATATCTCTTGTAAAGAAAGAACGTTAAATTTCCCCACGAAATCGTGCCATGTATAATTGGTCAATTTTGACCGTAAACCCGCTGTGTTCCAGAATACATTTTTTAACATAGATTCATTGGTGGTATCTTCCTGCTTGGAGTCAGCTACAATGGGCCTAGTTTGAAGTACAGCTAGGCTCATGGCCGTGGTTGATCCCTGGTATTTCTAAGGGCTGAGATTTACTATTGGCCCACTAATGGCCAAGTTGTTTTCTGTATACATGGTCTGCCATTCTAGTAGGTGGTCATTTTCTGGGTGTGATTCCTGTGGGCTAGGATTCAGAATAGGGTCTGTACAGTGTATTCCAGGGGGGATATATCCTACAGCATTCTTGGTGTTAGTTTCATGTGACTTAACCAGTCAATCTATCTCTTCCTCGCCCGAGAGCATGGCGAACCGGTTATCAATCGGAAGGTTATAACTATAGTTTTGCCTTACCTCCGCTTTTCTGGTGAGGTCGCCTCTCTCTGCCCTAAAGGGTGGTGGATGGAAAAAACCCAATGGCACTATATTATACCCTTTTGTTGATACAGGATTGAATCTATGACATAATATCGACAGACAGAATATCTACATACAAAATTATCGACACAAAAATATCGACATAAAAAATATCGGAGTTATATCTTCATAAAGGTAAGTACGAAAATATCGAAAAAAATATCATAGTACAAAAATATCGAAATTAAAAATATCGTTTTTTAAATGTATTAATAATAATATAAAAATAATTTAAAAATACATATAATTTTACAAATATTAAATAAAAACATTAAAACATATTTAAAAAATAATAACTAATATATATACATTTAAAATAAATTAAAAACTCTACATATAAATTAATATATATACTTACTCCACATATTGCAACAGTAGGAAAAGCGTTGGATAGCGTAGAGGTAAAAATTACTATTCCCACTCCAGAGGGTGCAACAGTAGGGAAAACGTTGGATAGCGTAGGGGTAAAAATTACTATTCCCACTACAGAGGGTTCAACAGTAGGGAAAGCGTTGGATAGCATAGGGGTAAAAATTACTATTCCCACTCCAGAGGGTGCAACAGTAGGAAAAGCGTTGGATAGCGTAGGGGTAAAAACTTACTATTCCCACTCCAGAGAGTGCAACAGTAGGGAAAGCGTTGGATAGTGTAGGGGTAAAAATTACTATTCCCACTCCAGAGGGTGCAACAGTAGGGAAAGCGTTGGATAGCGTAGGGGTAAAAATTACTATTCCCACTCCTGAGGGTGCAACAGTAGGGAAAGCGTTGGATAGCGTAGGGTTAAAATTACTATTCCCACTCCAGAGAGTGCAACAGTAGGGAAAGCGTTGGATAGCGTAGGGGTAAAAATTACTATTCCCACTCCAGAGGGTGCAACAGTAGGAAAAGCGTTGGATAGCGTAGGGGTAAAAACTTACTATTCCCACTCCAGAGAGTGCAACAGTAGGGAAAGCGTTGGATAGCGTAGGGGTAAAAATTACTATTCCCACTCCAGAGGGTGCAACAGTAGGGAAAGCGTTGGATAGCGTAGGGGTAAAAATTACTATTCCCACTCCAGAGGGTGCAACAGTAGGGAAAGCGTTGGATAGCGTAGGGGTAAAAATTACTATTCCCACTCCAGAGAGTGCAACAGTAGGGAAAGCGTTGGATAGCGTAGGGGTAAAAATTACTATTCCCACTCCAGAGGGTGCAACAGTAGGGAAAGCGTTGGATAGCGTAGGGGTAAAAATTATTATTCCCACTCCAGAGGGTGCAACAGTAGGGAAAGCGTTGGATAGCGTAGGGGTGCTCATTACTATTCCCACTCCAAAGGATGCAACAGTAAAGAAAGCGTTGGAAAGCGTAGGGTAAAAATTACTTCCCACACTACTCCCCCTTTAACACACAACACACTACACATACAAAAAAACACAATTAATATAAATATCAATTAATCAATTGATAACAATTAATATTATGAAATTGATGTAATTATAAATGAACTAATTAACACATTATTTACCAATTAATTAACAATAAATACCAATAGATAAATACAATCTCTTTAATTAATTAAATTTAATTATATCACACCCTATTCCCCTATAAACACACAACCCACTACACATAAATAAATCACATCATTTAATCACTTAATAATAATTAATTACCAATTAATTATTAATTAACAATAACAAAAAATTCAATATATTAGCACATTAACTCTAATTAATTTAATTAAATAATAATAATGAATTACGAATTAATTATTAATTAACAATAACAAAAAATTCAATATATTAGCACATTAACTCTAATTAATTTAATTAATTAATATTAATTAATTATCAATTAATTATTAATTAACAATAACAAAAAATAGTAAATACTACTACATTAACTCTAATTAATTCAATTAACTAATTAATAATAATTAATTACCAATGAATTATTTGTTAAAATATATTTAAAAAAATTAATTAATTATTATTAAATTACTTCCCACCCTATTCCCCTATAAACCCACAACCCGCTCTGATACTAAAACGCTAAATGAAACAAAATTACTAATTTCTAAATATACATTAAAAAACATATTTAACAAACATATAAACAACATAATAAAATACATAACACTAAACAAAGTTTCGATATTAATACATTTCGATATTAGTAACATACATACATACCTTACAAACGATATTCTGTCTATCGATATTTTGCACATCGATATTCTATACCATCGAAATTAAAACATCGATATTATTGTATATCGATATTTTAATTTCGATATTTTGTCTCTCTACCACAGGATTATTACCTGCCCGCCAGAAAATATTCTCCAACAACATGAGTGTTCTAAACGTTAAAACCATGCAATCCCCTGGTAATGTTTTTCTGCAATTGCCAACTCACTGGACCCTCCTGGCCATCTTGAACTCAACGAAGAGTTGTTCAGTGAACCCGACCTTCCAGTGCAATGCTTTGTTTCTAAGCATTTCCCAGGTTTCATTTTCGGAGAACCCCAGTTTTGGTACATTTGCTAGAATGACTGTGTACGCTGGTGGTAGGTCTAGATGTTGATGTCTGCTAGGATAATCATTGTCTGATTCTGGAACCAATGACCCGGGTTGTGACCCGATCTGTTGATTGTGGGTAGAATAGTTGGGCCTGCATTCTAAAGCTTTATCTGTGCTACAGCCCCTTCTAGCCATCTTCTCTGCAATATTAACAGAATGACCAGTCATGTCCGGTAGATGGATGTCTAGCTTGGGAACTCGTTTTTTTTCGGAGGGATTGCTCACCCTAGGGGCTACGACCTCTTTTCTTTGATTGGTTTGGGGATGAGTAGCTAACAAGTCAGCATTCCTGCTTGTTTCCCAATTATCGTTACTCCCCTTTCTAGGATCGATGGGTATGTGTTTTTCACTACGTCCCTTGCGTAGATGGTTGGTCAAGTAGGCTTCTATTAAAGATAATCTTTCGCCCATTTTATCTAATGAAACTCGTAGGTAGAGATCTAATCTTTCGACCAAGACTGTTAAACCTTTTAGGTCGTTACCATAAGAATCGTTCTTTCTATGAGTTTCTTGTTTTAGATTTCCAGGAGACTTTTCCTATCCCCGTTCTCTTTTTCTCCTGCTTAATTTGTTTTGGGTTAGTAGTGCCCAAAGATATTTTTGTGTGATCTGCCCCGCCTTCATGCTCGTCATTCCTTTTGTCTATAGTGGTCGGATTTTTTATCTTTTTCTGTGGAGGTTGTGAAAAAGAGTCAGAATCGCTAAGTATTATTTCTTCAGAAACGTTTTGAACGCCACCGTTGCGAGATGAACTATCCTTTGGTCTCTGTCCTGTGATCTCTAGTGTCTCTGAACTTCTATCTGATTCAATGTTAGGGCAAGTCGTGCCTGCCTCTATTGACTCTTCTACTGAGGATATTTGTTTATCCAGTGCCCCCATTGCTCTTGTAAGGTAACTCAATAAGGTTTGATGTGCATCACCAGTGACCTTTTTAACTGTTGGGTGCTGAGCGCTCGGCAACTTTCTTTTCCCCATTACTACTTCTTTTCTTCAATCTATACAATCTATGCTGATATTGGTTTCTCCGGCCCCAACCAATCTCCTTTTCTCCTACTGACAGGCAAGGATTGAAAAAATACCCGTGCTCTTATAACATGTAGGGACTCAATATTCATATGCAATAAGGTACTGTTAATTGGCTATTTCCCCCCTTGTGCATTGAGACTAGTTGAAGACCAACAGTAATATTTGGAGATAAAATAGTTACTTGTGCTGGTAGGATGAGCTCCCTTCCCGATGATCTCAAGTTCAAACGATCCAGGGAAACCAAGAGATTAGTCCCAGCCCAGCTTCTTCCGGACACTGACGGGCAAGGCCAGGCCCGCCCTTGGCTCGGGCTTTGCCCGCGCGTCCCGCGCAGTGGTAAGCCTGTCGGTGTTTTAAGCGCCGGATGGCGCGATGACGATGCGCTGCTGCTGCCGCGAAAGCTATGCTCCCTGGGAGAGGTAGTCTTCAGAGGCAGTCCGCTGTGGCAGGTTAATGGAGGTTACTGAAGATAAAAACAGCCGCAGCAGCAAGTAGCCCGTGACAGGGCGTCTTAAAAATTGCTTGTATAATTGTTGTTAATATTTTTAAATAGAGTTTGTAATTTTTTGTTATTTTTAAATTTAATTGTTAAATGTAATTTATAATGTCGTATTGTGAGGTTTGTGGGGTACAGGTTGGAAGGTTAATTCATTATTATTAATTAATAAATAATTTGTAACTGATATAATTATTAAATTGATAATTAGTTATGTAAATTGTATAATTAATATATTTTTAAAGTTATATTTTAGGCGTGGGTTGGCGGGCTTGTAGGGGTAAAAAGGTGGAAATTTAATGCTAATTATAAATTATATGTGAATTAATATGAATTATTTAATTGATACTTATGTAAATTGTGTAATTAATATCTTTTTCAAGTTATATTTTAGATGTTGGTTTGGTTTGTAGGGGTGAAGGGTGGGAAGTTAATTAAGTATGAGTAATAATTAATAATTGAATTATTATTCATTTTTTAATTGATAATTAATTGTGTAACTATAATATATTCTAAGGTATATTTAAGGTGTGGGTTGTTGGGTTGTTAGGGGTACAGGATGGGAAGTCAATTAAGAAATAATTTGATAATTAGTTCTTAATTTATTATGAAATATTGATGTGATAATTATGTAAATTGTGTAATTATCATATATTCTTTAAGTTACATTTTAGGTGTGGGTTGTTAGTTTGCAGGGGAATGGGGGGACATTAATTAAGCGATAATTAATTACTTATTAATGATTAATGTTTATTGACATATTTAATTTCTTGATACATTTGTAAAATATTTATGAATTACATTTTTTATGTTATATATTAGATGTGTTTGCGGAGAATAGGGTGGGAAGTTATTTAAGTAATACTACATTAAAATATATTTATTAATGTAGTAATAATTGTTTTATTTATTACTTAATATGTTAATTGTGTTATACTTTTTAAAATTTTAATTACATGTTAATTGTTGGCTGTCATTTTTGTGGGAATAGAGTGTGGCATTTTACTGAACTTAATCCTATTTGTTTTTATTTATAATAATTATTAAAACTTGTAATAATGATGTCATTTGTTTAATAGTTTTTAAATTTAGACATAACTTTTATATTAAGAATTTTGGATTTTTGGTTAATTAATAGAGTAGTTAAAATATGTTATTTGTTTGAAGTGAACTACTCTCTCTCTCTACTGCTGCACAGATTAAAGTGGCAATAGTCAATTTTACCCATCCAGAGGAGTGGCGGCTCCTCCATGTGGGCGGAGGAGCGTCGCTCCACTGATTTCTCGCAGTGCTAGAAGCAGAAACATAAAATGGTAGTTTAAATACCATTTTATGTTTCTGCTTCTCGCACTGCGAGGAAGAGGAAGAAAGGTTTGTTTGGTTGGGTCAGGCGGGTGTTGGTCCTGCTCCAGGGGAGGATTAGTTTGCCCCCTGTTATGGGCCCTGACTGTTTGGTCGGGCCCAGGGCGACCAAACCAGTCATACGCACTCTCTGTTTTCTCCATGTAGGCTGCATGCAGAGTCCAAGGCTTTCCCTACTGTTGGACAGACTAGAGTGTGAATAGTAAATCTTACCCCTCTGGTGTCCAACGTTTTCCTTACTGTTGCATATACTGGAGTGGGAATAGTAAATTTTACCCCTCCTGTGTCCAAGTCCTATTTTACTATTGCACAGACTGTAGTGGGAATAGTAAATTTTTCCCCGCCGATGTCCAGTGTTTTCCCTACTGTGACACAGACTGGAGTTGGAATAATACATTTTACACCTTCGGATTACAACGCTATTCCTACTGTTGCACAGATTGGCGTGGGAGTAGTACATTTTACCCCTTTAGTGTCCAACGTTTTCCTTACTGTTGCACAGACTGGAGAGGGAATAGTCAATGTAACCCTCTGGGGTCCAACGCTTTCCCTACTGTTGAACAGACTGGAGTGGGAATAGTAAAATTTACCTCCCAAGTCCAATGCTTTTTCTACTGTTGTATGCATTGCAGTAGAAATAGTATATCTGTTTTTCACAGATGTTAGCACTTTTGTAATATTGTTTAAATATATGTAATATTATTATTTATTTCTTCACATTTATATTATTTTTTATATTATTGGTATTTACATTCAGATATATTTTTTAAAATATATTTTAAAATAATTATTTTGTTTAATTTAAATTGTTAATTATTCTGTATATATATATATATATATATATAGGCCACCGAGCCGAAATGCATTATGTGCAGCTGTAATTGAATACATTTCTTCCAAAGCTACCCCCTGTGTGGCCTCTCCCTGTTCTTCACGGAGCGGGTTTCCTTCGGATATTGTACGCGCTAGTCAGAGGCGCGTGAAAGGTCCCGTTACGACAAGAGGCTGGAATGTTACTGACATTTCGCTGCATGCAGCGACTAGACGCGTTCAAGGTATTGAATCATTTCCAGCACACCTCGAGGTGCACGCCAGCATCCTGAAATGACTGCGTGGAGCAGCTTGTCACTAACAAGGAGACAGAGCCACTATGTTAATGTCTCGAGTTTCAGCAGGCGCACACACACCCGAGGTTGTAACGTCAAAGGGGACCGGAGGAAGATGATCTTTCATCTGATGCAAAAACTCCTAATTAAATACTCTGCACCTTTCCAGAACTCAAAGCCTTCAATTACTATGAGGATTGTTTTATTCAGCAACTGCCTACGAACACTTACCCAGCCGAACAGCATTCTGGGAGCTGCAGTTGTGAGAGAGCTGCAGTCGAGTTACATCATGTGACCTGTGGTCAGCGGATTTCCGCCAATGGCAGTGCTTCTGGACACTTGAAAGGTGAGGGTGGAGTCACTCTTTGCTCAGGCAGCAGCATCTGAAGAAGGCCACGGAACCTAAATGCATTATGCGCAGCTTTAATTGAATAAATGTCTTCCAAAGCTACCCCCTGTGTGGCCTCTCCCTGTTCTTCACGGAGCGGGTTTCCTTCGGATATATATATATATATATATATATATATATATATATATGCATTTTATATTAAAAAAACATAAAATAACTTATGATGATGTGAAATAAATTATTTTAATAATACTGCTATGTTATATATATAGGTATTTATAACTATCAAAAAACATATATATATATATATATATTTATGTGTGTATGTTTATGTAAATATATATTTATATTTAGTATAAAATGTTACTTAAATTCGTGTATTTTACATGATAGGTATTTTATATATCAAAATATTTACTATTTACTATTTCAACCTATATATTGCTATAAAAAACAAAAATGTTGTATATTTTAATGATATTGGTTTGAAACAATTTTCCAGATATTTTGTTCTTACCTTTATATGTGTAGGAAAACGATATTTTTGTGATTGGTGTTTTTGACACAATATTTATGTATCAAAATATTGGTGTTCTCGATAATATGTCAGTGAACCAATTTCTTATTGTAATTCCAAAGGCACCTAACATGAACTGGTTACCTATTCTCATCTGGAAGTTACAACTTATAAAATGCAATAAGTTAACTCCAATATCATCCAATAGTAGAGTTAGGCCTTGCAGTGGTGAAAAACAAATGTAAGAATTTTCTACCAGGACATGTAAAACTTAAAAGTACTTGTTCAACTTTTTAAATATACTATACCCTGCCACCCTAGCCTGTCCAGGGGTACCTCGGGGTTACATATGTATTAAAAGGAAGCCTTAGACCTGGAAATAAAGTTTACTTTGCCAGGTTGATATGGTCGTTTAAAATTGCACACACAGTCTGCAATTGCAGACCTTCTGACATGTTTAAAGGGCTACCTAAGTGGGTGGCACAATCAGTGTTGTAGGAACAATAGTATCATTTAATTAACAGGCCTAGGGCACAGGTAGTGCCAATTTCCCAGGGACTTATAAGCACATTAAATATGCCCATTTGGTATAAGCCAATTCTACCAAGTTTTAAGGAGAGAGCAGAAGTACTTTAGTACTGATTAGCAGTGGTAATGTGCGCAGAGTCCTAGGGCAGGTAAAAATGAAGTCAGCAAAACAGGAGGGTTGAAGGCAAAAAGTTATGGGAGAACCACACTAAGGATACCAGGTATAACAGTATGCAGTTGTAAATGTTTCTTCTGTGCTTTATTCTGATTGATTAAGAGCCTATGAACCATATACTATTTTAGTAAATCTATGAAATCGTTTGTTTAGAATTCTACACAAAAGTGTTACTTTTTGATTTCAGAAGGAGCCCTTTCCCTTGCTTTAGAAGGCACATTTATGCTGAATGTATTCCCAATTTTATACTCTGTATTTTACTGCTCTGAATGTTACAGAGTTCTTGATTGATTCTGTATCTTAGCTGAGCTTTGCACTCTGATTTATTGACTAATTGAGCAGAAGGGCACATTAGACCTGAAAAGAGCTTCCAGAATCCCTTTGGGGGCTCAGGGCTACTTGGGTTCTTTCTTTGCCATTGATTGTCTGCATTTGTTTGTCATATGTCCATACTGTGGGGGCTTGCTTTGTTGTATTGCCTTCATTTCACTATCGTTTATCCATGCTGTAAAGGCTTGCCTGCCAGTATCTAGAGCTGTGGGGATGGGCTCGGTCGGATTCTGCTCTGAGTTGGATTTGTAGAGTAACAACAGTAATGGTCCCAGTTGGTTTCTGTGATAGTTTTCTTTTCAAAGTCTTAGCTTTTCTTGCCAGTTTACAAAATGTGATTACTGTTCTCTGTTCTGTTTGAGCCTAGCAGTAGAATCCAATACTTATTACAGGCCACTTTCTCTGCTCCCCTCACTAGTGCTTTATAGTCCTTTGTGAGATTGTTCATAGTTTCATCTAGGCTTCATTACAGGACATTTTTCTCATACTTCTCAATTCCCTGCAAATATGTTTTTTCATTTTTGGGAGGTTGCCACATAAACTACTGGTTCAAGCAACTAATTGTTTTTGACTTCATTGAATTAATTTCTGTTTGACTAAAATTCTTAGAATAAAACCCTTAAGGTTGAGACCTTATTGTCTGTCATTCTTTAACTTCTGAAATTGAGACCAGTCCAGCGGGGAGCACCAAAGTCTGTCTCGAGACTCCACTGCTCTGAAACCATAAAGGCACACTTTGGGGTACTCGGCACTGGAGGATTTAGGCAGTCCTGGCCGTCCACGGCACACAGGTCTGAAAGTGAGACCTCACACCAAACGGTACCTGGGCTGTAGCTGGAGTAGTGGAGTGTTGGATTAGACTCGGCACCCCAAGCTATATACAAGGGACCCAGATACAGCAATCCCACTCTCAGCAGGGCCCTCCCTTCTAGGGTGTGATGAGTGCCGCGTCTGTGTGCAGCGCAACCTCTACTGACGGGGGCGGGGATGGTTCGATCAACGTCATTGGGGAATCTCTTGTCACCAAAGCAATACTGGGCTTCCCTCTGTGTGGTGGCGCTGTCTCGAATACAGAGACAGTGATATTGAATGGCGGATTGGTGTAAATTGAAATTGCAAGTGAAAAGCAAACGCTGGACCTTTGTAGAGTGAAGCGTTTGGTCTGGTTGGAAAGTTCAGGTCAATAGTAAATGCTGGACCTTTGTAGAGTGAAGAGCACAGTCTTTCTGAAGCTAAGTGTTTGATGGCCTGTAGACATCAAGAACAGGGGGCAAGCCCTTGGAGAACGCAATAGGCCAACACATCAAAAAGGCAGCAGGCAGCAGGCCAGCACCACAAGGCAGGTAGCAAAGTGGCAGCCCACCCATCAGCTCAACAAGCCAACACAGCAGAGCAGTTAGCGGAGTGACAGTCCTTCCTGACACCAGGGTAGTCCTTCTGGCAATGGCCAGATGTAGAGCCAGCAGTGTCTGGTGTCAAGTCTAAAAAGTGTCTGATTTGAAGGGGTCAGAGACCCAGTACTTATACCCAAAAGTACCTTTGATGTAGAGGGTCAAATGAGCCATCTGAAGTGCAGAAGGATCCCTTTCAACCAGGCCTGTCTGCCAGGCTACTGTTGAGGGATAATCAGCATTTTGTGTCTGGACAGGACACTACCTATTTAAGTTTAAGTGCCTATCCCTTCCTGTCCTCCCTGCCAGGGTGACCCATCAGATGAATACAGATGCAGTTGAGTGTCCTGTGTTGTGGCTGTCTAGAGGAAATGCACAAATGTTGCTGTCACCCAGCCCTGCCCATATGTGTATTGGAGATAGGTACTCAGGCACAAAGAGGAGTAAGTACAGAGAAATGTTCACTTTATAAAATTAGCATTTCTAAATCGGTAAGGTGAAATACAGCTTCACCAGTAAGGAGGATTTATCATGACTAATCCAAAAATATAAAACATGAAAAAAGCTACACCTCTCTGATCAGGAATTATCAATTAAACAGGTATAAGGGAATTCCCAATGCTAACTTAAGAGAGAAGTAGGCCTCCCAGTAGTAAATAAGGCATTTAGCTGTTAGTCATTACTAGGACATGCAAAACATAACAGCAGGGTTGGATTGGGATTAAAAATCAACCCGGGCGCACTAAAAAAAAGTGGCCCACATTTGCATATTGCCTTTCCGTAAAACACTGCTTCCGCGAAAAAAGGGGGTGAGGGTTAAAAAAATGCACGGATCAGTTCACACTGGTGAAACACACCTGAAAACAAGCTAGGCCACTTTTGCTCAGGCCCCCTGCCCCCTCTCAATATGCATATATTAATGGGCCGGCCCAGGGAGAGAAAGGGAGTGACACCTCTGCCGTTGATAAAAGGGAGGTAATGGACGCCCAACACCTCTGCCATTGATAAAAGGGAGGTAATGGATGCCCAACACCTCTGCCGTTGATAAAAGGGAGGTAATGGACGCCCATCTACCTCCAGAAAGGCCACTCAGGCACATACTTGGCTGCCTGCGACATCGAACAATTCAGAAACTGCCCAAATCGGCCCCCCAGGCTGCTAAAAAAAAGCAGTCCACAGCTGGAATTCGGATAACGGCCCTTCGGGCATTGCCCGAGTGCCCCCGTTACCAATCCAACGCTGCATAACAGTACACGGTCTACCTTTTACTTACATAGCACCCTGTCCTTTGGGCTACCAAGAGTCTACCTTAGGGGTGAATTATATGTAATAAAAGGGGATTTTAAGGCTTGGCACTTAGTTTTAAATACCAAGTCAAAGTGGCAGTAGGACTACCCACACAGGCACTGCGGTGGCAGTTCTGAGACAGGTTTGAAAGGCTACTTCTGTGGGTGGCATAAGTAGTGCTGCAGCCCGTTAGCAGCATTTACCTTAAAGGCCTTGGGTATATGGAATACCACTTTAGAAGGGACTTATAAGTAAGTTAAATATGTCAATCAGGTATACACCAATTAAACACATGTTTAGGGAAGAAGCACATGTACTTTAGTACTGATTGGCAGTGGTAAAGGGCTCGGAGTCCTAAGACCAACAAAAAGAGCTCAGCAAAAAGAGGAGGAGGCAAACATTTTTGGAGTGACACTTCAAGGAGGGCCATTTTCTAACAGGACCACATGTAAATTATGCAGACCATACATGTCTACGACTGCACCCGAATGTGGCCGATTGTAGATTTATGATAGTGTATAAAGAGATAGGTTGCAACAGATACAATAATTGATTAGGCCCCTACAGCAAGCTAAGGTCTCCAATGTTACTAAAAAGGAGAACAAAAACAATTAGAGGAATCTAATTATGATATATGGAGGCCTTAAGAAAACAAGTGATGAAATCTGTAAGAAATTGGGTTAATGAATAAGGAGGGTAAGAGCCCTTCTCAAGCAACAACCACAATCCTTGTCAGGGTGAACCACAAAAGTCACTAAACTAACTTGTGCTCAACCATTTGGTAACTGGGCACAAAAGCAGTCAGGCTTAATTTAGAGGCAAGTGTAAAGTATATATGCATCACACTAACAGTAATAAAATGAAAAACAACATACGAAAAATCCCCCACCAATTTAGAAACATAGAGAAAAATGTAACAAAGAAAATGACCAAAAATCAAATGAAATCCAATCACTAGAACAAGTTATGAGTTTTCAAAGTTTTTGTGTGAAATCCGGCACCTAAGGTATCAAAGTACCAACTATGTGTATCTGGTCACGAGACCCTGGAGCAAGGTCAGAAGTTAGGGCCAACTGCAAAGGAGAGCAAGTTGGATACAAGAGGTGGATTGGGCCCAGTCTCAGCTTACTTCCGGACGTAGAAGAAATTTTGCAGAAAAGTCCAGGAGATGGTGTAGTTAAGCTGGGCAAGACAGCAGTCTATGTCCAAAGAGGAGTTGTTGCCTGACAGTGCTGGACAAAGTCTTGGTGTAGCCATTGGACAATGGTGGGAAAAAGCTCCAAGTGGGTGAAGTTGGATTTCCAGGCTGAGGTAATAGCCATCATCAATGGGGTGTCTATTGCCTCAAGACTGGTGAAGATTTTTAAGTTTGATCTTAGAAAACGTTTTGCACGACGAAAACCGCCAGTGGGACGAAGCTGCAGGCAATAGCTAAAGACGGCTCCATGAGGCATGATACAGTCTCTCGGAGGTCTTGCTGAAGAGGATTTGCTGCAGCAGAGAAGAACATGAACATGGCTGGCAGGTAGGACCCAGTCTTCTATTGGTTCTTCTTGCACTTTTTGGTCAAACTTTTATTGTTAGGCAGGAGCAGCACGTCGAACACCACTTAAAAAGGTCTAGGACACCACTTGGGACTTAGAACTCACTCCAGCAGAGTCCAGGTAACACAAGGCTAGTGTCAGGTTCTTTTGTGTATGCTGGAGGCCAGCTCCTTGAAATATAAGTGGGGCAGGGAACACCTCCAACACCAATCATCCTAGCAGGATGGCTGGTACTGCCAACACTCAGTCCTCCTTTGTCTCACTCTCTGGGATGAATGCACAAAGCCCAACAGCTCAGCTATTCACAGTCATGTGACCCAGTCATGTGACCCAGGACACTGACAGCAGGAACCAAAAGGTTAGGGTAAGAAAATGCCAACTATCTAAAAGTGACAGTTTCAGAATTGTGACTTAAAATCCAATGTTACCACTAAAGGGAATGTTGAATTACAATTCATTTGAGTCTGAACATGATATTGCTTCCTGCTCCCAATCTAAATGTAACACATATTAAATGCAGTAAGGTAACCCAATGTTATCCAATGTAAGAGATAACAGTTACAGTAAAGAAAAACACATTTAGGAGTTTTTCTCTACAAAAACATGTAAAACTTAATTTTATTTTAAATACAATGTATCCTGTCCTATGGGTGTCTAGGGCTTACCCTAGGAGTAACCTAAATGTATTAAAAAGAAAGATTTAGGCCTGGCAAAACATTTATTTTCCGAAAATGGGGCACATTTTGGCCCCAACCTGTGGCACAGCGTTTTCAAATGCATTTGCATCCGAATTGCATTCTTTGTCATTTCAATCTTTTTTTCATCCTGTTTTCATACGTTTCATCAATCCACTTTCTCATTAGTCCCATTTCTATGTCCTCATGCTAGGAAAAAGCCATTTTCAAGATTTCTTATGTTCCTGCGGGGCCATACGAACCTCTCCCAAGAACACGACAAATGCTGAATCCATTTAAAAGCAGTTTATTGAATCCCAATGCATTTCAGACCTCCAAGGGTCTTTCGTCAGGGGAAACCGCTGGTAACTTCCTCTCTCAAACTCAATGCCGAAAAAGAACATACAAAGCGAGCCATGACTTAAGTAATCAGAATAAATTGTGTAAACTAATGGTGAGCTACCCTACAGATATGTTGTCATTAAAACATTTATTTTGCCAGGTTGACATGGTGGTTTTAAAAAAGCACAATAGGCTGCATTGGCAGGCCTGAGGCATGTTTTAAAGTGCTACATAAGTTGGTGGTACAATAAGGGATTTATAGGTACATTTAATATGCCATTGAGGTGTAAGCTAGTAGAAACATGTTTTAGGGAGAAAGCAAAGGCACTTTAGCACTGGTTAACAGTGATAAAGTGCACTACCCAAAAAAACAAATTCAGAAAAGAGGAGGGGTGAAGAAAAAAACTGTGGAGGAAGACGACAGTAAGGATGTCAAGTCTAACAAAATCAAAATAATAAATGGATGAAGCTTGTTACATTAGGGGATTATGTGAGAAATTAGACCAAGCAAAATAAGTAATGAGAACACTGGTCATATGAAAACACAAAAGATACAATATTGACATAGGTTATAAAAAACACAATCTATTTAATGCACAAGTGAATATAGGACATTTACAATATTATAAGGGCCACCCAGGTGAGTAACCCACTTCAACAGTGTCAAAGATAAGATAAAAGGCTAATGAAATGAATATATGTTTGACAGAGGGTACCTAGGGTTGTACGGCATTACGACGCGGGCTTTTACCCCGCATGCCATTACAACGCAGTTTTTACAACGCAAGTTGTTACAACAACTTGCGTTGGGGGGCGCTG
This sequence comes from Lissotriton helveticus, assembly GCF_964261635.1. NCBI lineage: Eukaryota > Metazoa > Chordata > Amphibia > Caudata > Salamandridae > Lissotriton > Lissotriton helveticus. The sequence goes on along the minus strand of NC_136071.1, from coordinate 1,006,050,837 downwards.
AATAGTGGAATAGTTTAATTTTCTATTCCAACTCCAACCCACGTTGACAGTAGGGAAGGTGTTGGATAGAATAATAAACTATTCCCTATCCTACAGCGCCCTCCATGCGCAAGTTGTCGTAACGACTTGCTTTGTAATAGCAGCGTTGTAATAGCAGTGCGGGGTAATGCCCGCGTTGTTATGGATGTTTCCTGTACCTAGTAAAGCCTACCTGTATATTCTACTCTGCTGGTGGGGCAATATTGTGGAGTGAGGGGCAAACTAATAATAAATGCGTAATTAAATGCGTAATGAAAATATTTTGCTCACTATCGGAAAAAGCTCATTCTCAGAAAAAAATACGCTGTAGCACATTTTTGCTCTTGAGGATAAAATAGCAACAATTGACTGAAAAATGCTAATGTTGCAGAAAATAATGTAGCTCCCGATCAGTGTTCAGCTCAAATTTAACTGCTTGTAGATGGCATATCCATTTGGCTTCTGCTTATTTTAGTTGAAGGCTTCTGTCACCACCTCTTGGATCTGATTTAACAAGGTGAAAGTTAAATTGAATAGCAGTATTGTTGAAAGGCCAAGTATGTGTGGTTAAGGGGTATGTTGCATTTTTTTTCTTACATGTCCTTACATTTTTTGGGCGTCTCAAATGCAACTGTTGTGTAGTACTACCTATATATATTTTATTGTAAACACAGTGAATTATATACACTAGGTATGTATTAAGGCAATAAATGAATTGATTTATATTATAGTGGATAGTAATATTGCAGCTGAACTTCTATTTCTTATTGATTTCCAGTGCACAGACTGAACAATTACCATAGATGTAAAAAGCTTTTGGTTGCGTGAGCTAATTGCTTATGCCAGGTTTAAGAGGTGGTAAATAGCTGGGGCTTATATTAACTTCAAGTAAAATACTGTCCATTTAAATACGAACCTCCCATTACACTTTGTGAATTGTTACACAATTTGACAACCATTGGTGTTTTTTTCTTTTCCCTGAAGTTCATTGGTTTGTTCCTCCAGTTGTCTTTTTTTCCTTTTAGAAAAATCCCCCAAATTCAAAAATTGTTCAAAAAAAAAAAAAAGTTCTTTTCAGAAATAACTACTCAGGTTAAAAAAAGAGCTATATTTGTATGATAGTATGTGAAAGTTTAGATGAATGCATGTGTAGTGCATAATTGACTGAAAGAAGGCATTTGTAGTGTATGGTGAATGTATAAGTGCAGAACTATAGGGAAGTGCTGCAGCATGACACTGTAAGCTATTTAGCTGCAGTGTGCTGTGGTACTTCCGAAGCACAGGGATGCAACATATGTAAATAAATATGTTGCAAGTCTATGCTTCCCTCTACACTGCTGCTTAAACTGCAGCCATGTGGTGACACAGGCACCCTTGCACCATGGTGCAAGGATATCTGTATTGTGTGGAGTTTGTTTTTGTGCAAGAAGACACACCTTCCTGCACAAAAACAAAACCAGTGAAGGCATTTTTCTCCTTCAATGTATGTTGTGCATTGTAGCATACATTGAAAGAGAAAAATGGGGAGAAATGAAAATATTTCTCCTTGTTGTGCTTTGCTACACCAATTGGAGGATGGTGCAGCATTCACACACATGTCCATATTTATGATTTTTGATAAATTTGGAGATAGGTCTTGTTCTATGAGTGTTCTGTGCAAACACACACAGCAACATCTATAGAACGCCCTTTCAATACAAAGTGGTATGTATGATGAGGTCGTATTTACATGGAGAAGAAAAGGTACACAGAGTGCCTTTTTCTCTCTTTGTAAATATGAAAGAGTGTCAAGTGCTATAACTATGTTACAAAAAGTGACATATTGTTGGCACAAGATGCTTTTAAATTTGCCCCATAAGTGCATACTTATTAGCAGACTGTTACAATAAGAACATATTGCTAGTTAATTGTATAAGAAATTGAATGAGAGTAACATGAAATAAGCACAGAGTTATGTCTTAAAAAATGCTCAAAGAAGAATGATTGAAATGATTGCAGTACTTTAATAGGTACAATGGGAAATATTAAGAATCAATCAAATCTTTATTTTTCAGGTCACACAATATCCTATGATAGGGAGATTCCAAAACTACATAGGTATAAACTGGGTGTTTTCAAGACTGTATTAATACTTTGTAGCTTCTTGCAGGTCTGCATGCATACTATATAAAGAAATTAACTCATACTAGGGTTAATGGCTAGGCCAATCCTTAACTATATGAGTATTGAGTAACTTCAGTACTGCAAAGAGAGAACAAGATACATTTATAAGTACTTAGGCTTTGGCAAGTGATAGCACATGTTTATAGATTCGTGAAGGGAAGGGATGGGGCCTGATATAACACGTTCAAACACACTCTGAGACGTGTTTTAAGTTGAGACATTTTGGCTCTTTTAATACTGAAAGTCCCTGGGCTCTACTAGCCCACCATGTCTCTCTATTAAATATCATACAGGTGTGTTGCAGAGAGGTGCTCTGAAGCCATGTTCCATTTTATACGTCTCCGTAATGCAACCCTCTGGCACTTTCTGCACATATCTGGTGGGTTAGTTAGCCCCCAGGGACACTCAGTATTCATGTTAACTTCATCCTGTACCTTAAAACGCCCACAGAGCATCTTTTCACATATATCTTCTCTGTCCTTCCTCCCTTTCTTCACCTGTGTGCAAACACAGGCCATTGTGCATTTTAATACTTAGATAAACTTACCTTCACAATAATAGAAATAAAAAACGCAACACATTTTTTTCAGTTGTTTTTTATCATTTACATTTCTGAGAATTTCATATTTTAGAATTAGAATCTGTGAAAGAGAAGAAACAATGCAGTTATAAAATATTATGGCCCACATGCATCATTGAGACATTTTGCACTTCTTAATTTGCGAAAAATAAGGAATCGCAAATTAAGAAGTGCAAAATGGTATGCATCATTATTTTCGGTATTCATTTGTGATTCGGTAAAAATCGCAATTTTTACCGAATTCCAAATAATACCGAATTCTTAAGTTAATTTTCTCAATTCCCATTGATTCCTATGGGCCAAAAGGCCCATAGGAGTCAATGGGAAGGCATTAGCAAATTGCGAGTGGCACTTTGAAAATTTCATGGGTGCAGGGGGGGTCCAAAGGACCCCCCCATGCACCCCTGAAATTTATTTTTCGCATCATGTTTCACACACACATGTCCTGAGGACATGTGTGTGTGAAACATGAATGTTGAAAAAAAAACATTTTCAGCATTTTAAACACTTTTTCCAAATTTACCGAGTGGTTCAAACACTCGGTAAATTTGACACCCTAATTGCGATTTTGCACTTTTCAAAGTAATGATGCATTGTTTTTAAGAAATCGCACATCTGCGACTTCTTAAAAGCAATCGCAATTTTAGAACTCGCAAAAATGTTACGAATTCTAAAATTGCTTCATGCATCCCAAAAAGCACTTTTGGAATCGCAAACGGCCGATTTTAAGGAATCGCACCGTTTGCGACTCCAAAAATGCTTGATGCATGTGGGCCATTATTTTTTACAACACAGCATAATTTTAACTTTTTATAAATTATTTTCTTTGCCTTTTTTGCTGTTCTCAGAATATATTGAATTTCACTAGAAACAATGATTTCAATCGTACTCATCACATCACAGCGTGATCCTCATTAACCATCCAAAAAATACAAATCACAGATATCTTAAATGCTTTCTTCTAATACAAATTTCTTAGTTAAATATTAAAGAACGAAAATATGATACAATGAACTAATATTATTATTAATTTTCATACACTGTAAATAATGTTCTTTAAAAATATATGCTGACAGAATGTGCAAGAAAAGTCCTTAATTCTAATAGATACTTTTCCTCTAGGCCAAATAGTATTCTTGAAATCCTTTGTTTTAAAATTGTCCAATAGTAATCGTATTAATACATATTAATAAATTCCTCAGAGGCCGAATTATGTTCCTAAAACTTTGGCTTTGAAAATATTGGGTAGGAATTTGGTAATTCTTTTGTCACATTTTAAAAAGGCAGTGTAATGTCCAGATGTTGTAGAAGGACCATCATGGAAAATAATTGCTACTGCTACAAAAGTTCTTCATGATATTGATACTTGAGTTGCTACAAAATGTTTGATTAAAGTTTCCAGTGTTCTTCCATCAGCTGTACAACGTTGCATCATTAAAATGATATATTGTTAATATCTTTCTATAAATAATGTTGATATTTCTGATTTGCATTATCTACACTCCATGTTTTGATTTGCTGCTTTAACTAGTTTGTTGAAATACACTGATTGTATGTCTGGTAATGTCAAATATATAAATCTTTCAGTTTCTATGTTAGTGCTACATGTAAACAAACATTTTTCACATTGATGTTCCCATTTATAACAAAGGCCAAAAAGATTTTTAATTTCTATGCCTTCATTTTCCAATACAGTAAGCATATACATTAGAAATTCCTGAGCCTCTTGTTGGATATTTTGCATAAATTGTGTAGAACCAGAACATATATCCAATAGATTACGAATATCAGAAATGCTTTGTATTTTACTTTTATCAGTACTCAATTTTTCATAAACAGAATGCAACAAGGAACACAATCTTTTTTCCCGATTCTCCATAATTTTCTGCTGCAAACTTTCAAGAAAAAATCCAACATTGACCACTACATTAGCATAGCAGTTGACACCTGAACTATTTTCAAAGTGATAACTAACAATCTCTTCAACACTGTCCTTTTTCTTTTTGCTTGCAATCACAACATTATCTTGTTTTTCTCCTTCTATATACCTTTACTACAGATATTATCATACCTTCTTTTTCGACCTACCACACGCTTTACAATCCAGATAAAGTTCTGACTATGGACAAAGCAACACATGCCATACCCTCTTTAAACACAGCACTTCCAATGTTCACCAACGCACTATCTACACTTAAACCATGAGATTTATGAATAGTCACTGCATATGCCAGAGGAACTGGAAACTGTTTTCTACGAACATATAAATCTTTAACAAGCAAAAAACGAACTGAACAACGACCAATTTGTTTCACTTCTTCAATCTGATCAAATTTAATTTTAAAACATTCAATTCCATCTTTATTCTGATAATTAACAAAATCCACAACTTTGCCCATTGCTCCATTAACTAAACCTTTTTCTACATCCAAATTATGCCTTAAAATTACCCGACAGTTTATACATGCATATAGATTCTTTTCTAAACCAGCAGTTTTAGATATAGATTTTTCTAAAGAATCCAATTTTGTTTTCAATTTCTCTGTCAAAATAATAGTGATTCCTTCATGCTCTATTTCATCAATAGCTTCCATTTTTATTATTTCTTCATTTTCCAGCTTCAAAAGTTGTTCATTGAATATAGAACACTGACGTAGTGTTGGCATTAAGCAGTTTACATATTTATTTTCTGCAATCTTCATATATATTTTCTCAGGAACTATATTTTCATTTGGAAACAAATTGGAAAGTAATCATGTCTGCAAAGCTTGTTTGCCTAGTTCTGTCAGTACTACAATTCTTATATCTTGAAGAATAGTTCCACAATCAACATAATTTGCCTGTCGCATATTTGTAATGAGTTCTTTGTATTCAAAACATGACCAAATATTAACATTTCCAACGCTACCCAAAGACTTTCTGGTGTCTTCAGGCGCAAGTGTTTTAAATACTGGTTGTCCTTTTACGGGAGTAAGTTGCACTAGATGTCAAAAAACTATGACATGTTTTCCTACAAATAAGACATCATAGTCTGTTTTAAGAATTTGCTGCATTCTGCTGCACAAAAGCAAGCATTACGTTTGAGACCATACTCACCTCATCAATAATCAGAAGTTTCATTTTCCTAAGCACTCTTGAAACTTCACAGCAAGCTTCTCCAGATGGCTTGTGATATTCCAATTTGTTTTCATGCTCCACAGGTAGCATAAGTAAACGTTGCAATGTAATTCCTTTAATGTTGTGTGCTGCCAACCTAGTTGGAGCAGTTACAACACAAGACAAATGTGAGTCAGTTGTTTTCTTTAGATAACTGGTGATTACTTTAATTAAGAAACTTTTTCCTGTTCCAGCTTGTCCACACACATACATTTGGATAGGTTGAAATGATGTGCATGTGCATACTTTCTTTTCATGAAGTAATCCATGGTCAATCTGTTGTCTCACTTGTTGATTTATTTATTTCTGTTCAACATTTAGTTGTTCTTCCAAGTTTGCTAAGTCCTTAATATCTTCTTGAGCTTGATGCATTGCTCTTTCCACCTCATTCATGGTGATTGCTGCTTCATTTTCAACAATTGGTTGTCCTAGTGGATCTTGACTCAGCGGAGCAGAAGTTTGACTGTCTTGAGAACTGTCTCTAGCAATCTCAGCTGCAATAATAGCTTCTTGATCAATTTCATTGTTCAACATTTTCACATAATTTGCAAACATAGTACATTCTATGGTATCTTTACAAGCATTAAAGGAATCTTCATAGCTCTGAAAATCTCCAAGTAATTCCTATTCTGAACGTGTGCCGCAACTCAGTTTCCTGTGATTAATTACATTTCCTTTCCTTTGTTTCACCAAACATCCTTTGGAACCAATAACTGCATATTTTCCATCATTGATATTTTCTGTAGTATTCCATTTCAAAGTGTCGTTTTGCAGCACTTCATAGAGACATATGTTCTCAAGATGATGACTTCTATTTGGATAATATGTGTCCAACATATTTGTTTTCACAATATCTGTACTTTAGAGATCTTTTTCTGCTAAATATTTGATTTCTTTAACAGATTTAAGTTCCCGATTTCGAGTTGCAGCAAGACCTAGACTCACCCAAATAATTCTTCTAGATTTTGAGTATAGACTTGCAGATGATAACCGATCTGAGCATTCATACGTTCCGATTTCTCGATGAGACAACATCTTCAAGCTGAAACTGTATAATTTCTTACTTAGACTCTTCTCATGAGAAATCACTTCCCAAATTTCTTTCAATTCCGTCTTTTCTGACTTTGTAATGTAGGACGTTAAATATCGAGCAACAGCAATGGAATTGTTCACAACGCACTGAATATCCATGTTAGCATTCCACATGGACAGAATAACCGGATTGTAATCATTTATGTATTTTGACTCTTCGCTTCTTCTCAAATTGTTATGTTATGTTATGTTATTGTGGGGTGGTGGGGAAGCAGACCAGGATGCAGGAGTATCTGGTTCAGTGGGTTTATTGTTAAACAGAGTGATACTATAGTCTTTATGTCAAAACAGTCTCTTAACAAAGGAGGGGCACGCTTCCGGTGCAAAGCCTTCTGGTACTTGTAGTCGACTTCACCACTTCTCTCGTGCTTCTAACAGTGCTGGGGTCTTTATCACCAGGACTGGTGGCGGTCGCTCGCCGATACTCAAAAGGAAAAGAAGAAAACAAATGAGTCCTGTAAGGAGGGGCTCACAGTCTATATCCTTTGACGCAGGAGCTGTGGGGAAGTGAGGGAATCGTCACCTTTACCATCACCAGTGATACGCTTGCACTGCCTTTTACGCCGAGGACGGTCGCGGCTCAAAGACTCCCGCTTTTTTCCCCGCCCTTAGATCCCTCTAGTGCGCGACCCTAAACCGAGGAAATGCGTCCCCGTACCTTGTGGAGCCACGTCCCTCCGGGGCCGTGGCTCAAGTTGTTGCATTGCCAGGTAGGGTCTGGCTGTCCATCTGTGTCATCCTCTCGTTCCATCCTCTGGTTCTCCACTCCAGCTGACGAGTCTGCTACCTCCTCCTCGTGGTGGATTCTGTCCGATGGCAGCACTGAGTACGTTCGGGCAAGCGTCCTCCCGTGGCGTTCTTCGTCCATTGGTCCAGCTGAACACCGGCCTTCCTCGGCGGCTTCCCATTTGAAGTCCTCCGCCCCACGTGACCTCCGTAAGTCTGGAAAGCCCGTCGCCTTAAAGGGCCAGCTCTCCGCAGGCACACTCTGCAAGAACATGAGAGGAGACGGGGAAAGACATTCCGATGTAGGCATTCCGGATTGTATATCCTGCTCTTCCTCACAGTTATTTTAATTTATACAGCGCGCAGCTACTCGGAAGTGTCCCGGCGCTAACAGCAAAAAGGCAGAAGATGCACAATTACCAATTAAAACAGTAGGGTTTTTAATGCTTTCCTAAACAGAAGAGGATCCTGAGTGGCTCTCAAAACCAAGGGCAGCGCATTCCAGGCCAGACAAGCTTTGCGCACAAAGGAGTTCCCCCCTAGTCGCTGGTGCTTAAACTTCGGAGTCTGCATCAGCAGCTGTGAAGACGAAAGCAGCTGTCTCCCTTGTGTATAAAAAGCAAGTCTCTTCTGCAAATAGGTAGGACCGAGACCTTAAAGGGCCTGTTGCACAATTGAGAGCATTTTAAATTTCAGGTGCATTTCGACAGGAAGCCAGTGTAATGACCGTAGAAGAGCCTGGGCACGGTGCCTGGATGACAGCCTCCCTAGGAGTGTGGCAGCCGAGGTTTGAACAACTTGTAGTTTCTTCACAAGGAAACCTGGGCTGCCAACTAGGAGAGGGTTGGCATAATCCAAGCGAGAAAGAATCAGTGCCCGAACAACCGTCTCTCTGGCCGAACTCGGCAAGAAGGGCAAAAACTTTCTCAGACTTCTCAACACACCAAAACAGGTGCCAGCCAGTTTTTTTACATGCGTTACAAAATTCAGATTCTCATCGAACCAAACGGCAAGGTTTTTGGCGGCACCCTTATTCTCAGGCGGGCACGGAAAACCAGGAGGCCAGAATCTCCCTCTGAAATCCGGAGAAAAAGAACCAAACAGCAGTACTTCAGCCTTTCCCTCATTACATTTGAGCTGTGCATTGGCCAGCCAATGAAAGACCGATGACAAACACTGATGGGGTCTCTTAACCGAGTGCTCCTCCTTGCTCCAGGTAAACAGCAGCTGGGTGTCATCGGCGTAAGCCATCACCTTAGCCCCCAGTGACTGCACCAGAGAAATCAGCGGAGTCACGTAGATGTAAAATAACAGCGGGCTAAGTGATGACCCCTGCGGAACCCCAGTGGAAACCCTCATCGGCACCGAGGCACACGGAGCGAGCCAAACCTGCTGCGATCTTCCCTCCAAAAAAGAATTGCAAGGCCGACCCAGAGATTCCTATTTCAGATAGGCGATCAAGGAGCATGGCGTGAGGCACCGTGTCAAACGTCGCCGAGAGATCAAGCATAACCAATGCTGCTCTCCCACTGGCATCAAGACACTCCCGAATCGACTCTGTGACCTCTAGCAGAGCGGATTCCATGCTATAAGAGGCACGGAAGCCAGACTGCGCCGGGTGAAGCACGCCAGCCCCCTCAACAATGTTGGTAAGTTGGAATGTGACTGCTTTCTCACAGACTTTGGCCAGAATAGGCAAAAGTGAGATGGGATGATAGTTTTCTGCGACCAGTGGATCAAGTGATGGTTTTTTGAGTAAAGGAAGGATCAGGGCATGTTTCCAGGCACACAAGCTTCCCGCAATGATTTGTTGACCATAAAATTCACCTCCGAATTGATGGTGTCAGCCACATCCGATAATAGCCGGGCCACACAGGGGTCGTTAGGAGAGCCGGAGTTAAGGGCTTTGAGGATTCAGAGAGAACCAGCAAGGTCAATAGGACAAAATTCTGAGAAAGGGGAGACCGGTTCAGCCCTGGACAGATGCAACGGCAACACAAGGTCGCTGTTTTCTGGGAGAAGACAAACAAGTCTCCTGGATGCTACTTATTTTATCCCTAAAGAATGACGCCAGGGTGTTACACCAGGCCTCCGTGGCAGGAGCAGCCTCCACCTGGGCGCTGGGGGACAGGAAGCTCTGCACCATTGCGAAAAAAAAATTGGGATTGTTATTCGCCCGCTCAATACGAGTGGCGTAATACTGTCCTTTGGCCTCTCCTATCGCCACATAATAAAGTTTTTGTTTGGATCTGAGGATTTTTTTATCAGAAACGTGGTAGCCACCAAGACGCCAAGCCCAATCCGCAGCCTTACAGGAATGCTTCAAAGTCTTCAGCACAGGAGTATACCATGGCTTAGAAGGGGATTCACGCCGCAGCCTTGTCTGAGACTGCCCTGGCCCATTGGCAACAGCGCCAGCAATCCAATTGGCAAATTGCGTTACATTCTCCTCCAAACCACCTGAAAAGGAGGGCCAGTAAGCGTCAAGCGCTGGCCAGGATCCACCTTCGAGCCGGGGGGGAGGGGGGGTCACGGCAGTTTGCCCGCCGAGGAGAGTTGTCCAAATCCCAAGAGAAGAATATGGGAAAGTGGTCTGACCAGCCAACCAGCCGTGGCTTCATCTCTAGTATGGGGAAGTTGGCACAGATGGTGTCCAGCGTATGCCCACCAAAATGTGTGGGCAGGGGTATTTTTGGAGACTTTTTTGTGAGGGTATGTCGCATAGCTGACATAAAACTGTTAACTCTTCCTTTGGATATTGCGGGACGTGGAAAACCAAAACGACATTTGGTATAAAACTTTTCCTTAGACTTGTACTATCATCGACAGTATTTTCCACAACAATGGCTTTGGAATCACAAGACTTGTCTTAAGTTGTTTTCTTCTTTGCTTTTGGGTACAGTGTCATCCGAATCGTTCCGAATTTGGGGGCATCCTTGATCCATATCAGCATATGTATATGAGGAGCACCTCTTGCTTGATACTGCTTTCTCCAAAAGAAATCTACAACTTCTCCAAGAGGAGGATTTTTTTTTTATTGCAGATAAAATACATTGTAGCTTTAAATCTATGATCGAAATACCTGCATATCTTAACTGGATCCAAAGAGCACAATTCTCCGGGTATCTTGTATTCAATATTTTTTATATTGGAATTTGCCTCTCGAAGAAATTCAAGTGAATCATCCCAAGCGTATTCAGCACAGCTTAGGGTAAGGAACCATGTAGGAGTTCCTAACTTCCTTAGCATACATTTAAGTTCTCCATGAGGACGGTACCATTACTCATTAGTGCCACGCTGACATGCCATCAGATTAATCAGCTGAGATTGTCCTTTGCAGAAACATTTTGTAGATGTACTCCTGTTTTCAATTTATGATTGACTACATATGAAAGTCCAGACAAGTCACTTTCAAACAAAAGATGAAATATACATGGGATATGTTAGATCTGGGGGTGTCTAGTTGGCATAGGTAGGTACCAATGTCCAAATAGGGACCCTTGCTTTTAGTCAGGGTAAGGGGGATACACTCTTTAGAAAACCCCTGCTCACCTCCTTGGTAGCTTGGCACAAGCAGACAAGCTTATCAAAGGCAATGAGTAAAGTATTTGTACCAATACTCACAGTAACACAGTGAAAACACCACAAATGGACTCCACACCAGTTTAGAAAAATTAAATACCTTTATCTAAACTACACAAGACCAAAACGACAAACATCCAACATACACAGTTCAAGAATATGATTTTAAAAGAGTTCTAGGGTTTGCGTCAAAATAATCCACAGTTGCGTCACGTTTAGCCCAAAGTACCTGTAGATGCGACAAAAGTTCCAAATGGAAGCTGCAGTTTTGAAAAACAAGCGATGCGTCACTCCTGAGACCCTGGGTAGGCGATTTGACAGCCCTGCTGGGCGCAGCGGGCGTGTTGCGACGGATCCGGTCTGTATGGGGAGGGATGCCTTACCTTGTATGGATTTCGGTGCACAGGTTCGGTAGGAAGCGTCTCGCACAGGCACCATGCGACGATCTTCGGGACGGCGACAATCTTAGGGGCGGCTGCGATGCACAGCATCGTACTTCTCTCGTGGCCCCTCGATGCGATGACTCTGCGACGATGTTCGCAGCAACTTAATACATGCATATAGATTCTTTTCTAAACCAGCAGTTTTAGATATAGATTTTTCTAAAGAATCCAATTTTGTTTTCAATTTCTCTGTCAAAATATTAGTGATTCCTTCATGCTCTATTTCATCAATAGCTTCCATTTTTATTATTTCTTCATTTTCCAGCTTCAAAAGTTGTTCATTGAATATAGAACACTGACGTAGTGTTGGCATTAAGCAGTTTACATATTTATTTTCTGCAATCTTCATATATATTTCCTCAGGAACTATATTTTCATTTGGAAACAAATTGGAAAGTAATCATGTCTGCAAAGCTTGTTTGCCTAGTTCTGTCAGTACTACAATTCTTATATCTTGAAGAATAGTTCCACAATCAACATAATTTGCCTGTCGCATATTTGTAATGAGTTCTTTGTATTCAAAACATGACCAAATATTAACATTTCCAACGCTACCCAAAGACTTTCTGGTGTCTTCAGGCGCAAGTTTTTTAAATACTGGTTGTCCTTTTACGGGAGTAAGTTGCACTAGATGTCAAAAAACTATGACATGTTTTCCTACAAATAAGACATCATAGTCTGTTTTAAGAATTTGCTGCATTCTGCTTCACAAAAGCAAGCATTACGTTTGAGACCATGCTCACCTCATCAACAATCAGAAGTTTCATTTTCCTAAGCACTCTTGAAACTTCACAGCAAGCTTCTCCAGATGGCTTGTGATATTCCAATTTGTTTTCATGCTCCACAGGTAGCATAAGTAAACGTTGCAATGTAATTCCTTTAATGTTGTGTGCTGCCAACCTAGTTGGAGCAGTTACAACACAAGACAAATGTGAGTCAGTTGTTTTCTTTAGATAACTGGTGATTACTTTAATTAAGAAACTTTTTCCTGTTCCAGCTTGTCCACACACATACATTTGGATAGGTTGAAATGATGTGCATGTGCATACTTTCTTTTCATGAAGTAATCCATGGTCAATCTGTTGTCTCACTTGTTGATTTATTTATTTCTGTTCAACATTTAGTTGTTCTTCCAAGTTTGCTAAGTCCTTAATATCTTCTTGAGCTTGATGCATTGCTCTTTCCACCTCATTCATGGCGATTGCTGCTTCATTTTCAACAATTGGTTGTCCTAGTGGATCTTGACTCAGCGGAGCAGAAGTTTGACTGTCTTGAGAACTGTCTCTAGCAATCTCAGCTGCAATAATAGCTTCTTGATCAATTTCATTGTTCAACATTTTCACATAATTTGCAAACATAGTACATTCTATGGTATCTTTACAAGCATTAAAGGAATCTTCATAGCTCTGAAAATCTCCAAGTAATTCCTATTCTGAACGTGTGCCGCAACTCAGTTTCCTGTGATTAATTACATTTCCTTTCCTTTGTTTCACCAAACATCCTTTGGAACCAATAACTGCATATTTTCCATCATTGATATTTTCTGTAGTATTCCATTTAAAAGTGTAGTTTTGCAGCACTTCATAGAGACATATGTTCTCAAGATGATGACTTCTATTTGGATAATATGTGTCCAACATATTTGTTTTCACAATATCTGTACTTTAGAGATCTTTTTCTGCTAAATATTTGATTTCTTTAACAGATTTAAGTTCTCGATTTCGAGTTGCAGCAAGACCTAGACTCACCCAAATAATTCTTCTAGATTTTGAGTATAGACTTGCAGATGATAACCGATCTGAGCATTCATACGTTCCGATTTCTCGATGAGACAACATCTTCAAGCTGAAACTGTATAATTTCTTACTTAGACTCTTCTCATGAGAAATCACTTCCCAAATTTCTTTCAATTCCGTCTTTTCTGACTTTGTAATGTAGGACGTTAAATATCGAGCAACAGCAATGGAATTGTTCACAACGCACTGAATATCCATGTTAGCATTCCACATGGACAGAATAACCGGATTGTAATCATTTATGTATTTTGACTCTTCGCTTCTTCTCAAATTGTTATGTTATGTTATGTTATTGTGGGGTGGTGGGGAAGCAGACCAGGATGCAGGAGTATCTGGTTCAGTGGGTTTATTGTTAAACAGAGTGATACTATAGTCTTTATGTCAAAACAGTCTCTTAACAAAGGAGGGGCACGCTTCCGGTGCAAAGCCTTCTGGTACTTGTAGTCGACTTCACCACTTCTCTCGTGCTTCTAACAGTGCTGCGGTCTTTATCACCAGGACTGGTGGCGGTCGCTCACCGATACTCAAAAGGAAAAGAAGAAAACAAAAGAGTCCTGTAAGGAGGGGCTCACAGTCTATTTCCTTTGACGCAGGAGCTGTGGGGAAGTGAGGGAATCGTCACCTTTACCATCACCAGTGATACACTTGCACTGCCTTTTACGCCGAGGACGGTCGCGGCTCAAAGACTCCCGCTTTTTTCCCCGCCCTTAGATCCCTCTAGTGCGCGACCCTAAACCGAGGAAATGCGTCCCCGTACCTTGTGGAGCCACGTCCCTCCGGGGCCGTGGCTCAAGTTGTTGCGTTGCCAGGTAGGGTCTGGCTGCCCGTCTGTGTCGTCCTCTCGTTCCATCCTCTGGTTCTCCACTCCAGCTGACGAGTCTGCTACCTCCTCCTCGTGGTGGATTCTGTCCGATGGCAGCACTGAGTACGTTCGGGCAAGCGTCCTCCCGTGGCGTTCTTTGTCCATTGGTCAAGCTGAACACCGGCCTTCCTCGGCGGCTTCCCATTTGAAGTCCTCCGCCCCACATGACCTCCGTAAGTCTGGAAAGCCCGTCGCCTTGAAGGGCCAGCTCTCCGCAAGCACACTCTGCAAGAACATGAGAGGAGACGGGGAAAGACATTCCGATGTAGGCATTCCGGATTGTACATCCTGCTCTTCCTCACAGTTATTTTAATTTATACAGCGCGCAGCTACTCGGAAGTGTCCCGGCGCTAACAGCAAAAAGGCAGAAGATGCACAATTACCAATTAAAACAGTAGGGTTTTTAATGCTTTCCTAAACAGAAGAGGATCCTGAGTGGCTCTCAAAGCCAAGGGCAGTGCATTCCAGGCCAGACAAGCTTTGCGCACAAAGGAGTTCCCCCCTAGTCGCTGGTGCTTAAACTTCGGAGTCTGCATCAGCAGCTGTGAAGACGAAAGCAGCTGTCTCCCTTGTGTATAAAAAGCAAGTCTCTTCTGCAAATAGGTAGGACCGAGACCTTAAAGGGCCTGTTGCACAATTGAGAGCATTTTAAATTTCAGGTGCATTTCGACAGGAAGCCAGTGTAATGACCGTAGAAGAGCCTGGGCACGGTGCCTGGATGACAGCCTCCCTAGGAGTGTGGCAGCCGAGGTTTGAACAACTTGTAGTTTCTTCACAAGGAAACCTGGGCTGCCAACTAGGAGGGGGTTGGCATAATCCAAGCGAGAAAGAATCAGTGCCCGAACAACCGTCTCTCTGGCCGAACTCGGCAAGAAGGGCAAAAACTTTCTCAGACTTCTCAACACACCAAAACAGGTGCCAGCCAGTTTTTTTACATGCGTTACAAAATTCAGATTCTCATCGAACCAAACGGCAAGGTTTTTGGCGGCACCCTTATTCTCAGGCGGGCAAGGAAAACCAGGAGGCCAGAATCTCCCTCTGAAATCCGGAGAAAAAGAACCAAACAGCAGTACTTCAGGCTTTCCCTCATTACATTTGAGCTGTGCATTGGCCAGCCAATCAAAGACCGATGACAAACACTGATGGGGTCTCTTAACCGAGTGCTCCTCCTTGCTCCAGGTAAACAGCAGCTGGGTGTCATTGGCGTAAGCCATCACCTTAGCCCCCAGTGACTGCGCCAGAGAAATCAGCGGAGTCACGTAGATGTAAAATAACAGCGGGCTAAGCGATGACCCCTGCGGAACCCCAGTGGAAACCCTCATCGGCACCGAGGCACACGGAGCGAGCCAAACCTGCTGCGATCTTCCCTCCCAAAAAGAATTGCAAGGCCGACCCAGAGATTCCTATTTCAGATAGGCGATCAAGGAGCATGGCGTGAGGCACCATGTCAAACGTCGCCGAGAGATCAAGCATAACCAATGCTGCTCTCCCACTGGCATCAAGACACTCCCGAATCGACTCTGTGACCTCTAGCAGAGCGGATTCCGTGCTATAAGAGGCACAGAAGCCAGACTGCGCCGGATGAAGCACGCCAGCCCCCTCAACAATGTTGGTAAGTTGGAATGTGACTGCTTTCTCACAGACTTTGGCCAGACTAGGCAAAAGTGAGATGGGATGATAGTTTTCTGCGACCAGTGGATCAAGTGATGGTTTTTTGAGTAAAGGAAGGATCAGGGCATGTTTCCAGGCTGTCGGCACACAAGCTTCCCGCAATGATTTGTTGACCATAAAATTCACCTCCGAATTGATGGTGTCAGCCACATCCGATAATAGCCGGGCCACACAGGGGTCGTTAGGAGAGCCGGAGTTAAGGGCTTTGAGGATTCAGAGAGAACCAGCAAGGTCAATAGGACAAAATTTTGAGAAAGGGGAGACCGGTTCAGCCCTGGACAGATGCAACGGCAACACAAGGTCGCTGTTTTCTGGGAGAAGACAAACAAGTCTCCTGGATGCTACTTATTTTATCCCTAAAGAATGACGCCAGGGTGTTACACCAGGCCTCCGTGGCAGGAGCAACCGCCACCTGGGCGCTGGGGGAC
The DNA here is from genome assembly GCF_964261635.1 of Lissotriton helveticus. Lineage (NCBI taxonomy): Eukaryota > Metazoa > Chordata > Amphibia > Caudata > Salamandridae > Lissotriton > Lissotriton helveticus. The sequence continues at coordinate 1,006,034,320 of NC_136071.1, read as the reverse complement.
AGGAAGCTCTGCACCATTGCGAACATTTCTTTGGGATTGTTATTCGCCCGCTCAATACGAGTGGCGTAATACTGTCCTTTGGCCTCTCCTATCGCCACATAATAAAGTTTTTGTTTGGATCTGAGGATGTTTTTATCATAAACGTGGTAGCCACCAAGACGCCAAGCCCTCTCCGCAGCCTTACAGGAATGCTTCAAAGTCTTCAGCGCAGGAGTATACCATGGCTTAGAAGGGGATTCACGCCGCAGCCTTGTCTGAGACTGCCCTGGCCCATTGGCAACAGCGCCAGCAATCCAATTGGCAAATTGCGTTACATTCTCCTCCAAACCACCTGAAAAGGAGGGCCAGTAAGCGTCAAGCGCTGGCCAGGATCCACCTTCGAGCCGGGGGGGGGGGTGGGGGGGGGGGGTTGGGGACGGCAGTTGGCCCGCCGAGGAGAGTTGTCCAAATCCCAAGAGAAGAATATGGGAAAGTGGTCTGACCAGCCAACCAGCCGTGGCTTCATCACTAGTATGGGGAAGTTGGCACAGATGGTGTCCAGCGTATGCCCACCCAAATGTGTGGGCAGGGGTATTTTTGGAGACTTTTTTGTGATGGTATGTCGCATAGCTGACATAAAACTGTTAACTCTTCCTTTGGATATTGCGGGACGTGGAAAACCAAAACGACATTTGGTATAAAACTTTTCCTTAGACTTGTACTATCATCGACAGTATTTTCCACAACAATGGCTTTGGAATCACAAGACTTGTCTTAAGTTGTTTTCTTCTTTGCTTTCGGGTACAGTGTCATCCGAATCGTTCCGAATTTGGGGGCATCCTTGATCCATATCAGCATATGTATATGAGGAGCACCTCTTGCTTGATACTGCTTTCTCCAAAAGAAATCTACAACTTCTCCAAGAGGAGGATTTTTTTTTTATTGCAGATAAAATACATTGTAGCTTTAAATCTATGATTGAAATACCTGCATATCTTAACTGGATCCAAAGAGCACAATTCTCCGGGTATCTTGTATTCAATATTTTTTATATTGGAATTTGCCTCTCGAAGAAATTCAAGTGAATCATCCCAAGCGTATTCAGCACAGCTTAGGGTAAGGAACCATGTAGGAGTTCCTAACTTCCTTAGAATACATTTAAGTTCTCCATGAGGACGGTACCATTACTCATTAGTGCCACGCTGACATGCCATCAGATTATTCAGCTGAGATTGTCCTTTGCAGAAACATTTTGTAGATGTACTCCTGTTTTCAATTTATGATTGACTACATATGAAAGTCCAGACAAGTCACTTTCAAACAAAAGATGAAATAAACATGGGATATGTTAGATCTGGGGGTGTCTAGTTGGCATAGGTAGGTACCAATGTCCAAATAGGGACCCTTGCTTTTAGTCAGGGTAAGGGGGATACACTCTTTAGAAAACCCCTGCTCACCTCCTTGGTAGCTTGGCACAAGCAGACAAGCTTATCAAAGGCAATGTGTAAAGTATTTGTACCAATACTCACAGTAACACAGTGAAAACACCACAAATGGACTCCACACCAGTTTAGAAAAATTAAATACCTTTATCTAAACTACACAAGACCAAAACGACAAACATCCAACATACACAGTTCAAGAATATGATTTTAAAAGAGTTCTAGGGTTTGCGTCAAAATAATCCACAGTTGCGTCACGTTTAGCCCAAAGTACCTGTAGATGCGACAAAAGTTCCAAATGGAAGCTGCAGTTTTGAAAAACAAGCGATGCGTCACTCCTGAGACCCTGGGTAGGCGATTTGACAGCCCTGCTGGGCGCAGCGGGCGTGTTGCGACGGATCCGGTCTGTATGGGGAGGGATGCCTTACCTTGTATGGATTTCGGTGCACAGGTTCGGTAGGAAGCGTCTCGCACAGGCACCATGCGACGATCTTCGGGACGGCGACAATCTTAGGGGCGGCTGCGATGCACAGCATCGTACTTCTCTCGTGGCCCCTCGATGCGATGACTCTGCGACGATGTTCGCAGCAACTTAATGTGGTCCGTAATGTGGTCCGTAAGCAAGCAGTGCGACAATCTCACCCAGCGACGACAGGCTCTACGACGATACTCGCAGCAACAGGAATGTTCCCGCACCGGGGCGATGTGTTCCGCAAGTGAACAATGCATTGGTTCTTGCAGTGGCAACAGGCGATGCGACGATCTCTATCTTCGCGGCGGCGGGAATTTCCTCGCACTGTCGGGGATGCGCTCTGCAAGCGAGCGATGCTTGAAAATTGCAGATCTTCTGCTTTTCTTCTTGTCCTGCTCCCCAAACAGCAGGCACAACTTCCAGAGGCCCCACAACTGGATCAAGCACTCTAGGAAGGGCAGAACTCCTACAGCAGAGTTCACGGGAAGCTGGGGGTGAAGTCCTTTTGTTCCTGTGACTTCTTAAGAGGAGGCCAGCTCTCCTCAGGCCCATGGAGATCTCTTCAAGCAAGGGGACACAGCACACAAAAAAAGTCCTTCCCCTCTCCTTGGCAGAGGTTCCTCTTTAGTCTTCTAGCTTTCTCCTTGGCAGAGTTTCCTTCTTGATCCCAGGATGATATTGATATCAGGGTTCCAATATTTATACCCCAAAATCCTTTGTCCTCTGAGGGCAGAGGGGCCTTTGCCCAGTCTAAACCAGTTCTGGAGCACTCTGTTTACATGACTCCGTCTTTCCTTTCACAGTGCAGAGCAGAAACATCAAACGCCCCACAGGAGGTGGAACCAGCATTGTGGAGAGAAAGCACAGCCCTGGAGCACTTTGCTGACATGATTCCTTCTCTCCTTTCACAGTGCTGTGCAGAGACATCAGCCGCACCACAGGGGGTAGAGCAAGCCCTGTGGGGGGCAGGCACAGTCCTATTTAGGTCCCAGGTGCAACTCCTACCTCCCATTTAGATGCAGATCTCTCTATTGACCACTGGGCGGACTCACGCTGTCTCCTGGAATCCCCCAGCCCTGTTACTAAAACCCCAGACAAGGAATACACAACCTAGCAGAGGCAGGTTTGGATAGTTAGACAAGAAAATACCTACTTTCTAAAAGTAGTATTTTCAAACACAGAATGTTAAAATCAACTTCACTAAAATATGTACTTTATCATTCTGAGTTCAGGCATACTAAACTCGAATTTCTACCATGTTCCCTGAGTCAGTAAGGATTATAAGATGTAATAATCTAACTGCCCATTCTGGCCTATGGAGAATAGGTAGCCTTGCAATAGTGAAAAACAAAAATGGCTGTAATTCCCTATTAGGACATGCCACACACACCAGGGCATGTCCTACCTTATACGTACAATGCACCCTGCCCTTGGGCCTACCATAGGGGTGTCTGATATGAAAAAAGGGAAGGTTTAGGGACTGGCAAGTGGGTGCACTTACTAAGTCAACATGGCATTCCCAGACTGCACACAGGCAATGGCAGGCCTAAGACACATTTTACAAGGCTGCTTCTGTGGGTGGCACAGCCATTGCTGCAAGCCCACCAGCAGCATTTGGTTTTACATGCCCTGGGCACACTCAGTACACTGTACTAGGGTCTGACAAGTAAACCAAACACACCAATCATGGAATCACTAATCCATACATCAATTTACAATAGGGAGAGTATATGTGCTTTAGCACTGATCAGCAGTGGTAAAGTGCCCAGAGTGCTATTGCCAACAACCACACACAGGTCAGGAAAAACAAGGGAGCAAAACGTTTGGGGATAACCCTGCAAAAAGGGCCATTTCCAACACAAACCCCTTCCAGCCTAAGGCCAGGGTAGACCAAACGATACCTCAATGGGATTTCATGCTTAGGGCAATAGAACACGGAAACTGGCCTAAACAGCAGGGCACTATTCCTGTTCTACACCTTCCTGAACCCAGTTGGATCACTCTAACCATACTCTCAGGGTCCACCAAGGCAACCCATGGGGACCCCTTCTCCTCACCTATGGACACCATCTGTGCAGCACCTAAACTTAACCTGCTCACAGGTGTGTCCCAACAGACAAACAGCAAGCCACAGTGGCCACTGACATTGGCCAGGGATGAGACCCAGGCCTTATGCCTCTCAGGGCTCTCAAACCTCTTTGTCGTCTGAGGGTGGGGGGTAGTAGCCCCAGGTGCTTGGCACCCTTTGTCCACTCTTCCTCCGGTCAGGTCTGAAATCCTTGCACTGACCCGCAATGTCCGGGGTCTGTATCCGACAGCTGGACAGGAGGCTGTAGTGGGCTACACCACACCCCGTCCTCCCCTTCCTTGGGGGGTCTGTACCCTCCCACCTGGAGCAGTACCACCTTCTAGAATAGTCAGGGCACCTGTGGCAGGTGTCCTGCGCCATTCGCCCACCAGTTCAGGGGTTCTATTCTGCAACTGGGATTCCAGATCAGGGGGAGACCTGGCCCTCCAACCTAGAGTCTAAATCCTCCAGGTCAGGCAATACCTGAACCTGGCTTCCCCACCCAGGGACCAACCCTTGTGGTTGAACACTTGCCTGAAACACCAGGACTTCTGAGGACTCACACAGTACAAACCTTGCCAACACAACGGTGGGGCCCGGTCCACCTCCCGGGTGTGACTCCTGCCCCCCTTCCAGGGGCAACCCTGTCCACCAGGACAACCAGCCACAGGGGCCACTGACAGCTGTCAGTGATGAGAGCCAGGCCTCATGACTGTCAGGCCACTCTAACCTCTGTGGCGTCAGAGAGTGGGGGCAGTAGCCCAAGGTGCCTGGCACCTTTCCTCCACTCTCCCTCTTGCCAAGTCAGGTAGGGCATCTTGACACTGGCCCGCCAGCCCAGGGTCTGTACCCTCAGGATGACCAGAGGTCGTGGGTGAGGCTCTCCTCCCCTACCTTTCCTTCTGGGGTCCTGCCCTCTCCTCCCAGGAGACTCACCCTCAGAACACAACTCTCCCACCAGTTCAGGACCTCTCTCCAGCAACTGGTCTCCCAACCTAGGGTCTAAACCCTCAGGTTGCCCCGGGGTCAGAGGCGAGGGCTCACTCCCTACGCACCCCCCCCAATTGGGGTGGTAGCCCTGGAAGCAAAACCAGTCAGGACACTGCTTATAGATATCCTTCCCTCCAGGTCAGGCAGATCTTGAACCTGGCCTCCCAACCCAGGGACCAGTACCTGTGGTTGTGCACTTGCCCGGCACACCAGAACTTCATTGGGAGCACATATGTCCCCCAGAGGGTGACACACAACTCAGGTGTCATGTGATAGTCTGCCTGGTGCAGATCTCCCGACCCCTGTCCATCTGACAGCATGGGAAGATCCCCCAGGACAGAAGTGAGGTCACCAGGGTCACTCACCAGTGACTCAGCACTTCTGGATGGCCCCTGACCCATTGGTTCTCCCAGTGGGAACTCCTTTCCCCTCTTACCTCTCAGACTGGACTTCTGCACCCTCCCAACTGGAGTGGCACTGCCAGACACCAGAACTGATGGAGGCCTGGTTACAGGCACTCCCCGTTCACCAGACACTAGGAGATCCTCCTCAAGTGGCCTACTAGAGCCGTCTAGGCCCCCAACCTGGTGTTCCCTTAAGGAACCCTCCAGGCCCTGAGACTGGGTTTCGGGCACTTTGGGACACACAGTCCCACACTCAATCCTTCTCCGCTGAGACAGGACGTGAACCCCTACACCGCTTCCACTACACTGGGACCTAACTGGGCTACACTGAACCTCTTTCACCTCACAGGTCTGGAAGATATCTGGGCCATTCCTTTTGGGATCACTCCCCAATGCCTCTTCAGACTCTCTGGAATCCAACAAGAGGTCTGCCTCCAATGCAAGCTCTCTGGAATCAGAGAACTCACACTCCACCGGGTGTTGGCATAGCTCTGGAAAACAGGGAGTTAAAATATGCTCTCCAACAAATTAATCACACAGCCACACACCATTGTTAACCAAGCTACTCTTTGCCTCACCCTCCAGTGCCTTGCATAGGTACCCCACACCACTCTCCTGAGACTGGCAAGACAGTATCTGACTGTCTCTGTCACACAACCCACACTCTTCTGGGCGGTCTTCAGACTCACACCCCAAGGTTTCTACCATGGGGGAACCCCTCTCCCTGCACCTCTCATCTAGAGTCAGTAGGGCATCCCTCCCATCACTCGGAATATGATCCCATGTGTCAGTCCCCCAATCTACTTCAGGGACACTGCACACCACTGGAGCTACCTCATAAACCTGAACCCTCTAGTGTATGTCAACCCCCTCCCTCAAGTCAGGTGCCACATCTCTGGGTGTTTGTACCTTTCTCTCAGCACTAGAAACTACAATCTTGCTGCCACCATCTGCGCTAGACTCCACCTCAAACTCAGCAAAGCTCACCTCTTGAGCTACACAGTTTTCTTCTTTCTGGGCTACGGCCCACCAGATCCCAGCCTTCCTGAACCCAGTTGGATCACTCTAACCATACTCTCAGGGTCCACCAAGGCAACCCATGGGGAACCCTTCTCCTCACCTATGGACACCATCTGTGCAGCACCTAAACTTAACCTGCTCACAGGTGTGTCCCAACAGACAGACAGCAAGCCACAGTGGCCACTGACATTGGCCAGGGATGAGACCCAGGCCTTATGTCTCTCAGTGCTCTCAAACCTCTTTGTCGTCTGAGGGTGGGGGTAGTAGCCCCAGGTGCTTGGCACCCTTTGTCCACTCTTCCTCCGGTCGGTTCTGAAATCCTGGCACTGACCCGCAATGTCCGGGGTCTGTATCCGACAGCTGGACAGGAGGCTGTAGTGGGCTACACCACACCCCGTCCTCCCCTTCCTTGGGGGGTCTGTACCCTCCCACCTGGAGCAGTACCACCTTCTAGAATAGTCAGGGCACCTGTGGCAGGTGTCCTGCGCCATTCGCCCACCAGTTCAGGGGTTCTATTCTGCAACTGGGATTCCAGATCAGGGGGGACACCCGAGACCTGGCCCTCCAACCTAGAGTCTAAATCCTCCAGGTCAGGCAACACCTGAACCTGGCTTCCCCACCCAGGGACCAACCCTTGTGGTTGAACACTTGCATGAAACACCAGGACTTCTGAGGACTCACACAGTACAAACCTTGCCAACACAATGGTGGGGCTCGGTCCACCTCCCGGGTGTGACTCCTGCCCCTCTTCCAGGGGCAACCCTGTCCACCAGGACAACCAGCCACAGGGGCCACTGACAGCTGTCAGTGATGAGAGCCAGGCCTCATGACTGTCAGGCCACTCTAACCTCTGTGGCGTCAGAGAGTGGGGGCAGTAGCCCAAGGTGCCTGGCACCTTTCCTCCACTCTCCCTCTTGCCAAGTCAGGTAGGGCATCTTGACACTGGCCCGCCAGCCCAGGGTCTGTACCCTCAGGATGACCAGAGGTCGTGGGTGAGGCTCTCCTCCCCTACCTTTCCTTCTGGGGTCCTGCCCTCTCCTCCCAGGAGACTCACCCTCAGAACACAACTCTGACACCAGTTCAGGACCTCTCTCCAGCAACTGGTCTCCCAACCAAGGGTCTAAACCCTCAGATTGCCCCGGGGTCAGAGGCGAGGGCTCACTCCCTATGCACCCCCCCCCCCCCCCAATTGGGGTGGTACCCCTGGAAGCAAAACCAGTCAGGACACTGCTTACAGATATCCTTCCCTCCAGGTCAGGCAGATCTTGAACCTGGCCTCCCAACCCAGGGACCAGTACCTGTGGTTGTGCACTTGCCCGGCACACCAGAACTTCATTGGGAGCACATATGTCCCCCAGAGGGTGACACACAACTCAGGTGTCATGTGATAGTCTGCCTGGTGCAGATCTCCCGACCCCTGTCCATCTGACAGCATGGGAAGATCCCCCAGGACAGAAGTGAGGTCACCAGGGTCACTCACCAGTGACTCAGCACTTCTGGATGGCCCCTGACCCATTGGTTCTCCCAGTGGGAACTCCTTTCCCCTCTTACCTCTCAGACTGGACTTCTGCACCCTCCCAACTGGAGTGGCACTGCCAGACACCAGAACTGATGGAGGCCTGGTTACAGGCACTCCCCGTTCACCAGACACTAGGAGATCCTCCTCAAGTGGCCTACTAGCGCCGTCTAGGCCCCCAACCTGGTGTTCCCTTAAGGAACCCTCCAGGCCCTGAGACTGGGTTTCGGGCACTTTGGGACACACAGTCCCACACTCAATCCTTCTCCGCTGAGACAGGACGTGAACCCCTACACCGCTTCCACTACACTGGGACCTAACTGGGCTACACTGAACCTCTTTCACCTCACAGGTCTGGAAGATATCTGGGCCATTCCTTTTGGGATCACTCCCCAATGCCTCTTCAGACTCTCTGGAATCCAACAAGAGGTCTGCCTCCAATGCAAGCTCTCTGGAATCAGAGAACTCACACTCCACCGGGTGTTGGCATAGCTCTGGAAAACAGGGAGTTAAAATATGCTCTCCAACAAATTAATCACACAGCCACACACCATTGTTAACCAAGCTACTCTTTGCCTCACCCTCCAGTGCCTTGCATAGGTACCCCACACCACTCTCCTGAGACTGGCAAGACAGTATCTGACTGTCTCTGTCACACAACCCACACTCTTCTGGGCGGTCTTCAGACTCACACCCCAAGGTTTCTACCATGGGGGAACCCCTCTCCCTGCACCTCTCATCTAGAGTCAGTAGGGCATCCCTCCCATCACTCGGAATATGATCCCATGTGTCAGTCCCCCAATCTACTTCAGGGACACTGCACACCACTGGAGCTACCTCATAAACCTGAACCCCCTAGTGTATGTCAACCCCCTCCCTCAAGTCAGGTGCCACATCTCTGGGTGTTTGTACCTTTCTCTCAGCACTAGAAACTACAATCTTGCTGCCACCATCTGCTCTAGACTCCACCTCAAACTCAGCAAAGCTCACCTCTTGAGCTACACAGTTTTCTTCTTTCTGGGCGACGGCCCACCAGATCCCAGCCTTCCTGAACCCAGTTGGATCACTCTAACCATACTCTCAGGGTCCACCAAGGCAACCCATGGGGAACCCTTCTCCTCACCTATGGACACCATCTGTGCAGCACCTAAACTTAACCTGCTCACAGGTGTGTCCCAACAGACAGACAGCAAGCCACAGTGGCCACTGACATTGGCCAGGGATGAGACCCAGGCCTTATGTCTCTCAGTGCTCTCAAACCTCTTTGTCGTCTGAGGGTGGGGGGTAGTAGCCCCAGGTGCTTGGCACCCTTTGTCCACTCTTCCTCCGGTCGGTTCTGAAATCCTGGCACTGACCCGCAATGTCCGGGGTCTGTATCCGACAGCTGGACAGGAGGCTGTAGTGGGCTACACCACACCCCGTCCTCCCCTTCCTTGGGGGGTCTGTACCCTCCCACCTGGAGCAGTACCACCTTCTAGAATAGTCAGGGCACCTGTGGCAGGTGTCCTGCGCCATTCGCCCACCAGTTCAGGGGTTCTATTCTGCAACTGGGATTCCAGATCAGGGGGGACACCCGAGACCTGGCCCTCCAACCTAGAGTCTAAATCCTCCAGGTCAGGCAACACCTGAACCTGGCTTCCCCACCCAGGGACCAACCCTTGTGGTTGAACACTTGCATGAAACACCAGGACTTCTGAGGACTCACACAGTACAAACCTTGCCAACACAATGGTGGGGCCCGGTCCACCTCCCGGGTGTGACTCCTGCCCCCCTTCCTGGGGCAACCCTGTCCACCAGGACAACCAGCCACAGGAGCCACTGACAGCTGTCAGTGATGAGAGCCAGGCCTCATGACTGTCAGGCCACTCTAACCTCTGTGGCGTCAGAGAGTGGGGGCAGTAGCCCAAGGTGCCTGGCACCTTTCCTCCACTCTCCCTCTTGCCAAGTCAGGTAGGGCATCTTGACACTGGCCCGCCAGCCCAGGGTCTGTACCCTCAGGATGACCAGAGGTCGTGGGTGAGGCTCTCCTCCCCTACCTTTCCTTCTGGGGTCCTGCCCTCTCCTCCCAGGAGACTCACCCTCAGAACACAACTCTGCCACCAGTTCAGGACCTCTCTCCAGCAACTGGTCTCCCAACCTAGGGTCTAAACCCTCAGGTTGCCCCGGGGTCAGAGGCGAGGGCTCACTCCCTATGCACCCCCCCCCCCAATTGGGGTGGTACCCCTGGAAGCAAAACCAGTCAGGACACTGCTTACAGATATCCTTCCCTCCAGGTCAGGCAGATCTTGAACCTGGCCTCCCAACCCAGGGACCAGTACCTGTGGTTGTGCACTTGCCCGGCACACCAGAACTTCATTGGGAGCACATATGTCCCCCAGAGGGTGACACACAACTCAGGTGTCATGTGATAGTCTGCCTGGTGCAGATCTCCTGACCCCTGTCCATCTAACAGCGTGGGAAGATCCCCCAGGACAGAAGTGAGGTCCCCAGGGTCACTCACCAGTGACTCAGCACTTCTGGATGGCCGCTGGCCCACTGGTTCTCCCAGTGGGGACTCCTTTCCCCTCTTACCCCTCAGACTGGACTTCTGCACCCTCCCAACTGGAGTGGCACTGCCAGACACCAGAACTGATGGAGGCCTGGTTACAGGCACTCCCCGTTCACCAGACACTAGGAGATCCTCCTCAAGTGGCCTACTAGCGCCGTCTAGGCCCCCAACCTGGTGTTCCCTTAAGGAACCCTCCAGGCCCTGAGACTGGGTTTCGGGCACCTTGGGACACACAGTCCCACACTCAATCCTTCTCCGCTGAGACAGGACGTGAATCCCTACACCCCTTCCACTACACTGGGACCTAACTGGGCTACACTGAACCTCTTTCACCTCACAGGTCTGGAAGATATCTGGGCCACTCCTTTTGGGATCACTCCCCAATGCCTCTTCAGACTCTCTGGAATCCAACAAGAGGTCTGCCTCCAATGCAAGCTCTCTGGAATCAGAGAACTCACACTCCACCGGGTGTTGGCATAGCTCTGGAAAACAGGGAGTTAAAATATGCTCTCCAACAAATGAATCACACAGCCACAAACCATTGTTAACCAAGCTACGCTTTGCCTCACCCTCCAGTGCCTTGCATAGGTACCCCACACCACTCTCCTGAGACTGGCAAGACAGTATCTGACTGTCTCTGTCACACAACCCACACTCTTCTGGGCGGTCTTCAGACTCACACACCAAGGTTTCTACCATGGGGGAACCCCTCTCCCTACACCTCTCATCTAGAGTCAGTAGGGCATCCCTCCCATCACTAGGAATATGATCCCATGTGTCAGTCCCCCAATCTACTTGATGGACACTGCACACCACTGGAGCTACCTCATAAACCTGAACCCCCTAGTGTATGTCAACCCCCTCCCTCAAGTCAGGTGCCACATCTCTGGGTGTTTGTACCTTTCTCTCAGCACTAGAAACTACAATCTTGCTGCCACCATCTGCGCTAGACTCCACCTCAAACTCAGCAAAGCTCACCTCTTGAGCTACACAGTTTTCTTCTTTCTGGGCTACGGCCCACCAGATCCCAGCCTTCTTGATTTCCCGGTCTAATTCTCTGTTCCTTTGCTCAGCAGCAAGGAGCCACTCACTTTACTCGCCCTCACTGTCATAGAAATCCTCCTCCTCAGAATCGTCTGTTAGTGTTGCTTGCCAAATTCTGACCTCATAGGAATACAGACGTGACTCAGGATCCCTCCTTGTGGACCCTCTCTCCACGGGCAGCCCCCTCTCTTCGCAAAAGGCTTTTATTTCCTCCACTGCGTAGACATACAGGTGGAAGAAGTTGACTTCCATTTTGGCAAGACTTCACAGGTGCAACACTAGCCAGAGCCTCAGTATCCAAAAAAGAATACTTCCAGGAGGACACCATTGAACCTACTCAATTGGTATTGCCATTTCTTATGACGCTCACCATTCATGGCTTGAAGGAGCTGCTCATCCGCAGCGGTGTTGTCTTGCGATCAGAGCAGACCGCTATACATCCATATGAAAGGCTTGACAAATTGAGGCACCGCACGTGGTCATGTTTCCACCTTTTTTTTTTTTTTTTTTTTTTTCAAAAACCTTTATTTGAGCAAGCATAGAAAAATACAAGGATGGGCCTACAACCTCACGGGCTGGCCGCTAATAAAAAGGCACAAAGCATGAATCAGAAATGTACTCCCGTGGTCAGGCACAAATCAAGTACCAAGCATTACTCCCAACATATCACAGAGCATCTTGAGTTTTTATTTTATACAAAAAGAAAAACAAACACTAACAAGGCGAATGCACAGTAATCAAGGTCAGCCCAAAGAACGGAGGGGATGGTCTACAATCAGGAGAACATACCAAGAGCCCTGAGGCTCTAACAAAGTCGGGGGGGGGGGAGCAGCGGGGAGAATCGGAAATTCACAAAACAGTATGAAAAGGTTCCGGGAACGCTCGCCTAGGGAGATAGGACAACATCAGTAGTGCCTACAAGGGGAGGGGTACAGAGATCCCCACGATACTCATTCCACTGGCCCCAAATCCTCGTCCACGCCCTGGGTCTGCCCCTGGCCACATATACAGTCTTCTCACGAAACATGGACCAGTCCATGTTGTCCTCCCATTTCAAAACCTCAGGGGGCCTGGATGCGCCCCAGAGTTGCGCAATGTCCCGTTTCGCAATCATGTAACCCAAGGTAGCCCATCTGGTCTGGGCTACAGAGTAGTCAGTGGGCTCCCACACATTCAACAGACACCGTCGTGGCTCCGGCCGCAGGTCAACACCAGTCACAGCAATCATCACCTCAAGCACAGCAGTCCAGTAAGCCGCCACAACCGGGCACTCCCAAAGAATGTGTAAAAAAGTAGCACTCGACCCACAACCACGCTTACATAACCCATCCAGGGAAAAGCCCATCGTCACCAGACGCGGACCAGTGACATATACTCGATGAAGGATTTTAAGTTGAACCAAACGGAGATGGGCAGGAATGGCTACCTCCTTGGGAGAGGAGAGCGCCGATTGCCAATCCTCGTCGTCCAGTTCCAACCCATCGCCGACCCAAACCTCCCGAAGTCGGACCAATAAGTCCGCCCGAGTATTGATCAGCTTCTTATAGATCAGGGAAATAGTGCTATCAGGCAGGTGGCCATCAAGGACACGATCCTCGAGAGGGGAAGACTCGGGCAGGGCCTCGTCAGGAGTCAAGACTGAGGCGAATGCGTGTCGGACCTGCAGATAACGAAAAAATTCCCTACCATTCAAACCGTATTCCGCCTGGAGGGCCTGGAACGACTTCACACTACCTTTCGACCACACATCACCCACCTTACATATCCCAATCATATCCCAGCGGTCAAAGCCCTTAGTAGACCAGAGACACCCCAAACGTTCCGAGGCATAAAGCGGCGTCGCCAGTGTCAGTCGATCCCCCCAGCCCAAACTCACATTCGCGGCTCGCCACACAGTTGCTGCAATCCTGGACGGGCCCACAAGATGGCGCCCGGCTGATCGAGAATAAAGCACTCTATTAAAGTCCCCACCCGGCAGCTGGAGTCTATCCATCTCGAATGCAGGATTTCGATCCGGTGAAAACATCACGTGATTAATAGCAGACAACTGGGAAGCCCAATAATATCGCTTGATATCGGGGAGCGCCATGCCCCCGTCGTACCAGGGGATGGTGAGCTTCGCGAGGGCAATACGTGGACGCCCGTCCCAAATCAGTTGCCTTTGAAGACTCTCGATCTCTCGGAAATAGGTCTTGGGGATATCGTCATAGGAATTCTGGAGCGCGTAGAGGAACCGCGGCAAGGACATCATTTTAAACAGAGCCGCCCTGCCCAGAGGAGACAAAGGAAGCTTACGCCAACGGGCCACGTCCAGTCGCAATCTAAGCAACGGGGGGAGGAGATTCCGCTCAAATCGGAGCGAGGGGTCCAGCGTAATGAAGATCCCTAAATATTTGAAGCCAGACTGGACCACCTGGATAGGAAGTCTGCTAGGCAATGGGGGTAAAACACCCGAGAGAACATACACGCAGGACTTGGCCCAGTTAATAACGAGGCCCGAGTTGGCACCAAACGAAGTGAGAACATCAAATAAAACAGTCAAAGATTTACGCGGGGAGGTGAGATATAAAAGAATGTCGTCCGCGTAAAGCGAGACGCGGTCCTCAAAGTCCGGTGACCAGCGAATCCCCTTGAGCGAAGGCTCCCATCGAAGCCAGGCAGCTAATGGTTCCAAGGCGAGTGCAAAAAGCAACGGAGACAAGGGGCAGCCCTGACGGGTACCCCTGCCAAGGGTGAAAGGGGTCGAAACTCTACCATTTACCACTACTTGCGCCAGAGGTTCAGCGTATAATAACTTGATCCAACCAATAAACTCAGGCCCAAAACCAAATTTCTCAAGAGCCGCCCAAAGATAAGGCCATTCCACAGTGTCAAAAGCCATTGAGGCATCCAACGATGCCAAAATGGCCGGCTCCGTCAGAAGCCCCGCCCTCGCAATCGCACCGTGGAGACGACGAAGGTTAAGAGCCGTGTTGCGATGCGGGATAAATCCGGACTAATCCGGATGGACCAAGCCACCAATGACCGACAGGAGGCGGGACGCCAGAAGTTTCGCCAATACCTTGGGCTCAACATTCAGCAGGGATATGGGCCTATAGGATGAACAAAGGTCCCGCGGTTTACCATCCTTAGGGATGACAACTATCGTGGCTAGTCGCTGATCATATGGGAGAATACCCCGTTCCCGGGACTCCAGAAACATGGCGCGAAGATATGGCGCCACTCTGTCGGGACGCAACTTGTACAGTTCGATTGGCAACCCGTTCGGGCCCAATGCTTTGCCCGAACGGAGTGAACGGATGGCAGTAGCTATCTCATCAACAGTAAAGGGGGAATCCAACGCTACACGATCCAAGTCGGAGATACTGGGCAGAGCAATATCACGCAATAGAAGGCGAGAGTCAGCCACATCCCTCACAGACACAGGGGTATATACCACACGGAAATACTCAGCAAAACAGTCAACTATTCCAATCGGGTCCGTCACACTCTCACCACTCGAGGATTGAATCACGGGCACCACACGATTAGCTCTCTCCTTCTTATCCAGCCATGCCAGCAATTTACCCGCTTTGTCCCCCACATCATACAAACGACCCTGTTGCTCCCGAAACATCACTTTAGCAGCATCCGTGACCATAGATTTATAGGCAAATTGTTTCAGACCCAGGGCGTGGAGTTTCGCAGACGTGACACCAGATTCCAAAGCATCCTCCAATGCAGAGATCTCCCCCTCAAGGTCCACCACCTCCCTATTCCTCGCCCTCTTAGCTTCAACAATAAGGGAGAGGGCCTGCCCACGAATCACCGTCTTAAAGGCCTCCCACAGGGACACAGCTGAGGAAACCGACCCCTCGTTATCCAGAAAATATGCGTCCAAAGACTGAAGCAAAAGGCTGCGGGTCTCGGGGGAGGTAAGGTACCACGGATTGATGGGAGCCACCCGGCCCACTGTCTCCACTCCAACCTCAAAACGGAGCCAGAGCGGAGAGTGGTCAGAAATACCCCTGGGTAGGTGTACAATCTCACGCACCGCTGGCGACTGAGCCGCAGGCATCAGAAAATAATCCAGCCTAGACAGACTCCCATGGGCCCCAGAGTGAAAGGTGTATTGAAGCTGAGTAGGATGTAAAAGCCTCCAGCAATCCACCAGGCCAAAGGTATCCAAAAACCCACCCAACCACTGTTGGGCCGCAGGAGTATCTCTAGGGGGGTGGCGATCGTGGAGACCGGAGATCACCGAATTAAAATCACCAGCCAGAAAGAGAGTACTATCAGGGAGGTCCAACAACACACGGCCCAAATCGGAAAAGGTAGAAGTTTGCAAACCGGGGGGCACGTAAACAGTAAAGAGGGAGAGGGCACGACCCTCATAGCGACCCACAAGGACAGCATATCGCCCTCGATCATCCTGAATCACATCATCAATAGCTAGGGGGAGGGAAGCCCGAACAAGGATACCCACACCCCTAGAACCCGAGGTGAACCCTGAATGTGCCACGAGGCGATATCCCCACCTATTCATCGCATGACAAACATTGCCTACCAAATGAGTCTCCTGCAGGAAAACAATATCAGGAGATAAACGTCGTATACATTTCAACACCACACTCCGTTTGATACGATCACCCAGACCGTTAACGTTCCACGAAACAAATCTCAACCCGCTACCCCCCATCCCACCCAGTAAAGCCAAAACCCCCCACCAATGAGCAGGACACAAGAAACATCTTCAAATACAGGATAAAGTCGCCTTGAAAATAGAACACACAAACAACGAACTTCCCAACCGCCCACCCCCCAAATAACAACAAAACACCCCCCACCCTGCACCCCTGCAAAAAGCTAAAAAGCCACCCCAACCTGCAGTGTGCCTGTCGCCCAAGAACCCCTATTCTACACAAAGACCCCGGAGGAGGAAAGGCTCCGTCCCACCCGCTACCCCGATCAAGACCAATAACGAGAAAAAATCATACATCAAATCACATAAGCAGTAGAGGAACGGAGGCATACACTCCTGGAAAGAGTTATTCAAAACAAGGCACCAGGCAAAGACGAAATGTTCAGCTCTCTACACCACCTTCAGCACCGCCCGGGTGGGCATCGGACTCAGACTCAGGAGGTTGGCCAGGCAAGGAGTCCAGCCAGTCATTCACATCATCCGGCCGATCAAAGAAGAAAGTTCGGTCATTGTACTCAACCCGCAGCCTGGTTGGAAAAAGCATAGCGTAGCGCATCCCCATGTCCCTAAGACGCTTCTTAGCACCACGAAATCCCATCCGCTGCTTCTGGACCTGTTGGGAAAAGTCCGGATAAAAGTTCACCGTGGCATTCTCAAAGGCCACCGGGCCCTTCACCCGTGAGGCCTGCAGGATAGCGTCCCGATCCCTATAGTGGAAAAGTTTTGCGACAATAGGTCTCGGCGGGGCACCTGGCTTACCCTGGCCCCCCGGAACACGATGTGCACGCTCCACTGTGAAAAATGTACTAAGGCCAGATGGAGAAAGGTGGTTTAGGATCAGGTCTTCAACCAGGAGATCAACCGAATGGGGTTCTGGATTCTCCGGAACACCAACCACGCGAACATTACAGCGACGTGCCCTGTTCTCAAAATCGTCCAAGCGCCGGGCCATGAAGTCGTTCACCCTACGGAGATTGCCAATCTCCGTCTGTATCTCAGAGACGTCCGCCGTGAGGCTGTATGACTTGATGTCCAATGACTTCACCTTCTCATTCGTTTTTGAGAGATCGGCCCGAATTAAGTTCACATCGATGGCCACGGTGTCAATTTTGTGGGCCAAGGTTTCATATTGTTGGCCTATCGACTCCCTCATGCCAGAAATGGCGCCCATGATGTCCTGCAAGGAAGGCTCCGTCGACGCATCCACGACGTGGTCAGACGCACTGGGACCGGGCAGGGCAGCTCCGGGGGACCCCTTAGAGTGGGTATAACGGTCCATGACGTTAGATTGGACCGGACCCCCGCGCAGAGGTGTCTTCGTCTTCCGCGTCTCCCGGTCCCCTCTGCCCGCCATTTTGGAGATGCGTCACAAGGAGATTCACCAGGGTCAACGGACCGGGCACCAGAAAGGGAGGCTTCGGGACCAGAGGACCGCAACAAGGGCACCACTAGGATAGGGACAGCCAAATAGGAGAAAAGTCCAGCCAAAGGCCCGACAGCCGACTCGTGCCTTGGACCCAGCTCCGGCCTGATCCTCTCGCCGATGTCCCAGTCAGAGGCAGAATCGAAACCGAAACTTAAGAAGGGGACCCACAAGTCCAATCCCCCTGCCGTTGTTGTTCAACTCCAAGACGGCCACTGAACCTCACCCAGTCCCGGGCGCCCCTCAAGGGCGGAGCCCAAAAGTTCGAATCACCGTAACTCAGGCACCCGGTGTCAAAATAAATTTCTGAAAGGTCCAGGTAGATCAGCCCAACGTCCTCTATACAAATCCTCGTGAAAAATCAGGATGTATGCAGGATATTATGCCGGGAGCGGCGGGGGTCCGGGGAGCGCTGTGCTCACGCGGCCATCTCGGATGCCCGCCAAGCTCCTCCCCCATGTTTCCACCTTTTAATGGAACAGGGCAGCCGGACCAAATCATCAACTTCCCAGCTACATTGTAGTGTCCAAACCCGTTTCAGGCTATCACAGCCCTTTGTCAATGGGTCTCTTCAGAGGGGAACTGCAGCAGCATTGAGCCGCCGCACTCGCTGCATTCGTTATAAAGTCCCGCCCAGGTGGGCGTGCATCTCCACTGCTTGCTGGTCTTTGGAGTTTTGGCATAATTACAGTCGTCGTGAATTGCCGTGATGCCCCTGAATTTTGTTAAGTCCTCTAATGGGGCGCTGAGGAGGTGTGTCTTGAGCCCCGCTTGTATTGAACCTGCTCAATTGGTCGTGCCGTTCCTTATGATGCTCACCATTCATGGTGTGAAGGAGCTGCTCATCCGCAGCGGGGTTGCCTCGCGATCAGAGCAGACCGCTATGCATCCATATGAAAGGCTCGACAAATTGAGGCACCACACACTATCACGTTTTTACCTTTTAATAGAACAGGGCAGCGGGACCAAATCATCAACTTCCCATCTACATTTTAGTGTCCAGAAGCGTTTCAGGCTACCACAACCCTTTGTCAATGGGTCTCTTCAGAGGGGAACCGCAGCAGGATTGAGCCGCCGCACTCGCGGCGTTCATTATAAAGTCCCGCCCAGGTGGGCGTGAATCCCCACTGCATGCTATATCTTATCCATACTCATAATAAAAGACTGAGAAATCACCATTGGCCTTTCACCCTAAATGGACTGAATGTTCTTGGTCCCCATTGTGGCCTGTGGGGGCTAATGTCCTAAACTGAATTATTAGTTTTGACTCCAGGCGCCTTAAGTCCTGGACTCGATAACCCCCTGTTCTTGTATTGGAATTGGGTCCAGTACACAACAAGTCAAAAGACTGCTGTTTTGATTGTGATGGCTCTTAACCACTTGGATGCTAAGGCATCTGAAGGATGTTAATGTAATTTCCATTGAAATCAATGGAAACTCCATGACGAGTTGAGCTCGTCATGAGCGTCGAAGGGGTTTTAAAATGCCTTGCTATTGGGTACTGTTTATCTTAATTTTTAATCGTGAGGAGATGTTCCAGAACGAGATTCTTTGCTTCATGGATTGTGCTGCCAATATAGGATTTATTACATGGGCATATACAGCATGATCGTGTTACATGATACATGTTTCTCAATTGCATACGATTTGCAGTCAATTGATAACTTTATTTCTTTGCAATTTTTGCTACATTTGCATGCCTTGCAGTCACCACAAACGAAAAACCCTTTTAGATTTGATTTCTTCACTGATGGAGTGACTAGTGTTCTGCAAATAGTATCCTTTAAGGACTTAGCCTTTCTAAAAGTGATTTGAGGAAAATCTTCAATACTTTCTGCTAGATCCTTGTCCGTCTTCAGAACTGACCAGAATTTCCCAAGTCCCTTTCTGACTTGCTTAGCCTGATTGTGGAAAGTAGTGATGAACCTGATCTTTTGTTCTGATTCATCTACAGACAACCTTTTGGGTGTCAACAAATCCATTCTTGATCTCTTTTCTACCTATCAGCTTGCTTTCTTTACCATTAGACGTGTATAACCTCTTTCTAGAAATCTATTCATCATTCAAAATTCTTCCAGTCTTAAGCCGTCTTCCGAGCTACATTTACGCTTTGCATGGAGTAATTCCCCCAGCGGACTACTTCTGATTAAGCTCTCTGGGTGACAGCTTCGGGCATGCAACAGGCTATTGCCAGCAGTCTTTTTGCGAAATAGATAGCTATCCAATTTGTTGTTATTGACAGTTAACACAAGATCTAAGAATTAAATTTTGTCCTTAGCAGATTGACTGGATAATTTTAAATTCAGGAGGTTATCATTGAGTCTGTTAACTAGCAGGTTGGCCTCATTCTAATTTCCAGTCCAGACACAGAAAACATGCTCATCCCAGCACCCCAAATAGAGACCTGCAAATCTAGGAGAAAAGCATGTCCCCATTGCTGTTCAGAGGGTCTGTCTGTAGATTTTATTGTCAAATGTAAAGAAATGCTGTGTGAGCCAGTTGTGCATCATGTCTAACAGCATCTCAGTATGAAACAAGTATGACACTGATCTGTTTCTTAGAAAATAATGGCATGCTTTCAATCCCAAATCATGAGGGATACACGTATACAAACTGTTTATGTCAAGGCAGTGTACGGAGAATTCTTCTTTCCATTCTATAGGGGCCCATTATGATCGCGGACGGACTTGAGTCCGTCCGCGACCATAGAGGAGGAGGGAACCTCCGCATGGCCTGCGGATTTCCCTCCTGTCCAATTAGGATGTGACCGCCACCCTGGCGGTCACATCCTCTATTTTTACCATTGCGGCGGGTGCGGCTTCAAGCTGCACCCGCCGCAATAGTAAAAAATGCATACATTGCATTTGTATGCAGAAAGTGGCAGGCACCGTGCGGTGCCTGCCGATTTCTGCATACAAATGCAGGGGGGTACCATAGGTACCCCACATGTGCGCCCCCCGAGCCCCCTTCACCAAGGGGGCCCGCAACGGCCCCCGAAGTCAATGTCCGTATGCTTTTCCACTGCGGAAAAGCCGCCGTGGAAAAGCATATGATTTCCGCAATCCTAATATGGCTGGCGGTGTCTGATAGACACCACCAGCCATGTTAGAGCTTTTCCGCCGCGGTCAGAAGGCGACCGCGGCGGAAAAGCTGTGGACGGATTTTGAGACCCACCGCCATCCTAATTTGGCGGTGGGTCTTTTGTGCCTCCGCAGCGGTTTTCCCGCATCCTCCGGGCCTGCGGTGGCTTCCGCCGGCCCGGAGGATGCGGGGAAACCGCGATCCTAATCGAGCCCTAAGTTTCTTATACTTCTTAGAAAATCACCTGTGTCTTTAATAAACTACGGGAGACCCCGTACCAAAGGCTGGAGGAAGAAATCTACATATCTCGATGTATTCTCGAGACAACTTCCTCTTGAGGAGACAATCGGTCTCCCTAGTGGATGTGGCTGTCTTTGTGAACCTTCAGCAATAGGTATAGAGCTGGTAATTTTGGTCATTTTCAGGCCAGAAAGTCATGCTCCTCCCACTCTAACAGGCCCTAATCTCTCCACTCACATAGTTTTACTTGGTATGATTTCATAGATTTTTTTTATATTTCAATCTGTCACTCAATTCATATTTTTCAACATCATTAAGTTGTTTCATCCCTTCTTCAACATACATTGTCCTGGATAGCACAACTACATTGCCCTCTTTATCAGACTTTTTTTATTACAATAGATTGGTCTTTTCTCAAATAATCAATAGCTTCAAGTTGTGCCTTATTCATACTTCTGCAAAAAGGGCCATTTCCAACACAAACCCCTTCCAGCCTAAGGCCAGGGTAGACCAAACGATACCTCAATGGGATTTCCTGCTTAGGGCAATAGAACACGGAAACTGGCCTAAACAGCAGGGCACTATTCCTGTTCTACACCTTCCTGAACCCAGTTGGATCACTCTAACCATACTCTCAGGGTCCACCAAGGCAACCCATGGGGACCCCTTCTCCTCACCTATGGACACCATCTGTGCAGCACCTAAACTTAACCTGCTCACAGGTGTGTCCCAACAGACAGACAGCAAGCCACGGTGGCCACTGACATTGGCCAGGGATGAGACCCAGGCCTTATGCCTCTCACGGCTCTCAAACCTCTTTGTCGTCTGAGGGTGGGGGGTAGTAGCCCCAGGTGCTTGGCACCCTTTGTCCACTCTTCCTCCGGTCAGGTCTGAAATCCTGGCACTGACCCGCAATGTCCGGGGTCTGTATCCGACAGCTGGACAGGAGGCTGTAGTGGGCTACACCACACCCCGTCCTCCCCTTCCTTGGGGGGGTCTGTACCCTCCCACCTGGAGCAGTACCACCTTCTAGAATAGTCAGGGCACCTGTGGCAGGTGTCCTGCGCCATTCGCCCACCAGTTCAAGGGTTCTATTCTGCAACTGGGATTCCAGATCTGGGGGGACACCCGAGACCTGGCCCTCCAACCTAGAGTCTAAATCCTCCAGGTCAGGCAACACCTGAACCTGGCTTCCCTACCCAGGGACCAACCCTTGTGGTTGAACACTTGCCTGAAACACCAGGACTTCTGAGGACTCACACAGTACAAACCTTGCCAACACAACGGTGTGGCCCGGTCCACCTCCCGGGTGTGACTCCTGCCCCCCTTCCAGGGGCAACCCTGTTCACCAGGACAACCAGCCACAGGGGCCACTGACAGCTGTCAGTGATGAGAGCCAGGCCTCATGACTGTCAGGCCACTCTAACCTCTGTGGCGTCAGAGAATGGGGGCAGTAGCCCAAGGTGCCTGGCACCTTTCCTCCACTCTCCCTCTTGCCAAGTCAGGTAGGGCATCTTGACACTGGACCGCCAGCCCAGGGTCTGTACCCTTAGGATGACCAGAGGTCGTGGGTGAGGCTCTCCTCCCCTACCTTTCCTTCTGGGGTCCTGACCTCTCCTCCCAGGAGATTTACCCTCAGAACACAACTCTCCCACCAGTTCAGGACCTCTCTCCAGCAACTGGTCTCCCAACCTAGGGTCTAAACCCTCAGGTTGCCCCGGGGTCAGAGGCGAGGGCTCACTCCCTATGCACCCCCCCCAATTGGGGTGGTACCCCTGAAAGCAAAACCAGTCAGGACACTGCTTACAGATATCCTTCCCTCCAGGTCAGGCAGATCTTGAACCTGGCCTCCCAACCCAGGGACCAGTACCTGTGGTTGTGCACTTGCCCGGCACACCAGAACTTCATTGGGAGCGCATATGCCCCCCAGAGGGTGACACACAACGTCAGGTGTCATGTGATAGTCTGCCTGGTGCAGATCTCCCGACCCCTGTCCATCTGACAGCGTGGGAAGATCCCCCAGGACAGAAGTGAGGTCACCAGGGTCACTCACCAGTGACTCAGCACTTCTGGATGGCCCCTGACCCACTGGTTCTCACAGTGGGGACTCCTTTCCCCTCTTACCCCTCAGACTGGACTTCTGCACCCTCCCAACTGGAGTGGCACTGCCAGACACCAGAACTGATGGAGGCCTGGTTACAGGCACTCCCCGTTCACCAGACACTAGGAGATCCTCCTCAAGTGGCCTACTAGCGCCGTCTAGGCCCCCAACCTGGTGTTCCCTTAAGGAACCCACCAGGCCCTGAGACTGGGTTTTGGGCACCTTGGGACACACAGTCCCACACTCAATCCTTCTCCGCTGAGACAGGACGTGAACCCCTACACCCCTTCCACTACACTGGGACCTAACTGGGCTACACTGGACCTCTTTCACCTCACAGGTCTGGAAGATATCTGGGCCACTCCTTTTTGGGATCACTCCCCAATGCCTCTTCAGACTCTCTGGAATCCAACAAGAGGTCTGCCTCCAATGCAAGCTCTCTGGAATCAGAGAACTCACACTCCACCGGGTGTTGGCATAGCTCTGGAAAACAGGGAGTTAAAATATGCTCTCCAACAAATGAATCACACAGCCACACACCATTGTTAACCAAGCTACTCTTTGCCTCACCCTCCAGTGCCTTGCATAGGTACCCCACACCACTCTCCTGAGACTGGCAAGACAGTATCTGACTGTCTCTGTCACACAACCCACACTCTTCTGGGCGGTCTTCAGACTCACACACCAAGGTTTCTACCATGGGGGAACCCCTCTCCCTGCACCTCTCATCTAGAGTCAGTAGGGCATCCCTCCCATCACTAGGAATATGATCCCATGTGTCAGTCCCCCAATCTACTTCAGGGACACTGCACACCACTGGAGCTACCTCATAAACCTGAACCCCCTAGTGTATGTCAACCCCCTCCCTCAAGTCAGGTGCCACATCTCTGGGTGTTTGTACCTTTCTCTCACCACTAGAAACTACAATCTTGCTGCCACCATCTGCTCTAGACTCCACCTCAAACTCAGCAAAGCTCACCTCTTGAGCTACACAGTTTTCTTCTTTCCGGGCTACGGCCCACCAGATCCCAGCCTTCTTGATTCCCGGTCTAATTCTCTGTTCCTTTGCTCAGCAGCAAGGAGCCACTCACTTTTCTCGCCCTCACTGTCATAGAAATCCTCCTCCTCAGAATCGTCTGTTAGTGTTGCTTGCCAAATTCTGACCTCATAGGAATACAGACGTGCCTCAAGATCCCTCCTTGTGGACCCTCTCTCCACGGGCAGCCCCCTCTCTTCGCAAAAGGCTTTTATTTCCTCCACTGCGTAGACATACAGGTGGAAGAAGTTGACTTCCATTTTGGCAAGACTTCACAGGTGCAACACTAGCCAGAGCTTCAGTATCCAAAAAAGAATACTTCCAGGAGGACACCATTGAACCTGCTTAATTGGTATTGCCATTTCTTATGACGCTCACCATTCATGGAGTGAAGGAGCTGCTCATCCGCAGCGGTGTTGTCTTGCGATCAGAGCAGACCGCTATACATCCATATGAAAGGCTTGACAAATTGAGGCACCATACGTGGTCATGTTTCCACCTTTTAATGGAACAGGGCAGCCGGACCAAATCATCAACTTCCCAGCTACATTGTAGTGTCCAAACCCGTTTCAGGCTATCACAGCCCTTTGTCAATGGGTCTCTTCAGAGGGGAACTGCAGCAGTATTGAGCCGCCAAACTCGCTGCATTCGTTATAAAGTCCCGCCCAGGTGGGCGTGCATCGCCCCTGCTTGCTGGTCTTTGGAGTTTTGGCATAATTACAGTCATCGTGAATTGCCGTGATGCCCCTGAATTTTGTTAAGTCCTCTAGTGGGGCGCTGAGGAGGTGTGTCTTGGGCCTCGCTTGTATTGAACCTGCTCAATTGGTCGTGCCGTTCCTTATGATGCTCACCATTCATGGTGTGAAGGAGCTGCTCATCCGCAGCGGGGTTGCCTCGCGATCAGAGCAGACCGCTATACATCCATATGAAAGGCTCGACAAATTGAGGCACCACACACGATCACGTTTTTACCTTTTAATAGAACAGGGCAGCGGGACCAAATCATCAACTTCCCATCTACATTTTAGTGTCCAGAAGCGTTTCAGGCTACCACAACCCTTTGTCAATGGGTCTCTTCAGAGGGGAACCGCAGCAGGATTGAGCCGCCGCACTCGCGGCGTTCATTATAAAGTCCCGTCCAGGTGGGCGTGCATCGCCACTGCATACTATATCTTATCCATGCTCATAATAAAAGACTGAGAAATCACCATTGGCCTTTCATCCTAAATGGACTGAATGTTCTTGGTCCCCATTGTGGCCTGTGGGGGCTAATGTCCTAAACTGAATTATTAGTTTTGACTCCAGGCGCCTTAAGTCCTGGACTTGATAACCCCCTGTTCTTGTATTGGAATTGGGTCCAGTACACAACAAGTCAAAAGACTGCTGTTTTGATTGTGATGGTTTTTAAAAGGCCTTGCTATTGGGTACTGTTTATCTTAATTTTTAATCATGAGGAGATGTTCCAGAACGAGATTCTTTGCTTCATGGATTGTGCTGCCAATATAGGATTTATTACATGGGCATATACAGCATGATCGTGTTATATGATACATGTTTCTCAATTGCATACGATTTGCAGTCAATTGATAACTTTATTTCTTTGCAATTTTTGCTACATTTGCATGCCTTGCAGTCACCACAAACGAAAAACCCTTTTATATTTGATTTCTTCACTGATGGAGTGACTAGTGTTCTGCAAATAGTATCCTTTAACCCCTTCAGTGCTAATGACAAGGGTAACTCGTCATGGAGTTTCCATTGATTTCAATGGAAAGTCAATGGAGCTCCTAGAACAGCCCTTAGCATCCAAGTGGTTAAGGACTTAGCCTTTCTAAAAGTGATTTGAGGAAAATCTTCAATACTTTCTGCTAGATCCTTGTCCGTCTTCAGAACTGACCAGAATTTCCCAAGTCCCTTTCTGACTTGCTTAGCCTGATTGTTGAAAGTAGTGATGTACCTGATCTTTTGTTCTGATTCATCTACAGACAACCTTTTGGGTGTAAACAAATCCATTCTTGATCTCTTTTCTACCTATCAGCTTGCTTTCTTTACCATTAGACGTGTATAACCTCTTTCTAGAAATCTATTCATCATTCAAAATTCTTCCAGTCTTAAGCCTTCTTCCGAGCTACATTTACGCTTTGCATGGAGTAATTCCCCCAGCGGACTACTTCTGATTAAGCTCTCTGGGTGACAGCTTCGGGCATGCAACAGGCTATTGCCAGCAGTCTTTTTGCGAAATAGATAGCTATCCAATTTGTTGTTATTGACAGTTAACACAAGATCTAAGAATTACATTTTGTCCTTAGCAGATTGACTGGATAATTTTAAATTCAGGAGGTTATCATTGAGTCTGTTAACTAGCAGGTTGGCCTCATTCTAATTTCCAGTCCAGACACAGAAAATATTGTCTATGTACCTGACCCACATAATACCCTTCTCAGTAAAGAGGTCTAATTTATGTACAACATGCTCATCCCAGCACCCCAAATAGAGACCTGCAAATCTAGGAGAAAAGCATGTCCCCATTGCTGTACAGAGGGTCTGTCTGTAGATTTTATTGTCAAATGTAAAGAAATGCTGTGTGAGCCAGTTGTGCATCATGTCTAACAGCATCTCAGTATGAAACAAGTATGACACTGATCTGTTTCTTAGAAAATAATGGCATGCTTTCAATCCCAAATAATGAGGGATACACGTATACAAACTGTTTATGTCAAGGCAGTGTAGGGAGAATTCTTCTTTCCATTCTATAGGGGCCCATTATGATCGCGGACGGACTTGAGTCCGTCCGCGACCATAGAGGAGGAGGGAACCTCCGCATGGCCTGCGGATTTCCCTCCTGTCCAATTAGGATGTGACCGCCACCCTGGCGGTCACATCCTCTATTTTTACCATTGCGGCGGGTGCGGCTTCAAGCTGCACCCGCCGCAATGGTAAAAAATGCATACATTGCATTTGTATGCAGAAAGTGGCAGGCACCGTGCGGTGCCTGCCGATTTCTGCATACAAATGCAGGGGGGTACCATAGGTACCCCCCATGTGCACCCCCCGACCCCCACTTCACCAGGGGGGCCCGCAACGGGCCCCCGAAGTCAATGTCCGTATGCTTTTCCACGGCGGAGCATATGATTTCCGCAATCCTAATATGGATGATAGACACCACCAGCCATGTTAGAGCTTTTCCGCCGCGGTCAGAAGGCGACCGCGGTGGAAAAGCTGCGGACGGATTTTGAGACCCACCGCCATCCTAATTTGGCGGTGGGTCTTTTATGCCTCCGCAGCGGTTTTCCCGCATCCTCCGGGCCGGCGGTGGCTTCCGCCGGCCCGGAGGATGCGGGAAAACCGCGATCCTAATCGAGCCCTAAGTTTCTTATACTTCTTAGAAAATCACCTGTGTCTTTAATAAACAACGGGAGACCCTGTACCAAAGGCTGGAGGAAGAAATCTACATATCTCGATGTATTCTCGAGACAACTTCCTCTTGAGGAGACAATCGGTCTCCCTAGTGGATGTGGCTGTCTTTGTGAACCTTCAGCAATAGGTATAGAGCTGGTAATTTTGGTCATTTTCAGGCCAGAAAGTCATGCTCCTCTCACTCTAACAGGCCCTTATCTCTCCACTCACATAGTTTTACTTGGTATGATTTCATAGATTTTTTTTATATTTCAATCTGTCACTCAATTCATATTTTTCAACATCATTAAGTTGTTTCATCCCTTCTTCCACATACATTGTCCTGGATAGCACAACTACATTGCCCTCTTTATCAGACTTTTTTATTACAATAGATTGGTCTTTTCTCAAATAATCAATAGCTTCAAGTTGTGCCTTATTCATGCTTCTCTTACTGTGACATTTTTTCAGTGACAAGCTAAGAAATTCCTGTGTCATGCCTTTTTCAAAGATGTCTATTACATCATTGTTAATTTGTGGTAGAAAAATAGATTTTGGTTTAAAACCACTTTAAACACTCAAATCCAGTCAATTGTCGTCATTTGTAAGATTGATAAAGGGATCCTGAATGAATCCAGGTCTTCCCTCTAGGTCATTCATTGTGTACAGCAGTTCAATATCTCCAATATTGATATTACTGGGTAGCTCTTTTGCGTTTCCTAAATTATCTGTTATTTTTGTCGCATAGCATTTTTAATTCTCAATTTTCTTGCAAAATTAAACAAGTCAATTCTGCTTTGTGTATAGTTAAAGTTATTAGAGGGGCAGAAAAACAGACACAATGTTAGTATTTCTACCTCAATATCACTCAGGTTCCTACCTGAAAGATTGATGACTGTTTGTTTATCCATTAATTTATCTTCCTTTGGCCCCTTGTACAACTTCCCACAGGGCTTCCTAAATCTTCTGATAATTTTGCGCTTTCTCTTGCGCCACCTCTGCCTCATCGCCCGCAACCTCTAAAATTGATACTTGTATAGCGCACTACTCACCCGCAAGGGTCTCAAGGCGCTTGTACGAATACCGCTGTGGAACCCATCCTGGCTTTCCCTGTGAGGTGCCCACTCCTGGGCACCCCCAAGGTGGAGGCCAGGCATCCTTAGCGTTGTGGGGGCCGTTGTGGAGATTAAGCAAGCTATTGCCCAGAGTTGCAGAGTGGGACTCCATGATTGGAACAGGCACCGAGGCGAGAATTATCAGGTCCGTGGAATTTTTGAGCCCAAGACCAGCCAAGGTGGGGAATTGAACCCTTGTCCCGGGCTAGACCTCTGCATCAGGGTCTGCCGCTCTAACCATTGAGCCACACTTCTCCACTTCTGTATCCTGTTGTGTTTTATTTGTGGGCTGTCAACCTCCCTTGTGCCGTGAGGCTGAATTCTGTTAAAATTTGATTTTTTACTCCACTTTGTTCTGAGATACTGGATATGTTGCTTTCGCTTTGATCACTTTCTTCTCTTTGCTGATTACTCGACATTTGGTTGCCAGCTTCTTCACCTTCGATGGTCGCGATGTTTGTTTTCAATGTTCCTTTAGCAATCGATGTGATACCCCTTAAATTATTGTCTTTCCTAGCAAAGGTTAATATCTGTCCTTTCTCATAGTCCACCTGATCCGGGTGGAATTTCCTTTGTTTATTTATCTTTATATCTTCTTCTATTTTGTCTAATCGCATTTCCATTTTTTCCATTTCCTTTTCAAACTCCTCTTGTCCACATAGGGTTTTAAGTTTTTTGGTTGTGTTCTCAATCTCTTCTGCTAATCTTTCACAATGCTTGTGTGCATATTTAAGTAATAATCCAAGCATAATTGTTGAGCAATTATGGTTCTTAGCTGGCCAATCATTGACCAACTCGGGGTCAGGGTCATTGAACGTGGGGGTGATAAAGATTCTCAGTCCCCGCGGCACCAGGCTCAGACGATCTGAGTCCATGGCATGCTGTTTATGACTAAGGAGAACAGCAGTTTGAATGCTATATCTATATCTATATCTACACACTGATGAAGGCAAATTGCAGAAACGCGTCTGTGGTGTAGCTAGCGAGTGAATAAACTACTCCGTGTGAAGGAACCTCCCGAGTGCTGTTTTCTTTCCTGGGGATTGTTGCCGGGATTTGACAAGCGCAATATATATATATATATATATATATATATATATTTTCATACTCGTTACCCTCTCAACGACGCCCCCTCCATCCAGAGCCATCAAACAAGAGAAAAAACGGAAGACCCAAGATGCAGGTGAGTTCTTTATTGCTTAGTACGCCACGGCAGCATAACGTTTCGGCCTACACAGAGGCCTTGGTCACATATATATATATATATCCAGCTCCAAAGTTACCCACAAGTTTGAGGAAGCACTCAGGCAGCAGCAATGCTCGGCAGACCACACACGCAGCAGGAGCAGCCTGACGCGTTTCGGAAAACTCCTTCCTCATAGGCTCAGTCCCACAGAAAAAACAGCAATTTAGCCCACACTACATTTATTGTTTAAACTGCCTTCTAATAGGCTACTTCATAAGCCCAACGTGATTGGTGGACAGGCCACGCTGGAATTCTGGGACATGTAGTGCGGCAATCTCAGAGGAAGGGGTCGGGGCAGAGGAAGACCTGGAGGCCGGGGCCGTGGACAATATACAAACCTAAACCCAAGCGCAAAAACCAGAAGAGCAAAGCACACCAAGATATCCACTGCGCAATCGTACTGTAACAAGAAAATGATCATTGGAAAACAGAATGACTCAGTCCAAAACTTGATAATCAATCTGTCTAACTATACTTTATCAAAAACCGAACGAAGACTGCTGAATAAAGGTCTTATATTTAGTCCAGAAAAACATCATGATGGAGTTGAAACCAAAATTGATATGTACAAGTACATCCGAAAATTAAAGTTGAAAAAATTCTTTGCAAAGATGCCTATGAAATCTGCTGAAGAATTAAAACCAGCAATGAGTTACACTATGACACAAAAAGGGTATACAATTTCGGAAATACCCAGCCTAAGAACAGCTTATCAACTAGCACATGAAGAGGATGAACTTGAGATAACGGAAACACAACTACTCAGGGACATGGAAGTCCCACATAATGTACATCCAAAAACGAGTTTCAAAAATCAATCAAAATACTGTCCAGTATTACATCCGGGCAACCGAATTGATGCATTTCAAGACCTAATAAATGCGGATCTGGATAACATGAGAAATAATAACAATACAAAAAGGAGAACCTGACCTGGATTGAACGTCAAGCACTCAAATCTCTAAAAGAAAACCATCTAATTGAAATCAAGCCGGCCGATAAGGGTGGAAACATCGTGATCCTTAACAAACAAGACTACATAGAAGAAGCAAACCGACAACTCAATGATTCAAATAACTATACAATACTGGTAGGCAATCCCATGTTGGAGATGACAACTAAAATACATCAACGAATAATACAATGGCAAGAACAAGGTCTACTTAATTAAGATGAAAAAAACTTTTTGATTGTTCTAAACCCCATAACTCCAACAATTTACTTTCTGCCGAAAGTTCATAAAACCTTGAACAAACCACCAGCACGCCCAATAATCTCGAGTTGCGGTTCACTATACGAGAATATAGCATCATATGTAGATTTCTTTCTAGCACCAATAGTACCAACATTGAACTCCTTTATAAAAGATACAGGAGACTTTCTCCGAATCCTTATGGAAACAGAATGGCAGCCCACATATCTATTGGCAACAATTGATGTGGTGTCGCTTTACACGTCAATCGATCATAAACTTGGCCTACAAGCAGTTGCATACTTTTTGAAACAACATCCAATAGGGGAACTAAACCATACAAGCATGATTCTAGAAATGATTAGAATGTGTTTAACAAACAATGTGTTCCTCTTTAACAACAAGGTCTATTCACAGAAACGAGGAACTGCGATGGGAGTTTCCTTCTCTCCAAGCTATGCTAATCTCACCATGGGATGGTGGGAGAAACACATAGCTTGGAGAGAAGAAAACGATCCATATACCACAAATGTGGTATTATGGCTAAGGTATATTGACGATTTGTTTTTACTGTGGAAGGGGACAAAACAAGAACTACTTCAATATATTGCCATCCTGAACAACAATGAAGTGGGCCTGCAATTCACATTTAATATTCAAGACAAGGAAATTGACTTTTTGGATACAAAAGTGTACATAAAAAATGACAAAATACAAACAACTCTGTTCCGAAAAAAGACATCTACTAATAGTATTCTTCACTGAACCAGCTTCCATCCGGTCTCTCTAAAGGAAAATGTCCCGTATGGGGAATTCTTACGTATGAAGCGTAATTGCTCAGAAGCCATCGACATGGACAACAAATTTGAAGAAACCAAACAACGCTTCATCAACAGAGGGTACAAACTCAAGACCATAAATCGTGGGGAACAAAGAGCCAGAAGAAAAACGAGAACAGAGACCCTAATTGACAACACCAAAGAAAAAACTAAAAAAGTAGAGGATAAACCTCGTCTCATATTGAAATACTCCAAAGAAAGTGCACAAATCAGGAAAATTGTGACAAAATACTGGAATGTGCTCAAAAAGGATCCGGACATTGGCAACTTAATTGGTGATGCACCCCTAATTTTGTACAGAAAAGCACCTTCCCTTGGAGACACTTTGGTCAACAGCCACTTTATTGACAAAAAAGAGGAAACCTGGTTACAAAAGCGACAAAAGGGATTTACGAAATGCATGTCATGCAAAGCTTGCAAAGTTGGAAGAAATTTAAAATCTTTAAAAGATCCCAAAGGACAAGTTTTTGAAATAAAAAACAAAATTACGTGTGAATCACATTTTGTTGTCTATTTGTTAGAATGTGACTGTGGCAAACGCTATATAGGCTCGACCATTTGTGCTCTTAAAAAACGAATGCTAGAGCACATTAGAGCTATAGAAAACAAAGGCCAGGCTTATGCTATAGCGAAACACATGATGACACATAAGAATAAGACATGGCAAAATATGAGATACTCAGGGATTGCAATGGTGCCAGAACATGAAAGGGGAGGAAATCGTCTGCAAAAAATGAGACGCTTAGAATCAAAACTCATCATTAGATTTAAGACCACAGTCCCAAATGGATTGAACGGAGACGAAGAACTTTATGTACACTTGTGACAAATTACTAATCTGAATAGTGAAACAGTAAAAAGGAAATTTGATGATGTCCATATTTTTCCTAATAAGAAAGGAATAGAAACGAAAGTTAAGAGAAAATATGCAAGATCTATACTGTTAACAAACATAATACCAAGAGTATGTGAGGTTAGGATGGTGAGAAAATTGAACCACATTGATGAGGACAATAGATGCACAATAGAAATTCCAATTTGACAATGACTATCTCTGCTGATTTAATGTTGTTTTTGAAGCCATTTTTCATAATCCTGATCAAATTGATGCGTATAATTTGTGTTATAGTAATTGACATGAAGATGAACCAAATATATTTAGGCTTTTTTCCTTAATTGTTAACTATCTTGAAACATGATTATCAGTATCGCTGTCCTTAGCAAATCAGTAAGCGGTAATTCATAACGTCGGTACTAGCACTTAGCTATAACTATCAATAACCAAAGGGTACATTCCGATGTACACCCTAGAAGATAGACACTGAACCGGCACTTAGCCCAAAAATTACCATATAACAGTCCGACAAGGTGTTAAATCAATCGCAGAATAGAGCCTTGACTAATAAAACACACAATCTAATCTGAATTCAGCCAACTGTTTGTGTAAGGACATCGATAGGCTTAAATAGCCAAGTTAAAACTACCTCACCCACAATGCTTCATAATTGTCACAGTGGTGTGTAAAGTATAAAAGCATGAAACTGAAAATGGACTTGTAACTACCGTGACCAAGAACAGTATTGTTCGAAACGCGTAGGTGAAGGAAGTATGATGGAGCTGAAATAAACCGTGTTGAAACCTACCCGAGAAGAGTGCGGCGTTATTTTTTTGCTACAAAAAATATATATATATATATATGTATATATATATATATATATATATATATGTGTGTATATATATCCAACTATCTATATATATATGTATCTATCTATATATATATATATATATATATCTATGTATGTGTCTATATATATATATATGTATGTGTCTATATATATATATATATATATATATATATTCACTGAAAAAACCATAGGTTATAGACCATATATAGTTAGGAATTAGCATTTACAAAACCTTGAAAATTCACTGAAAAAACCATAGGTTATAGACCATATATAGTTAGGGATTAGCATTTACAAAACCTTATTTTACTCACACAAAACCATTGAAATTCCATATATAGTTAGTTGTACTAACTATATATCACGCACCCGCAATCCACTGCTGATCATGTCACATATTACATCATTCATGACATGGTCAGTGACATCACTGATGACATCACTGATGACATCTCAAATGACATCACTGATGACATCACTGATGACATCTCAATGACATGACTGATGACATCACTGATGACATCTCAAATGACATCACTGATGACATCTCAAATGTCTTACATATTGAAGAATGAGTGGATGTATAAGTGTCTGGATGAAGGATTTAGTAGGTGTGTGACTGACTGTATGAGTGAGTGATTAAATGTGTGTCACTGAGTGCATGGGTTAGTCAGTAAACTGTCTTAATTTGTGCATCATTATGTCTGTTGTTCTGTAAACTGCTGCATGTGTTGATCAGTAGCTATATGAGTAAGTATATGGGTTATTGATTGGTTGCCCAAGTATTTGTATGGGAGACTGAGTGTGTGTGTGGGTGGCTGGGAGGTGTATGACTCTGTGCATAGATGTGTAAGCAGTTGATTCACTAGATATATGGAT
Organism: Lissotriton helveticus; assembly: GCF_964261635.1. Classification (NCBI taxonomy): domain Eukaryota; kingdom Metazoa; phylum Chordata; class Amphibia; order Caudata; family Salamandridae; genus Lissotriton; species Lissotriton helveticus. Next base: position 1,005,999,923 of record NC_136071.1, on the reverse strand, counting down.
TCAAAAGTGCATGTGGAAACAGGTGTATGGGCGGTTGACTGAGTGCATTGGTGAGTGAATGGATATCTGAGTGCTACATGTCAAAGTAAGAACATATGTAAAACACAGTACATGTGAGAGTTGACATATATAAATAACTGTGCATAAGAGTCCGTGAATGTGTGAGTGGCTGTATTGATCATTGTGAACTTGTATCAGGGATTGTAAAAGAGAGTAAATATGTGTTAGTATATGTTTGAATAAGTAAGGTATGTATAACTGTATAGTTGAGGAAATGGAGGTGTAATTGATTCTTTGCATGACTGAGTAGGTGTGTGAGTAACTCCATGGATGAGTGACAGTCTGTGAGTGTCTGTTTACACTGAGTGTATCTAAGGTTATTTTAGAGTCTGAAGAAGTTCATCGTATTATCACATGAATGATGTCATCAGTGATGTCATCAGTAATGTCAAATGAGATGTCATCAGTGATGTCATCAGTGATGTCATTTGAGATGTCATCAGTGATGTCATCAGTCATGTCTTTGAGATGTCATCAGTGATGTCATCAGTGATGTCATTTGAGATGTCATCAGTGATGTCATCAGTGATGTCACTGACCATGTCATGAATGATGTAATATGTGACATGATCAGCAGTGGATTGCGGGTGCGTGATATATAGTTAGTACAACTAACTATATATGGAATTTCAATGGTTTTGTGTGAGTAAAATAAGGTTTTGTAAATGCTAATCCCTAACTATATATGGTCTATAACCTATGGTTTTTTCAGTGAATTTTCAAGGTTTTGTAAATGCTAATTCCTAACTATATATGGTCTATAACCTATGGTTTTTTCAGTGAATTTCAAGGGTTTTTTAATAGCAAATATCAAAACCTTTACAATGTATTCTTCTTTAAATCGAAAAATATTTTTTACATGTTTTTAATAAAAAAAAATGTTAATTATTTTTATTGTTTCGCTCCCGGTACGCGAACCGGTTAGCTTCCCGTTAGCTCAATTCGGAGCCGCGACCCGGTCCGCGAACCGGTAAACGTTCCGTTTGCGCAACTGTCGCGTTAGAAAACAACATCGTGACGCGTCGCGTCAGCATGACGTTTCGCGTTCTCGCGTGATACGTCATATGACGTGCTACGTTAGCGTACCCGGAAGCGCAGCGGTACGCGAACCGGAAGCGATCCGGGGCGCGGCGCCGACCGCGTAACGTAAACACAGCAGGTCATGTGACTCGGTAATAACACTTTTCATTGGTTCATTTCACTTTTGGTTTCCTAATGATGTAATACTAGGTCATGTGATCTAAAATGAACACTTTTCATTGGTTTAGAACTTTTGCTTTTCCCAAATGATGAAAACCCCTCCTTCTTTCCTCACTCTGACTTTCATCTTGGTGAGAGAAAGACCCTTTATTTACACTTTGACATGGCTTCATTAGTAGCTTCAGCTGGTTCTAACCCACCACCTCCACCAAATCCAAATAAGAGAGGACCACCTGCGGAAGTAATTTTGCAAGAAGAGGAAGAACAGGAAGAGGAGGAAGAGGAGGAAGAGCCAAGGTTTTTGCCAGAGGAGCCCAGGAGGTACAATCGAAAAGAGAATTACATTTGGCAATTCTATAAATTTCCTGAGGGGCAAAAAAAAGTGAATGCACGCTACGTGTTTTGCCGTATATGCGGTGATAGATTGTCAAGGGGAACTGAAAAAAAATACAGTTACGGCAATCACACTATGCATCGGCATATGAGTAGGTGGCACCCAAATAATTATAGTGCTGCCCAGCTACGTGATGAGCAACAAAATCCCCTTCCAATGGCAAGAAGATCGGTTGTTCCAGAGGTGTCGGGACCAGAGGCGAGGGAGATGATCCCAAACATTCAAATGTTGTTTGGGCACGTGAAGCAAGTGTGCGTGCACTGCGGCGATTTCATCTGCTACAGGGAAAGTAGCATCATTTTGATTATGAGAGCTATTCAGAATCATGTTAATGTTTGTCCGAGACGCCCCAAAAAATAAATTCTTTTTTTTTTGTTGCTCCTGTTGAGCCCTTTACAATGGATCGTTTTTGTTTCCCCCCCCCAAAAAAAAACCAAAAAAAAATATAAAAACGTTCAGAAAATACAAAAAAAGTAAAAAAATGTTCAAAAAATAATAAACAAAATATAAAACAACAAAAACATAAAAAAAAGTTCTTTTCAGAACTACCTCCCCGTTATAAAAAAATTGGTAGAATATTTGGAACTCTGCCAACCTCTATTTCTTTTAGTTCGCTCCCCAGAGCGCTACCCGGTACGCGTACCGGAAGCTAACCAAAAAAAATATTTTTTTAAAAAAAGAACAGTAAGTATAAGGTAAGCAAACAGACAGTTATGTGAAAAGAAAGACAGCTCTAGGGAGTAAACAAGAGATACTGTTACCTACAATCCACTGCTGATGATGTCACATATTACATCATTCATGACATGGTCAGTAACATCATCAGCAGTGGATTGCGGGTAACAGTATCCTTAGTTTACTCCCTATAGCTGTCTTTCTTTTAACATAACTGTCTGTTTCCTTCCCTTATAGTTACTGTTCTTTTTTAAAAAAATTTTTTTTGATCAGTCAGAAACAGTGACATTAATAGAAACAGAGAGAGTGAACAAGAGTGAAGAACTATGGTCCTCCTCAGCCACCCTCAGAAAACCAAGGGGGTCAAGATACATCTACCGTGCCCCCTTCTACCCATTCTGAACATTATTTGCCCTCCATCTTGTATCTTGATTCGACCGAAACACAAAATGGTGGACTCCCGTAACGCTGCTGGTTTGCGAACCGGGCCACTTCCCGGGAAGCGGTCCAAAAAAAAAGGTGGGAAAGTAATTCACAGACACTAAGAGTAATAGAGACGGAGTGAGTGAACAAGACTGAGGAACTATGAGAACAGAGGGACTGAGAAAAAGAGTGGAAGGAGTTGAGTAAGTAGGTAATAGAGAAAGGAATGAGGAAAGTAGCAAAGGCAGGAAACTGAGGGTTAAAGAAGTGAAGCAGTGGATCTAATAGTAGGTGAATGTGATAGAAATGTAACGAAAAGAGTACAACTATTTACCTTATAATTGCCGTTAAATTACTCACTTTTTATTTTTATACTTTCAATCTGTGAAAGAGAGAACCAACATTTGAAAAATATTAAAACATGTATTTAAAAATTACAAAAGACAAGGGAAAAGATTGAAGGACAAATAGTTTTTCAACAACTTTGACACTGACAGAAGCTTCTGCTTCTCCAGGTCCCCTACACAGTCCTAAAGATATACATTTTAAACTAACAGTATCTTGATACAGATGAAGTGAGGCCTATCTTAAAACATGGTGCATCTTTTGCATTGCTCTTGTTTCAGAAAAGTGTCGCTTCAGGATGCCAATAACATGTCTCCTATCCAGAGGTTTGTTTAAGGTGAGGCCTACTCAGAGTTCAAGATGAGATTTACACTTGTTGAAGTGTACAGAGGAGATAATATCTGTGAAAGTCTACCAATGAAGTGAGTCATGTCCACTGCACTCTTCAACAAAGTAGAAACCTCCTATGTTTCCCTGGACAGACCTAAACTTGATCTGCACAATGTGATTCGTAATGATAGGAAACACAGGTGATGTAATTGAAATACGTGCAATTTATTTTGCTCATTTCTCAATCACATCACTTGCGTTTCCTTTGCTTAGGTATCTCATTGTGCAGATGTAGTCTAGCATATGAAAGAATACGCAGAAGTGCAGCACTGCATGCAACAACTTTGACACTTACAGAAGCCTCACCTTCTCCATGCCTCCTACACAGTTCTACATATACATCATAAATGCAAACAGTACAGAATTAATTATACATGTTAAATGGTTTATTTTTGCTGTTCTCAGAATGTATCAAAATTCACTAAAAACAGTGACTTGAAGGTATTCATCATGTAACAGCGGGGAAAAAAAAACACAATCAAAATGATTGTGTTTAAAAAACCCATACAACATCAGAAATCAAAATTCAGAACTCCTTAAAGTTAACTTACTTTCCATGACGTCCAAGGATGTCCTATGAACAGCTTACACTCTTTTGTGCTGTTATTACTTTCAGCCCGCCACTTTCTGAAAGAAAATCTCCATCGTTTTTAAAAACACGTTACATGCAATAAATGACTTCTTGCTCTCTACCACAATTTTCCACAAGGCCAAATCTTGTCAGAGCCATTTATAACTCTTGGATTTCTTGTAAGCCAATCCCGTCATTTGGCATTTCCGCAACTTTCAGAATTAAAATGTTGAAGATCATTTTCACAATCCTGGAATAGTAATATCTTCCCCTTCTTGCTCAGTCATGTTCTACTTTTCCTATGACACTGATACAAGCAGACTTACACTACCTCTATGACTACTACAATTATTTAATTCTCTACATCACTTTTAATCACAAAGCAATGTAAAACAGTAGACAGCATTGCAGACTTACATTCCCTCTACTCCATGTTTTGATTGGCTGCTTCAATTAGTTTATAAAAAGAAACAGTTTTTCTGAACTCATTCAAAGTGCACGTATTTCTCCATAATGTCCAGTCCTATGGTTAGAAGTTATGTCTCTGAACTACACTTATCCTCAAGGCCAAATTGTGTAGGAGCCATTAGAACTTCTTGAAATTCCACAGAGCACATCCCGAGATTCTTTCCCTAAAATTTTGGTTTTAAAAACACCAGGTAAGAGTTTTTAAGGTCATACGGCAATTTTTTTTTGAAAATTAAAACAGAATCATTGCAGAATGACCAGCCATTTCTAGACTTTAAATAAGCTGTGTAATGTCCTGATGTTATTGAAGGGCCGTCATGATATATAATTGCTGCAGTTACAAAAGTCCTTCCTGATATTGACAACTGCGAAGCTACAAAATTTTTAATTAAAGTTGTCAATTTTGTTCCATCAGGCCTACATCGTTGGAACATTAAAATGACATACTGGCCATATGTTCGTATAAATAATGTGGACATCATTTCAGATTTACATTGGCTACACTCCATGTTGTGATCAGCTGCTTTTACTAGCTTATTAAAGGAGACTGATTTACTGTCTGGCAAAGTTAAATATATAAATCTTTCTGAGTCTACACTAGTAGTACTTGATACCATACAGTTCTCGCAGTCATGCTGCCATTGATAAGAAAACCCAAACAGCTGATCTACATCTACACCTTCAGCATGTAATACATCAAGCATATACATTAAAAACTCCTGACAATCTTGCTGAATATTTTGAGAGAATTGTGTTTGGCCTGAACATCTGTCTAACAGATTTCGAATTTCAGACACACTTTCTATGTTTCTTCTATCAGTGGTACATTTCTCTAACACAGAATTTAACAAACTGCAAAATCTTTGATCAGAATTGACCACAATCTCTTCTTTTACATTTTTTAGAGAAAATAAAACATTAACCACTACATTAGCATAGCAGTTGACACCAGAACTGTTTTCAAACTGAAAACCAACAACATCTTCAACAGAATCCTTTTTGTTTCTGCTTGTAATTTTAGGTTCATTGACTTTTTGTCTTTTTGCTACAACCTCCCCAGTATTGTTCTCATTTCTTCGTTTCCGGCCTACAACACGTTTCTCAAACAAAGGATACTGAGGCAAATGTGGCGCATACTCTCTTCTTAACCTATTGTATTCCTTAACACAATCTAGATCCGCACAAATGTTTGTGACATCACACTCAATCAAGTACAATCCCGATAAAGTTCTAACTCGTGACAATGCCACATATGCCATACCCTCCTTGAACACAGAACTGCCAATATTCACCAATGCACTGTCTACGCTTAAACCTTGCGATTTATGAATTGTCACCGCATATGCCAAGCAAACAGGAAACTGCTTACGGCGAACATATAAGTCTTTTACAAGCAAAAATCTAGCAGAACAACGAGCAATTAGCTGTACTTCCTCAATGCCATCAAATTTAATTTTTAAAAATTCAATTCCATCTCTATTTCTGTATTTCACAAAATCAACAACATTACCCATTGATCCATTTACCAGACCTCTTTCAACATGTAAATTCCTTCTTAAAATTATACGGCAGTTCAAGCACACATTCAGAGTCTTTTCCAAACCTGCAGTTTTAGATATACTCTTCTCTAATGAATCCAATTTTGTTTCTCAGATTCTCAGACAAAATAATTGTTGATCCCATATGCTCTACTCTATCAATAGCTTCCAGTTTCACAATCTCTTGCTTTTCTAAATGCAACATTTTGTTGTTAAATTTGGCACATTCTGCAAGAGTTGGCATCAAACATATTCCAGATTTCTTCTCAGTAATTTTCTGAAAAATATTCTCAGGCACAACATCTTTTTCTGGATATAAATTTGACAGTAATCGTGCATGTAAAGCTTCTTTCCCATGCTCGGTCACTTTTCCAATTCTAACATCTTGTAGAATAGTCTTGTAAACTTCATCCTTCGCCTGACGCATATTTTCATGCAGTTCAGCATAATTGAAGTTTAACCATATATTGACGTTGCCAATGCTGCCTAGGCACTTCCTGGTATCTTCATGCGTGAGCATTTTGAACACAGGTTGCCCTTTCACTGGTGTCAGCTGCAAAAGATCTCCGAAAACAATGATGTGTTTGCCACCAAATAACACATCATACTCTGTTTTGAGAACTTCTTGCATCCTCAAATGCACAAAGGCAAGCATGACATTGGAAACCATGCTTACTTCGTCAATGATAAGAAGTTTCATTTTCCTCAAGATTCTTGAAACTTCAAAACAAGCATCTCCAGATAGCTTGTGATATTGTAATTTGTTGTCATGCTCCACTGGCAGCATCAGTAAACGATGTAAAGTAATCCCTTTAATATTATGTGCTGCCAGTCCAGTTGGAGCAGTGACAACACAAGACAGCGATGACTCTGTCCTTTCCTGCAAATAGCATGAAATTGCTTTAATGAGGAAACTTTTTCCAGTTCCCGCTTCTCCACTCACGTACAGTCGGACAGGCTTCAACGACGTACATGAGCACTCTTTCTTATCATGACTTAATCCATGATCAATTTGCATGGTAACTTCGTCATATATTTTCCTCTGCTCAACGTTAAGTTGTCTTTCCAACTCTTCTAAGTTAACCGCATCCTCCTGAGCATGTGCCATGGCTCTTTCCACTTCATTCATAGCAGTGGCAGCTTCATTTTCAATAACAGGTCCTCCTAGTGGATCCTGACTCAATGAAGCAGAACTCTGACTGTCCTGAGAACTGTCTCTGGCAATCTCGGCTGCAATCGTTGCTTCCTGCTCAATTTCCGAATTCAACATTTCTACATATTTGGGAAAAGCAGGACATTCTATGGTCTCCTTGGCGGCATTGAAAGAGTCTTCGTAACAGAGGAAATCTCCAAGCAGTTCCTCTTCTGCACGCCAAGGCTTGAAAAGTTGCAAAAGTGCTAAATAGAAAAACTCCTTTTTTTCAGGAGATTCGCCACTCAATTTTCGATGGTTTACCAAGTGGCATTTTCTTTGCTTGACCAGACATCCCTCACTTCCTATTACAGCATACACTCCTTTCTCAGTATCTTCTTTGATGTTCCTCTTGAATATGTAATTTTGCAGAACCTCATACAGACAAACATTCTCGAGGTGACTGCTTTGATTTGGATAATATGTATCCAACATGTTTGTCTTCAAAATGTCGGTACTGTTTGGCTCCTTTTCCGCCAAATACTCAATTTCCCGCACAGGTTTGAGAACTCGATTACGCGTTGCAGCAAGACCAAGACTCGCCCAAACGATACTCCTGGACTTGGCATAGAGACTTGCTGAAGACAACCGGTCAGAACATTCGTACGCTCCGATTTCTCGATGCGACAACATCTTCAGACTGAAACTGTACAACTTCTTGCTGAGGCTCTTTTCATGGGAAATGTCCTCCCACATATCCTTCAATTCTGTCTTCTCTTTTTTGGTGATGTAAGACGTCACATACCGAGCCACAGCCATACAGTTATCAGCCACAAACTGTATATCCATGTTAGCATTCCACATGGACAAAATCACCGGGTTGTAGTCGTTGATGTACTTGGACTCTTCGTTCCTCTTCAAATTGTAAGTGTTTTTAGGTGATTTCTTCATGACATTGTGTCGCAGCGAAGACATCAAACTGTTTACTCTTCCTTTATAAATCACCGGTCGTGGAAAGCCGAAACGACATTTAGTGTAGAACTTGTCCTTGTTTCGGAATTTACGACGGCAGTACTTTCCACATCGATGGCTTTGGAAACGCAGAACTTTTTCTCTTAGGCTTTTCTTCTCCTTTGCGTTTGGAACAGCACACGTAGAATACTGTTGGATGAAACTCATCACTGAGTCTTCTGGATCCGTTCCAAATTTAGGTGCATCCTTGATCCACAGCAACATATGTATATGAGGAGCACCTCTTGCTTGGTACTCTTTTCTCCAGAAGAAATCCAACACCTCTCCAAGAGGTGGATTCTTCTTATTCATGATGAAAGACATCATAGCTTCAAATCTATGATTGAAGTACCTACATACATTGACTGGATCCAAAGAGCACAGTTCTCCGGGTGTCTTGAATTCGATGTTATCTACGTTAGCATTTGCCTCTCGTAGAAATTCAAGTAAGTCTTCCCAGCCATACTCGGCACAGCTCAGAGTGAGGAACCATGTGGGAGTACCTAAGTTCCTCAGCATACATTTTAAATCACCATGACGACGGTACCAGTACTCATTAGTACCACGCTGACACGCCATGAGATTAATCAGGTGAGAATCCAAAATACTATCTTGGACATTGACTTTATCCATAAAGTCACTTGCCGAGATGTTTTGCATGTGTATACCACTTTTCAAGATGTGGTTCACTGCATATGACAGTCCAGACAGATCGCTTTCAAACAGGAGATGAAACAAATAAGGAATGCATTGTCGAAACCTAGCATCTCCTGCATACAATCGCAAAGTCCGGTATTCAGAAGCAGGAATTTGATGAGGTCGCTCATCATATCTTCCTCCCTGACCTGTTGGAAAAAGCTGTGGGAAACACCGAGCTTCCAAACTTTCCTCCCAAACACTAATGGGACTCCCTTTGGCTTGTTTCATTTGAAACAACTCAATAGCATTCCCCATGACTTCCTTGGAATGCAAAGGATGAACACTATAATGTTCATATATTTCTTCACTAGTAGAGGGTTCTACTTTCTCAATTTGACCAGCACACAAATCGCTATCCTCTTCCTCACTTACTTCCTCTTCTGCAACATATACATTCTTATAGTATTTATTATTTTTTTTCAAATACAATGTTGCCTTTTTAACTTTCCTAACATCTACTAAATCTTGCCATATTTTCTTATTCTTTGTCGGAACCCCATTAACTAAGATAACCAGAGGTTCCTCTTCCACTTTTTCTACTCCAATTGTGTTAATGTTTTTCTTCAAATCTAGAGGCAAATAAACAACTCTTCCCTTTAATCCTCTCTGTAAATCTGATGGAGGCAATTTCCCTGTCTTTGGCTCCATTCTTACAATAGCCTGAAAGGGATGGATACTTTGAATCAAAATAGATTCATAAGTATTTAAATCCTTCAATTCAGAAGGAATCTCAACCAATTCCAGATTATTATGAACTGCTCTAGCAGGCATCTGGTTTTGATTTAATTTGCAAGAACAATAAGTACACACACGTTGATCCAATCCCAAATCAAAACAATTTTCTACCATCAAGTATGTTGCAAAATCCTTCCATTCACTATTATTTTCCCTTTCACTTTTTGCATATAAATCCACTAACTTAGTCTGATTCTTATAATAAGTGCGTCGACAACACACACAAGTGAAATTCGGCCTCTCACTTGATTTCACCTCAAACGTCGCAATTTCCCTCTGGAAATTATCTGTACTGGAAACCTGTACACTATCTTCCACAAGACCCTCTTCTTCTTGCTCAATTTCAACATTCTCCTCTTTACTTCCAAAGTAACAAAACTCAATTTCTTCACATATATTCTTCACATCTATTTCAGAACCATGCAAAAGAGCAGCGCATAATTGTTTAAGCATAATTGCTGGACTCTTAGCATAATACAACATTCTAACTAATTTCCTCACTTTGTTATGATGCACTGCTAGCATCCTGAAATGATGAAAAACACTCTGGCATACTCTCCTGGAAAGACAAGCCAGTGAATGTCCATGCAAACTTGTCACTTCTCTTACTCTGCAAGGATCTAATTCTTGCAACAACATCATTTTCTGCTTCAAACTTTTCTTATTAAATGACCGTACAAAATCACAAAGCAAATTGATGGAATCCTGTCGCACACTGCAAATACTACTACACTTCCAGGTGTACACAGGACCCTTAGCACGTCTTCCTAAAACCTCATTACCTAACACCTCTTCTGCCTCTGTTGTCACAAGTTTTTCTTTTTCAACTGGACAACCATCTTTCACTTCATAAGCACGACCACTGGTGTCAACTGCATGCACCAAATCATTATCCTGGAAATAACTCTCCTCATTAAAAAATGCCTCACAGCTTGAACTATGCATCCATTCTCCAGAAAAAACTTCACAAAAATCACTACGATTAACTATTCTCTTCCATCTACTATTTCTTTTGAAATCAAAAATTGCCTTGTTTAGCTTCCTAATTCTATTGATTATCAAAATAAATAACTTACGTTTAATTTCAAATGCCTGATCAATAACTTTCTCAACTTTTTTTTTTGTCTTATAAAAAACTAGTTTATGTTGACCTTTCTTAATATTTTTTAACAAATTGCCAATTATCCTGTTCCGGAACATTCGTTTACGAATCTCCCTAAACTGTTGTTTCCTTCTACTATCATGCACAGAGTTATCTCTTGCTCTAGCAGTAACATTTTTCATTGGCCTTTCTTTTCCATTTGATTTCCTTCTCGTTTTATGGACTGAAACATTTTCTGTAGTAATATTTTTTTTATTACACATATTTCTTATAAAGTGTTTTGTGCTCTTACCCGGTGCTTTCTTCGTGACTTGACAAATCTTTTTGTTAGAGGACTGCTGCGTATTATTTTTCACCTGCTGTCTTTGACGTTTTGCAGCCTTTCTCTGTCTTTCTATTGTAGGCATGGTGAAATCTTGAAATGATCTGCAGTTGAATCTGTGGAAAAATATAATAAATAATGTTATTAACCATTATTACCAAACAGTAAATCAGTAACAGTGATAAAAAACTTAACACACTACTTGACATTTTAATTAGAAGATTTTTTAGTCGTTGGCAAATTTACAATACAGAAATACCAGAAAAGAAATGACATTTATATTTATGTTACCTATGCTATTTTATATGTGAATCTGATCTAATTTTATGAGCATATTTTAATATTTTATTGAAGACACTACACATAACCTGCTTTTGAATGTGTCTTTATTTTTAAATTAAACGGTTTACCTTTTTACTTTTTATTAATTATAAATTTTAAAAATAAATGTTTATATTTCCAAAGGCTCAAGCAGGTCAGCTTCCCATCCTATATCATATAATTCGGACAAATCTGCATCCTCATCACGCTCTTCTTCATCCTCATGATTTAAATCATCCAATGGATCAACATCCACTGATGTTTCAATTACAAGTTCAATGATGAGGTCAAAATCAACTGATTGCAGATTGTCGCTCATGTTGAGGTTGTCTTTATCTTTAAAGAAAGATAACAACAATGAGATGTTGCAGAGTAAGAGACAAATCTCACAGATTATAATAGTAAAATTGTTTAACAAGAGTAACATTTTGCAGCTATTATTTAGCCATGTCCAGCGATGCTGAGCAGGTGAAGCCTATGTCTAATTTTTCACTGAACAGGACTCATCTGTTCTTAACCTTGGATAAGCCTCACCGACTCTGTGTCCCCTGCACATACTTAAATGTAAAGGGGCAGATTTATGTTAAATGGCACATCCCCAGGCATGCACCAGTTAACGTGCACCACTGCTCTGCCACCCATGGTGTGCCGCATTTACAATCAGATAGGAGAAACCTGTGTCAAAACCCTGCGCCTGCTTGAAGCAGGCATAGGTCTTGACGCAACATTGTGGAGATGGTGCACCCCTGAGCCTTGCTGGAGCTGCATCGCACTTGCGATACAACTCCAGCAATGCGCCACCTTAACGGCACAGATGCGTCAAGCATCTGTGCCGTTTTTGCCCCATGCTGCGCCGCATTGTAAATGCAGCACACCATGGGTGGCGGAACAGCGGCGCAAGATGACTGGCACATCCCTGGTGATGCACCAGTCATCATAAATCTATCCCTAAGCTTCTTATCTTGTTAGAGATGAACTGCCATATGTATCATCAAAATATTTTGCATTTCCTAAATAGCGAATTTTAAGGAATAAATAGCGATTCTTTACCATTCCTAATTTGCGATGAGCAAATTGCTAATTGCAAGTTACCCATTCATTTCCATGGGCTAGGAGGCTCATAGGAATGAAGGTTTAATTTGCGATTAGCAATTTGCTCATCACAAATTAGGAATTTTTCCAAGGGTGCAGGGGTGTCTCAAGAACACCCTGCTGCACCCCTGAAAAAGAAATTTGGGGGCATATGGCACACATACATGCCCTAAGGGCATGTGTTGGCGTCATATGGGACCTTTTGTTTTTTTTAAAAAAAGCTTTTTGAAAAGAATTCACAAATTACCACCAATTTACCACAATAGTTTCCAAATCCTTAATGTCATTTTTTACATATTTTTTGTTTGATACATTGCATTTAAGTAGTCACAAAATTTGCAAATCCTTCAGTGCAATTGCAAAATAAGGAATAGCAAATTTTGCTACTCCTTATTTTGCATCAAACTTGTTTGATACATACCATTTGTCTAATTAACATTCGCAAAGGCCAAAATTCGTAGAATTTTGATCTTTGCGAATGCTAATTAGCTTGATACATATGGCCCCAAGTGAGGCCTGTCTTACGACATGGTGCATCTTTTGCATCACTGCTGCATCGGTTTCATGTGGTACGTTTTTTTTACACCATGACATATCTGCCTAAATGCATCAATTTGTAATGTTGTCGCCTCATAGCAAATCTTTTGCACCACCGCTGCATCATAAAAGTGACGCACAGTGGCACAAAAGAGGCATACACCTATCATAAATCTGTCCCTAGCATTTTAAATGATTAATCCAGGATGACGATAAAGTGTGGCCTATCCAGAGGTTTGTTTAAGGTGAGGCCTACTCAGGATTGCAGATTAAAGTTACGCTTGATGAAGAATACAGAGGAGATAATACATGTAAAGGCCTACCAATGAAGTAAGTAATGTGCACTTTATTGCGCCAGTCATCATAAATGTATCCCTAAGCTTCTTATCTTGTTACAGATCAACCACCATATCTACCATCAAACTATTTTGCATTTCCTAAATAGCAAATTTTAAGGAATAAATAGGAATTCTTTACTATTCCTAATTTGCAATGAGCAAATTGCTAATTGCAAATTACCCATTCATTTCCATGGGCTAGGAGGCTCATAGGAATGAAGGTTGCAATTTGCGATTAGCAATTAGCTCATCACAAAATAGGAATTTTTTCAAGCGTGCAGGGGTATCTCAAGAACACCCTGCTGCACCCCTGAAAAATAAATTTGGGGGCATATGGCACACCTACATGCCCTAAGGGCATGTATGGGCGTCATATGGGACCTTTTGTTTTTTGGAAAAAAATGCTTTTTGAAAAGAATTCGCAAATTACCACAAACTAGAAGTTGGTGGTAGTTTCCAAATCCTTAATATCATTTTTTACATATTTTTTGTTTGATACATTGCATTTAAGGAATCGCACATTTTGAATTAAGGACATTTTAAGTCATTTCCACATGTGCAGTGTTTTCAAATTATGATTTGAAAATCGTTTTTGGGGAAAAGTAATTGTTTGCAAATTTATGACAAGGACATAATGGTGTATGCTTCTCTATAAGGCATTTCAGTGTCTCTGATGTCATTTTTCCCATATTACATTATAAGACCTTTCCCCATGGAGCACATTCCTTGTAAATATGCTCCCACCTGTGCATGGCGAATTTAGATTTTGACTGTTTGAGTCACATAGCCATGTTAAAAGTGACCCAAAAAAATTGCAAACGTTTTAAAAAAACACATTCATGTGTCTTAAGGACATTTTAAGTCATTTCCCCATGGACAATGTTTTCTAAGTGGCGCAAAAGAGGCATACACCTATCATAAATCTGTCCCTAGCATTTTAAATGATTAAATCAAGATAACAATAAGATGTGGCCTATCCAGAGGTTTGTTTAAAGTGAGGCCTACTCAGGATTGCAGATTAAAGTTACGCTTGATGAAGAATACAGAGGAGATAATACATGTAAAGCTCTACCAATGAAGTAAGTGATTTCTACTTCATTGCGCCAGTCATCATAAATGTATGCCTAAGCTTCTTATCTTGTTAGACATCAACCGCCATATGTATCATATAACTATATTGCATTTCCAAAAAAGCGAATTTTAAGGAATAAATAGCGATTCTTTACCATTCCAAATTTGCGATGAGAAAATTGCTAATTGCAAATTACCCATTCATTTCCATGGGCTAGGAGGCTCATATAAATGAAGGTGCAATTTGCGATTAACAATGTGCTCATCACAAATTAGGAATTTTTCCAAAGCTGCAGGGGTGTCTCAATAACACCCTGCTGCACCCCTGAAAAAAGAAATTTGGGGGCATATGGCGCACATAAATTTTAACAACATTCCTTTACCTCAAAAACGATTTTCAAATCATAATTTCAAAACACTACACATGGGAAAATTACTTAAAATGTCCTTAAGACACATAAAAGCGTTTTTTGATTGCCTTTCCTGCATGGTTGGGTCACTTTTAACATGGCTATGTAACACAAACATTCAAAATCTAAATTTTCCATGCACATGTGGGAGCATATTTACAAGCAATTTGCGCCACAGAGAAAGGTCTTACACTAAAATGAGAAAAATAACATCAGGGACAGTCAATTGCCTTATAAAGAAGCATACACCATTATGTCCTTGTCATGAATTTAAAAACAATTCCTTTACCCCAAAAACGATTTTCAAATCATAATTTCAAAACACTGCACATGGGAAAATGACTTAAAATGTCATTAAGACACATGAAAGCGTTTTTTGATTGCCTTTCCAGCATGGTTGGGTCACTTTTAACATGGCTATGTAACACAAACATTTAAAATTTAAAATTACCATGCACAGGTGGGAGCATATTTACAAGCAATTTGCGCCACAGAGAAAAGTCTTACATTAAAATGGGAAAAATAACATCAGGGACAGTCAATTGCCTTATAAAGAAGCATACACCATTATGTCCTTGTCATAAATTTAAAAACAATTCCTTTACCTCAAAAACGATTTTCAATTCATAATTTCAAAACACTGCACATGGGAAAATTACTTAAAATGTCCTTAAGACACATAAAAGCGTTTTTTGATTGCCTTTCCTGCATGGTTGGGTCACTTTTAACATGGCTATGTAACACAAACATTCAAAATCTAAATTTTCCATGCACAGGTGGGAGCATATTTACAAGCAATTTGCGCCACATAATTCATAATTTTCTCCTTAAAGCACACTATTCTCTATCTAAATTAAAGAAATATTTTCTCACCTTAGCAAATAATTTGAGTTTGAAAACAGTCTCAGAAACACACCAATTTGTCTTCAGCAGAGCAAAAGGTATGCACTCCAGAGTCTGCAGCTATCAAAAGCACAGAAATGCTGTAATTCTTCACACATATTTCTCATGTCACCCAATCAAAACTCTTCCCTCACTTTTTTTCAAATGAAAACCCTTCCCCCCTCTGCCCTTTCTGTCTTTTCTGCATGGCAACCACCTCATTGGAAGACTTCTGGTGTTTGCAAGTTCACACAACTTTGTTGCAATTGAACTCTGAACTCTCAGTGCACCTGCATATCCAGTGCATTCTTTCATTTAATGATTTTTTATTGACCATTCAAAATACATCTTTCAAAGAACACATCCGTGCACCCTAACTTTCTGTTTTCAGCAATCAAAATCCACCAATCACTGTTACTGCTTCATGAACACAGAAACTCCACAGTTTTTTTCATTTTAAACTCTCATTTTTTCAACTGCCATTTCATTGCCACACTTCATCTGACTGCAGGAGAACCTTCTCTCACCATGTTTTCTGTCTGGATTGTTGGACATAGTTATATTCACTGGGCTCAAAGGTACGTTGAAAACAGGAAATTACCTAACCTCAATTTACAAGATGTGGAAATTAAGTGGTTTGGCCACAGAGGATTAAAATGTCACCAATTGATACCATTGGTGAAAACCTTTATGCATTTGCCCAAACCTGACCTGTTAATTGTGCACTGTGGAGGTAATGACTTGGGCACTTTGACTGGTGTAGGTCTGGAAATGCTTTTAAAGGACACCTTTGAGCAATTAATGGCACTTTTTCCTCAGACTGCCTTGGTATATTCAAATATATGCCAAAGACAGAAATGGAGGTGGTCAAACCAATTTTGTCCACAAATTGAGAAGTCGAGGAAGCATGTAAACAAATCTGTTTCAGCTTACATGAGAGACCATGGAATGGGCTCCCTGTACAACAATAACTTGCGGTACTACATGCAAGATATCTACAGAGGAGATGGAGTTCACTTCTCAGATGAGGGCAACAGAGTTTTCACTCTGAATTTAAGAATGTGCATTGGTACCTACTTATAAGTACCTAAATGTACCATAAACCCAAAAGCTCTTCTCAGAGCTACCCTACATCTAATCACTCACAATTATTATTTTACTCTAACATTTTCACTAATTTTCAACAAAGTACGCTCCCCGGGGCGCTACCCGGTACGCGAACCGGGAGCTAACCTCGCGAAATTTTTTAAAAAAATGTTTTTTTTTCGCACATATGGGCCTCCTCAGCCACCCTCACAAAACCTAGGGGGTCAAGATAAGTCTACCGTGCCCCCTTCTACCCATTCTGAACATTATTTGCCCTCCATCTTGTATCTAAATTCGACCGAAACACAAAATGGTGGACTCCCGGAACGCTTAAGGTTCGCGAACCGGGGCGCTCAACGGTTCGCGTACCGGGTCGCTCCCTGGGAAGCGCACCATCAAAAAAGGTGGGAAAGTAGTTCACAGAAAAGCCACTGGAGACAATTTCACCAAATATAGATTAGCTCATACTACATATCAATCCCTACCATTTTCACAAATTTGATTGGAATTCCATTTAGTCATTTAGCCTGTAGACCTCTCTAAATACCCTGAGGTAAATTACTTCACAAAACACATCTGAAGTGTTGGAATTGACAACCAATGAAAATGTTACTTTCATTTTCTATTTTTTTTACCTGACATTTCATTGGTTATATACCTGAATATATATAAAGGAAGAGAAGAAGACACAGCCATTTTGACTACTACTTCTTGCTGTACATTTCAATAGTATTTTCACTAATTCCTTCAACTTCTTTCTAAAGGTAAGTTTTTATTTTTAAAACTGAAGTATATTGTGCACTATAAGTTAATATGGTAAACTTTTTCTGATAGATATATACTATCCCTCTGTAGTAGTTATAGATTTAGAGAGACTTCTCTGTTATAGTTAAGGATGGAGTTAGGCTTCTCTTGTATAATTATGAATTTACTTACGTTAAATCACATACACATTTTTATATTCCTACTTCCACTCTGATACTATACACTGCCCAAAGATAAATTCCCTGATAAAAAATGCCTATCTAAAATTATTCCCAACATTGCCCTATCTCTACTAATATATATTTTTTTAATTCAAATTTCAGGCAAAATGGAAGGCGAAAACCAAGTTTCTTTTGAAATGGACCTGCAAGACAGCAGCCAAGAATTGATTGATACAATTGATCAAATTGACATTGAATTTTTCGATGAAACTTGGGACAATGAACTACTGCAATGTGTACAAGCAGTAGATAACCTCCTTGCAAATGAGGACATTTTACACCCTCAGAGACTACAATGTATATTCCATGATAATTATGAAATTTCTGACAATGAAATGTTAGAAAGTTTAATAAATTATGAAACACAATCACATTAAAAAAAATGCTTAAAAAATAAAGAAAATAAAAAATAATCAACAAAACCAACAATCAATTAACATACAGCATTTGAAAAGTCTATCATTCATTTTTCATTGCAGTACGCTGCCCAGAACACTTCCCGGTTCGCGGACCGGGCGCTCCCCACGCAAAAAAAAAATAATTTTTTTTTGGTTTTTTTGCCCCGCGGGGCCCTTTTAAAACCTCCACATTAAACCTAGGGGGTCAGGGAGGATCTAGTATGCCCCCTTATGGTCATTTTCGCCTTTGTTTTGGCCTCCTCTTGTCTCTCAATCCTACCGAGAGACAAGATGGCGGCCGCTCCGGACTGTTTAGAATGTTGACAGACACCGGAGAGCCAATCAGCTTAGCTACGCGAAGTTCCGGTACGCTTAAAGTCCGCGGACCGGAGCGCTGCACGGAGCGCGCTTACAGATATATATCTTTTTTTAAACGTTAATTTCTCAAAATCCACTGGAGCACATATATTGAGACCTAGAAAAGGCACATCGGGCTACCAGTCCCTACAATTTTGCCAAGTTTCGTGCAAATCCATTCAGCCGTTCGGGCTAAAAGTGAGGCCAACCGCCCTATGGAAAACTCAATGTTAAAAACACGTTTTGGGACCCCCCTTTTTTCTCGGCCCCCCCTGGACGAACCCCCCCCAAATTTTCAGGGGCTGCTCAGAAACAAAATGTTCCATTTTCCAGAAATTTTCAGCCAATTCCGTCCTCAAACGCCAAAGTTATTAGACATAGAATTTTCAAAAATCCCATAGGGAAAAAATCCTAACTATATATACCTACTGGCGACCGCCAGTAGGTAATACATATATATATATATATATATATATATATATATATATATATATATATATATATATATATATATATATATATATATAGAGTGCCTTGCCTTTTTCCATCAGCAGAACACCTCTCTGAGCAGTCCAGGATGAGAGGTCGAAGTCTGTAAAGCAGGCTCTGGATAGACTCACTGCGCCATTGCCTACAGACCACACTTGCTACAACTCTCACAACTCCAAGTTTTAAATCTTGAGGCAGCTGTGCATTATGCCCATTCACTACCTAGCCAATTTAGTAAACAACAATGGCCACTTTGTAGAAGCCAGATCAAAAGAGAGCACATATAAGGAAGCGTTTTCAGCAGCACCATAATACTTTCAAACAGCAATAACTTCTAACATTTTCACGAAAATACTTTTCTAAAATAAAATCCAGCCATATTAAACAGAGGAACACATTTAGCCATTAAATAAAAGCTATGGCTTCTCTTTGTGAAGTGGAAACAGGAAATAATGCACATTACTCAGCAGGATTCAAATATAATTTTTATGTTGGTGAGCTGTATTTTCGAGAAAAAAATATATATTGTATTCATGGGTATTTTAGCTGTAATAAATGCTTTGTTTGGAGCTGATAATTGAGCTACATAAAACATGCCTTTTAAATTGAATCCATTTTCATGAGCCAATATGAAAATTGAAAATAGCTCGGTGCCCCCATGTGGCATCGTGCATGGTGAAGGACGTGCTCCTAGTCTGACCATAGCGACGAAGCAGTGTACGTGAGTGCCAAGATTAGGCTCTGGAATATCCCTTGCAACCTTTTTCTTGCTGTTGAGAAATTCAGTCTGGTTTTAGGGAGCCACTTAGGCGTGCATTCCCATAATAAGTTAACGTCCACATTCTATAAAGATGTTTTTGCTGAGTACAGTAATTAGCATACCATTTTCATTATAATTTATTTACAATGCATATTAGAGATATTACACCAGTCTAATGAGATCAGATTATGAATATGTATGAATGAAGATTCGTGTGCCTGCTGTCCATTTACAAATGGTCTAAAATGACTTGGATATGGGTTTGGAACTGGCCTGAAGTGTAGCCTACATGCTGGTGGCATTTATCCCTTTCAGTTTACTCCAGGTGTGTGCTGTGTTGCCTTACTCTGCGTCAAGGAGGCATTTCATGGGTGTTGCTGTGGGTGTTCCCATGCAACATTCATGGATTTTGACACTGATCCAGGTTTACAAAATCACATAAACATGGAGCAGCACCGAAACCTTATGCCTCCCCAGAGGATGTGTAACGAGGAGAAATGTTTTCGAAGAATACTAACGAGGAGGCTGTGCTGCCGCTGCGTCACTTTTTTGAAACAACGGTGGCGCAGAGTGCACACCCATAATTATGAGGCCATGCAAAGCCACTTTACGTGACTTTTCATGGCCTCATAGAAATTGGGTAAGGCATAGCAGCGCAAGTCACTGCCATGCTTTACTTTGCTTGAAAGAGGCGTTCCATAGGTGTTGCGGTGGGTTTTCCCACGTAACACCCATGGGTTTTGAAACATTACCAGATTTACAAGGACTTGCATACCTGGGAATGCGTAAAAAGCATACGGCTCCCCAGGAGTGGCATGAAGGTTGTTTTTGTGAGAGAAGGTGTCCCCTCCTCCACAAAAAAAATACTTGATTTCAACGCAGACACCCTTGCACCAATGTGCAAGGGTGCCTGTGTTGGAGCTAGGGAGCCAATTTTGCATGATCGCAAAGGAAAGGACAGGGATGTGTCATATTTCTGTAAATATAACGCACCCTGTGCTTTCCTTATTGGTGCAGCGCAGCAAGCTGATTTGCGGTGCTGCATTGCGTCAATTCCTTGTAAATTTGTCCCTTCATTTCTCCTCATTTTTTCTTCTTTCCACGTGGGCTGCTTTCTTTAGTACATATAGAAAAGAGGACAACGCTCCTCATGATTGTTTTTTTGCAGGATGGTGACCCTTCCTGCACAAAAACAATCATGTCAACAACCCTTGCACCAGGATGCAAGGGTGCCTGCGATGCCGCTCAACTGCAAATTATGCGCCAGCGCTGGCTGAAAGGACAGGAATGCACCTTATCTTGTAAAAACTGTTAATTCCTGCCCTTACGAATTGGTGAAGGATAGCACAGCAAAAAAACTTAAGGCAGTGTGCTATGCCAATTCTTTGTAAATGAGGCCCTAAGTTGCTTGGGTGTATAGATGATGGAAAACAATAAGCTACTGCCACTTCATAGCCAAGCTGAATCCTGTCTCTTTACATGGGCGAATTATACCCTCATATGCTTTCCAGCTGAGGACATCTCATTATTTATTAACATTCTCACTGTCAACTAAACCCTTTCCCATCTTGGACATGATGACACCGAAAACAATGTCAAAGTTGGTGGATGGGGGTCAGTCAATTAACGAAGGTCTATACAGGTGAACACCTGTAAACTTTGTTTTCCTGCTATGATAAAAAATAAACAGCTCTTCACAAAGACCCACCTGAGAGTGAGAGTGCTGCCTGGTTGTATAATTGAAAGTACATCCTGGCACTTACAAACCTCTCAAACATATGATTTCACCAGCCTGCTGTGTCACTGTCAGAACCACAAAAAGGGAGTCACTCATGCACACCTACGTACAGAACACACTCGCTTCCTCCCATCTGTCAGAGACACTGCCTGACAGCGATCAAGCTCGCCTCTTCCTGCACAGGATCCCCTGCATGACACTTACAGAAGCCTCTCTGCAGGGCATGTCACTCCAGAGAGTTGTTTTAACCCTCTTGACTGGTCAGATGAAAACTCTCATCTCTGATCAACGACAGGCAAATCCATACCATGTGCAAAGACATTTTTCACATCAAAGATCAGTCTGCTAGATGTTATCATGATGCTGCACTGTAATTTGGTACAGGTCCAATGGGCAGCACACAATGTGTATGCCTTTGAGCATAAATAAAGTACTGGAACCAGTTTTAGCAATATTATCTTTATTCTGCAGACATTTATAGACATAAGGGATGTTCGAGCAGTAACAGCTGGAAAGTTGCCACACACACCACAGAAAGTGAGTGGGTGTACTTAACTAGTATCTGCAGTTGTGTTCATGAGTTCTGCTATATTTAGTTTAATATCATTTGCATTTTTTGTTCTTTGGTGTAAACTGGCATCCAGATGGCCACTTTTCCTCTCTCCATTCTCCATATGTAACATGAACGGGTTATATCATTAGAACATTATTGTGGACGTTTCACTGTATTGCATACGTTTTCATTTGCTAAGCCATGCAAAGCGGTGGCTGCCCACTACTTTTTCATGTGTTGTATACATGAAACCAAAGCCGAATTTTCTATGAGTTTTTTTCGGAATTATATTATCTTTTGCCATTTTCATTGCATGCTGCTAGGCTCCTCTGCCAGGAATCATGTCCAGACGGAAAACTGCTTATATAATGTATCCATCAATAGCAGTAACAGGTTAGATTCAGACTGCTGAGTGTCCGGTTGTGTCATTACAATGTGCTATTCCCCAGGGACCAGTGAAAGGAGCATAATGAAAGATCTTATGGCAAAGCGGACGACCTCCTTGACTGTAACCTCCCTTTCCCACTGTGAATCCCTTGCTTCATATTTCTTGGGGAAAGTCCAAGCCATATATCGGACATTCCCTAGCATAGGGTCCGGCTGGGAAAGTACCAGTGGGCCACCACATCAGACTACTCTGCTTGCCTTCCCCCCTCTTACCATGGATGGGTTTGACAAACTTGCGTTGCAGATCAAATCTGGATCTCCCTCCGATCCAGTAAGGCCCGCTCTCTTTCGAGATCAGGCTTTTATGGGACGCTCAGCTGTGCGGTCCCTTGTCAACCTTTCCTTGGAATCGGGTGTAGTTCCAGCTAGGTGGAAGCAAGCTGTGGTGTCCCAATCATCAAAAAGCCCTCACTGGACCCGTCTAAGCCTGAAAGTTACCGTCCCATCTCGTTGCTACCCTGGCCGGCAAAGATCACAGAGGCCCATATCAACTTGGCCCTGTCTGAACATCTTGTCCAGACCAATGCCCTCGACCCCACACAAAACGGCTTCCGTGCTGGTCACAGCACGGAGACCGCGTTACTTGTGATGGTGGAACATCTCTGTGCAAGGTTGGATGCTGGTCAAACGGCGGCGCTTATATTGTTAGACCTTAGCGCCGCCTTTGACACGGTATCTCACAGCATCCTCCTGCATCGGCTTGAGGAGTATGGCATTGGCGGCCTGGCGTTGCAATGGTTCCGCTCCTTTCTTGATGACCGCTCCTTTTGTGTTGCCATTCCTCCCTTCAAGTCCAAAATCCAACCGCTGGCCATGGGGGTTCCGCAGGGGTCCTCGCTGAGTCCCACGTTGTTCAATCTCTACGTGAGACCGCTGGCTGATGTCGCTAGGCAGTGGGGCCTAACTTTGGTCTCATATGCCGACGACACACAGCTGGCGGTTACTCTCAGCGGGGATGCGGCGACTGAGGCCCCTAGGTTTCAGTCTGGACTGAAGGCGGTGGCTAGCTGGTTGACAGGTAACTGTCTCCAGCTAAATGCCACTAAAACAGAGGTGATGGTTGTCGGTAAGGGAGTGGAGCTGTGGGGCGACCAATGGTGGCCTTCAGAGCTGGGACCCACTCCGACCCCGGTGTCGGGGGTGAAAAATCTGGGGGTCTGGCTGGATACGGGCCTCACCTTTGTAGGGCACACCAAAAAAACTGCTGCCTGCTGCTTTGGTCTGTTAAGAGGCTTGAGACCTGTTCTCAAGTTCTTCGACGCCCCGACCAGGCAGCTGATGATCCAGGCAACTATCATCTCTCGCCTGGATTATGCTAGCTCTCTTCTGGCCGGGGCCAACCAGGCCGAATTAACTCGCCTGCAGTGGGTTCAGAATGCTGCGGCTAGGGCGATTGTCGGCCTGCCCAGATTCTGTTCGGTGTCAAATGTTCTGTGCTCCCTACATTGGCTTCCCGTAAGGAAGCGTATCCTCTTTAAGGTTTTGTGTTTTGCTTTCAAGATCTTGAGAGGTATTGGCCCGGAAATTTTATCCAGTTGTCTTTCCTTTTATGTTCCCACCCGTACCCTCCGTTCTCAGGGTTTGGCCCTTGCTGTGGTCCCCAGATTCAGACTTAGCCGTATGGGTGGCCGCTCTTTTAGTGTAAAAGCTGCAGCAGCTTGGAACTCCCTCCCTGTGGAAATTCGCCTGTTGGAGGACCTTTTGACCTTCCGGAGGGCTATAAAAACATTCCTGTTTTAAGGTTTTTTCTGTATCATCATTTTCTTGTTGTGTTATGTACTACCTTGTCTTTGCGCCGGGACGCTCCTTGGCTGGAGTATCTGCGCGCATAATAAATTAATATAACATAACATAACATAACAATGCCCAGATTACAAGCCTAGGGTTCAAATCCGATCCATGTGCTAACAAGAGTTTACATAGGGATCAGAATTATGAGTTGTGTGATAATTATCACACCCTCAGAGTTTTCTCCTGATAGTTTTTGGCAAGTCAAGCCTGTTGTAATTTATATGGGGGGGAAGGCCTAGAAAGTTTTTAAAATCTTCAGAATTTGGTGTGTTAAATACTAGGTATGCAAGTTATGCATGCTTTCTAAGTTGTATTACCACATCTGGTAAGTTTTTCACCCGCAGTAACGGTATGTTCTGGGAGTGGTAAACATCCCACGCTATTCTTTACTGATTCAACTCTAAAGCATGGTTGTCTAAGTAATTATACATTCAAATCAATTCGTATCACACATAGGTAGTCCTAATTGTCAAACATGTCAGTAGGATTTATGGATAGCCAAGGGTCCCACTAAACACTAAGGAGAAAATTAGGTAAAGACAGGGGCAGCACCTCCGCTAAGGCGGAGGAGCGTCGCCCCACTGCTCTGTGAGCAGTTGAAAAAGGAAAAATAAAATGATAATAACGAACGCTTTTATCATTTTACTTTTTCGTGACTCTTCTGGTTAGGGGCGGGGCAGGGCTGGCTCTAACAGGAACAGGAGAGGAGTGGTGGGCACTCACTTAAGTGCGCAGGACAGTTTGGCCAGCCTTCTCGGGACGGCCAAACAGTCATGGGCGCTTTGAATGTTCTTCACCCAGACTGTACTCCAGCCTAGGGGAAGAACATGCCCTGGACCTCAGTCCATCTCTGAGCGCCGAACCACTTGCTCAGATTATTCAGGACGCTGCTATCATCAGCGTTGGATTGGCTAGGGGAGTCTGGAAGCCTGGATGCCTCCTGTCCCTGCCCCTGGAAATGGGTGAAGAGAACTGACAGGCGGGCCTGCAGGTAAGTGTTTTTTGTAAAATGTATTTTCTTTTGTTTATTATTTTTTTATTTTTTTTATTTTTGTAAAATGTATTTTCTTTTGTTTACCTCCCCACCACCCCGCCCTCCCCGCCACCCACGGTAAGTTGCGGCTGCCACTGCGTAAATGGAAAACCACAGACCTCGTGTGAGGATGTCAGCAAAGCTCTTCTCAGGGGCGTCTTGCTGAATGGAGTGAAGATAATTCCTCAGTGTGCACAAAGAGAGCACACACATATAAACTATTTATTTATATATTTAGGAAATTTGTTAAGCGCACAAATACCCGAGGGTGTCTCGGCGCTGAGTGTCCACTGTGCTTGTCCATGAGTGATTATTGGTTGAAAAGCCAAGTCTTTATCTGTTTGCGGAAAGAAAGAAGGGAGGTACAGGTTTTGATTTGGCTTGGAAGACTGTTCCAAAGTTTGGTAGTGGTCACTATGAAGCATCTGTCGCCCCAAGAGACCTTCTTAGTCCTTGGGACCTGCACAAGACCGGCAGTAGAAGAGCGGAGGGATCTGTCAGGATTGTAGGGGCAAAATGCATCCTTTAAGAAAGCAGGTCCTAGAGAGTGAATTGCCTTATACGCAATGCAGAGTGCTTTAAATGTAGTTCTTTTCTTTACTGGCAACCAATGAAGCTGTTCAATAGTGCCGGAAATGGAGGTATACTTGGGGTGACCGTGATCAATCTGGCCGCAGCATTCTGCACCAACTGTAGCTTTTTTATGACTCCTTCCTGACTATTGACTAAAAGAGCGTTACAATAGTCAATGCGAGATATCACTAATGCGCTGACCAGATTTCTGGCCATGCTCGTGGGAAGATAAGGGAGGAGTTTTTTGATCATTCTCATGGTGTAAAATGAGGATGATACTACCGCATTGGCATGGTGCATAAGAGTAAGTTTAGTGTCCAGTAAGACTCCCAAATTTCTTGCCTTGGTCACTGGAGACGGAGGAGGTCCAAGGGCGGCAGGCCACCAGGTAGGTGACCAAGCTGGGGAAAGATTACCAAACACCATCACCTCCGTTTTGTCGGAGTTAAGCTTCAAGCAATTTGTGGACATCCAGTCACTTATTGCTAGCATTCCCTGATTAAAATTAGAAGCCACTTCATCTCCATTTTTGTTGATAGCCAAGACAATCTGGGTGTCATCAGCGTAGGATGTCACTGCCAGGTGATGGGATTTTATGATCCTCGCCAAGTCCGACACATAGATGTTAAATAGTGTCGGACTTAGCAAAGATCCCTGGGGGACACCGCAGGGGAGAATAAAAGGAGGTGAGTTGAAATTGCCGAAGGCGACCGATTGTACTCGGTCAATAAGAAAAGAGGAGATAAGATCCCTAGCACCCTTTGTGATCCCTGCCGCTGCGACACAGTCGATTGAGATAGAATGGTCGACCGTGTCAAACGCGGCAGATAGGTCCAGCAAGATAAGCACAGCCGATCCTCCACCATCAAGTGTCATCCTGATTTAATCCGTAGCTTTAATAAGCGCAGCTTCCGTTCCATGTCCCTTCCGGAAACCAAATTGTGAATTATCCAGACAGTTGTTCTGATCTATGAAGTCTGAGATTTGGATGTTCATAATCTTTTCCACAATTTTGGCGGGGAAGGGGAGGCAGGCTATAGGACGATAGTTGGCGACTATAGAGGGATCTAAGGAACTCTTCTTGATGAGAGGTTTGATAGTCGCTTTCTTCCAGATGGAAGGAAAGATATTGGAGGAAAACATGGCATCAAATATTTCCGTAAGTTTTGGACCTATGATATCTGAATTTTTTTTAAGAATGGAAGGGGGATGGATCTTCCGGTGAGCCAGAGTTGGTGGTACATAGTAAATGAGATACCAGTTCTGACGGAACCTGAGTAAAGTTCTGGAAGGAGGGATGAGGGGTTAAGTCAGACGAGGTAGAACATGCCCGGGCCGAGAGCTTATGATCCTTAGGGGTGGAAGATGAATGTCCAATGCTGGTTGTGTGAGCCTTGAATTGAGTAAAGATGTCAGTCACTTTCCTTTGAAAGTGATCCGCCAAGGAATCACAGAGCTCTTGAGTAGCTATGATGGGGGTAGTTGTCGCTTGACCAGAGAGAGGCGTGACTACCTGAAAGAGTTGTTTCGTCGAGTCATGTGCAAGATTGATTTGGGCGCTGTAAAATTTGCTTTTTTCCGTGATGATAAGTTGTTTATATTTAAGCATCATGACTTTGTAGCAGAATTTTTGATCTGGATCGTAATCACATCTCCATCTACGTTCCTGACGTCTACATTTTTGTTTTCCTTGTCTAAGGGCATCAATGTACCAAGGTTCAGATTTAGAAGCCCTATTAATAGATTGTTTCTTTAAAGGGACTGTTATATTAACTGTGTTCTGAATCCAGTTGGTGTAATTGTTCGCTCCCAACTCAGGATCAGTCACAGTAGGTGGCAGAGAGGTTAGTAAAGATGACTGAGAAGCAGAAATATCAATGCTTTTCCAAGCTCTAAATTGATTAGTGGGTATAGGGTTTCTAGCTAAGGGGGGGAGTGGCTTTTAGTGAAAAGTCGAAGAGAATGGCCGAGTGGTCAGTCCAGGTGAGAGGAAGAGCATCTCTCTTCCTGAGTGAAGTATTGCTAGAAAAAAGGCCATCCAGAAGGTGGCCCGCAGTATGAGTGGGACCGGAAACTAGTTGTGGGAGTCCTATTGCTTCCAATTCGGATAGAAGAGCTGCGGTATCAGGATTGTCCAGCAACTCTAGGTGAAAGTTAAAATCGCCCAGAATGGTGTACTGGTTTTCTCCTGCCAGTGGTTTCAATAGAATTGGCAGATTATCGAGAAAGGGACTACGAGGACCTGGGGGACGATAAATAAGCGTGCCTTTAAAAGGGGAAGCATGGGGAATGGAAATTGAAAAAGCAATTGCTTCACAGCTTGTGTTGGGGACAGCCTCCATTTGAACTATTAGATTGCTACAATAAATAATGGCCAGGCCACCTCCTTTTTTGGGATGTGGTCTGTCTAATCTAATGTTCGAGAATCCTTCAGGGGTTGCAGTGACAAAGTCAGGTCCACAAGAAAGATCACCCCAAGTTTCAGTTATCAAGAGTAAATCAAGATTGCGGTCCTCAATGAAATTTGAGATTTCGTATTTGTGGTTGGGCAGGGAGCGTGCGTTTATTAATGCTGCCACGCATGGTTTGGGCAATATTTTCTTCCTGCCAATGGTGCTTGTTGGTAGGCGACGATAGTTGTTAGTGACAAAGGAGCAGGTAGGACAAACATAAGGAAGGGAGTATGGCTGATTGGCAAGTTCAAGGCGAGGGCAAAGGTGAGGTGCGATATTTAATGAGTGAAGGTACTTAGAGTCATAAGTCAGGGTTGTCTCTGGGCCGGTCTTAGGGAAACTGGCAAGAGGGGTGGCCCTAGGCTCGGTCCAGGCGCGGACGGGCGCAGACGGGCTTGCCTTAGGTGCGCCTTCGGCGCGCTGACGGCGCGTCCGCTGCGCGGCCGGGAAGTGCACATTAGTATATC
Organism: Lissotriton helveticus; assembly: GCF_964261635.1. Lineage (NCBI taxonomy): Eukaryota > Metazoa > Chordata > Amphibia > Caudata > Salamandridae > Lissotriton > Lissotriton helveticus. Next base: position 1,005,971,076 of record NC_136071.1, on the reverse strand, counting down.
GGAAGGGGAGGCGGGGTGCGTGGCCTGATGCAGTGGCCGTCGCCTGTGGGATGACGAAATGGCGGCAAGTTAGTATCCCGCAGCAGCGCTCAAATCGGCTGCGCGGGGATGCCCTGATCGAGATAAAGGTGAATGGGAGCTCAGAGAGGGGGGATTAAAAGTTCTAACACAGTATCACAATAATTTAAAAAAAAGTTAAAATCGAGTATGTGCAAGCGTGCTCCCGGCTGTGCCTCAGGAGTTTAGGTGTCCACTGACAGATTCGCGCTAGTGGTCAGCACGCTTAAATAACATTGGCGGGGGCGTGGCCTGATGCAGTGGGCGTCGCCTGTGGGATGACGAAATGGCGGCAAGTTAGTATCCTGCAGCAGCGCTCAAATCGGCTGCGCGGGAATGCCCTGATCGAGATAAAGGTGAATGGGAGCTCAGAGAGGGGGGATTAAAAGTTCTAACACAGTATCACAATAATTTTAAAAAAAGTTAAAATCGAGTAAGTGCAAGCGTGCTCCCGGCTGTGCCTCAGGAGTTTAGGTGTTTTGGTGGACAGCAGTTCTAGGGCAAATGAGTATACTAGATTGAATGGATGTCATGCTTAACATTTGCCAGGGTGGATGTTGCCGTGGCAGATACACTTACAAACCAGGATACTGAGTCTGAGACCCAGGATGCCTTGGTGACACCAACATGCAGCAAGTGAGCTTTGCTGTGAGAAGCAACGAGGAAGAACAGAAAAAGCACAACAACAAAAACCAAGAAAGCTATGCTAACTATGAAAGAGGGAGCCCCTGGGGAACTTAAAAAGGGAAAAACAAAGTGGAGGGATGTAAGGCTAGGTGACAAACGTGCATGGGCCTGGGCCGTTGCAGTTGTGAAGCATTGTCAGGCACCTCTGAACTGGTGACAATATGCTTTATGCCTGCTCTGCTTCTCGTGACTTCAAAGTGACCCAGAAGTTTTCTAATCTCTAGAACGTTTTTCTACAGTCTTGTCTTTCTCTCAAGTGCCACCTACCTATTGCCATGATCTCCGTGCTGTTTCCCATCTAAACAAAAATGTTGACTGGACTTTGGTAGATGTAATGTGTGTATTTCTGACTGTACGCGAATGCAAGTGGATTTGCACTTTTTCCCGTAAGGCCAATCTCGTCTGTGCTCACTGAAGACTAACGGTCTATTAATCCTTGAGAGAATTTGCTACACTCATCACATCTGTGCTAGACTCAATGCACACACCCTAGCACTATAGCGCTAAGGTGTGTGGGTGACACTCAGCAGTTAAAATCAGCTTCGGCGCTAGGGATAGGGGAGGAGCGAGCCATATCACTGTAGAAATGGCGTTCTCCTGCTCCTTCCCTGTCACGCAACGCAGCACATCCTATTTGGGTGCTGCACTGTGTTGCGTGTATTGTTTGAAAATATGTCCCCTAGTGTTTGGGTAGGTTGAACAGTGCTTCTTGGACTTCTTCCATGTAGTTTTCTTCATTTACCATCCCACATAGAAGAAGTCCACGAAGAACTGTTCAACCAACCCAAACACTTTCAGCCTCAAGGGATGTTGACACCCTTTTCAATATCTACAACACCACTTTTAAGAATTAGGGGCCAGATGTAGGTAAAAAATATTTACCGATTTTTAATTACCGAATTTTACCGATTCGGTAATTAAGAATCGGTAAATATGAAGGGTGGACATGTAGGTCCATCCAGATGTGTTTTTTACCGATTCGGTAAATATCGGTATTTACCGAATCGGTAAATACCTCCCGGGAATGCTCCATTCATTCCAATGGGCTTTGAAGCCCATAGGAATGAATGGGGCATTACCGGTCGGTAATTACCGATTCGGTAAATACCGATTTTGACAAGGGTGCAGGGGGTGTCACTTTGACACCCTCTAGCACCCCCAAAAAAGGTTCGGGGGCCATGTGGCAGGCATACCTGCCCTAAGGGCAGGTCTGCCTGTCATATGACACAGGTGTGCATGCACACATGTGCATGCACACCTGAATCAGTATTTTACCATCAAATTGAATTTGATGGTAAAATACCGATTTTGTAGGCCTTGTGGGACTCAGAAGAGTCCCACCTACATATCAATTTTACCGAATCGGTAAATATACCGGTCGGTAAATTTACCGACCGGTATATTTACCGAATCGGTAAAATTACCGATTTGCCCTGTTTCCGTGCCCCTACATCTCAATAGCCAAATACCGGTCGGTAACGGCCGAATTCGGCCGGTCCGACCGGTATTTGGCTACCTACATCTGGCCCTAGGTGAATAATATGCCCCTCTGAAATTTCACAACTCCAGGAGTAAGCTGGCAGCACTCTGGTGCACTCAAGAACCAACCAAATATAAGTGCCCCATACAAAGACAGTAGAAGAAATGCAGATGATCAAAATGCCAGGTGGATCTTACTCTTCTGAAAGCACTAAGCTCCAACATTCATTCCATCATCACCACAGCTAAAGCCACCCTCTCAAAAGGCCTTCAGCAAGGGAGCAATCAACAGAAGCAAATCCCTCTTTAAGGATGTCAAACAATGTGGGAGTACCATGCCAGAACCCACTATCCCTCCATCAGCTGAAAGGTGCAACACTATTAACCTTTTTTTCAAGGAGAAAATTTACCAAAATCAGATCTAACATCAGCAATTCCTCACCATCTCCCACACCATCATCGATACCCAACTGTCAGACCACTATTTGGTCATCCTTCAACACTATGGGCCATATTAGCAAGGACTTGCGATATTCATCGCAAAGCATGCTTAGCGCTATATTTTTTATCTCCGGCTATCGCTGGTTTAGATTGCGGAGACAACGCGTTATTATCAACGTTTATCTCCAAGGCGATAATAAACCAGCGATAACGGCGATTCCCCATCACTAACGCGGGAATTCCAGCGATGAATTCCCATCGCTAAGGCAAAGGTCGCTAATAGGCAGGTGAGGATTCAGCCGTAGAATCCACCTCCCATTGAAAACAATGGCTAAGTCAGGATTTTAGCAGGTGTTAAAATCCAGTGATAATCGCGATTAGCGCGAGTTTTTTATCGCTTCGCCTGCGTTGCTAATAGGGGGAAGTTGTGTCAGCGACTGTTTTCAGTCACTTTTAGTTGGGAACGCCTACCTTGCATGTCATTAACGATAATTATCGCTGGCATGCAAGGCAATGGGAAAACCGTCCGCTATCGCCAGGAAGCTGTCGGTAACGCCTGTAAAAAGTGCCGCTAAAGTGGCAATAAAGGCCTTGCTAATATGACCCTATATTTCACACAGACCTCTCGAACATTTAAAACTCACTCAAAGCCTTCTCCTAGAAAGATGAAATGCTTCTGTCCTCCATCATCAAGTCTCTGCACGGACAAGCCCTACCACCTTGTCTTCACATTGTCAATACTTTGTTAACTCAGGAAACCTTCCCAGACAACCTCTAGAGTAGATAGATCTTCTCACAACTGAACAAGCCTACACTAAGCCCAGCTTACCCTCCCCGGTTCCATCCCAAATCCCACTCCCTGATTAATTCTAAGAGCAATCATTGGAAAGGCAGTCGCTACCCAGCTACAGAAGCAGAGCAGCATAAGCTGATAGAACAGGCCACATTTCTCAACTTCAACCTCTCATTCAAAGAACACGTTGCTAAGAAGACCAACACAGCCTTGTTCCAACTCTCTCCTGAAAAAAAAAGAAAGGCTTTCTTCCCGAAGAACACTTCAAGCCCTAGTCCTCTCCTGTCTAGATGGAGGCAACACAACTCAATGGCATCCTAAAGACCACTCTTGCCTCTTGCACTAGCACTGCTCATCAAAGGACTGAAGAAATCGACACAGTCTCTTTTTCCATGCTAACACAGAACTATGTTATGTATCAGTGTGCTGGCAGTTCTAATCTCTCAGTGACCAGAGTAGGAGTTTGCGGATGGTGGTCATGGGTGCTGAGCCACGCGCTCTAACTGAGGGATCTACACTGGCTGCATCACTTACTATGTCCCCTACACCAAGACCATTGCCAACCTAGCTAAAAAGCACACAATAGCTATAGGTAAATGCCAAATGGAGGAGCTACAAAATTGCCAGATTAGAGACTAACCAAAGCAGGAAGGAGAAAAAAGGAAAATACGCCCTTTCAACGTATACCCAAAGATCTGGAACTTCATCTCCTCTGACATGAGAAAAGCAACAACCCTCCTCTAATTTAGGAAGAAACTGATAACATACCTCTTCTAGGATAACTACCTAAGATTGGCTGGCTTCTAACTCCTTTCACTAGCTCTACCTCCTTCCTCTGTCCCCCTCTGCCATGTATACCGAGTAGGGCTTTCCCCTTGGACAGTTCTCCGTGGCTAGCGCACACTTTAGAAATACCAAACTATACATACATAAATACATTGATACCTAGACATGTCTGTGCTCTCCAATTGTAGGCTTTTTACTAGGTTCATGTATTGGCCAATTTTAGAGAGGACGGTTGATTCCCACCTTCAGTCCTTTTTAGATTTCAATTACTGTTTCTCGCTTATCCAATTGGTTTATAGACCTATTCATATCACTGAACTACATTGTCGACATCCCTGGATGATACTCTAGAGATAGTGGATGATGGAATGCATTGTTTAATGATGATGGTGGAGCTTTCAACACATTGGATCATGACATTCTGTTTAAAATACTATCCACTGTAAAACACATAAATCAAAAAGCCCTCACATGGTTTAGATCTTTTTTTATCTCACCGCTTCCCTGCATGTGATCTTCGACCAATATGCTTCAGAGGAAGTAGCCATCTCATGCCAAGTTCATCAAGGCACACCACCATTTCCTATCCTTTTTAATATTTACCTGACTTGTTAAAGTATTACCTTCACTATTCAGACTGTACATGTGCAATACTATGCCAGTGACAGGCAAGCAGCCATCACATTCTCCAAAGACATCGCGTCAGTGAGGCTCACATATTAGAAAGGCTTTGGTCTGGTTTAATTGGGGTAACAGATTACAAATTACAGATTACCAATGAAAGCAGATACTTGCCTTTGACATTGAAGCTGATGGAGGTGGAGCCTGGGCTTCTGCAGTCACATCCTTGGAGGCCAATGTAGGTGGGTGCTTCTCTAATCCAGTGGCAGTAGTTGTCACAGGAGACCCTGAAGTCATTGGGTCAGGATTGGCTTTGCTCCCCTTCAGTAGTCCGCCACTTCTGGGTACCACACCCATGTGAACATGTTGGGTTTCTCCTGATAGAAAGTCTCTACTACAGGGCTTGCCACTCTCCTTCACTTTCTGATCAGGCACTAAGGCTTCTAGGCTCTAGGCAGACAGGGGCTACTGGGCTGTACCACGGAGCTTGCAATTGTTTGATGTTGGTGCCCTGGGGTCCATCCTACTACGGCTCTGCAATCTAGGCCTAGTATAACCCTTTCTACATTTGGCAGTCAGAGTAGTGAAGGCGAGCAGTCGCAGGCTTCCCAGGGAGATAGTGTGGGGAAAAAAGAGGTCAAAACTAAAAAAATAAGAAACAGGCCCAATATTGTCAAGCCAAATGCTAACCTTCTAGGTAAAAGAAAGCCTGTTTAGTCACCCAGTGTTAAGAAATGCTACACATTCCAAATGGATGGTTCAGTTAAAAGGTTTTATACTCCTTACGGGATCTAATGAAATGAGTGATCCCTTCAGAGCTCGCTTTCACCTCTCTCTTCTTTTTTATCTGACGGGTGCAGGCTTAAACAAGATAGAGGTGCAGACCACTGATCCTTACACCAAAGCTAGGTTCATAGGTCATTTTAACAGTTTTTAGTCCATGCTTGTGCAGGCTTAGGTAAATAGGCAAAGGCAAATAGTCTCAGTTTCTCTCTTCTCAATTTAGACACAGTCTCTTATTCCATGCTAACACAGAACTATGTTATGTATCAGTGTGCTGGCAGTTCTACTCTCTCAGTGACCAAAGCAGGAGTTTGCGGATGGTGGTCATGGGTGCTGAGCCACGCGCTCAGAGGGCTTACTGGCATATAGCCTTCGGCCAGTGTAGATGGGCATTTGTCTTCTACATTTGCTACCCTAAAGGCTCATGCAGGCAGATGCTTCACTTTCTGATCTGGTAGTGAGGTGTCTACGCCCTAGGCAGAACCTCAGCTTCTTCCGCAAGCTTCAGGTGCTGTCCCCCACCTCTGTGAGACAAGCTATCATGCAGACACGAGCCCTTCTGGTTCTCTGTGGAGTACTCCCTTTCTCTGGGCTTGAAGAACCCGTAACTCTAATCAGGTTGGGTGGCTTAGATTCCACTTTAACACACAATAGGAGCTGTGGGTCTATTGTCTGAGGATTTTGAATCTGTTTAGTTTGGTTCTCTTTCCAATGTCCTTTTGAGGTTGCCTTCCATACACAACCTTTGTGAAAAAGGATGTCTCTCACAGCCAGTAGCAATGTAGATGTCTTCAGACAGGAGAATCCACAACATGGTCAATGAGGTGTGAAGGCTCTGCATGTGGCTACTATCACCCTCCTGAAACAATAAGAGGACAGACATACAGGCAGGCCCTGGCTAGAAATGTCCTGAACTTGAATAATAACTGCAATCCCCCGCTAAACTGGAACAAGTGGGAGTGCTTAGGAGGAACTACGCCTAGACATGGTTGTTGTATGGACTGTGCCACAGGACTCAAGCTGTACCCTATTAAAGAGGCCCAAGTAGGCTGATACCATTCTGGGCTTGCTTGTGCTCTGTTCTAGAAGTGGCCTTGCCTGGCAGTTCAGGATGGACTGTTCTCATAAGGAACGGGGTCAGTTCTGATCTACATAAGGCAGGCAGCTGTCTAGAGTGGCATGGCGGGTGAATAAATGATGGACTGAAATGCAACACAAGTGATCTTTTGTCGATTAATTCAAGCAAAAAATGTACAAAATATGGTATTCTGCAGCCACTGGTTTATGTGATATTTTCAGGGGAAGGACAGTGGTCCATTGCCTAATACAAGGGCACACTTGGCTCGCCCACTCAGGTCTTGAACCCTCTCCATACACACTTGATTAGCATGATGTTAGGGTAATAATAAAAGTCAGAATACCAGTTACACATGTAATTGGGTACTCTGGGCAAGAGTGTACACCAATATAATTTACAGGGCACATTCCCGTCCCAACAACAGGCATACACAAATACTGTTTGAAGGAGCTTACCATCTAAAGCCAGTCCTATTTGTTTGCCATTGCTTATTTTCTTACTGATAACACACACACAATGCACATGCTTATATTACCCTTTCTGTGATATATATCACAAGGACAACCCGTTGTGCCAATGGGGACCAGGGTCAATGTTTACTATGTATACAGTGTGCTGTGTGGCTCATTCAACATGTGGGAAACCGTACAACCTGCTAGGGGAGTTCCACAATCAATGTATTATTATAATGACCCAGAAGTGACTTAGTATATGCAGCGGTCAGTGCAATAGTGAACAAAAGGTGACACATTGCTCAGGTAGGTGAAACAAAACATATCATGTATACATAGGATACTATACAAAGCCCCTAGTTCCATACATGATCTTAGATATACATGTTAGGATGTTGTCGATTAATACACAATCCCTATTGGTCACACTGAATCTGGCAACCAAGGGGGAAATATTTTGAAATTTTGACCCTAAATGATTTAAGGTATCTCTTCCAGACTAAGTCATCTGGCTCAGAACCTGCATATAAATGGAGACAGAAACCCAGAACCAATCATCAGTCCAAATACACCTCATCTGCAGATATATCAGACCATACCACGAGATTGCAAGGTCTCCAAAACACTCACCATTTGTGAGTACTTGTTCAACGTCCAGTCTACTCCATGGACACATCACAATCAATCTGAAGTATGCCTATGACAAATTTAGACAACATGTACTTAGATTATTCGTGCACCTATGGTCAATCACCAAAGGTACTATTTCTGTCACCAATCGCCAATCATGTATGGTTGCTCACCATAGAACCATCACATGTGAAACCAATCTGTGCTTTCTATATCCACCTAGATTTGTATCTTCACTCAAGGGTTGTTCCAATCACGACCATGCAATGTTCGGGTCAACACTTGTGGGCAGAGACCTAAAACAAGCCCCTAAATAGCCAGTTCACCTTTAATATTGTTGTGATGGACAGCTGTGTGCGAGTTCCAATCTACCATTAATGTGCACTTACTGTGCGTTCATGGTGTGACGAAAAACAATAACACAATGATCGTGATCACCCCTAGTGTCGGAGTCAACACAGAAAGAGTAGTGGTGATAAGCACCTTCTCTCCTGCAAGTAATGAGGTATAAAAGATCATTAAGACCGATTGGCAACTCGTACGTGACACATGTGATGAGGTACCCTTGTTTGCATTCGAGGAATAACAACATCAGGATTATGTAGTGAAAGCACATAGAGATCCCCCAAAACTATATACTCAAGAGCTATGTGGGGTCTTCCAGTGTAAAATTCCAGTATGTACTTCAAGTAATAAGTCATCACTAGGTTATTATAATAATAGATTGACTGGTGGACTCCCTAACAGATTGTAGGGTGTCCCACGTGTTGAATGAGCCCCACGGCACACTGTATAGATAATATAAATGACCCTTTCTGTCACAAGCACACAACACGGTCAAACCTGCAATGCTTTTATACACACAAACACGCTAGAACATCATTCTAAGGACAGATGAGGCTTACTATAACTTTTAAAATGTGAGCCCAAACACATATTCGAGGCAAAGATCCGGGGTCTACTTTCATAGCCAAAGGAAACAAGCATTTGCAATGCAATCGGTCTTGCCTTTGGGACCTTATACGTATTTAGCTGCGCAGCACATTAGCCTGGTTGCTGAAACATCTACTGTTCTTTAACATGGAGGGAAAATAAGCACCAAACTGCATGACACGCAAGGTATGGAAACACATGCAGAGAAATATTGTCTTTCAGCTGGAAATGGTAAAGTCCAAAGCTCTGTTTTTAATATAAAATCAGGGCTTTCGGTGGTCTTATCACTGAAAATACAAGATTTGAAAAAATAATATTGTCTATAGGTGCTCGTCGAAAACAATTTCTATGGACTGGAATCTAGAGAATGCTAAAGTGATTCTGGTATTTTACTGACCTCTGCTGGTCGTTTTCTATCAAGAAAGTTAAATAGAGGCAGTTGCCGCAAAAAATTAAAAAAGAAAGTCCCTCAGCAGAAAGCAATTCTGGTATTTTACTAACCTCTACTGTTTTTTTTCTATCAAAGATAGTTAAATAGAGGCAGTTGAACAAGCAGAAAGCTATTCTGGTATTTTACTGACCTCTACTGGTCATTTTCTATCAAGACAGTCAAATAGAGGCAGTTGAACAGAAAAAAAGTCCCTAAGCAGAAGCAGGCAAGTCCTAGGGCTGATGTTCAGAGCCCACAAAGTACATACACATATAAGTTTATACTAAAGTACCTACATGAGGTCTCGAATGCTCGACCTAAAAATGTGAGCTTTCGAAATCTCTTCCATACGGATACAATGTGCCACAATGAGACTGAATGTGCAGATGTATTCATGCACATCCATGTGACTTGCATATTCTAAGACCAATATGTTGTTTTGTCATTGTGAGTTTTTATAGCTCTCCCCGGATGTGTTTTAGCAAGAGGCTTTTCGAGTAATGCAATTGTCAATGTAAAGCTGAACAATTAAGCAGATCCACCTCTTTCTTAAGAAAGATTCACGTTATTTCCTTTTAATCAATAGTACTGATTAAATTAAGCACCAGTAATGAGTGCTTAAAATAGATTCAATGTGCCAAGTTGCTTTTTCAGCCTTAATGAGCAAATTTAGTTAATGCATTGAATACATGAATGCCGTTTGGACTATTTCTTCAGGGCCAGCGAAAGGCATGGACAGTGTGTGCAGCTGCCCAGGGCCCTGCGCTCAGCCCTCCAAAATGACGACTCGCAACTATGATGTAGCATCGTGAGGCCGAGAGGTAGGGGCGTAACAAAGGTCCCCGCAGCCCCCCCCCCCAATGCGGGGGCCCGAGTTCCAAGGGGGCCCTTCAGCCCAGTACCCTGTCAGCAGAGCTCCTGAATGTGGTTGGTGGGGGCCCCCTTCATATACTGTGCAGGTGGGCCCCCTCAAGTTTCGTTACGCCACTGCCCAGAGGAGGAGGGTTCCCCTACCCTGGCCTCGCAATCATGTGTCTACCTGTGAGGAGTAGTGGAAGGGGCCCACCTTGTCTGAGCCTCACAACAGTGCAACTTACCTGCTAAGCCCAGGGAGGGGGCCCTCTCCCAGAGTGCACACATTGGGAGGCAAATGGCTGCGTGAGGGTTAGGTAAATCGACCTATGCATTTTGCAGATTGTGTCTGCAATAGGAGATGGTCTCCCTCTGTCCATAGAGAGGCACTACAGATGGCCATAGTACCGCATTTTGGTGACAAGCCACATATAACCCTTTCAAAAGCAAGCAACCCTCACTCTTTCAGGCTTTTGTGTGCTGTTAAAGAGATGTTTGTTGGTGTCTGGTAGGGATGCTCTGAAGCACAGGAGGGATCCAATACCATGCAGGTTCAGGAGCACCTTCAGCTATTAAAATTCAAACAGCCTTAATTGACTGAAGGTAACTGTGAAGTTACATTAAAAGGAGGGAACACCACATAGTAATGAGAGGTGATGTTAAGTTTATTATAACACCTCAGCCACCACAGACCAACGGACACGTACATACTACAAACACCTCAGGGTGGCTGCCATTGAAACCTTGGTGACATTAAGGTTGTGATGGCAAGAGCCAATCCCCACTACCTTGGTTTCTGGTTCTGGGCCAATCCCCAGTGACCACGGACCAACCAATGCTTCACCACCCCAGGCAGGATTCCGCAGTAACCCATGCTGGAGACCTGTCTGACAACATATCCTTGCTGTCTATTTCTTCCAATGAGGCGTTTTCAAAGTGGTGCCATATTATCAGATAAGGAGACAAGACAGAGGGTATTTGCCTAGGTAAATTTGTACAGTGCCTCACACTGCTACTTGCTGCAAAGGATATATACATTTACTACTCTATCGAATTTAGGTGAATATATTATCTTCTCCCCCCTTCAAGTAATAGTCAATTTTTTAAATCACACTCTTGCTTTCAGTTTATACATTGACTCAAAATGCTCCAATCTTGCAGAAGGGGAACATAGCAATACGTTCTGAAAAGTTATTGCCCAAGAACACACAATTTGGCCAAATGGGATCCTGCAATTAAAACAGTGTCTCTTAGTTCTATGTTTCCAGCTAGTGGCTGACCCTCACAGGGAAAATGTCAATGAGTCATTGAGCCTTCCCAGCATTAGAACGCACTCATCATTTCCATCGTATTTAGGTGAAGTAGTAAAGTTCAAATTAACTGTCAAATACCCTAATTCCATGGCTACAACATACCCACTAGACCAGGGCCTGTGGAAGTAGGTAGTTACTGGGCAGTAAGAGTGGTAAATACTGATATATACTACTGGGGTTTCAAAGCTTAAAAATAATTTTCTACATTTGTACATCAAAATTTGCAATAGCGAGCAGTAAAGGCTCCAATACAGTATGAGCAGTAATCACAATGTATACACTCAATGTCCAGCCAAGTTATCTTTTAACGTGGCCTGCTTTAGAGAAGGGGGATTTAGAATAAAATGCAAGAATTATGGGAGGTGCTTTATAGTTCTCCTACTCCCCAACAAACATCTTCTGACGTCTCTGCAAATGCAGCATGTCTCTACATGTGCAATGTGTCTCCAAAGGCAGAAAGTTTCTTGTTGAAGTGATATTGGAAAACCAATTACCATACTTTGACTTCGTAGTGCTAGACCATGGCTAGTCCCAGTGAATAAGGGCACTCTTTCCTGGGCCTCACAGTGCTGGGTCATTCTCCCCTTGGCGTTAAAATAATATAATATGTGTATTTCAACAGTACACATTCACCCGTAGGCCTCTTGGTGCTGAATAACAGATTTGATTTTTGTTACTCAACTCAATGGTACTCATTTTAGAGACATCAGCAGGATGATAGGCTGAGTGGCCCTCTGAGAATTGAACCTGAGACCCTGTGGTCAAACACAGGCCCCTGCCGTGGACGCATTACTCCACTAAGTCCCCAGACCCAGTTCTTGTAGCTTTAGACCATGGATGCAAGGCTCAGGGCAGTGGGGCCACAACCCATGGGCCTTCCATGACTATTTCATGGCTGTGAGGCTCAGAGGATGAGACCACGTCCTCTGGACTTCACAGCACTACATCATAGCTGGGAATACAGGGGAGTTGTCCCCTCATCTGAAAACCTCAGCACTGGATCATAGATGTAAAGCCCAGGGTAAGGCACCCAACCCCTTCTATGGCCTTGCAGCTCTGGGTCATAATGGTAAAACCCAAGAGGGGGGACTCCCTTCCTATGGCTTTGCAGCACTAGACCATTGCTCAGAGGTCCAGGCATAGGTTTTGCCTATCCTGGGGTCCCTTTTCCTGCAACTTGCAGCACTAGACCACGGCTGCGGGGTCTCAGAGATTAGGGGCCTCTTCCCTAGGCCTTGTAGCTATGGTGTAGTGCTGCGGGCCTAGGAGAAGGCCCCCATCCCTTGGGCCTCGCAGCCATGGTCCAGCTCTGCAAGGCACAGGAGAGGAAGTCTCCCTCCCAGACCCAATTGCAATGGCTTTCCAGCATTGTACCATGGCTCTAAGCATGGGTCCATGTCAGGAGCATAGCCATCAGTAGTGCAGCAAATGTGTGGCACCAGTGCGAATGGATGTTAGGGACCCAGTGCAACAAATATATGACTGTTTCACTGTCCAGTATCATTTGCTTGCATCAGGACCCATGGTGTCATTGGTTTACCAATGGCTCCATCTCCCATGTACCACGCAGCCATTATCTAAAACTACGAGGCACAGGGAAGACCCATCCTCCAAAGGGTCTTGCAGCTGTGGTCCAGTGCTGTGATGCACAATGGAGGGAACCTCCTCCCCATGGTCTCTCAGCATTGGGCAATGGCTTTGAGGTTCAGGGCAGCCGCGGCCGGTGGTGGGGGTACCTGCGGGCGGTGACATGGGGAGGGGGGTAGTAATGTATGGATTATGGAGTTTAACAGGTAAGTAAACATATAAATAAATAAAACGAATTTCGTTGCGCGCACTGCATCGCATTTGGACCCTCTCTCCTGGGACTCGCAGACAAAATCGAGGACTGAGAAGCCCAGGAGAGGTTCTTTTCCCTAGACCTGCCGTCCATGGTCTAGTGCTGTGAGTCCCAGTAAAGTAGGGTGGCAGGGTGCCGGATTGGTATTCTGCAGAAAGTCAAATATCCAGTTGTTTTGCTTACAAGGGCAAGCTGGATACTCAACACAAGGTGTAAAACAAACAGTTTAACTTGTAAGCCTGGAGCAGCGTCTCAGTGGGATGTCCCAACATCCCAAAACTGGAGCAATCACTGTGCAGAGATACGAGGGGGGGGGGGGGTCAGAATTTCTTAACAAGGTAACTTGAACAGAGGACTTGTACCACTTAATCTGACCTACACAGGTCAGGCCACTTTATTAAAATGGTTAGCTTCACAGGTGATAGAAAGGAGGAACGTAAGCACTGGGAATGAAACAGCCATGAACGAGCAGCCACCAACCCGAAAATCGTTGTGTTAAAATGATGGGTAGTCAGCCAGCGAGATAATGACAGATAAGGATGGAAAGTTGGCTTCTGTACAGAAGTGGGAACCATAGGGATAGGGTGGGTAAGGGTGGATCCTGTTCTTCATGTTTAGAATTTAGGGATTGATTCTTGTCATCAAGGATGCCAAACCATGGCCCAGTGTTCTGAGGTCCAGGGAAGGAAGAACACTCCCGTGAGCATTGCATCTCTGGACCATGGTGTGAGTCCCAGAGGAAGGACCTCCTTCCCTTGGGCCTCACAGACATGGCCAATAACTGCGAAGCTGTTGGGAGGGCCATACCCTGACTTGGCAGGACTGGACCCTGGGTGCGAGGCCCAGGAGAGGGCCATTCTCTCTTGGACCTTCCAACCATGATCGGGCATGGCGAGACCCAGATAAGGGGGCCCTTGGTTTGCCTTTGATTACTTCAGAAGTTTAAAGAACACTTGTTTAGTTGCTTTCCTGTCTTCAGACAAGCGTTGATGTCCCCAGATCCCAGTCCATCTCGGTGCAAAATCTCTCGAGCAATTTGCTGCAGAGACTTTTCAAATTACACAGCCATGTCTGCTCAACAAAGAACTGCTTTGTTTGTGTTGAAGAAGTAACTAATCATTTATGTCATGCTGAAAGGCAATCCACATACTTTTACTAGAAAGGACTGACTGAAATTGTACAATATATACCTTATTGCATTGAGTTGATGGTACATATTGAACAGTGAAATATATAGTCTTCCAGTTTCTCGGTTTCTTGACATACTTAGTCTAAATGATCTTTAGTTTTACATTTGATTTCTCACTTTCGTATCATACTGGTCTGGACCGAAAACAGATATTATGTTGTGCTATATTTTTTTCTAAGCATCTTGGAGCTAAATCAGTTATGTAACTAGCATAGAAAGAGAGAAATGGTAGTTACTGCTAAAATAGGTTCTGAGTTAATGGCAACTGGGAGACATTTTCACAGTTTGGCAGCCGCAAAGTAGGAGGATCTGTCCCCATATACTGGTGGAGCATAAGGTTTTATTTGGCTGGAAAAGTTAACATTTGAAGGCCAGAATGTTAGGACGGTGGTGATGTAAGATTTTATGTATGATCATAAGGGCTTTGAAGGCAGCTCTAGATCAAATAGGAGCCAGCGCAGGTTCTTAAGATTGCTGATATCCTACCATGGCAGATGCCCAATATGAGGAAGGCCATAGCATTTTGCTTGAGTTAAAGTCGATACAGGAGTTTCTGATGGATGGCTAAACAAATGGCCTTCGTGTAATTCTATCTATATTGAATCAAGACATTGACTACTGCTCTGTAAATGTAAATGTAAACCACGTCTTTGTAAAGCGCGAACTACTCACCCTTACGGGTCTCAAGGCACTGGGGGCCATCGTGGAAATTGTGGATGTCATAAAAAAGATTCCAAGTGGTCTTGAGTTGGCCAAAGCACATACCGGACACTTTTGTCACTTGCGATTCAAGTGATAGATTTGTGTTGCGATGCATGCTCAGATTGTGCATGTCCCTAGGTGGAGGTAGAGAACGTTGTGTAAGTTTGGGCCAACAGGCTGTGAGCCAGGAAGGAGATGCTATGGCACTACAAGCTCTTCGGATTTGATAAGATTTATCTTCAGGAAGTTCGAAGACATCTACTAGCGTGTTCTTTTTACGGAAGTTGGTAAAAGTATTTCCACCTTGATTTAGATTCATATTTGCACTCAGGTTAGAATGACTAAATAAGATATGAGTGCCACCCTCATACTTATAGAAACTGACCCCTAGATAATGCAGGAGGGTCGATGAAAAGTAGCATGAAAGGACTTCCTCCTGCAGGACACCACAGCTCAATTGCTTGGGCGTGGAATGAAAAACTGGCTATTCACCAAAGATTTGGAATGATTTCCTTATATCCATCTGGACAGTCGGCCCACTACATCATGATGCAGGAACAGCCCACAAACCTTCTACCCCTCCTATCACATGTTTACTGTGTCTTTGGCTTTGACCCTGTATAGTGCTTCGCAAACGTTTGACGAGGTTTGCGCTATATAAATACTACTGACATAATGACATAATGTGCTAATTTGAAAACAATTTACTAAAATATTAATAACGATATAAGGGTTGGAGAGGCCAAACCTTTCCACCACTATGACTAATATAACGTATTTCCACTTAATAGAACTGCAAAATAGATGTTCTCATTGTTTTTGGGTTATTATTCATACTTTTATTGTTTTACTGATATCTGCACCAGGAAAAATCTTTCTTGCAAAATCGCTTCAATGATAGTCCGCTGATGGCACTTCCCGTGATGTCATTGCCTGTGATGTCACATTGTAAGCAAATTAGGAGGACCTCACACATTAACCTCCTGCCCAGGGCCCTAGAACCGGACCTGCATTTCGTTTCATTTTTTTTTCCAAAATGTTTTTGACCGTTTTGTTCCATAACATCTCTTGTGGTGGATTAGACAGCCTGGACAAAGAACTATGGACCAAGAAACAAATTATCTTTCGCTGAAAACACAGGGTGCACACAAAGTGGAGAGCCTCTTGGGCGACTTCTCATCAGGTTGTGGTTTGAATTATGTTGCTTGCTGAATGCTGCTGTGATATAAACGTGCATGACGGCCTTTATACTCGTGAGCGCACGTTATACACTAGTCATGCTGTAGTATATTATAGATGGGAGCTGTGTATTAATTAAACATTTAAAAAAATCGGTATACAGTAATACAATCTGTTATAATTTGCAACGAAATGTAACCTACAATAAACAGCAATGCAGTATGGCAACATAAATGGAACTTTCAAAGAATACCAGTTTTCAGAAAGCCTTGGACTTGCATACCTTGTTTTAAACACCCCCTGTTATACATGTGTTTAGTGTTGTTTTTAGTAACAAAATCACAAAGTGGTATCAGTGGGAAACTTAAACAAAGTGCGATTTTTGGTGCATTTTCTGTGCGAGCGCATGTTGTTAGAAAAATCTGCTTTATATGGCTTTATTGATGTTTTCGGAAACAAATTTGCAGTGTGTTCAGAGCACTGACACCTTGGTCTAAATGCCAGTGTTTGGTGCATTTTTCAGAATGCCTAGGTGCATGCATGTGCTATTATGAAAACACACTATAAATATTTATTTTTAAAATCATTGTCAAAATATGAGTTTAGACCAAACATTTGGGTTGCAGCAGTCTTGATATTACTGAATTCAGAGTGAAGTTGCTGGCGTGCACCAAGGCGCCGGTGATGCTCAGCTAAGATGCGCCCACCTGCACGTGTATTTAAGGTTACCCTCTCCTCTGTGTAAGGATGAGCCAGACTGCAGTAGCTGCTTTTCCAAGTACTTTAGTGCCAAACATAGGCTGTGGAATTATATCAACGCGTTTTGGCTGCACACCAGCTTTGTTCACAATCAACAAGTCTGGTGTGCAGCGAAACACGTTGATTTTAATCTGCAGTCTATGTTTAGATAAGTATTTCAAAAAGTAGCTGCTGAAGTGCGAGCTCATTCTTAATAACATGGAGGAGAGTGAAGTATTTAATCTTAATATTATAGGTAGGCCTGAATATAGCTTCTTCACGTTGCACAATACATTAGTAGAGGATAAGCTAAGTCTAACGTTTGCTGCTTTACTGCTTAAGTAACACTTATTCACCTCCTCGTGTGAGAAGACAAAAAAGAGTGGCACAAATGAAGAACCTAAGAATCATTAGCACCGTTAGTTTAATGTCTTTAAGATACCCGGGTAAAAGCTCTCTGCCTAAGCTGTAAATCCAACATGATGTTATCATGGCAGCACACTAAAACAAATGAAAAAGCAAGGTAGATACGTGATTCGCACCATGTCTTTGGTAGACTAATGCATACAAGCAGAATCCACTTCCAAATGAAAAAATAACTCAGCAATTAAATTGTCATTCTGTTAGTAATGACAACAAATCAAAGAATGAACAGTACATCTCAATTGCTAGCTATAGGGCATGTTCAATCAACCGCAGTCCGAGACATTGACAGCTCTGCTAAGCATTGCCAAACCTGAAAAAAATATGAAAGCTAATGGTTGAAGGGATTTGATGTAAATCCCATTTTCACTTTAACATTATTATTGATTTTTTTAATAGTGTATTAACATCTTTCAGATAGCTACAGTTGTTTGCAGCCACACCTACAAATGTGGGCTTTGTTTTTAAATAGATTTAAATGAACTGATGTCATGAAGTATTTGAGATAAATACAATTGTCTGGGTTTTCTTTTTGAAATGAGCTCATCATTTAATTCCCAGATAGCTTCTGTAGTCAAAGTTGTTTTCATCACATCTATAAACTTATGCTTAGCATCCCTTTTCTATCTGTGGAGCTTTAGTGGTCTGTGCCAGCATTAATTCTCACCATGTTAAGAATCTCCGGTCTTGCTCCCCCTGCTATTGCCGCCTAGCTTCTTTGTTTTGCTACATCGCTAGCAGCCCAGAAGCCATCAGTTCGAGCATTCTGTCCCCCATCAGAAGATTCTCCTCCAGTGTGGACTTGTGAACAGGTGAGCTGCCTGGTACCCACTGTTCTCTGTTCGTGGGAATTTAGGGGCATATTATCAAGTAAGGGCGTTACATTATCGCCGCTTTTATCGGCAGGAAACTGCCGATAAAGCGGCGATAATCCGCTTGATAATATGCTCTATGAATTCCAATCGAAGCCCATGTTAGATGTAGGAGGGGTTACAGCGCAGGTATTTAGGGAGGGCGTTCCAGATGCTGGGGGCATATCCGGAGAAAGAGCGAGATTCTGTGGATTTCTTTTTTGTCAGGGGAGGGCGCAGCCTGCTTTGTTGAGTTTATTAGTGAGATATAGTGGGGCCTTTTGGTGAAGGGCTTTGTAAGTAATGCATGCCATCTTGTAGGTGGATCTGCCTTCAATGGGCAGCCATTTAAGGGCCTTATATGGCTGGGGAGATGTGATCAAAGCGTTTGCAGTCGGTGATTAGCCTGGCCGCCAGGTTTAGCACAGATTTGAGTGGGGTAAGGTGAACTTTTTGGGGTTCATGACAGGATAGCAATACCATAGCCAATTTTTGAGAGGACAAGTGATTGGACGACCAATTTAAAATCATCAGCTGGGATGAAGGGTTTGAGTTTCTTGAAATGGCGTAGAGTGAAGAGCGCTCCTTTGGCAGAGTTTTTTATGTGGGCTTGGAGGGTTAGGCTATTGTCAATGGTGATGCCAAATGATTTTACTGAGTTTGATAAGGTGAGCGTACAGTTGAGGGCATTAGGGTCAGTGATCCATGTTTGGATAGGAAGAGGATTGTTTTTGTAGAGAAGAGAATGATTTCTGTTTTTTTAGGGTTGAGTTTGAGATGGTTGGAGTGGATCCAGGATTGAATTTTAGACAGGGTGTCCATAAGGCGTAGAACATCAGAGTGGGATCTGACCTTATAGTACAGTTGAGTGTCGTCAGCGTAGAGGTGGTAGTTGTTTCCAGCTTGTTTTAGAATGAAAGTAAGGGGTTCCATAAAGAGGTTAAAGAGAGAGGGGGAGAGAATAGAGCCTTGGAGGATGCCGTGGGAGACGGGAGTGGGGATAGAGAGGCAGTTGTGGATTTTGCTTTGCTGTGTTCTGTGTTGGAGGAAGGAGGAGAACCATTTAAGTACCGGGCCAGTAAGGCCAAATCGAACTTCGAGTGCATTAAGCAAGGCAGGATGGTTAACAGTATCAAATGCAGCAGAGAGGTTGAGGAGAATGAGTAGGCAGGCCTGGCCATTATCTAGAGAGTGATGGATGTCGTTTACAATATTTAGTATGGCAGTTTCTGTACTGCAGCCTTTTCGGAAGCCGGATTGTAAGGAGTAGAGTAGTTTAAAGGTGTCAATGTGTTTGTTCAGTTGAAGAGGGGCACATTATTCAAGTGCTTTGGAAAGGCGGGGGAGGTTAGAGATGGGGTGGAGATTATTAAGGTAATTCTGGTCAGCATTGTGATTTTTAAGAATGCGAGTGATTTGTCCGAGTTGGAGGGAGGGAGTGACACAACCTGAGGAAAGGGAGGAGTTAATGAAGTAGGTCCAATAAGGAGCAATGATGTGCTTAAGCTCCAGAACAAGGTTAGCAGGGAGAGGGCATTTGATGTGTGAGACCTTCACACACTCAACCCCAGACATTACATCCACTGCTGCTGCACATCACCTCACTCCACAATGGGACCGTTCTTCTGCCTCAGCTGACAGTTTACCTCAACCCCAGAGCTGAACACCACAACAACTACGAGCGCCACTCCACCACCAGAAGCCAATACCTCCCCCGGACAACTCTTCTGCCTCCTGCTCAACTTCAGATCCCTCTGCCAGCACATCACCAAAATCAGGGACACCATAACCACCCTCATGCCAGATGTGACCTTCATCACAGAAACCTGGAACACTGAAGCAGTTCCTCAGCTACAAAATGAAGCACCATGCCCAAACCAACAAACCTGGAGGCAGCATCGCCATAATCCATAAGGAGTCAATCACCTGCACCATCTCCAATGAGAAAACCACACCTATCATGGAACATATGAACTTCCAGCTCTTCACCAGGGACAACACCACCATCAGAGGCACCCACGCCTACAGACTGCTAGGACCACAGACTGGCCTCGGTAATGCCATTGCTGAATTAATTTACCCACTCGCCATTGAATACAAACTCTATGTCCTCCTGGGAAGCCTCAACTTCCACATGGACTGCATTACTGACACCAGCTCTACCAACCTCCTGGAAAGACTTGACAACATTGGACTCAAGCAACTAGTTACAGACTCCACACTCAAATCAGGACATATGCTGGACACTCTTCACGTCCAGCAACAGAATCTGATACAACCACGCCTTGGAACTAACCTGATTAGTTTACTCCATCGCACAGATTGTAATTGCCAGACCCGCCACCCACCCAAATTACACAACTCCTCCTTTAGCAGGCGGTCCAAGGTCACCCAGCAGCAATGGATTGACGCCCTCAGTACCACACATCCCATAGACACCACCAACCTGAACCAGACTGTTAGCTGCTTCAACAACTGGATCGCCAATGTCGCAGACCAAGTTGACCCCACCAAACCAGCCAAAACATAACAGACCCTCCAAACAAACCAGCTGGTACATCCCGTAACTATGGACATCAAAACGCAGATGCAAAAAGCTAGAAAGAATATGGTGAACAAGCAAGAGCAATGCAGATAGAGACTCCATCAAAGCAGCACTCAATGATTACCACTGACATCAAAGCCGCCAAAAAAAGTGGCCATCACCCGCAGAATTGACACAAGCTCCAACCAAGCCATGGAACTCTTAACCATCATCAGAGAATTCTCCTTCCCATCAATCACCGAAAATGCCATCCCAGCATCACAGGCCCTCTGCAATGCCCTGGATGACCATTTACACAGAAAGATAGCAGCCATCTACAAAACCTTTGAACCCCTAACCCACCTGCCCCCTCTGCCAGCAGTCAACCACCACTGTCGAACACCAGCTCACCAAATGGAAATAACTCAGCACATCGAATGCAACAATGCTGATGAACACAACCCACTTAGGAGTACCCATGCCTCCACCTATTTTTCAACTTCAAAAGAGAGAAAGGCAACTATCCATAATCCTGAGTACCTCGCTAACCACATCCCCCTTCCCTGATGCCTGGAAGCACATACAGGTCAGACCACTCCTCAAGAAATTCTCGGCAGACCCCAGCAATCACCTGAACTACTGACCCATCTTGCCACTCCCCTTCCCCACCAGAGTACTCCCAACCCCCAACTCATTGAGCACCTGAAAAGAAACAACTTTCTCGACCCCTCACAATTAGGCATCAGAACTAACCACAACCCCGAGACAGGCCTGATTGCCACACCAGACGACAATCGCACCCTACTGGATAGAGGAGAATCAGCTGCCCTAGTCCTGCTCGACCTCTCCACAGCTTTTGACACTGTCTCCCACCACACTCTCATCAATCGCCTTCAACACATCGGCATCACAAATAATGATCTCAAATGAATGTCATCCCTCTTCAACATCTACATGGCATCACTCGCAGACATCGTCAGATCACACAACATAAACCTCATTTCCTAAACTGACAACATCCAGCTCATCCTATCGCTCTCAGCGGACCGCACATTGACTAAACCCTACTTCCACAACTGTATGAAGAACGTCTCAGCCTGGATGAAGGACAACTGCCTTAAGCTCAACAAAAACAAGATAGAAGTCCTCATCTTCAGCAATCACCTCACCCTATGGAACGACTCCTGGTGTCCGTCGGAACTCGGTCCACCCCCTCTCCAAAAGACCACGCCAGCAACCACGGTATCATCCTCGACTGCAAACTTCCCATTAAACGTCAAGTCAGCTTTGTCTCCTCAGCCTGCTTCCACACACTCCACATGCCCCAAATGATTTACAAGTGGCTCCCCACCAACACAAGGAAAAAGGTAACACAGGCCATTGTCACCAGCCAACTGGACTACAGCAACACACTCAATGCCGGCACCACTCATGCAAAGACAACAGCCAATGCAGAACTCAGCAACCAGACTGATCCTAAATCTGCCCAGGAGAACCCACATTATCTAGCACCTGAAGGATCTCCACTGGCTCCTATTCCAGAAAATATGCCTTTTCAAGACCCTGACCTAAGCCTACAAAGCCCTCCATAACCAAGGACCTGCCTACATTAACCCCCACCTGCACTTTCGCCAGTCAAACAGAAACCTCCAATCAGCACACCTCGCATCGCAGAGATACCACGCATATGACACGGCTGCACTGGAGTACATTCCCTCTCCCACCTCGCTGCCAAAGCCTGGAATGACTTATCTCTCCATCTCTGCACTGCACCATCACTGACTGCCTTCAGGAAGGGACCCAAGACTGGTTTGTCCAGCAGTAAGTATCTGTCAGGGTGACAAGCCACACTCCATAAATACAACTTGATTAATTGATTGATTGATCTTTCCAAAATAGAGAGACCACATCTCCACTGCCTTAAACCTCATTGCCAAGCAGAAAATATTTTCCCGTGTCGTGGAAGAATGGAGTGAATGAGAAATGTTAATTTTTTATATCATTCCTTTTATCTATCCTTTCCTCCCTCATCCGAAGGTGCTAACATATTTTCTGACCAGGACCTATGCCTCTGTATATTCCCTCTTAGTTCAACTAAGCCTTTGCCAATTCTCTTTAGTTTACAAAAAGCATACTCAAGCCGAAGGGGAGTAAAGGGGACGGGTAGTGGATGGCAAGCCAGCCAGAAGAAAGCGAAAATGCCAGCAAAGGCACTGAAAATTACTAAAAATGCAACACTAATTTGAGATGGTAGGACAAAACATTAGTAGTATCTTGGAAGTGTAAGGCTGAAGCCAGCACAATGAGGCTTCAGCAAGCACCACATAGAACATTGATGTGCTTTTATGTGAAAGACATTTGTAAATGTATGCACAATTAAAATGTTCCAAGTAAAGGAACACAAAAAAAGGCTCTCTTAATATATTGAAACACAGCCATTCAGCTACACCAATTCATTAAGGAAATACTTCTCACTTATATATTTCTATTACTATTTATAGAAGCTTTTCCAATTATGATTTGACACCAGATTTGCCCAGTAGTACACAACAAGAAGTAACAATGACACTATATTTTAGTGGTATCACCGAGTGAGAAACTTGCTTCAGGACATGAAACTTCATTGAGGAGCACTCAGTCTCAGATTTAATTTATCTCGATGTAGGAGTAGATTTATCGATCAAGTGATATAGAGTAGCAAAAAAACATTGATTCCAGTTTTCAATATCAAATATACAAGCACATTTCCTGTGGTATGAGCCTCTATGTTTTCACAGATAACTAACTTAATTTAATCAAAGATTATATACAACGTGTAACCTCCACTAGAACATACTGCTACTTCTAATCAAACAAATGAGTTGTTTGTTTAAGTAAACCTTATATTACCTCTTACACCATAGCCTAATTAGGAATTAGAGGTTCTTCAATAGATAAACTCTCAAATAAAATAGTTGCTTTCTGTCTCCTTCTAAAGATGACCTATTATGTAAAGACACAAATGGCTATACGAGTGAGAATAAAAAACATGTTGATCACTTGAGAAAAGAAATAGTTATATAGTAATATTTAACAATAAAAATCTGACTCAGAGTTTTTTTGACGGATCAATATCAGAGGATCAAATACATTCTGTAGTGAAGTTGTTGGGATTAAGGGGGTCATGGAGAACCAGGAGGGCTGTACTTCATTCTGCCATAGCACCAGAAGGATGCACTGTGCTTCCCTGCCAGGCTATAGATCACCGTATCTAGAGAGGCGGAGATCTCTATGACTTCAGAGAAGCTGCTGCCATGGTGGATCCTCTGAAACACTGGCATTTTATTGAGTGGCTGCCATGTTTTATGTGGCTTCTCAGCAAAAAATTTTGTTTTGCAAAATAAACTTCCAAAGAGGGAGTTTCTTTTTGTTAAAAAAAAAACTAAGCAGCATGACATCCTGGAAGCTTTCTCACAAGGTGTGATGGTCATTTCTGTTTGGGACTGTGAGACTTATCCTGGAAGTCCCAAACCCTTAAATAAGTTTGTTAAACTGGTGAGGTATTTACAGTGACAGCTCCAAGTCCTTTGGGTCTTTGGTGTAAGGATTCTACCACCAAAGTCAGCAGTGGCACAGCCGCCGGAAGCATGACGGTCCACCCAACTCTAAGGGGCCGATTCCGATCTCGGTCGGAAGGGCTCCGAATCGGGTTCGGGATTAGCGGGTTGGATTCGTAGGCTGAATTTCCGTCCGGTTCGTACACGGGTCCGGACGACGAAGTACGATGCGAACAAGCGTGAAATCTCCAGCCGAATCGTTTCCAGGTCTGAACCGCTCCGTACGTCTCGGCCATAAGCTAACCGTGGCGCGCAATGGAGGCGAATTCCGACCGAGCCAGTACGATGCGCGATTCGGACAGCCGGATCGAGTTGGAGCTTCAGGCTCACAATAGCTCCCGGAGCTGGACTTTGGGGGTCCCCATCGGACCCCCTGTTACCCGCAGCCTTATGGCTCAGACACAGGGGGAGACCCATGGGTCTCCCCAACACAGGCATGTACGGTGCGGATGGCACCGACGCGTAAACACTGTAGGGGCGCACTTGTCCGGAACGTACCCATTCAGTCAGTGGGAGCCCATGTACGCGTTGTACAACCGGCCCCCATTAACTTCAATGGGAGTCCGACTGAAAGGAGTCCGACAGCATACAGCCGCATCGTACTCGCTCAGTTGGACTGCAGGAGTCCGGATCGGTCGGAAAACAACCCGGATCCGGCTCGTTCAGAGTGATTTCCGACCCAGATCGGAATCGGCCCCTTAATAGAACAATAGACTTTTAGCTTGACTGACAGGTTCAGGGGCGGCTGGCACAGATCGAGGGTGATGAGCAAGAGGGTCGGAGGGGGCACAAAAAAAAATCAATGTACCTAATAGCCGCGTCTCTCCTCTGTCCTTTCACACATCGGGCCGGAAAACAGGGAGCACTCAGGCCCCTTCAGCTAATTATTACATATGTGAAAACTTTTATTAAGTACATGGTAACAGGATTATCTATACTCTGAGCAGATGGAAAACAGCAACATCTGCTTACTCTGCTTAGTGAAAAAGTGCCCTATTCATTTACCTGTATTCATGACGAACCCCTGGTCCCCTGTGCTTAAAACTCTGGTGTCTTGGCACAAAAGCAGGCTTATCTTAGAGGCACTGTGTAAAGCATTTATGCAGCACTCAAACAGTAAGAAGGTGAAAACACAAGAAAAATCCCACACCTTTTTAGAAGAATAGAGTTAAATTTAATACATTATTTGACACTAAATGGTCAATCAGCAAACACAGTCCATTGTAGGGTGAGGCATAAGTCAACACAAAATTAACCAGTTCTAAATCATCTGGTAGCTTTACGCAGAGCCGTCAGGCTTAACTTAGAGGCAATGTGTAAAGTATTTGTGCAACACTTCAAACAGTAATAAAGTGAGAAACACCACACAAAAAAGGATCCCACACTAAGTTGAACAATAGAGTACTTATTAATAAATAAAACAAGATCAAAATGACAAACATCCAATCAGTAGATCCGAAGATATGCAATTTTAAAGGTGTAGGTAAATATAGCACCTACAAGCACAAACCGCCAACTGGGGTTATCTGGTTACGTTGGATTGGGACAAACTCACACGTTCAAGCCAACTGCAATGGCACATTGGCTGGGTAAAGGACCAAGTTTGGCCTCTAGGACAGTGTAACTGCTTTTCGTTGGGTTGAGATGCGAGGTCCTGCATCTCGTCGTGTAGAGTTGCATCGATTCCGATGGGGCATCTGATCTGGAGCTGCAAGATGCTGCATCGAGGTGTGTCAATGCTGCATTGCTTCCAATGAGGCTGCCAATCAAGAGCTGTGAGGTCCTGCGTTGAGATGTGTTGTGTTGTGCCAATTCTGATCATGATCTGAGAGGTACTGCGATGGGAGGTCCTGCACCAAGATGTGCTGCGCTGCATCGGCTTTGAAGGAACCCACTGTTGGGACAGGAGTAGTACACTTTGATGCCTTTCAAGGGTCTTGGACCTTGGGAGGCACCTGTTGAGGATCAGAACTCACTCCAGAAGAGGTCAGCAGCAGGGCACCGCAGGTCTGGACAGATTTGAGTCTGGACAGATGCAGGGCAGGTCTCTGGAGCTTGTAATGTCTCTGTAGCTCAGAACAGAAAGCGAGTCAGATAGCCCTTGGAGTAACTTGCGTGTATCTGGGTTCAAGGAGCAGGTCCAGTCTTGATTCCTCTGACAGCAGGGCAGTCGTTCTTGTAACAGGGCAGCAGATCATCCCTTAGTCTGAGTCTTACACAGAGCTGATGTGAAGAGTTGATCAGAGGATCCAATACTTATAACTGGAGCCCACTTTGAAGTTGGAAAACTTCCAGACTTCCCCACCACGCCTGGTTCGGGAATTTCCTGCCTTCCAACTGCCCTTGTCCCAGGATGTCTAGAGTCACAAAAGGCTAGTGTGGATTTCTTTTTCTGTGTGCTGATGCAGCTCCTTAGATGTACAAGTGTGGTAGTGACAGCTCCACCTCTCCCATCAGGTCAGGATGGACCATCCTGCCAACATTTAGTCCCCTTTTGTTATACTGTCTAGGAGGAATACACAAAGGTCAACTACACCTGGTCCAAGGGCACAGGTTTCAGGCAAAAACTGATTAGGACAAGAAAATGCCAACTTTCTACACACAAATGATGGACGGAATGCAGAGCATATCAAACATTCACCACAGTCAACAGATCTGGGTCAAATCCATCGCTCTTTTGCTCACTACATCACCCCAGTTTGGACCCAGCTATATGCAAATCAGTCTTGACCCTGTTCCTCATGGAAACAGTCCAGCTCGAACTGCCAAGCCGGGTCCTCCCTGGACCGGAAACAGGCATCCTGGGACGGTATTCTGGATATTACCCCTCATCAGCCAGGCTAGCCTGAATCCAGTGCACGGTGAGCTGGGGAACCACGTCTGGGCGTATCCACGACTATCACTTCCCAAGCTCTCGCCGCTTCTAATGCTCTCTCACACCTTGTTCTCCTGGCTATCTGCTGTCTGATCACCCCCGCCCACTTAAGGAGTTCAGCCTTCCATCTTGCTATGCTTGGGCCCTGTTTAGCTTTCCAATGCATGATGATCTCCGTTTTGGCCAGTAATAAACCCAAATCTAAAAACGTACTCATGATCTTATTCTTGGACGTGTGGGGGAACCGGTGTAAGATGCAATGTTTCTGGGTCATCTCCACTTGCCTGTCAGTGAGGTCGGTCAGTAATGTCATTATCTCCCCCCAGAAGCTGTCCAGGAATAGGCAAGTTCACAACATATGTTTGAAATCTGCACCTTCTGTACTGCAGCGTGGGCAAGCCGCTGTTTGGGCTGGGGAATACTTAATGAGCTTTTCCGGGGTAAGATATGCCCTATGTGTGAGATAAAAAAATGTACTAGTTGGAACCAGATGTTTCAGAGCATTCCAAGAAGCCCCCCCCCCCCGCTGCCACCCCCAAGGCCTTCTCCGGGATAGCCTCCCCACGGTCAGTTTCCCACTTAAGCCTCAGTCAGTCAGGGGAGTAGAGTATCTGTCGTCATGCTCCGGTATAAGCATGTCACTGCTCTGAAGGTACCGGCTGTCATGACCACGTATTGACAGCCCAATGCCGTTTTGTGCTGTGTGAGTCCCCCTCCCCAGTGTTGTCAAATGGCTACCGTGTGGGCTGTGTACAGCAGAAAATCCCTCCAGGTAAGTCATAGCGAGCCTGTAGATCATTAAACGGGATCATGGCCCACTCTTTATATAGGTGCCCTATGCTAGTCAGCCCCTGTTCCACCCAGTGCTCCAACCTCTGCCAGTTACCTCCATGCGGCAAGGCGGTACACATAAGCAACGGGATTTCTGGCGCATAAGGGTGTCTAATTTGACCTCTTCGCAGGTAGCTGTTCCAACATCTCCGTGCCGTTTAGAGCTCAGTAGTGAGGGCTGAGGGTCTGACAGGGAGCTGTAAGATGATGTGAGATAGTAGCCGCAGGGATATAACTACTCCCTCCGCTCTTCTTCTCCCCTGACACAGCTTGCTACCCACTGCATGAACCACTGAAACTGCGCTGCTAAATAATAGGTCTCATAATCAGGAACCTCAAGTCTTGCCTCCGCACTTGGTCGCATAAGGGTAGCAAGTGCTACTCTATGTCTGCCAGTACCCCAGAGAAAACCCATGATCATCGATTGGAGCCGGGCGAAGTTCTGTGTCGGGATCCAGATCGGTAAGGTCCCAAATTAGTACAGTAATCTCAGGAGAGTGGCCATTTTAAGCAGGGCTACGCAGTCTGCCACTGAGAGCGGCAATGAGTTACAAAAGTCGAAGTTGCTTTTTGATCCTCTAATAGCTTTTCCTATGTTACCCTCTGGATATCTTCTTGAGTGTGGAATATTTGTGTACCCAGGTATGGTCCTCCCTGGGCCGGGAACAGGCAAGACTTCGCCCAGTTCACTTTTAACCCTGCGACTCTGCTGAGATCCTGCAGCAAGTTTTTCGCTCCCACAAGGGCGACACAAGAATCATCGAGAAACAACAGAAAGTCATCAGCGTACAGTACGATGTGATGGGTCTGTCCATGCACAGTGAGACCCTGATAAGCCTGCCCTGATCTGGCCTGCACAGCCGGTGGCTCCATGGCCAGGGCAAACAACAGGGGAGAAAGGGGGCACCCCTGACGTGTCCCCCTTCCCAAACCACAGGTGCCCGATACTAAGCCACCAGTTTTAACTCTGGCAGTAGAGTCAGAATATAAGAGCGCCGTCCAAATCACAAAGTCATCACCCAGCCCCACTTTCCGCATTACATGGAACAAATAAGGCCACTCCAAGCTGTCAAACGTTTTTTCTGTATCAATGGCGAAGATCTTTGCCTCATCGACATTATAAGAGTCAGCTTGTAGAACTCGTAGGAGGAGTCGAATGCTAAGCGCCGCGTTTCTGGTGGGGATAAACCCGTATTGATCTTGTGAATTACGGCAGTCATGTGGGGGAGCAAGCGAGTAGCCAAAATCCTACTTAGTATTTTATAATCTAAATTAAGCATAGACAACGGGCGATACGCAGTCTTATACCATGGTGGCTTCCCCGGCTTGAGTAACAGTATGATGATCACCTCTCTAGTAGTTGCAGGGAGGTGGCCAACCCGCTTTGCGTCATTATATACCTGTACCAGCATGGAAACCAGTAAATCAGTGTATGCTAAAAAGAATTCAATTGGCAGACCATCCGTGCCCAGAGTTTTATTGCGAGCCCTGTTCTCAACGGCTCTTCTCACCTTTCCAAGCTCTATCTTCCGCCCTAGTGCCTCCGCACTGTCCTTATCTAGGGCTGGTAGTTCCACGTCACGTGTGAACTCGTGCAAATCCTTCTCTGCTGGAATCAGTTTACTCCTGTAGAGGTCCGTATAATAGGCCAGGAACAGGTCATTGGTGCCCCGCTGGTCATATCTCGCCGCCCCATCTTGGTCTCTAAGTTCCAAGATCGCTGTGCCTCACCTGGCGGGGTTAGCAAACCAAGCTAGAATAGCTCCCGACTTGTCTCTTTCTGAGTGAGCACGGGTGATGTATTTTTTAAAGTCGAAGTAACATAGATTCTCTACCTGCTCTGTCACTGCCTCTCTAGCCTCCAGAAGCTCCTGCTGCATGGCCGGGTTCTCAGGCCTATCTTTTTCCAAGTCTTGCAGCCGTTGGCCTTCCCTCTCCATAAGGAGCACCTTCCATACGCCCATCATCTCAGCGATACAACGTCCCCTAATGAATGCTTTGCATGCATCCCGCTCAACCAAAGAGGATGCTGCAGTGTTAGCGTTATCTTGGAAGTTGGTAGTAATAGCTGTCCCTATCGGGCGTGAAATACGGTATCATCCAAAGCCTCAGGTCACAAGCGCCAGGTAGGGATCTTGGCTTGCGTGCGGGACCATTGTAGACTCACTAGGATGGGATTGTGGTCAGAGAGCAGCCTAGTGAGGGACTCACTATTACAAATCCCCTTGTGGATATCAGGGGAGCACAATACAGCATCTAACTGGACATGCAATCCATGCAGGGCATAAAAAAAGGAATAATCCCGGCTCGTAGGATGTAGTGCCCTCCATGAATCCATCAAGCCCCATTTCTGTTGCCAATCCCAAAGCGCCTCTGCTAATTTGTGTGCAGTAGCATCAGGGAGAGGGGGATGAGAGCGATCTAGATTTACATCTGACGTGCAGTTAAAGTCGCCCCCAAAAGTACTGAACCTGTGAAGACAGTCCACAGCTTCCTAGAAAGGCGTGAGAGAAATGTTGGTTGGTCCGTATTGGGCATGTATAGACTACCTAGGCTAAGTCACTACCATCCAGTCTCCCCAATATTACCACGTACCTGCCTTCTGGGTCCATTATCTGCTTAGTGCACTGAAAAGGTACTCCCGCTCTTACCCATATGAGAACCCCCTGGGCATACGTGGATTAAGTGGTGAAGTATGCTTGACCCTCCAGCTACACTGCAATGCCGCACCTTTCTTTGCTATTATGTGGTTTTTCCCGAAGCAGTGCGATCTGAATACCTCTGTGAACCAAATATGAGTGTATTTTATGACGCTGTACCATTGAGTGCATCCCCCTTATGTTCCATGAGATCAGTAGCGGTCGACAGTAGGAGTTACTGCAGGGCGGGGATGTGGGCAGGGGGAGGGGCGGGGTGGTGGGTAGTAATGTATGGATTACGGAGTTTTACAGGTAAGTAAACATTTAAATAAATAAAACGAATTTCGTTGTGCGCACTGCATCACCAAATGCGATGGGGCCCCCGGTCTTGGTGGTATTGCTGGAACCCTGTGCGCTCGCTCCAGGGCATAGACGACTGACAACCCTTCCGGAGCCGTCTGATCAAATCCTCCAAGATGCGCACCATATTCGGCCCTTGCGTTTCTCCTGGCACTCCAACGACAAGGATATTATTTCTGCGGGACCTGCCCTCGCTGTCTTCGGGACGCATTTCCAGCACCTTTATCTTAGCTTCCAGGTCCGTAAGGGATTGTTGCATCCTGAGCACCGTCTCTGGGAGGCCCCTCAGCTCCTTTTCATTAGCGGCCACCCTGCCCTTGAGCTTTCAGTGGTCATCTTTTAACAAGTTTAAATCCATGTGTATGTACTGTAATCTTTCAATAAAAAGATGTAATACTAAATCCATGCCAATCGCGTCAATTTTCCATTCCAGCACCTCTCTGGAGGCTGTGATCGCATGCCTGATGTCAGGCAATGTGGGTCTTCTGGGGGTCGAGTCTCTCCCCAATTCCAGGACTTCTTCCTCGTCATCCGTCTGGGCGCCCGGGGCTTCCACACTGAGGACAGTGAACCCTCTCTTTTTTTGCGTCCTCCCCATTGTTGTGTAGCAAATGGGTGGTCTCCGCTCACCCCCGGCATTCCCCGCTGCGCTGGGGAGACTTGCTATGTAGGCTTAGCTGGGCCCTTTTAGTCAGCTGCTGGAGTTCAGAGATCAACAGAAGAGCTCAGAGAGGAATCCCTCAAGAGTAGGCCTACACACTTCAGTAACGCTGCATATACTGCTCCGTACACCCAGTAGCACCTCACCAGGAGTGATGCGCTACCTGACCTCTCTTGGCTCTGGAATTACTCTATCGGGGTGTGGGACAGTTATATTCGCCTCCTTGGTACTTTGCTGGCACCTCAGGGCCAGATGAGGATCCACTAGACGTCTACTCAGCAGAGAATGGCGCTCCTCAACATTCCAGCCCCTCATTAGCTAGGGGATCCGCTCTAGTTGATGTTCTCCGCAGCTTCTGCCCGGCTTCCCCAGAACTAAGGGGACATACGGCTGCAAAAGTGCTGGGGAGAGCAGTGACGACATGAGTGCCACTTTGCCAGCAGCACCCAGCGTCCCTCCTGTATCTGAGAGCGTTGCCACTGGCGCCGTCCCCTGCAAACCGATCTCAGCATGCTTCCGTTGGGCCTTCTGCCAAGCAGGCTACCACTTGGACCCCGCAGCGGGGCCTAATTGACATGCGGCATCCAAATTCAGGGGATCCCACCGGGGGAACGCAGGCCCCCCACTGCCGTCGGTGCAATCACCAGACAGTCGCTGGTGCGTGTCATGTCTCAGTGTGTTCATGGGGTGTAAGGCTCACCTCGCCTTCTATCACATTGCAGGGCTCCCTACCTCTTGGTCCCCATCGCGCCACGAGGCCACCACGCCAGGGGAGCTGCAGCTCTGTAGACGGGGAGCGATTACCGGTTACAGCAGCATTGAGTGTCTTCAGCGCTGTGCCACCACTTTCCATTATTCAAAGGACGCCGTCAGTTGGTACTGACCATTGGTTGGTGATCTGCGCTATTGCCGCTGAGTCCTCACTGGCACGGGCAGACTCCCGCTGGTTCCGTCAGGCACCACTCAGCTGTATTTGTGCCATGCAGGTGAATGTGTACATGGCGGAGGTGCTACTCATTCATTGCTGTGTGCCTCAGCCTCGCTACACCATCGGCTGCGCTCTCGATCTCCTGCTGCGCCGTAGAGGTTCCCTCGCTGGGTCTTGCCCATCCGCTGCAGTGGTTGCACTAGATTTGCCCTGGCACGGGCGCCATTTCGCATCCGCCAAGGCAGACCTACTTCACTCTGTCCAGGAGGCGGTCTGTTTATCAGCGCCCTTACTTCCACCAATGTGCTCTGGATCTCCCTGCTGGTCTTGACTGGTTTTGGCACTGGGGACCGCTTCACCATCAGCGAGTCTCAGCGGGCCTACCGAGGCATTCAGGAGATAGCCACCATTTTGTTCCCGCCTCCGCCCGGCCTGCTCTCTTCAATTTTGTGGCAAATGACTGCAATTGAGGCGATTTCATGCTCGTTTCACCTCGCCGGCAGCGCCAGGCTACTTCCTGCTTGCAACTCGGGTCCCTCGGCCCGGTTCGGGGGACAGGATAAATGACTATGGTGAAGCGGTGGATGGAGCTCCTCAGCTCGCGACCGTTCCTATCGGCTGCATGGCACGCCCCCCTTATAGAACATTTACTATGACTCTTTTTCCTGTTCATAACCGTGGGTTACTCCTCACGACTCTTGATGGACTCTCAAGATCACCAACCATACCTGCTTTATGCAATTCATGGCAGCGAGGTGCTTACCCGCTGCTCTGGAAGTTACTCAGAGCACCTCCCAGGAGTGCTTACTATCAGTGAGTGCCATGAGCTGGTCCTCTGTTACTCCTAGGTGTTCACTAATGATGGATCACCAACCATATCTGTGGTATGCAATGCATGGCAGTGAGATGCATACCTACGATCTGGAAGTTACTCAGAACACTACCAGTGAATTAGCTGCTCCTCTGTCACTCCTAGGCATACTCTATATTGGTCTGTTCATTCACACTCAACAGTCAATAAATGTAAACTGTCAGCATTAGGTAGTAGTGGGGAGAGGATCAGTCTTCTTCATAAACTACCCTCATAGGCCATCCGACCTTACAAAGGATCGAAGTACCACTCTTGTTGCTTATGCACAACACCAAAATGCTACCCACAAAGTCTATATTCCCACACTCTTCCAACCTTGTCTGGGGCGTGAAACACTATATAAACTGAATTACAATACAATAGGGGACGGGGTAGTACTCAGTAGTTTTTTTTTTTTAAACACAAGAGTGCTATTGAGGCAGATCTGGGAGCAAAGAATGGGTCTAGAAAGGAAGAAAGAACAGCCCATGTTGATACTTTCATCTTTCCATGTTCCCTCAATTATGACAAATGTCTTCTAGGAGTTATAGTCCCTGAACGAAGGCAGATTTTTAAACAACAATTGGCCAGATGTACGCTGTGCAAAATAGTGCCTCACGAATTGCGAGTCATTTGTGACTCGCAATTTGCGAGGCGCTATTTTGCATGTACAACAGTGTGTTTAACACTGTTTGCGATTCACAATGGGGTCGCAAATTGCGAGGCTCATTAATATTAATGAGTCTCTCGCAATTCGCAAGCCGATTGGGAATGACATGCCCTCCCAGGGATGGGGGACTGCTGGGCTCAGCAGACCCCCATGTCTGGGACTGCTTTTAAATAAAGCAATTTTTTTTAAATGCACCCTGTTGTCCTTAAAGGAAAACGTGATGCATTTAAAAAAAAAGAAAATGAAACGTTTTCGTTTCATTTTTTAAGGGCAGGCAGTGATCCCTGGGACCACTGCTGCCCTTAAAAAATATTTTTGAGGCCAGTCACGAAGGGGAAGGGGTCCCCTGCGGCCCCTTCCCATTTGCGTCTCCATTACCACCCTATTGAAGAGGGCGGTAAATTGTGAGTGTTTTGCAACCGCAATTGCGGTCGCAAAACATTCATACATGGCTCTGCGGTCGCTATTAGGAAGGGAACGCCGCTTCCTAACAGCGAGTCGCAAAACCTATTCAGCGAGTCGCAAATAATTTGCGCAACTGGCTAAATAGGCTTTGTACATGGCTCACAGTAATTTTGCATGCGCAAATGGGTCGCAAACCCGTTTGCGCATGCAAAATCACGTCGTATATCTGGCCCTATATTAGGAAGGCACTAGAAGTCCAATTTGTACTAAAGCATGGCAGGTTGTCAAGCAAAGCTTGTCACTTGATTCCCAGAAACTAAACTCGAATCAGATTACATCGTCAAGCACCCTACTGAATGATGTACAAGAATACAGCAATTACCCAGAGACAGAATAGCTTGAAAAGCACCCTCGTGCCCTTCACTGCAGTATGCAGCCATCACAATACAGCTTCTATAATGTTAGACATGCTTATTTTTCTGCTATGCACTTCAATCTTACTACAAAAGATTAAATTGGCAAATCTCTTTGTTTTATACTAAAATGCTCTTCTTTTGTTTCCGTATAAATTTCATCACTGGAAAGCAGCCGCGGTCGGTAGTGGGAGTACCTGCAGGGCGGTGACGTGGGGAGGGGGAGGGGCAGGGTGGGGGGTAGTAATGTATGGATTACAGGGCTTTACAGGTAAGTAAACATATAAATAAATAAAACGAATTTCGTTGCCTGCACTGCATTCCCAAATGCGATGCAGTGCGCGCAACGAAATTAGTTTTATTTATTTATATGTTTACTTACCTGTAAAGCTCCGTAATCCATACATTACTAACCCCCACCCCTGCCCCTCCCCCTCCCCACGTCACCGCCCTGCAGGTACCCCCACTACCGACCGCGGCTGCTGGCAAGTATGTATGACATACCCCTGGCGCCTTCAGTTTTAACAGTGTCATAGGACTGGCATTCACTTGTAGCCTCCCCAAAGGATAATTATTTATCGCCCTCCCATATGTGCAAAATAGGACTAGGAGGAATTTAGCACCCACCTCTCCTCTCCCATCGTTTGTCTCAGCCTGGGCTGCTGCAGTTAGAGCTGCTGTGGGCTCGGCTGTGCAGTGTCTGGAATCCGCCACACCAGAGTTTTTCACAGGTCTTGAAAAGGCCATTTAAATGCATTTGTGAACTGGTTAATGAGGCTTTGTGTTTTTACACTGGTTCCAGTACCCCCTGGGTTTGCACTCTGCCTATTCCTTACATTTTTATTGTAGTTTTACTGCCACAGTGGGAGAATGCATTTCGTGAAAAAGCATCTCACAAGTAGGGATGCCACCTTTCTTAGAGAAAATATATCTGCCATTTGTTGATATTTAAGAGTCTGCAAAAGCCTTGCCTTGACTCTAAATAGAGCTGTAAGTACAATGGTATGTATTCATTTGTAACATGACTTTTCTGTCTTTGTTTTATTTAATTAGTAGTCAAGGATCATTAATGCAGCTCTAGAGCACATTTAAAAGTGCTATTTATATTTGCTGTTTAAAGTATGCACAAATAAGTTTTCAAAAGATGGCTTTAGGTGATTTGGTTTATTTTTGTACTACTGGGACAACAAAGTACCAGTGATGCCGGTATAAATTCGATCAGCTGGCAACCTTTATCAGGAGACTGAAAGTTTGTTGCATGATCAGCACATTCTTTATTTCCACCACCCTTCATCCCTGATTGATGCCATAATAGCAATAGTTTAACTTACATCTGAAATCATAAGCCAGCCGTCAATACAAAGCTGAGTTACTCCAGGTGTCTAGGAACACATCCTGCATTCAGACAACACCCTCCTTATTTTCACTGCTCACCCTTCACTTTCATGTTCTCCCTGCACTCACAGAGATCACACTGCACTCATACTGCTCACAATGCACTCACAACATTCACCCTCCTCCTGCCCAACACGAGGACACCGCTCACCCTGCACACACATGATGCTCCACTCACTTGTTACTTTCACCGCCCACCCTACACTTATAGCGATCACACTGCACTCATGCTGTTATCATGCACTTACACCATTAATACTCCTCTTACCCTACACTCACACAAACACACCACTCACCCTGCACTCACAGCAACCACACTGCACTTATGCCCCTTGCCTCTCTACTTACCCTGCGGTCACATGAGCACACTGCTCACCCTGTACTCACAATAATCACACTGCCCTTAGACCACTCCCCATGCACTCACACTTTTCACCCTGCACTCATGTGACACTTCACTCACCTGTCACTCTCACTGCTAACTCTGCAATTTCACTCAAACAAGCACATCACTCACCATGTATACATTCCTCCCACTCTGTACTTTCACCTGCACCCAATCTCATAGTCACATCACTTACCCATCAGTCACTACTCTCACCCTACTCTCACACTGTCACATCGCTCACGGGGCACTCACATAGGCGCTCCTGTCACTCATACAGCTCACCCTTCACCCACATGGGCACAGCACTCACCCTGCGCTCAAACAACGCAACCAAGCACAGCACTCACCCTGGAGTCACACCACTCACCCTGCACTTCCTCCTTTCACCCTGGACTCACACAGAAAACCCTCTTACATTCACACAGACACTCTGTTCATCCTGCCTGCACACAGGGACAATAGTATGCCAGGACTCATAGTGACACAGCACTCACTCTACAGTAAGTCCATCTCACAGATCACACTTCACTCTTGCCGCTCACCCTGCACCACACACAGGCACACCACTCACCCAGCATTTACACCACTCACACCACCCTGCTTTCACTCCTCTCACTCTGCATGCACTCCTCTCACCCAACACTCACATGGGCACTCCTCTCACATTGCATTTGTGCAGCTCTCCCGACACTCACATCGCATATTTTTCACCCTACACTCGCACCACTCATGCTGCACTCACTCACCATCACCCAGCACTTACATGAGCATACCTCTTACTTTGCACATAGACAAATTATACAACTCTCAAGAATATACACATATTTCTACAAAGGCACCTACAGAATACCTGATCTTTCTGAAGTTCGAGGTGCTTACTTAATTCCATCTGCAACAACAGAGCTGGTGAAAGAGGGGAGACTGGACTAAGAATGTGGGATGGCATGAACATGGAGACTGGGGCTGAAGCTTTGGGATATGATGATGGCTTGAGGATTGGTTGACACCTTCAGCCATTCTGACTTTCCATTCACCACAATGCTTCGTTCCGGGACTTATAGTTTTTTTTTTATATGTAAGTTGGGTCTCAAAAAAGCCAAAATGGAAAGTGCTACTGGATAAAATCTATAGTTGCCGAAGAAGTCACCATTTCATAGGCTCAATTTGATGCTGTGATATTACAGGTTAGAATGTGAATTCGTTAATTTCCAATACTATAACTGATTCATTCACAAGTGAAACCAAATATAAGCCCCATACAGCTTTTTTAAGGAAGTGTACTTTTCATTCAGATCATACTTGTAACAAACATTGCCAAGGAAATATATTGTTATTTTTGAATAGCGTATAAACATTATGTTTTTATTAAGCTTCATTAAAAGGAAGGACAGGTATAGCAGAAGCAGCAGGGCAAGCTTTTCTAACACAATAAAAGTAGATTGACTAATGGAAGTGTGAGTGGCAGTGTATTTGTGTGTGAGTGTGTCAGAGTACAATGTACGAAAGAGTGTAAGAAATATAGTGAGAATGTGTGTGTGAGAATATGCCAGTGTATGTGTGTTATTGCGTGCAAGTGTATTGCTGGCCTGGTATACTCGAAGTTATTTTTACCTTATGGACAGGGGCACAAATAAAATATGGATGGGAGGTGTTACCTATGGCAAACTGCAGGCCCTGATATGCTTCTATTAGGGCACCATCACTGGCTGTGGTGACTCGAACTGCCTAGCTGAGAAAGCCTCTAGCCCAGTCATAGCCAGCGGCAGGGGCACATAACACACACCACCACACCTGGTCAAAGGTCCTGACATGATGCATGTAATTCTTAGCATATCCATATCAAAAGATTGGTATTTGTGGTAACTCTTGCCATACGATTTCTTGTGCTCATTTTATAGGGGGTGTCAATGGCAAAATGCTGACCATTGTATACCGGAGGGAATTGTTAGAGGTACCCATGGCTTTGGCTGAAATATCCATGGTAAATATCTGGCACTGTCCTATAGAATGTACTCCTTGGTATAAGGGGCTCACCCATAAAAAAATTATGCATTGGTATAGTGGAAGTAATTTCTGACTTAAGACATTTGAAAAACATGCGATCTACTCCTAGGAAAGGCCAGACTTCCCTGGTGCACCATGTAAGTACTCGAATATTTCATGAATGCCCATAAGGGTCTGCAGGGTTTTAGCAAATTTGATCCCAAAAGTTTCAAAACATTGTCAGGGTGAGAATTTTACTCTCCCTTAAATCATCCACAATAAATCAGTTAATTTGTTTTGCTTGCTGGAATTTGGGGTAAGTATCACACCCCAACACTTACATAGATCTTTTTCCTTATACAATCAGTCTGAGATTAGCTTTCACTCCATTTCAGGAAATGCTTGTCCTGCCCTGTTGCTTAGGGCAAGACTGGCTTTAGGGTGATGTTGAAAATGAAAAGTAAAATACCAGCAAGGGTTCAGAGAAAAAGTTACAGAAGTCAGATTGAAACAAATCTATATTGAGATCATCAGACTTAACCTCATTGGGATCTGTACAAAATTTATCTCAAACCACCTCTTTTTAAGTGAGATATAGAATCAATCAGAATGAAAGTAGCGACACAGGTAATCTTATATGAAAAAGATTTTTATGTATGCAAATATATTTAAAGTTCGGAGGGTACAAAATAAATCAATGATTCAATCAAACATTCAAATGTCAAAGGAATAATTAAATTGTCCTATTTAACATCTGAAAACAAGTCCAATCTAAAAAAACATAACAAATGACTACTAATTTCATTAGTAAGTGTCAGATGTGTGGTTGGAAACCAGCGAAGAGATGGACTCAACGGTCTACGTTTCGGTCTTATATTGTTAAATCCTAAGACCTTCTTCAGGACAACATATATTGTGACGGTGACCCCTTGTGGGAACTGATCGAGGCTTCAGTTCCCGCACTCAATATATGACGAATTATGAGCCGTCAAAGATATCTTGCGCAAAGGATAATCTTAGTACAACGGAAACCTCACGAGCTAAGATCAGAAGAAATGCAGGACCATCTGAAATAAGACCGATTAGCTGCAAAGTCAACATTTTCTTTTCTTTTTTTTTCTTTGTTTATCGACTTTGCAGCTAATCGGTTCGGCATCACTACACCTTTGAATGTGGAGGAGTTTTTGCTCGAGATTCAGTCGAAGAGCAATTCTATATTGGAAAACAACAGGAAGCAGTATTTAATAGATTTTTGGACAAGAAGTCCTATCACTAGAGGACACAGACTATTTCAGATGGTCCTGAATTTCTTCCGATCTTAGCTCGTGAGGTTTCCGTTGTACTAAGATGTTCACTAAGTGCTTCCTGTATTCCCTTTTTGAAAGTCAGTGGGTAAAATAATTAACAAAGTGAATGATCTCCAGGTGACCTTAAGCATAACCAGTGTTGTTTTTGGGATTCCACCGTAACCTACACGACTTACTAAGGTTGCACTTAAACTGGCTATATGTGTTCTTAAGTGCTCGAATTCAAGTATGTGAGAAATTAATTGTAGAGAATCGACCTGCTGAGGATGACTGGCATACTCATGTAACGAGCCCATGGTGAAGGCAACAGGTAGTGGTAGCAATGTTTGAGCTGCAATATGTCTACCGTTAAAACAGTGGTTACAGTATTTAAGATATCAAGTTTTAGATGTTTGGGGGAAGAGCAGTATATATGATCCCCCTTCCTATCCTGGGTTTCACCTGCTTATTGGTTTCAATCTGGCTCATAATTTGATGTGAGTCAAGTAAGCATTCTGTTCCAGAACAGGATCCAAACATTATGCAGCACCAAGTAATATACCTCTATAAAGGGCAGTAAGAGTATATAGAGGTGGCCAGTGGTCATATGAAGACAAAAAACAACTTAATATGAAACTAAAAATTTGACCGAAGGAATACATTTTCTTGTTTTACCCTGAATCTGGTCAGTAGCTTTTGAGACATTAGCATTACAAAAATGTGTTGAGAAATGTTGAAATGGCTAAAGGACAGTTCATGAACACAAATTAAATAAATTGTAAAAGGTAACTTTATTTTCAATTTTATTTTTGGGTACACAAGCTCATATTTAGGGTTGGGGCATAAAAGCTATAACTGGATGACAGCAAGACAAAATATTCTTTTGTGTCACCATTTCAGGAGGTGGGACGCTGGCTTCACATCCTGAAAAATAAATCTAAAGGCCCTATAAAGGGTTAGCATGGGAACCGTGTGACTTCAGGCCGAGGCTTGGGAATGCAAAGGGCACCTCATAGTTTAAAATATTTCGGTTGTGAACCGGTAGATAGACTGTAAACAAAAAAACTATTGAACTCATTAAAGGTCCTTGTTTTAGATTTCTCAGCAACCATTCAAACCATAACTTGTGCACCAAATGCAATGCTTATGACTTCACAATATTAACAAAACAACATGTGAAACACCACATATTTAATATCAACACATGCTCATACCAATAAAAATGTTTATATTCACATCCATTTTATTAATGCTACTGTGATATGTAATCTGAACTGCAATAGCATTTAATTCATTTGAAATTGCATTTGTCACATCAATGGGGAGTTCAGAGAATTGCATTTGGCATGCAAGTTCTATTTCGCATGAGTGAGGTGTGAGTTTTGGATTGTGAAAAGGGGCGAATGAGGTATTCCCCCTAACAATGGTGTATGTCCACAGTTGGGATTGCAAACCATTGATCAGTTACATATCACCCAGTTGTGTAGAAATATTGGAATGCAGCAAAATGTTTTTCTACCATAGGAGAAATATTGCCTTTCTAGCACAACAGTTCCTTCTGTTTTTTGCAGGATGTGGATTGCACTCAAATGGCCTATTTCTCCACCTCAGAACTAATTTGAAAGGTGAGAGTTCAGAGGGTTTCTCAATGACTGTAGTTTCAAACTGTAATGACCTCCAATATCATCCCTGAAAATCTGTATATCCCATGTAAGATGTTGGTAAACATGTAGGGGGTTATTCACCAATGTAAACGTACGGAAATCTATATGTGCACGTTTACTCTTACACGTTGTAGAAAATGTACTAATTTAAGCTATTTGCCATTTACAAGAGTACATTTTCTACAAAGCGTTGGCTTTGCATGTCTCCACCTAATGAATTCCGGGGGTTGAGCCTTATTTATGTGCGTAAAGTTACTACTAGTTTTCACCCGTAGGCGGAGATCTCCACCACAGAGATGTTTACTATGGTAAAGTATAGGAAAAGTTCAAAAGTTTATTAAAGTTTTAAAAATTCACAAATTAATATTTTAAAGATAAATATTAATGTAAAATGATTTAACATATTTTTTTTTAGATGTAGAACAAAGTTACAAAATGCTGCAGCATTATTAATTTAATTTTGAACTCAATATTTATTTTGACTATATTACATTTAAAAAATAAATTAGAATGTTTAAAAACAATTCCTACCTAGTGTATAAAATGTATATTTATGTAAAATTAATAACAGGGGATTAACATTTCTATAATAAACTAATAAATATGTTTATTTATGTGTAATTGTTTTAACACTCAATAAAATGTATTTATATAGTTTTATGTTTGCCACCACAACCTTGGCATAGGATTTAAGACATAGCAAATACATTGTATCATAAACATATTTCTGTCTCACATATTAATAGGGTTGGCATAGCAAAAATCATGCTCCAATGGTGTACTGGGGAAGGGAGGATATCTGGATCAGCAGCTAGGCTAGGTACTGCAGTGAAAAGAAGAAATAATATAAGGT
The DNA here is from genome assembly GCF_964261635.1 of Lissotriton helveticus. Taxonomy (NCBI): domain Eukaryota; kingdom Metazoa; phylum Chordata; class Amphibia; order Caudata; family Salamandridae; genus Lissotriton; species Lissotriton helveticus. Next base: position 1,005,928,498 of record NC_136071.1, on the reverse strand, counting down.
CAAAACAAATTCAGAGAGATCAAAGTTTTTACATTTTTATCCATAACAATTGCATAGGAAATCTGTAACGTAACATGGATAAATTATTTGTTTTCAGTGATGGCTCAACCATTAAAATAAGGTGCTATTAGTTAATTGCAATTAAATGGGAAAAGTCTCTCCCTGACGCTTTTTATCAGCTCCTGAATTAGAACCAGGTAGAGTATTCATAGTCGGATGTAGTTAGTGGTCGTACAAAATAGCCTTTGAACTTCATCTTTTTTCTGGTACAAAATCTGCGTCACTGGGTGGACTCCCAAACCATCAATGGACAGGAGCTGTCTGGTGTTGGTCATTCTGGCTGGCTCCTAGACCACCAGGCTTGATGTGTTTGATGTTCCAGCTACCGATAAGAACTTCTCAGCACTAGAGAAAGTGTGTGCATGCCAAAAACTCCCTCCTATGGTACCACCTCAAGCGCAAATATAACTGTGGAGTTAAAAAGGAGGCACTAAAAGGTGGTAGAGATGAAACTAAACAAGGCACTTCCAAAGGATATAATGAAAGGGACCAAGCAATATATAGAAGTTGCAATACAAAAGGCACATCCATATCACAGTAGACTGACATCCCATTGTCCTTGTTCCCCACAGACTTAAGATCTGATTTAGAGTGTGGTGGAAGGATTTTTCGTCATAAACATGACCAATAGCCTATCAGCCTTAATACAGGTGTCATAGGATATAATGTACTTGAAATAAGGTAGAAGCACTGCTTAATTTGAGCCAGTGGTTTCGGCTGCTGGGCAACCGCTCTTGATGGTCAACATTGGCACTTATGAAGGTGTAACACTTGGTGATGCTGTTTGTCTAATTTAGAAGTGAGCAACACAACAGCTGTGTATTTATTCAACAGACATTAAAAATTGCTAGGAGTTGCTGCCCAAGCCATTGTTTCAGCTTTGGTAACCTGAAATAGTCTGAATTGTCACACTTGTAGGAGTGGTGATGGTTACTTGCTGCGTTGGTGCTGTTATTGGCAGCACTGGCAGGGCCAACAGGTGGTTCAAGCTGTATTGGTCCTGATAAGGGCCCTGGCACTAATGTTTTTTACAAATTAAGTACGGGGCGGAAGAGATGACCGCCACGTTTGTTACGTAGTAATCCGTGCACCAAACTACAATTCAGGCCCTTAGTCTAACTTCTGCCTTATTAGCGATAAGCTGATTTGTTTTCATCCAGTGTTGAAGTGAGGAGAAGGGTGAGGTCAGTGGGGCAGGGTTTCTGTCATCTGTGAGAAAGGGCTGAGCTGCCCTGAGACTAAGGGACTCATTCGGGCCAGTTATACTATGCTTGCTCGGCCAGTGCTTAATTTGAACTGGTGGTTTTTGGTGCTCAGCATCAGCACTTAATTGCCAGCACAGGCTCTAGTGACAGACCACCACATGGTGGAGCTGTCTAAGATGTGCAGAACAAATGTGTTTATTAAGTTAAACGGCATTGAAAATGAATAATACCAGCCTCTCATGCCATTATTATAGCTTTGTGTGGCCTGAAATTGTCTGAATTGTCACACATGTAGGAGAGCGATGGTTAGGCGTTATGTTGGTTCTGTCATTGGCAGCACTGGCAGAGCAACATATGGTGCAGGCTGCAGTGGCCTACCGGGAAGGGCCCTGTCACTTATCTTTTTTTTACAAATTAAGCACTGCTTGCTGTGCAGTTTGCAGAGCAGTATGTGTTTGGGTTGAGGCTCTGCTTGGCCCTGCCTCTGCTGCTCATGCTCGCCCTCAAGGGATGCTTCTGAGGAGGTAGGTCGATTGTTCATTTGTGCAAGGCACAACTGTACAGTTACATCTGTGGTCTCTGTATGTTTTACTAAATTAATTTTACTTAGCTCTTGTCTTTCCAACAACCCGTTTCAATTCGAAGACCCCCACTGCTCCGTGTTAGACTTATAAAGTGCATCAAAGGCAGAGTCCACGCCTCTCTTTCTTTGTCACTAAATACTCCTCAACACCTCTGCTTGCTATTCTTAAATTATAAACATTATTTATGTGTTCCCTCAATTCCCTCGCCTGGCAATTTACTTCCCTATTATACATGATGAAACGAGGCCCTTCAGCATTGAGCTTCGCGGCATAAACAACTTTCTTGTTTGTGTGGGAGGTGATGAAAGGTAGAAACCGAAGTGGTGGACATCTGGAACGAGGTCCCTTTTTCTGGCTCTGAATGACAAGGTTTGGGTGGGAGTTTTACAGCAAACCATCATTGGACAAATGCATTATTATCGACACATTGAACATTGTGCCTTTTCACATAAATGCATTTGCATTCAAAAGCGTGGCATCAGCCGCATCAACATAAACACTTAGTGGATACATTTGGTTTGATTTTGAGTATATAACCCTAGCAAATAAAATATGCCGCTAATTGGCTTTCCGTTTGTAAATATTGAAAGTTTAATGATATTGATGTCCTGAGAGTGCATGGTTTTAAAACCGTGATTGACAAAGATCAATTATTAATTTGCCTTACTGTTTAGCAATAGCATATTTTGTATAGATCACTTTTTGCCATCCGTTTGAGAATCTTTACATTTGTAAGTGACAGACGGCGGAATTTTCCAACTCTATGTTGTAATGGGCCGAGGCACTCACTGCAGGCCTTGATCCGGGGAAAACAAGACAGACAACAGACACTTTCAAATTACAGTCTGGGCGTGGCCTCAAGCGGTCCACCTCTGGTTTATTTATACCTGGGGCCATGCCACGCCTCCAGGGTGCAGACACAGATAGTGGTGTTAGACCTATCAGCGTTAGGGTGGTCTTCCCCAAACTTTTTGCCTTCCTTCTCCATTTTTTCTGACCTCGTTTTTACCAACTCTGAAGTAAATTACAGCTGCTAACCAGTGCTAACGTGTATGTGTTCTCTCATCTAAACCTGGTAATTTTACTCATACCCAATTCCAGTGGCGTCACTAGGGTTGGTGTCACTCAGTGCGGGTAACTCATGGTGTCACCCCCTCATACCCCATGAATCCATGATGGACCTCCTGGAGGAGATGTATTCATCTGTGTAGCACCCACGGAGGGGATCCTTCTTCTTCTGAGGCCTTTCCGAGCCCACTCCTCTACACTGGAGTCTAAAGCACTGCAGATGTGCTACCCATCCTTTCATAACTCCTCCCTTGCTCCTTGGAGGCCATGCGTTCTACTCAGGGTATTTCCCTGCTTGCTTTCGGGCTTCCCTGCAGCGTTGCCACATTCCTGTCCACCCCAGCTTGCTATCACTACCCTCCCTGCTTCGCTTCCGTCTCTCTTGCTTCCCTTCACCTGCCCTCCAGTCTGGCGTGACACCAACCCTAGTGACACCACTGCCACTGTTGTCATAATTCCCGCCAGAGCTGATGATGTAAAATAGAGGCATCCCGAAGCCTTGTCATAGCACATAAGGTTGAGTTTCGAATTGTGCAGGCACTCAACATTCATGCTTACTTGCACACATCGAACATGCACACATTAATCCCCATCACACACCGGCAGGCATACATTTCACTAAATGAATGCAGCAGATATAAAATTATCCATATGTGCAGGTCAACAAATAAACAGCTAATCAGAGACTAAAAGCTTTTCTTTACAATATGCAGCATGAGTCATAGTGATATGCTTGGAAGGGGACACAAGGTAATGTGAACAGGGACAGGGTGATGTCCAGCAGAAATGGAAAGGACTAGTACTTACCCTCAGATGGGCCCTGTTTGATGCACATTACAATGTGCTTCATGAGAGCATGGACTGCTGTGCATCAAGGGTGCCCCCACTGTTGATGTTGAGCATGAGATCAGCGCTGCCCTGACCGCTGCACCACACCTCAACCACTGCACTGAGTGTTCTTTACATGAGAGGCTCAAGGCTGCATTCATCATGGAGGCCGATGGCGATATTAATTGAGGAAGCAAGCATGAAAAATCTGTCCACACCCGATAACCCCTCACCCCCGCACCCCCCCTAGTGACGCCACTGCCCCCCCCCACACCTGGCCGAGCTCGGTGTAAGATGCCTGTAGGCCTGTAAGACAACCCCCCCTCCGCTACAGATATGTTGTACATGCCTGTAAGGTTGTAAGACAGGCTCCTTGGCCCAGAATGGTGCATGATCCCTGTCTGAGTGAGGTATGACATGCCTGTAAAGTATGTAAGAGAAACCCCCTCCCCCACTTGCGCACAGTGTAAGCTACCTGTAAGCCTGTAAGGGTGCCGCCCTGTCTGAGATCGGTAGGAGATGCCTGTAGGCATGTGAGGGAGCCCCCTGTTCGAACTCAGTAGGAGATGCCTGCAGGCATGTGAGGGAGCCCCCTGTTCGAGCTCAGTAGCAGATGCCTGTAGGCATGTGAGGGAGCACCCTGTTCGAGCTCGGTAGGAGATGCTTGTAAAAGAAAACCCCTCTGCCACCTGTGCTCGGTGTAAGATGCCTGTAAAAGAGCCCCCCTGTCCGTGCTCTGTAGGGGATGCCTGTAGGCGGATGTATGACGTTACAACTCATACTTTTACAACGCATACCATTACAACGAAATTTTACAACGCAAAAACTATTACAACGCATGTATTTACAACGCATGTATTTACAACGCAGGTACCTTTACAACGCATACCATTACAACGTAAGTATTGGTAAGTATATATTAATTTTTTTAATTTAAAATAATTAAAAATAATCTATTTTAATTTAATTTAATGTAATGTTATTTAATTTAATTTAATTTAATTTAATTGAAATTTAATTTTATTTTATTTTTACCCTGTACCCCTGTACCCCAAAAACCCAAAACTGACCCTGAACCCTAAAAATACCCCTGTACCCCAAAAACCCAAAACTGACCCTGAACCCTAAAAATACCCCTTTACCCAAAAACCCAAAACTGACCCTGAACCCTAAAAATACCCCTTTACCCAAAAACCCAAAACTGACCCTGAACCCTAAAAATACCCCTTAACCCAAAAACCCAAAACTTACCCTGAACCCTAAAAATATCCTTTACCCAAAAAACCCAAAACTGACCCTGAACCCTAAAAATACCCATTTACCCAAAACTGACCCTGAACCCTAAAAATACCCCTTTACCCAAAAACTGAAAACTGACCCTGAACCCTAAAAATACCCTTTTACCCAAAAACTGAAAACTGACCCTGAACCCTAAAAATACCCCTTTTCCCAAAAACTGAAAACTGACCCTGAACCCTAAAAATACCAAAAACCCAAAACTGACCCTGAACCCTAAAAATACCCCTTTACCCAAAAACTGATAACTGACCTTGAACCCTAAAAATACCCTTTTACCCAAAAACTGAAAACTGACCCTGAACCCTAAAAATTCCCCTTTACCCAAAAACTGAAAACTGACCCTGAACCCTAAAAATACCCCTTTACCCAAAAACTGAAAACTGACCCTGAACCCTAAAAATACCCCTTTACCCAAAAACTGAAAACTAACCCTGAACCCTAAAAATACCCTTTTACCCAAAAACTGAAAACTGACCCTGAACCCTAAAAATACCCCTTAAAAATACCCAAACATATAAAATGTAAAATATAATTATATACTTACCAATACTTACGTTGTAATGGTATGCGTTGTAAAGGTACCTGCGTTGTAAAAAAATGCGTTGTAAATACATGCGTTGTAATGGTTTTTGCGTTGTAAAAATTTCATTGTAATGGTAGTGCGTTGTAAAAGTTGCGTTGTAAAGGTTGTTTCCCCTGTAGGCATGTGAGGGAGCCCCCTGTCCGAACTCGGTAGGAGAGGCCTGTAAGGGAGCCCCCTTGTCCGAGCTCAGTAGGAGAGGCCTGTAGGCATGTGAGGTAGCCCCCTGTCCGAGCTCGGTGGGGGATGCCTGAAAGCCGATGAGAGCCTATAAGACGCCTGTAGGACCGCGCCACCTAGCCGAGGGTGTCACATTGTCGCGCAGAATGTCCAGGAGGTCCTGCAGCAGCTCCCCCGTCCCTACAGGCACCACCCAGACCGGCTGCAGCTCCTAGTGCAGCAGGAAGTCCTTGTGTCAGTGCAACCCACTTGGGCTTCCAGCCTTGAGATGTGAGTGGAGTTACATAAAAGTGCAGTGCGTGCTCGCGATGCATGTTACATGTAGTGCTTAGAAGCGGCCCGTTAATGACATTAAGCGCTGTATGAAAACATCTAAATACTAAACAGCAAAAAGGGTGCAAATGATTATATAACGGAAATACTCGCCCCCCCCCCCTGCCCCCCATGGCAGGTGAGGTCACTGGGCGTCAGGAGTAGTAAATAAGCCAGACCCTGCGGCCCATAGACCACTTGTGGCTCTTGCCCAGATGGAAGCACAGGCCACTCGAGCCTGCTGCCAAACCAGTCACTAGTGTCCGAAGGTGAAAAGTTAACATGCCTTCAAAAGCCCCCACGATCTTACCTGTCATCTTCAATGACAACCCTCGAGAGCGAGGAACAGACAACCGGAGCGGAAGCGATCAGTCTTTTCGCAGTAAATAGTGAAATTGAAGATGCATACAATGTAATTCAATGCTCTTGTGCAGTGCTTACATTTTAGTCTCTAGAAAGAACAAGGGGGGACCCTTAATGTGGCTTTGGACCAAGGGTGCGAATCAATTGTAAAGAGAACAATGGTACAGAGCAATTTCAAAGATAAGGTAAAATGATAGACAGACCATAGTAGGCTGCTATTAGTTTGTCCATGGAGTTTATTAATATTCAATGATCAAGAAATTTATAACATTACAATTAAGAAACAGTATTTCAGAAAAGACGGGCACAGTCCTGTGCTAAACTCGGGACAGAAAGTAAAGTGAAAGATAGTTGGTAGAGAAGAAAGGAGATTTTCCAGGCAAAAAGGAAGAGAGCAGACTGGGCACTTTTAAATCAGTATTGCAAGTGTATACCAGAGTAGTGCATACAGAACTTAATACATAAATAGTCACACTGTATGGCTACTTAAAAAGGTCGACGTTTCGATCCCGCGCTCTAAATTACATTGGGATCATCATCAGGACTTTATAAAATTACTATGCCTGGTTAGAACAATGATGCGCCTTAATGGTTAGGTTGCTTCAATTCCGGAGTAGGGTGGAGCCGGGATGGAGAGATAGGAAAAAGCAGCGGACGGTTGTGCCAGCGTGCGCAACACATATGGACATCGTTCCGCCACTCCGCGGATCTAATTATTGAAGGACCGCATACCCTACCTCAGGACCATTGTGCCCTTGTAGTGTTCACTAAACACACCAGTGAACATCCCCTGAAACATCGCGCCACTCGCGCTGCTTTTTCCTATCTCCATCCCGGCTCCACCATACTCCGGAATTGAAGCAATCTAACCACTAAGAGACACCGCGCCACTCGCGCTGCTTTTTCCTATCTCTCCATCCCGGCTCCACCCTCCCGAGTTAAGCACAGGACTGTGCCCGTCATTTCTGAAATACTGTTTCTTAATTGTAATGTTATACATTTCTTGATCATTGAATATTAATAAACTCCATGTCCGGCTGGACATGGACAAACTAATAGCAGCCTACTATGATCTGTCTATCATTTTACCTTATCTTTGAAATTGCTCTGGACCATGTTCTCTTTACAAGTGCTTACATTTTAAGCACGTGTAGTGGTGGGAGTGGCGCATGGGCCGGTGGCCGGGTAAGGTTCAACAGACAGTAATATTTTTCATTTTGGTGTCACCCCTTGTAATGGTGTCACCCGGTGCGGTCCGCACCCCCGCACTTCCCTAGTGACGCCACTGCCTAATTTTCATATTACATTTACTTACAAGTCTCTAGTAAAGTGATTGTGCCATCCACTTAATTATCCCTTTAAGCATGTCTTAGTCCTCCAAACGCGGAGCCTGTGTGTGCAGTTTAACCTGCCATTTCAGCCTGCCAAAATAAACCTTTTGCAAGGCCAAACCTTCCATTTTCATACAAATGAGCCGGGCTACTGGAATTATATAATTGTATAGTGATTTTTGCATAATTGCAGATTTGCTGCATTTGCCATATAATTGATCATCTGCCACATAATCTGCAGATTTGAACAAAAAAAAAACTATTTGTTTCTGGCTCAAACAGTTATAAAGTTAGTAAAAACTCACTTACCCATGTTGCCCTAATCAGTGGAAGGCCCTTGACGAAATGTGCTGCATAATTTGTATTTTCTTGCTGCATAATTTACTCAACCCTGCCACATAATTTGAACCTCCCCTGCCGCATAATTCCAGTGGCCCTGCATTTTAGTCACCCCTAGGGTGGCCTGGACAGCCCAGAGGGCAGGGTGAAATGCATTTGAAAAGCAAGACAGTTTTACATGTCCTGGTATTGGTAAACTCTTAAACTAGTTTTTTTATTACTGCAAGGCCTTTATCTCCTATAGGACAACATTGGTATCACCTTATTACATTTTATACATTTAAATTCCAAATGGGAAGACATACTGTTTCACGTTTGGTGTCTCTGGAATCCTAATTAAAAATTCTAATTTATGGTAAATTCTGAAAATACCACTTTTAGGAATCTTATTACTTTGTCCATCATATAGAACACATAAATACCATACACATATTTACATACATCTCAATTTACACAATACTTACAATGATGTACAAAACTAACATTTTTTACAACATGCACAATATTTTTTGCACAAATCTTAATACAAACAAGACTACATCAAAACAAACCAATGTGCCACGTATAATCAAGTAATTGCTCAATTTAGATCTCATTAAGCGTTTTTAGACTTTCAACTTAATCTTGAATCAATTATATTTCTTTTTTTTATCCTTTATCCACTTTTTGCTAATTTAACAGCTATTGCCGACGCGTTTTAAGCCTCATGGATTCTCTTTGGGCTCTCATCAGGGCATCTTACTTTCCACACATTGGACACATCTACAACATAAATGAAACAAACTACAACTTATTAGACCCAACCCTTTTCCTACTACGTCCTGTGCCCTTCACTGGCACTTGTGCATCTACCTGCCAATGTCGTGAACACTTCTATTTTTTCAGTGATCATGCGTCTCTCTCAATATGGATTAGTAGATCTACTCTTCGTGATTGTCTGTGGACAATAAAGTTCTATTTCAAAAAACTGAACAGATACTCTATTTGATGCGTGGCACAGCTCTTCATAATAAGCAAACGTACCTGCGGTGGAGGTTTCGGAATCTGGCATTTTCTTGGCTTAGAAAACTGTGAAAGGTCCTGCAAATGAACTGCAAGAGGAACTTTATGAGCATGGGGGTCTAACGGAGGCTGTCTTCCCATATCGCACAATTGCTTGTCTGTTTATGTTTCGGAATATTCAGCCGGCTGGAGTCTTAACAGCCCTATTTTCTTAATTAGTATACAGCATTTTCAAGCTTTGGACTATGAAACCACGGCGTATTGCGGAACTTCTGAGACATTACAGATCAGCTTGCCATACAGTCCTCTGGCCACATAAGTGAGTTGTCGCGCTCTTTATTGGGCGTGGTTGCCGATTTCATGCACTTGCGAAATTACACTCTGATAGCTACAAATGTTTTTTTCAGAGGTTTAGTTGGATTCCACCCTTTTACCTTCATTCAGGGTTGTCTTATATAACTCTATTAAGTCTATTGGCGGCTTATGTAGTAAGAGTTTTTTTTTTCAATGCATGCTGGGAACACAAGTTTGTTTTAAATTGGACCACACCAATAACTAAGAAGCATGTGGCTCACAACGCTAACTGATGTACACAATTCTCTTGCATTTGAACCATAACAGGATAGTATAGACATTTAGCAGAGTGTGATTGTAACAAGTGTGGCTCACTGGTTAGAGGAGGCAGACCTGGAAGCAGAGGTAAGCCCAGGACCAGGGTTCAATTCCCGGCTCGGCGGGGTCTTGAGTCCTAAAAAAAATGTCCATGGACTCGACAATTCTCACTCCGGTGCCTACTCGATTCACGGGTTCACACTCTGCGACTCTGGGCAATAGCTTGCTTAATCTCCACAACGGCCCCTCGCGGCGGGATGCCTGGCTTTCACCTTGTGGATACCCTGCCGGGGTTATCTCACAGGGGAATACCAGGACGGGTTCCCTAAGCAACCGCTTGGTGATTTGCGCTATATAAATTCCTGTACATTTACATTTACATGCACTGACTGTTGTTTGCTTTTGAATCTGCATGCAATAGAGTTGACACTCTTTTGGTGAATCTTGACGGGTTTGGTGGTTACTTTACAAGCTAAACACTTTTAATATCAAATGGAGTGGGTGTTGTTTGCTATACCGGTTGTCTCTAATAATTGTTGTTCATGTACTTAACACCAATGCTAGAAAACATCTTGAAGATAGTTGTTACTCTTTTTTCTTTGTTTTTCTCCATTTTGTTGTGGCATAATTTTGCTGCCACGGATTTTTCGCTCTTTGTAATAATCAATAGATACATTTGTAATGCAGCATCATTGTACATCTTGATTTACAGCTGCCCCTGACGAAGGGTGAGATCACACGAAATGCATTGGGTATCAACAAGAAAGCTGCTGATAGAAACTAACTTATGATTGAAACATTGAACATTGATGCAACAAATCTGAAGCAACGAGTGTGTAACATTGATATTGATGTATAGTAAACTGTTATATTGACTTCAACATTTTAAAATCAACTGGTGATCAATATGTTTAGAAAATTTGTTTTGAACAGGTTCTCATGGGTGTGCACTTAGTTTCTTGAGAACCGGTTGGTTGCCTATTTTCTTGGCTGAGCAGTTTGGTGCCTGCTGCCTGTCTCTGGTCACATGACTGGGCGTAGTCGACAGTTGGGCTTTTTTTAGTCCTCTTAAACAGCCACACACAATGTGACCATAGGTGTGACTGAGTGGGCCAACACTGGCAGGATTGGAAGGAGGAGCTGGGTCCAGCCTTACTTGTACCTGAATAGGCTGTGTCCTGTCTCCACTCATAGGGCTGCATACCACCTGTAGTTAGTCTGGAGCCAGATCAGGGAAGACAGGGCATATGTGCATTTAAAAGACATGCCTCTAGAGGCATCTCCCTATTTCAAAGGCACAACTACGTATAAAAGAAGGACCTCAGACACCGCCACTTCAGTACACTTCAGGACCTGTGATACTCTGCCAGGAAGAAGGACTACTGTGCTGCTTAAAGACTGCCACTCCGCTGGACTCCACTCTTCTGGACTCCTGTTTTGATGTGCCTACCTGAAGCCTGCTGCCCACTTGCCTTGGTAAGGAGGACTGGACCTGGATCTCTAGAACTCAGAACCCAGAGTGAGTACAAGGGGTAGTTGGCTGGCCTCCTGATCTGACATAACAGCCTTCCAACAACCTTGCTTATGCACCTGGACTCTGCCTTCTGTGAGTCCACCCTGCCAAGTGGTGCCACCCAGTCCTGGACCCTTGGAAGTAGGCCTAAGCTGCTTGCCAGCGAAACCAATGAATCCTCTCTGCAAAGTGGCACATGCCTGAGCAGCACCGCCTAATCTCCTTGGCTATGTGGTGCATCCCTCAGCAGAAATGATGCATCGCTGCTACTGCATGGATTGGACCTGTCACAAAAACCCATGTTGCCCCCACAGTCCTCAGAACTGTTGCATCGCCCCTACAGCACTACACATCCACAACCCAGGTTCTCTCATTTGTCAATGATGGCAGCCTAAACAATGAAGCAGGACACCGCATTGCAGCCTCTAGTTCCTTGGAACTAATGCATTGCGAGCTGTGCTCCACATCCCTGACACCAGACTTCACATTGCAAGCCCTGTTGACGGGATACTCGACAACGACACAACATGACCTCGCACTGCAGCCTCGCCACATCTCGGAACCGATGCATCGCTTTGGCTGAGTTACACATCTTCGACGCAAATCCACTCAATGCTCCGCAACCAAGATTTGAGGTACTGTGTTCAGCAGGCCTAACTGGGTCCCTGTAGCCAGCCATACTCCATCGCAGTCAGCCTGAACTTTTGACTTTGTCAAGGTGTGGCTCGACCAGAACTTTAACATTCAATATCTCTGGTTCTACTAATTCGATTTTTGTCATTTTGGTCTTGCTTTATTTATTAAAAATTACTCTATTTTCTAAATTTGTTGTGGATTACTTTTGTGGTGTGTTTTCAGTTTTACTGTTTGTAGTGTTGCACAAATACTTTACATATTGCCTCTGAGTTAAGTCTGACTGCTCTGTACCAAGCTACCAAGAGGGTGAGCAAAGGTCAATTTTGGGCTTGATTGTGCCTTAGCCTGACAAGGATTGTGGTTGCTGCCTGACCTAAACTTACACCCCAGTCATCCAACAGCCCAAATTCTTACACTGATGATCAGTGGTGAGGATTGGACATGTGTTTGTGGAGTGCCATGCAGTAAATTGGTGTTACACTACCACCCAACATAAAAAAGTTAAGACCAATTCATTTTTTCTATTCTCCCTGATTGGCTTCTATTGTTTTCTCTAAATCTACCCTGATTCCAACTACTGGACTCTCTCAGACCATACCTGCAGTAATGGAGTTTGAGCTGACCAACTTGGAAAGCTATAAAGTGGTTGACCTTAAACAGTTCTGCAAGGAAAGGTGACTAAAATTAAGGAGGGCACCAAAATGTTGGAGCTCCAGAAAGCTCTGAGGGCCTGGACAGAGGTCCACCAGTTGATGGCATTCTAAAGGCCTTTGTTAGAATATACCAAGTGTCTTTTCACATGAATTGATGAACATTATTTACTGCATTAGCATTAGAAACAATTGTGCATGGTTTTGTGTACTTACAATCGATTGTGCTCGCATCATGCAAAGTGTATAATTTAATCAAAACTTGTACAACGAAAAAGTATCTCTAAAGAGTTTAGTTGCATTTTTCATGTGGTCAGCCTTGTGAGCTCTACGTAACCCTTTCTGAAGCAATACAGGTCTAGTGGAACCCTGCATCAGTTATAACATGATAATGGGCCTACCTGAGCCCATGAGGCATTAGTGGGATGCCCTCCTTCCATGACTTTTCTATGCCTACAGGGAGGTGCCACAGAAGAGAGTGGGATCTAGCCCCTTTGAACTGCTTTATGGCCACCCTGACAGGGGACATCTTAGCTTTGTAAAAGAGCTTCCTGAAAACCCGCTCAGGATGTGGCCAGCTACCTGCTGGCACTCTGCAACCAGATGCACTACTACTGGAAAAAGGCAAAAAGCAATCTTTAGGCTAGTCAAGAAGTTATGAAATTTTGGTATGGTCAGAATGCCATGATCACTGGACAGGCCCGAATGAGGGGAAGGAATGGAAGGGGGAGGTCACCTACCTGGTGGAATCTCAAGACCCCTAGAAAGTCCTAAAGGGTGCTCCATGTGAACTGCATCAAACCCCACTTTGAGTGTTCCAAAATGAGAATGCTCCTCGTGACAGATGATAGAATAGAAGAGGCTAGCGAGCCTCTACCTGACCCCCTCTCTGTCCAGAAACATGATGGGTCAGTGGAGGTTGTCATCTTCTCCCCTACACTTCAGAATAGCAGAGTGACTGTCGCTAGTTACTGGGACAGATCACTTCTCTGTTCTCCCTCGCCCCTTGACTCACACAGCTGTGTGTCAATGACATACATACTGGAGACAGTCAACGTGTTAAGAACAAAATTTACAGGTTGTCAAACAAGGCGAGGGCCAGTATCAAGGAGGAAGTCTCTAATATGTTGGTGTTTGGGGTGATTGAGCCCTCGAACAGTCCCTGATCCAGCCTTATAGTGCTAATACCCAAAGCTGCCCCACCACGCGCCATGCCAGAGCTTAGATTCTGTGTGGACTACTGGGGTCTAAACTCCATCACGAAAACTGACGAATACCCCATTCCCGAGCTGATGAGCTCATAGACAGGCTGCGCGCTGCCAAGTTCCTCAGTACTTTTGATTTAACAAAACGATCTGCCAGGGTACTGGCAGACAGCTCTGACTGAGGAGGCAAAATCTCAAATGCCTGTATTCTCAACCCCAGAGGGCCACATTCTGTTTTGGGTGATGCCCTTTAGTTTGAAGAATGCCCATACCATCTGTACTAGGGGGTCAGTGTTTGACATTGTTTAGCATTCCGTCCATCAATCGTTATTTTTTTATTTGTCACCATGACTGAAAAGGGTATGCCCAGAAAAAATGTGTTCATCAGAAGTGTTTTCACTTCTTTTTTGAAGGAAGACGGAATCAAGCGGATTTCCAGAGGCAGAGAATTCCAAATTTCGGGACGATTTCAAGACTGATGTGCATATGGCTGGGTTCAAACTGGGGTGGCGTGGTGGGCAAATAAATGGTGGATTGATGCCCAGGTGTCTGTTTTGAAGGTGAGTGTTTGACATTGTTCAGCATTTTGTCCATCAATTGATCATTTTGCTGGAATATCTCGACAGCTGACGAGATGCCAAAATTGAAGCACTTGTATCTCCGAAGGCCGAGGAGCGTGGATGATGTGGTGATGTAGTGGCAGGCTGGTTCCAGTTCAAGTTGGTGGTACCCCGTGCTGAGGCCCATTTTGGAGAAACTCTGTGTCCCTTTGAGGTCAGCAATGATGTCATCCATGGTTGGCGTTGGGTGACATTCTCTCCGAATTGCTGCATTCGGAATGTGCATGTCCGCACAGAAGTGCACCGCACCGGATTTTCTCGGCTTTGGCACCACGACCAATGGGGACACCCACAGAGTGGGGCCAGACACCTTCTCTATGACATCTAGGTCCTCCAGCTTCTTCAACTCTTCTTCCACTCGGGTCCTGAGGTGTAACAGGAGGCACCAGGGAAGACAGTCGGATTGATGTGCAGCTGCATCTGGGACTTCCACATGCAGCCGAGGCTTTGGATGAGGGAGTGAAGTCATTCATGATCACAATTGCCTGATCCATGTGAACATGTCAAGTGTAAGAAACAAGGCCCAGGCTTTCATGTGTTTGGCAGCTCAGCAGGGTGCCAGTCCTTTCTGAATGAGCTGAGCACCGACCTCCTTGGGATGGTCGTCACCAACACACTTGCTAGCGAGGCATTGTAGGCATGCATGAGAGGCATCAATGCTTTCATCATACTTTTATCTGACTTGGCGCAGCTTGAAAAGCTTAAAATAGTTTTTCAGTTGTAGGTCAACGTATGAGTTGCGTGCCCTCACTGCTATGTCATAGTCGACTGCGACACAGGTGGCCGGGAGGATCGCAAACAGGTTGTAGAATTCTTCTCCTCCAAAGTGTAGGACGAGGGACCTCTTCACTGTGGCTTTCGTCTCGGGCATGGCACAGAAATAGTTGTTGAGCCGCCTGGTCCAAGAATGCCATCATCTTGTGTGTTTTGCTGTTCACCCTATGTGGGAAGGGTATGCCCAGACGTGGGTCCCTTGCTCACTAAGCCACTGGAGTCAAGCTATCCTAGCAGAAGACGGCTGATAGCCAGAAACCGGTCCTAGGATGCTTGATTCCGTTCCAGGAAAGACATGGCTTGGCAGTAAGGGCTGGACTGTTCCCATGAGGCACAGGGTCAAGACTGATTTGTTTATGGCCATGTCTGAACTGGGGTGGCTTGGTGAGCAAACTAACGATGGATTAAACCCAGATATGTGACTGGGGGTGAATGTTTTGCCATTGTGCCACATTCCGTCCATTATCTTGTGTGTTTTGCTGTTCACCCTATGTGGGAAGGGTATGCCCAGACGTGGGTCCCTTGCTTACTAAGCCACTGGGGTCAAGCTATCCAGGCTGAAGACGGCTGATAGCCAGAAACCGGTCCTAGGATGCTTGATTCCGGTCCAGTTCAGCCACTGCAGTCAATCTATCCTGGCTGAAGACGGCTGATAGCCAGAAACTGGTCTTAGGATGCTTGATTCCGGTCCAGGAAAGACATGGCTTGGCAGTTCGGGCTGGACTGTTCCCATGAGGCACAGGGTCAAGACTGATTTGCATATGGCAATGTCTGAACTGGGGTGGCTTGGTGAGCAAAATAACGATGGATTAAACCCAGATCTGTGACTGGGGGTGAATGTTTTGCAATTGTGCAAAATTCCGTCCATCATCTTGTGTGTTTTATCTGGGTGCTTGTAGCAGGGTTGGCCTGTACGCTGAATAGCTTAAGGGTAGGCAGAGATGTATGAGGCTGTGGCCTGCCTGGGATCCTGCTGCTTCTGTGCGTTGGTCATTTGCCATGTTGTTTAGGACTGCTGCTTCTGTTAGTTGGTCATCTGTCAGGTCGTCCAGGGGTGGGTGCGCAACTGCTCAGCTGGTCAGGCATGCAAGGATGACGTCAGATTAAAACGAGGCCTACCGGCCTGACTGTCCTCACCTCCTTGGAGCAGGTGCAGTGGCAAAGAGCAGCCACCAGGTGGCAATGGTGAGCAGCAGATGAGGCAATTCTGTGCTGGGAGGCCGCCGCTAGGAGGCGCCTGGGCACAGCAACCTGACTCGGGACGCAGGAAGAGCCACTCACTGGTGGAAGCAGGGTGAGTATTCATTTCTCAGCAGGGAGGATCTCAGAATGTGGTGCAGTCGGAGAGATGTCAGGCCAGCCTCACTCACCACAGAGTGGCCTTGCTGTGCATGGCAGTGCTGCCCCTCATTGACCTAGGCACTACGGTATGACAGCAGAAGGGGTGGTGGGTGGAGGTCTATCTTCCTGCAGCTGAGAGGTGGGAGGCTACCTCACTACCAGCACGGCAGTCGAGGGGCCGAGATCCCCGTTGCCAGTGTAATGGGCAATTGGCCCACATCACAGGCATCAGGTCTGGAGAAAACAAGACGGACACCAGACACTCCCTAATTGCAGACTGTGCATGTTCTCAAGCAGCTCACCACCCATGTAAATATATCTGGGGTTGTGCCCAGACTCCAGGGTGGGTGCAGCAAATTGCATAGGTAGAAGCCAGGTGGCACTCTACACATCACTAGTTTTGTCTAACATGAAAGGTATTAATATATCATGTTCAAGTGGTTTAGTAAAGTCCAGTTTTGTTGAGGAAAGTTTAATTAGTTCTGCCATAGCGCTAATATGTTTCAGGTCCTTCCAGTAGAAGCAGTTGCGGTAGCTCTAGGAGTTGACCAGGTGGGTATATAGGACCAGTTTTGCAAAAATGTGGGTATATAAGACCAGGCTTACAAAAATGTAGTCTACAAATGTACTTCTTCCATCAGCTCACCCGTCTGTGTGTTGCAAGATGACTAAAAGCTTTGGTGGCAGGCAATGAATATTAGTGAACAGGTCTTCATGTTACAAGACAATAATGACCAGTCTTTGGCATCTAACGGGGCACCATTGAATAGGATAAAATCACTTGCTGTGTCCATGTGCCAGGAAAGCGAATGTACCGACATTGTGAAAAGTCACCTAAACCCACTGCTTAATTTGTGCCAGGGAGACTCACAGGCACTTATTTTTGGGGACTGGCACTTATTTTATGTCTCCAGCAGCAGGCATGGTCCTCAACCGTCTTTATCTCTAGAAACTCATAGTGTATTGAAACCTGCTTTGCTGCTGCTTCTACCTGATGGGCTGCCCAAGCCCATGCACATTTTTAAGTGGTGCGCTTGTGGCACTTACTGATGATGTCACCCCTGCGCTGTTCTGGCTTGTTCACACAAGAACAGTAAAGTTTAGCTACACAGAAGCCAGCCCATTCCTAGGCTAGCCCAGTCACAGTATCAGTCCCTGGACCCAGTTTACAAGCTGCTGGATGCAACCATCTGTTTACAGGTGGCAGGCATTCTTCATGGTGACAGTACTGTGAACATGGTGCAAGAAAACAGATGCCAGTCTTTCTCCATGCATTTCCACTGACAGTCTGTCTGTGGTCCACAGTGCCAAGTGCACATCCTTTCTTGACCCTACTTATTGTATAGTGTTCATGAAGTTTGAAGCTGATGTGCTGTACAAAGCAATCTTAGAATTTTTGGACCATATGTGCTGAAGTGAGTTTCATTTAGCAATTCCTAGTTGGTTGCAACTTGACCTACCTCATGAATATTAATTATATAGGTCGCAGTTTACGAACCATTAGGAATTGCATCCAAAACCAGATGTTGGCCTTCTTAGGTCAGCAGACCATCATGCATGTGATTGCTTTTAATAGAGCAAATCTTTTTTTTTTAATGCAGACTCTTTTCCTCAATGTAAAATGGGATGCATTTAAAAAGAAAACTTTGAAATGCTTAAGTAAAATTTTCTAAGAGTAGGCAGTGGGCACTGTTTGTACCAGCATTCACAAAGGAGGGGTGGGGGGTCCCACAGGGACACTTTCTCATTTGTTAATGGTTCACTCCTCCTCTGAGGTGAACTGTAAAAAATTAATGTTTTGCTACCATAATTTGGTCACAAAATATTCATACAATCGGCATTAGGAAGGGACATCCTAAACACACCCCTTCCAAATACCGATTCACAAACCCAAATTGCAATTTGGTAACACGTGTACTTCTGTACATTTAAAAAACATTTTTGCAGTTGCAAATGGCCCGATTCTGTGAATGGGGCCATTTGTGACCTCAAAAAAGGTTTTATACATATGGCTGTACAGCTTTTAAAATGAAGCTAGGGCACCTGCCTTCCATGAGGTGCACAGACATTATATGGTAAAAGGTATGCACCACTACAGTATTACTCTCTCTTTATTTCGATCGTAAGATCATAAAAGTACAATAAACAAAGAACAGTAAACATAGTACATACAACAAGAGGGGTAGTTCCTCATTCCATATAAAATACCACAGTAGCTTATGGGAGAAACATTACAAGCTTGACATGAGCATATTCGCTCTGCAGATCCTTATCTATCATCAATAAAATACACAATTGTGTAAAGGCTCACTAATTTGATCATTATAAAAATTTGGTACAGTATTACCTACTTAGGCACTGAGGGAGGTTTTCTACTTTATTTTTACTAGTCCAGTCTAGATTTTCATTGTTACGTATCCAGGGCCGGCTCTTCCTCTAAGGTGGAGGAGAACCGCACCACTGCTCTCAGAGCAGGAAAAAGGAAAAATAAAATGATAATAACATTATTATCATTTTATTTTTTCGAGATATGGGCTGGGTTAGGGTAAGGCTGGTGCAACAGGGGGAGGAGTGGTTCATGCACTTAAATGTACATGGCGGTTTGGCTGTCCGTCTTCGGCCGGCTAAACAGTTGATACAGCGATAATTTCACGGTAATTTCTCAATGCAAAACCTCATCTACCTCAATTTTACTGCTGAAAAGGTGTTGGGCTCTTTACACCATGTATTACCTTCAGGAGACTTTACATAAACATGAAAAATCAAAATACAATTATTATTTAAGCCAATGAAGAGAGTTGGTCAGTATTTTAAAGGGTTTTATTTTCTTAGTAAAAAAATGAAGGTTTTTCTGACCCTTTATTCATTAGTCAAATATCAATCAGGTTACAGAATTGAAAATTAGGAAAAATAGAATTAATACAGAACATATTATAAGTTGCATACAAAATATTCCATAAAGGAAGGGACTAAGGCATCAAATGTCAATCGAAGTTCTTTAAAGAGTTCAGGAAATATAATTCAAGAGTGAATTAATCAATAATTAATAATTTGCAAAAATCTCCCATAAAGAGAAATAAATGCATAAGACAAATAAATCCTTTCAAAAACTAGTTAATTAGTCAAAGCATAAACTTAGAATTTTAGCATCTAAACCTCTTCTAATCAGCTGCACTCTCTGCCCTGGTCTCATCAATCTGCCTGTCTGTGCTTAGGAGTAAAACAGCCCGCCCTTCACAAGTCCACATAGGCATATGATCTGCCTTGCCAAAAATATGACGTGCAAGGACTTCTCTGAAAAAAATATGAGCAAGAACCCCTCCCTTTGTCTCTCCTCGGACGCAATCTTCTCCTGCAACGTTTCTCGTACCTAACCCATATGATGTCTGGTGTAATCTGCTCCCTCTCAAAAGCTCACATGCCTCCTGAAGCCTAACATGCCTCCAAAGAGGTCATTATTTATACTCTAATTCCTGGCAGACTATACTAATAATGTTGCACGTTTTCAGTAAAGCTTGGACCTGATTGGTAAGCATAGATGACATGAGGGTCTCATCATCCTGTTTTCATTGCAAATTCCAAACCATACCGGTTTGAACAAAAGAAGCGTTAATGATTAATACAATTATATGATTTAGGAACATTTACTAGGAACAATGTTTCAGTGTATTTCCCCCTTCCTGTCATATCGCACAGAGGAAGGCCACATTCCACAACTCTGATACATTTGCAGGATACCAAGAATGTACAGTTCACAGTGACCTTGACTTCTTCCTCCACTTGAGGCAAGCTGGTATAATCTGCGCATGCTCTCTTCTTTCAATACAATTCACAGCCTTGCTGGATTCACAGGCAGGCATTTTATCTTAGTCCCAAAAAACAAAACAAACACAAAAATAGTATTAATTTACTAAATAAATTCCATTATGTTTACCTGCTCCATACTAATACCCTGTATAAATGATTACCTAGTAAAGCTATTAATTTAAAGCAGCTTTTCTTTTTATTTGTGTATAACATGCAAAAATGTGCAATGTACAACATAGCATAATACATGCACTCGTGTACATTTTCAAAGCGCACACAGTTAATACATTCTCATAGCAACATGGGCTAATGTTTTAGATAGCTTTTCATGCAAAATGCATTTGCCCCCTTGTAGTGATGGTGCATGGTTAATTAACACACATTATAAGATGTGTTATGAACGGAATATATTTGTCTAAATATGCAACAAAGCCAAAGTCTCTTAAGACAGGAATAGTGAATGTAGATTACAAGGAAAATGAGCTGGAAAGAGAGAACACATTCCATGGTTACCTTTAAAGCTAAAAAGGCCACTGAAATCGCAAGTTTTCTTCTACACTGCAAAAACACATGTTAATTCAGCACAAGCATTTCAGACTGACTATGCCTCATTTCATATCTCATGTGCCATGTGTTTTCACTTGCACCGAAATGTGTGTGTCAATTTAAATGCAGTCTGTCTGAAGCACAAAAATAAAGCAATGCCTGACTCCAGATGAAATCTGAGATCCATCACAGTCATGCGCACCCTGCATGTTCTCACCAGTCTGTAATACACAGTGTGGGTGGAGAACATGCGCAGGCTGCATTTTTCCGTCTGAGCGCCGAACCATGGTGCTCAGATCAACCACAACGTTGCATAGCAGCGTTGTGATTGGCTTAGGGGAGCCTGTGTGCTTCTGGGACTCTTCGGCGATGGAGAGGCAGATATGGCCGTGACGGAGGAGAGATGAAGACGGCCGTGAGTAGAAAAGTATTTTTTAAAATGTTTATATTTTGCCTCCCCGCCTCGTTCCCTGCCAGCCGCCACTGTACGTATCTGTGGTATCCGTCTAAACATACATACACTAAACTTTAAACAAGTGTTCTGATAGAGACTTGTAACATCGCTCTTCATCCTATCATTCTGACAGAGATTTCCTTAAAACAAATTCTCAAAAAGGTGCAGTATATCTCCCCCTAAAAGAACCTGGCTCAAGCCATGTAGATCCTGTAACTGACAGATGTCAGTTACTGACACTCATGATAATTGTCTTTGGTGCCTCAGCACCAAACATGACTCAAAGTGACTTTGACCTTGACCTACGCCCTCTGAACTTCTTCCTCCGAAATAGCAAGTTTAAAATGCTCACTCTGGCACAAGCTCTGTTGGTCTTAGATCCCGGAGACCGGATAGTAGTATTCGATCTGCAGTACGCATACTTCTACATCCCTGTCCCGCCAAACTACAGACCTGCAGTTTTAGGTAAGCCACAAACACTTTCAGTTTTCTGTGCTCCTCTTCGGCCTCACAGGTGCACCTTAAGTGTTCACAAATATGATGGAGGTGGTTGCAGCTCACCTGAGAAGATTGGGGAAAACAGTCTTACCATACTATGACAACTGGCTTCTGAAGGCATGCTCAACCCAAGCATTTGTAAACTAACCCCAGACAATGGGCAATCTGTTGACAACATTGGGTTTTTTCATCAATGTGCTGGAGTCACACTTGACTCCTTTGCACAGGCACCCTTTCATCAGAGCCATCCTCGACATGGTACTGTTCAGAGCTATTCCTACACCTTAACAAGTTCAGGACATTTAGGCTATGATCTAGATGTTTTAGCCTTTTGTCTGAATCTGGCTGAGAGCAGCTCTGAGGCTTCTGGGCCTCCTGCATCTTGCTTGTGGCCCATGTCAGACAGCAAATGTGGGCTCTGCAGTGGGATATGAGTTTCAGTGGACTCCGCACTGAAGGGACTTGTTGGAGTCCAGCCAGGTATTGAATGAGACTGTAAAAGATCTGCTGTGGTAGCTGCTGGACTGCAATTGGACTCACAGTAGACCCCTCTCCACCCAGAGGTAACTGTGATGATGATGCATTGTTGCTAAGTTGGGCAGGTCATGTGGGAGACGTGGAAATTGGAGGACTCTGGTCTCTGATAGAGGCTTAGCTCCACATCAACTTATTGGAGTTCTGAGTGATTTGTTTAGCACTGAAGGCATTTCTCCTACGCATCAAGGGGGAATGGGTACAAGCGCTCATGGAAAACATGACAGGCCATGTGATACTGCAACAAAAAGGGCGGTGTGGGGTCATGGGTTCTGTGCCAGGAGGCTCTACATCTCTGGAAGGGTGCACAGACATAATATCGACTCCACAATATCGAATGGACAAAATATCGAGTTAAAAATATCGAATATGATAAAATATCTAAAACAAAAATATCGTTGTTTAAAATATCGATTACAATAATGACAATAAAATATCGAGTACAAAAATATCGACTCAAAAATATCGACATGACAAAATATCGATTAATAGTGAAAGGAAAAAATATCGATATTATGTTGAAAAAAGGTAAAAAATATAAATAATTTTTAATAGTAATATAAATTGTAGTTAATGTTTAGGAGCGGGATGTTGGGTTAATAGGGGATAAGGGTGGGGAGTAATTTAAAATAAATAAGTTATTTATATATGTTTGTAAATATTTTTATTATTTAATTAATTGGGAAATAACTAATAATAATTACTTAAATAATTTATATAAATTTCTATAAAATTTTTATTAGTAATTAATTGGTAATTAAATAATCTTAATTAGTTAATTGGAAAATAAATAATATTAATTAGTTAATTAATTAATATAATTGGAAATATAAATTTAAGTAGTAATTAATTGGTAATTAATTAATATTAATTAGTTAATTGGAAATAGAATATTATTAATTAGTTAATTAATTAATATAATTGGTAATAAAATTTTAAGTAGTCATGTAAATGTTAATTAATTATTATTAATTAGTTAATTGGAAATTGAATAATATTAAATAGTTATTTTATTAATATAATTGGTAATAAAATTTTAAGTAGTAATTAATTGGTAAATAATTATTATCAATTAGTTAATTGGAAAATAAATATTCTTAATTAGTTAATTAATTATTTTAATTTTGTTTTAATTTTGTATTACTAATTAATTGGTAAATAATTAATATTAATTAGTTAATTACATTATTTAGAGTAATTGTTATATATATGAAAGTTGTTATAGTTTGTTATATAATTGGGGAAAAATTCATTAATAATTAAATGAAATTAATTACAGTTAATGTGCTAAAATATTTTCATCGTTGTTATTGTTATAAATTGTACTTAATGTTTAGGAGCGGGATGTTGGGTTAATAGGGGATAAGGGTGGGGAGTAATTTAAAATAAATAAATAATTATGATATGTTTCTTATAAATTTATATTATCAATTAATTGGTAACGATTAAATATAATTTTTTTAAATAATTCATATAATTTTGTACATATTTATCATTAGTAAATAATTAGTAATTAATTAATATTAATTAGTTAATTCAATTATTATTTATACAAATGTTTTATTTAATAATTTGTTATTATTAAATATTTGTTTGGGAATAAATATTATAAATAATTACATTCAATTAATTACAGCTACTTTGCTAATATATTAACTTATTATTTATAGTTAATAATTCATTAATAGTTAATTAAATAATATCAATTACATTTGGGTACAGGAGGAAATTTTTGTGTTCAGGGTCAGTTTTCTCTCTTTAGGTAAAGGGGTATTTTTTTGTTTCAGGCTCAGTTTTCAGTTTTAGGGTAAAGGGGTATTTTAAGAGTTCAGGGTCAGTTTTCAGTTTGTGGGTAAAGGGGTATATGTAAGGTTCAGGGTCAGTTTTCAGTTTTTGGGGAAAGGGGTATAATTAATGTTCAGGGTCAGTTTTCAGTTTTTGGGTAAAGGGGTATTTTTAGTGTTCAGGGTAAGTTTTCAGTTTGTGGGTAAAGGGGTATATTTAAGGTTCTGGGTCAGTTTGCAGTGTTTGGGTAAAGGGGTATTTTTAGGGTTCAGGGTCAGTTTTCAGTTTGTGGGTAAAGGGGTATATGTAAGGTTCAGGGTCAGTTTTCAGTTTTTGGGGAAAGGGGTATAATTAATGTTCAGTGTCAGTTTTCAGTTTTAGGGTAAAGGGGTATTTTTAGTGTTCAGGGTAAGTTTTCAGTTTGTGGGTAAAGGGGTATATTTAAGGTTATGGGTCAGTTTGCAGTTTTTGGGTAAAGGGGTATTTTTAGGGTTCAGGGTCAGTTTTCAGTTTGTGGGTAAAGGGGTATAGTTAAGGTTCAGGGTTAGTTTTCAGTTTTTGGGGAAAGGGGTTTATTTACGCTTCAGGGTCAGTTTTCAGTTTTTGGGTAAAGGGCTATATTTTTAGGTTCAGGGTCAGTTTTCAGTTTTTGGGTAAAGGGGTATTTTAAGAGTTCAGGGTCAGTTTTCAGTTTGTGGGTAAAGGGGTATATTTAAGGTTCAGGGTCAGTTTTCAGTTTTTGGGTAAAAGTTTATTTTTAGGGTTCAGGGTCAGTTTTCAGTTTTTGGGTAAAGGGCTATATTTTTGGGTTCAGGGTCAGTTTTCAGTTCTTGGGTAAAGGGGTATTTTTTGGGTTCAGGGTCAGTTTTTAGTGCTTGGGTAAAGGGGTCTTTTTTGGGTTCAGGGTCAGTTTTTAGTTTTTGGCTAAAGGGGAATTTTTAGGGTTCAGGGTCAGTTTTGGGTTTTTGGATAAAGGGGTATTTTTTAGGGTTCAGGGTCAGTTTTCAGTTTTTGGCTAAAGGAGAATTTTTTGGGTTCAGGGTCAGTTTTTAGTTTTTGGGTAAAGGGGTATTTTTAGGGTTCAGGGTCAGTTTCCAGTTCTTGGGTATAGGAGTATATTTTTGAGTTCATGGACACTTTTTAGTTTTAGGGTAAAGGGGTATTTTTAGGGTTCAGGGTCTGTTTGGGTATATGAAGTGTGAGGAAATTTTTTCTAAATATGATAAATATTTGAAATTTTTGAGTGACAATTAGTTGCTATTTTTTATGCTAATAATAACTTTTTGTGTACTACTCAGCAAAAAATATACTAAAAAATTATGTTTATAATATTTATACAATATATATAAATATTTGACAATTTTTACACATTAACATTATACTAAAGTAGCTATTCTAATTTATACATGGTCAGTCTTCAGCACCTTTCCAAATATTATTTTTACTTGAGTAGGAATATGAAATAATAATTGGTCAGTGTCCAGCAACTTCTGTTATAATACTTTGACTGGAGTAGGAATAGCAATTATTAATTGGTCAGTGTCCAGCACATTTGCATATAAATTTATTTAGTGTGTTATTATATTACAAGACAATGCAAAATGGATGTTTTCACAAAACTTTATTACAAATTTTTTTATTTTTCATGTGTAATACAATACAATCACTATCAAATATAACATTAACATTTTTGGAAATGTTGTATTTGTAGAATAACACATTATCATTTATGTACATGTTTTAATTTGTGACACAAACATTTTTCACAATTTTTTTTATGTCAAAACAAAATCTTATTATCAATCACTTTCTGTTACAAGTATTTATATTGAAATAAATAAAATACCAGTTTTTTTCTGTTTCTTCCATTTATATTTAATAATGTTAATATTATATATTAATATTATTAAATATTTAAGTTTAATATTTACATTTGTATAAAGTAACATGACAATTATTATATTTGCTCAAGATATGGAAATACAAATAAAGACATTTTTTTACACATATTTCTGACAATGTTGTTTTTAAATTATACATATAAATATATTATGTTGTCAACTTTATAACTGTAAAGGGGAATAATATGTATAATAATAATATCTGGTATTGGTAAAAGATTATTTATGCAATTATATACTTTTCTAATACTTTGACATTATTATTACAAATTTATAATTAATTAATAAAAATAATAACAAATATATTTATTATTATTATTATTAATTAGTTCACTTAAACATTTATCTTTTCTTTTCAGAAATACATACATTCAGAGAAATAAAAATACTTTTTTTAAGGCAATTATTTATATAGTAAATGGTTATAAATGTTATATTAATAATAATAAATAAGTTATATTATTTATTATTAATAATTATTAACAAAACAATTAATCATGTTTAGTTATAAAGAAACACAAATTTGTTCATATAAATGTACACAAAAATAATTTTTTTACATATATTATTTCTAGTGTTACATACTTATTTAATATTATTAATATATATTAATTACTATATATTAATTAATATTAAATAAATTATTTTTTTTTAAACTGTTTAAATTATAATGAGTCTACTGTATTAATTTGTTTCAATAACAATGTGTATGTATTATATTTTTTGACTATAACATTGTATTTTCAATGATACCTTCTCAAAATTGGTTTAAGGGGACTACTTTTTTACCGCGTAAGGTTATTGAGCTTCATTCAGGACTGGAGAAGCTCGCGGTTGGGTGTTGCTTCGTGTGGAGAGAGGTAAGGTAAATTTGATATACTATTTATGACTGAGTGGTAATGTTTGAGGGTATATTCGAACTGTGTTGTGTTTTTGAGTGTATGTATGAATTGTTTATGTAGCGTTTAGGTGTAATGTCGTCGTTATAGATGCGTCGTGTATGTTTTAGTTCTAGTGTTATTTGAATTGTTAGGAAATGTCTTCTTAAATGGTTAATGTTAATTGTGAGTGTATTTACAAATTTTATGTGCTATTTGTGGGTGGGTTTCGTTATGTATGTTTTTTTACAGGTTCCGGTTCCTCGCATGAAAACTACATGGAAGGAAGCGTGTTTTTTTTCTGAGATACTAGTGTATGACTTATTATGGTTATATTTTTACGTGTATCTCCTATTTTTCGTGTTTGCCAGGAGCGGATTTTAATCATTTTTACCTTTTTTCGGGTTTTTTGAGGGTTTCGTATTGGATTGTTACATTGGTATGCGTCAAAGTTTTTTTTAAAAATTGTGTGTATATCACTTTAAATCATAAAGTGGCCACACTACTGTTTTCGGGATTTCCTGGAGCGTTTATTTTATTTTAACATTATTTTCGGGTTTTTGATGGTTTCCCATATTGGATTTCTCTTACTTTGTAATGGATTGTATGGATTGTATTTTGCTTCATTACGTCTCTGTCATCTACAACAATTGTAAGTAATTTTATATTTCTATTTATTGGGTGGGAAATGTCCATCTTTATGTAATGTGTATGTGTGATGTAATTATAAATATTGCATATTTGTTCTGAAATTATGTTCAATTTTTTGATACGTTTGTAAAACAAATATGTATTATTTATAATTGTTTAGAAATGTTCATGATTGTTATATGTACCATTATTGTAAGAAGATATTAGTATATTTTGTAGACATTTTTATAGTAGGGTTTTAGCTATTATTGACAGATATTCTAATCCTCTAGTTGTAGGGTATAGTGTGACTTGACTTTGCAGTAGTCAGAACATTTGTTTAGTTTGTTTACTTAGTTTTGGACCAATTTGGGTCAATGATTGTTCCATTCTTAGTTCTTGATAGCTTTGTTCTTTTATCAAAGCTTGTAGTAGGTAATGGAATGTGGGTCTGGTTCTGCTTGTGGTAGCTTGGAAAGCATTATGCCACCCTTCTACACTGTTGTTGGTTTTTGCCTCTTGGTTTAAAGTACTAAGATAGACATTCCACCAAGGGATTTGGAATTTGGGTTGGCGTCGATGTCCAGATCTGTGCAATCTTCCCACCCAAGTATCTTCGAAATAATCCAGTAATGGGGTTAGTTTCTCTTCATTTCTCTTGTAATATGTGCTGTCAATTAATAAATTATAGTGTTCCGCTACATCGGTAACAGGAACGTAGGCCAGTGCTATCAATTTTTTAATTTGATAGGCAAAGGTGCTATCTGTTGAGTACAAAATACTTAAAGTAGATTTTTGGAGATGTCTCCATATGCTCTGATTGAAATGATAGTAACAACCCTGTATTGCTGTGTGGGGAAATATTTTCAAAATGCTATTAATCATAGCTAATTCGAAATCAATAATAATTTTTTCTGGAAAATTATTATTGATTTCATTTTTGAGAACATTTAATATTTCTGTGTAAGTGTTTTGCTGTTTGTTTGGTAGCAAACAGTAAATGGAAGGGATGTTATAGTTATGGTATAACCCGTGGATGGAATATAGTTGATAAAAAGGTTTTGGGCATGGTTTAAATGTGCCATCCATCATCCATTGGGGACACTGTTGGATTTTTCTTAAATTATTTGCAGTTGCAAACATTATGATTCTGTTTGTACTGCTTTCATTGTCAAAAAGGATAAATTTGTCTTTATTGTGTGTGATGGACATTTCTGGTGAAATAATAATTTCCTCAAAAGTAGTAGGGTTGGGTGGGGTTGTGGAAGTGCGTCTTTTAGTGTATGCAATTGTGCGTTTTAGTGAGTCAATAGAGGGTAGTTGACCTGAAGCATGGGCTGGGACTTTTAACAGCTCCTCTTTAAGGATTTGTGTTGTTGGTTTATCACTTTGTGTGCTAGCAGTCTTTATACTTTCTAAAGCATCTCTTATTTCAATTTCTGTGACATTGGGGGGATGATTGTGTTCCCTGGTAAATAGCACATTAGTTTCCTCTGTAGTAGCCCTTCCATAACATTTGTTAGAGTAATATTTTGTACATTTCCAGAAAACTTTTCTACCACTTTGTCTTTCCTGACTATAAACATAACCCATATAACATAACAGTAATTTATTTTTCTGTGACATTACAAATTCTGCACCTTCTGTCATTTTGTTTTACTTGTTCTAGGAAAGAGTAGAAAGAAACAAAATCAAATAACATATATTTCACTTAGTGGTGCAAACATAATTAATGTTGAATTTATACTTACGTTTACTAAAAGTAGTAATCACAAATGCAGAACTGTATTTTGAAGGACTTTCTTGTATGTATTTCTTTATTTACTGTTGGTATGAAAATATAGAAATGCTAAGTTAATGTTTATACATAACACACGTTTTTACTAGGAGAAAGCAGTTTTTTAAATTGCTTAGTACTACATTTGATGTGAACATTACATATACTTACTTGTTTAAATAGTTGAGTTGTAGTATTTGGTGGAGTACATCAAGGTAGTCAAGTTTAGATCTGTAGAGAAGATAGAATAAATACATGTCACATATTATAAAATTTATTTTTAACCGTTGGGCAATTGGAAATATTTAATAGTATACTAACTTCTAAATATGTACTTTTCTTTGCTGTAGGTAGAATAGATGTATGATGTATTCACAATATCTGTAGAGGAAATATAAAATACATAACATGGTGTTAAGAATATAGTTCTTGTTTTTTTTGAAGTTTTAGACTAATTGATGTATACTTACATTTTTAACAAGGGTAGTCTTGTCTTTTGGTATAGTTGATGTTGGATGTTTATATTGGATCTGTAGGGAAGATGTAATATGCAAGATATGTTGTTTAGAAACTAGCATTTTAATTTTTGGTTGTTTAATAACAAAAACATATATACTTACATGTTTAATTAGTGTAGTTCTATAAATTTGTAGTGTTCAAATCGGAAATTCGATGAATATCTGTGAATAAAATATTTTAAGTAAAGTATGAATCTAGTGAAATAGTGTTTAAAAACAGCTGTTGTTGTAGAACAGAGCATTAATATATACTTACTATCTTATTTTGCAGGGGAAGAAATAGGAGCAGGTATTAGGATTTTGTTTGTAATGGTTTCTATCAGAAAAGTAGGAGGAGATAAAAATTACATAAGTGGAAGAGTTAGGAGATATAACTAAAAAAGTAGACTACTAATTTAGATTTTTAAATAATGTAATGTAACTTACTTGAATGATTAGCTAGTGAGCTGGATCTTTAAAGATGTTTGTTCAGGAACAAAATCTTCATACTGTTGGCATCTTCTTTCCATAGAGTTAGCAGCAGCAAATGGTAGAATGGATTTATCCCTTTTATAGTATGTGTATTTTGTGTGCTTTGATTTGATTGGTTGTAGGATGAAAGGAAGAATTGTATAGGCTAGTTTGAATTTTTTTTAAGTTAATTGGTGTGTTTGTGGATGTGAGAATGGTGGTATGTGGTGGTTTCCGCATTAAAGCAGGTTAGTTGTTAAATAAAATAGATGTGTAAGTATAAAAATATTATGAAAATTTTAGTTACATGTAAAGATTCTTTTTCTAATGATATAACGATTTTAATATAATGTATAGGAAATGATGATAAATAGTAATGTTATAAAAGTAACAGGTATTATATGTAAAATGTTTTTTGTATACAGCAATGACTTTTATAGACGAGTAATATGTTATTTTAGACATAAAAGGGTACAAAAAATAATTCGATATTTGTTTAGAAACGATATTTTTGTACTCTATATTTTAGTAGTCGATATTTTGGTAGTGTTAGGTGTAATTTCATGAACAACGATATATTAGTAGTCGATATTTAATAAGACGATATTTATGTACTCGATATTAAAAGTACTCGATATTTTGTAGTCGATATTTTTGTATTTTGTGTAATAAGTATACAAAGTCGATATTTTTGTAGTCGATAATTATTCAACGATATTATTGCTAGTCGATAATGTGACCGTCGATAATATTTCAGTGATCCCTCTGGAAGTGGCTAAATGCTCTGGGCATATACTTGATTACCCAACACCTAGCAGGATCTTTAAATGCCAGGAAGGACAAACTCAGCTGATGTTGCATAGTGGATCCTGAATAACAGTTACGCTAAGAGATGGCACAGTCCATTTTCCAACAATGGACAGAACCCTGCCTAGATCTCTTTGCCACCACAGATAATGAGCAGTGTCAATGTTTTTGATTATTGGTGTTCTGCCAGCACTGGGGGGTCGGGACTCCATTATGCCCCTCCCTCTTCTGCCCAGAGTGCTGAAAAAGATCAAGTGAGAAGGGAGCCAAGTCATCCTAGTGGCACCAGACTGGACGAGGAGAGTGTGGTACCTGGAACTATTGGCCATGATCACACATCTTCCATTCAAACTGCCTCTTTGGGAGGACCTTCTGTCGCTGCAGCAGGATCAGGTGCTACACCCAAATCTGCACAAAATACACCTATATGCCAGGAGTCTGAGATAGTGGTGACAACTGATTCTGACATTCCTCCTGGAGGGCTTGATGTCATCTTGGCAGCTAGGCATCCATCCACAAAGTCAGTTTTTTCTGGACGCTGGGAGAAGTTTGTTGCGTAGTGTTCTACTCGACACATTCACCCCCTGAATGCCAAGTTATCAAATGTTCTATTGTTCTGCCTTTCATTAGCCCAGCAAATCTGTGGCAATGGCAAAAGGTTACCTTTCAGCCCTTTCTGCCTTCCTACATTTACCTGATCAGCCTTCCTTCTTCATGTTACCTCTTGTGATGTGTAATTTGAGGGGGTTGGTCCATATGTTCCCACCTACACCATTTGTAATGCTGCAGTAGAACCTTAACTCGCTTCTCATGAACTTAAGTTGCACTCCTTTTGAACCCATGCACAGTTGCCCCCTCTATCTGCTCACTGTCAAAACATCATTCCTCATTGCCATAACATCAGCTTGGCCAGTGAGTGAATTCCAGGCCTCATCTGTAGTACCTCCGTATGCATCCTTATTCCAGGCAAACTGGTTCTCTGGACAAATGCAGCTTTCCTCCCAAAAGTAGTAAAGCTCTTCCACGTAGGTTGAATTATCATCTTGCCAACTTTTCCCACTTCACAGTGCTGTCATCAGACCTTGGCGAAAAGTCACCCTTGCATCCTTCTCTATCCATTTCAATATCGAAGCTCTACCTTACACCGATAACATAGAAGAAGCAACTACGGCTTTCGAACAGGCTGCAACTTCCACCCTGAATACAGTAGCGCCCATGAAAAGGGTTAAGATTAAAAGCAAACCATCTCCCTGGTTTACCGCAGCACTAAAAGCCGAGAAATTGTCCAATAGGGCGGCTGAACATCTCTGGAGAAAAACTAAAACTGCTCTTGATCGAACTAAATATAAAGAAATCTACCGCTCATATTTAATCAATATCAAACAGGCCAATTAGCTGTATTTAACAGGGAGGATTGATAATGCTGCTGATTCTATCAAAGAGGTATATCAAATTCAGAAAGAGTTTATAACTCCTGAAGCAAATCAACCCTCCTTTGTCCCTACACAAGACTGGGTCGACAAAATATCTTTCTTCTTCGATGACAAAATAAAAGCTATCTATAGATCCTTTCCTCAAGATAATAACATTCATATGCATTTAGCTATGAAGAGCCATTCATTGGTACCCCTGTTGACTAATTTTAAACCTGTAACTTGTGAACAGGTATTTGAAGTAATTGTCAAGATCAAATCTGGTTCCCTGCTGATCACCTTCCCCCGCGTATCTTTAGGCAATTAGCACTAAGGTTGACAATGAGATTAACAGAGATCTTTAACATGTCTCTGGATCAAGCGGTTGTACCAGGAAGCTGGAAGAAAGCACAAGTCAGACCCATTCTAAAGAAGTCTACCCTAGAGGCCAGCGGACCAGGCAACTATCGCCCCATTTCGCTGCTGCCACATTTCAGGAAAGCTCTTGAAGCCCTGGTAAACAAAAACTCACCAGTCATCTAGAAGGCCATAGGCTCCTCCACCCTTTCTCAGTCAGGGTTCCGAGTGGGGCATAAAAGCGAAACAGCGGTAGTCGAAATGTTTGCTAATATCAGGTTGGCCTTGGATAAAAAAGAATCAGCTATGCTGGTTCTTTTAGACCTGTCGGCCGCTTTTGATACCATCTCCCATGACATTCTGTTACAGCGGCTCTGGGAGATGGGGGTTCGAGGGAAGGCCTTGGACTGGTTTAAAATTATTCAAAGGACTGCTCCACCACTTTGCATCTAGGTTCGCTGGCTGCGTGCAGCAAACCAGTATGCATTGGAGTTCCGCAGGGGTCTATTTTGAGCCCTATGATCTTTAACCTTTATGTCACCCCATTGATCAGGATAATCAGGTCCTACGGGTTTGAGGCGGTATCGTATGCAGACGTTACCCAGCTGCTGATCACCTTTGGCCCTGACCCTACAGATACAATGATCCGGTTTAAAAACTGTATGATCCACATAGACAGCTGGATGGGCCAAACCAAACTACAGTTAAATATTAGTAAAACCGAGATCATTCTGGTCAGTAGAGCAGAAGATCATTGGTCAAGCAGCAGGTGGCCTCAGGCACTCGGTCCTTGCCCATCTCCAAAACAAACAGTCTGTAATCTAGGAAGGGCACCTGCTACGGCATCTTGCAGAAGCTACGAAAAATCTTTAAGTTGCTTACAATTGAAACCCGGAAGCCACTAGTGCAGGGCCTAATTGTAAGCCGGGTGGACTATGGAAATGCTTTATTGGCCTCCAAAAATTATGACCTCCTCTCTAAACTGCAGATTCTGCAGAATACCGCGGCCAGACTGATTTTGGACCTACCTCCAAGATCACCGTCATGCCCCAATATAATACTCCTTCATTGGCTTCCAATTAGGAAGAGAGGGCATTTTAAAAGATTCTCTGTAAATGTGGCCATGCTATGGAATTCTCTGCCTCTGTACTTACGCGCGGAAACGAGTCTTCTTCGCTTCCGTAAGCTTTTAAAAACTTATTTATTTACTGTCTAGTTCTTGTGTTTACAGTGGCAGTGCCTTCTTCTGGATCAGCGCTGGGATGCCCAAGGGTAACCAGGCGCTATATAAAACTCGCTAATAATAATAATAATAATAAAATATTGTGCCTAACTCATGGAAGCAACCACGGCACTGGCCCTGGCTATCTAGAAAAAAAACTGAAAAGATGCCACCCTGTTAGAACCCTGAGGTCAGTTCTAAACATCTTCTTATCCTTCTGAGAGTCCATACTATGCGAAACGAAGGTCGCTCCTTCTCACATCTTGCCCCTCGACCTCTTGAATAAGCTTCCGTCCCACCTCTCCTCCATCTCAGACAACCTGCGCTTTCGCAGAGACATTGCTGTTCTCTAAATGAAATGAGATGTAACCCCTGCTAGTGGATTCTTCCGAAAGCGCCTTGAGACCTACGGTGATTTGTGCGCTATATAAGATTCTTTGACTTTGACCTCACCTCTCTAAGGAGGAGAAATGGCTCCACCGTCTTGATCTCAAAAGAGCACTTGGTATAAAAATACCAATAGACGCCAACTCTTCATGGGCTTTTCTGGGGCAAAGAAAGGAAAGTGGTACAAAAATACACTATCTCTTGGTGAAGTGTACTCTGCATAAAGATCTGG
The DNA here is from genome assembly GCF_964261635.1 of Lissotriton helveticus. Classification (NCBI taxonomy): domain Eukaryota; kingdom Metazoa; phylum Chordata; class Amphibia; order Caudata; family Salamandridae; genus Lissotriton; species Lissotriton helveticus. Next base: position 1,005,893,801 of record NC_136071.1, on the reverse strand, counting down.
CATAGGTCTGCCAAGTGGTCATCTCCAGAAGGCTTGAATGCTCATTCCACCAGAGCAAAGACTGCTACCACTGCGCTGGTGGTGGAGTGTCAGTCATGGATATTTGTCAGGTTGCTACTTGGGCAATCCCCACAGGCATTGCTGCCAGAATAGCAAGATTTGGCATTGTGCCCAATCTGTACTGCAGGATTTCCTTGTCTGAGCCATTCCACAGACCCAAAACCAGATGAGGTTTACTGCTTTAGTATAAATTCACAAGAGGAGGAATCTGCAGTTAGAAGTGTCTTTAAGAAGAACAAGTTACTTACCTTTGGTAATGCGTTTTCTTGTAGAGACACTGTCTAACTGCAGATTCCTCATTGACCCTAATTCCTCTGTGTTCTATGAAATGGTTTTAGATTTTGGCCCATTCCCAGATTTACTAAAATTAGTACATCTGGGAATGCATCAAAATGCTATGCCTTCGCCAATGAGGCATAACCAAGAGAAATATCTTTATTTTTTCTCGTTATTTTCTCTTTCCATGTGTGCCGCATTCGTCAGCACACATTGATTGAGAATGCCTCAAAGGATTGTCCCTCCCTTCTCAAAATAATCATTCCTGTCAAGGCCGTAACCCTTGCATTATGGTGAAAGGTTGCCCGTGGTGGCGCTAGGCAGCACACAGTGTGCCAGCACAAGGAGAGAGCAGAAACACATTTTAGAATGAATGTTTTTACTTTCCTTACAATTTGCTTTCCATTTAAAATCATTTAAAATAAAGGGGCGATTTGCACCTACTTGTGTGGCTTTGTTAAGAAATATAACGCAATGCAACTGCTTATTCTGTGTTCTATGGGTGGAGTATGGGTGTTCCCATTCATCCACCGACGAGTTTTGGCATATTCTTTGTAAATATGGAGCCTTTCTGCTCTCTCCCTTTCACACAACACAGCAATTTCGCTTGCTGCCCTGTGTTGAGTGAAAGATTAGTAAATATGCAACCCAATATCTACATATTCACACTGTCATATTCTAGTTTCTATGGCTCCGTGTCCGTGGGCGAGAACGGAGAACAGAAAGAGACTGATGTCAAATCACACAGGTGGCCTTCCTATAGCGACCTCGACATCAAATCCTGGACTGACGAACTCGATGCAGAGCCAACGTCACCACCGGTTGACTTCAAGGAATTGCTTGAAAGTTTCTGGTTCCAGTCTGGCACCTGGGGGAAATTCACAAGGTGAGGAATCAGTGGTTAGAAAGAGTCTCTCATAGAAAAAGCATTACCAAAGATAAGTAACTGGTTCTTCATGTAATGGGAGCAGGTTGCAATATAAACTGGTGTTTAAAGTATTAGATCTGTTTTGCCTACCTCAGCTGTTTTCTAGGAAATCACTATATTCATTAGAAGCACATTTCCAGCTCTTGCCCAACCCCCCAATCTGGCCCCTGAAAATAGTGAAATGTGCCATGTGTGCCCTTTCAGAGTGCCCTTTCAGAGCCTTTTGTGGGTAATCTTTCATAGCCAATGGCTCATTAGCAAATGTACTTGAAAATTGGGTTGTAAAATGCGTAACTTGCTTACCTTTTTAAAATAATTCTCATCTGTACATTTGCTTATTCCAAATGTGATCACTTTTGGGGTGGAAGGATCTTCCTATATGCAATCATTACTATTTTAGGGCTCAACAACAGGTTCACCTGGTGGCAGGCAGAACTATGGTTTCCAATAAATAATACATGCTTTGAGTCATATGTGGGTAAGAAACCTGCTCACGATTGGATGGATTTGTTGTCTGTCTCACTTGTCTACTCTTGATTCAGTGTCTTTCCTCCCTATGCTTGTGTTTATCTCACCTAAGAGCATGATGGTCACACAGTGGTCGGTATGGATGAGATGTTTCCTTCTGTTGCATTCTGGAGAGGATTTTGTTTTTTGTATTCAGCGTTCCATCAGAGTTCATGTGTTTTATTGCTCTCACCCCCATGCTTTTCCTTCTGCACTCCCAACTTTACTTTCATTGTTCTCTTCCCAGAGATTCTCTTTTGTTTGTTTTAACGTTATAAAGGGCGACTGTGCCACTTGATTCATTTTTGTTTGTGCTTTGATCATACTTCCTTTTGCTTTTTGTTCTTTTTTTACATTGAAATGTAACGTTCTAACATGGCCCTGTGCATTGTTAGAAGAGCAAATTAAGAGTGTTTATCTGCATCATGAGACACTCGTGAGCATGCCTCATAACACACCCATGCGAATCAGAGGACAGACAAGCTTGCCTGCACATGCGATTAGACAAAAGTATTGTTGAGGTCTATCACTCTGCCTTTTAGAGCTTATGTCTGCTGCTGAGACCACCTATCTTCAGGAAGAAAAAAAACCTATGAGAGGGCGTTCTCAGGAGCGGCCCCCAGAATCTGGAACTCTCTTCCCCCGAGCATCAGAAAAATTCCAAACACTGCATCATTTAAGAGGGAAACTAAGATCTTTCTATGAATAAGTACCTTCCATAGGCAAGACAATTCACCATCTAAGATTTGACATTGAGGTGATCATTAGATAACAACTTGGGAAATATATAGAAAATCACCAACAATAAGATGATACCAGCGATCGGCACGATGCCAACCCTGGGACAGGAGAAGATAGAGACCTAAAGAAAAGTCACCAAAAACAATCATATACGGAAAGACCTCGTACATCTATATATTATAATTAGTCCCTAACCCACATCGGAGCATTTTATATTTGAGTTTAAACATGTACCAGTCCTTATTTATCTTTATCTTTTCATTATCTTCCTAAATCGACCCGGCATGGAAGTATTCCTAACTAATCTCTTTACAGTCATATTGTATATCAAATATGTTTGTGTTTTTAACCTATTCCATGTGTTGTTAAGCGCTCTGATACCCAAGGGTCATGTTCGCGCTATAGAAAACTTTTCAATAAATAAATACCTTTCTATTGCTTGTCTGTATCCTGACCAGGCCTTTGTGAGTGGATCTTGGTGTTCTGAGTGCTGTAGGCAACACTAAATGGGTCTCTTTAGGATCTGGAGATGCATAGACTGCACAAGGATCTTTACAGATGAAGCATAAAAACACTGACATGTGTTACCAGAATAGGGGAGCATTTAAATCCAATCATTTTAAAGGGATTGCAATGCAAATTGTGCTTGGCTTGTCAGAGGCCGCATCAGTGGGTCTCACATGTGATATTTGATATAATGAAAAAATGAGAGAACGATGGAATCCATTTTATCAGAGGACCAGAGACTGTTGGTGGGACACCTCTGCCAACTTTTTCTAAAATAATATTGCGTGTCAAATAGTTGGTACTGAATTACATTTTGTCAGTATCAAGTTTATTAAATAAACTTCTTTCAAACAATTTACAGATTTGTTTAAGGGCAACATGTTTGAAGGCATCACAACATTTACTAAATAAGTGCAATTAGATTCATATGAGCACTGAAATACTAATAGCTGAATTAAGTGGTAAGAGCTGCATCATAAATGGTGTGCTGGTGCGAAGCATAGCTGTGCACCTGTTTCTACGACACTCACTGCATGAATTAAGTAGAATGCATAGTATATAAACCCTTTACTTACCTTTCACTGTAAATGAAATCCTGGTCAGGTATAACAATGTTGAGCAAACCAACTAAACATTTTATTTGCCATAGATTTGCATTGTTTCAAAGGACTCAGTGGGTTTAACTTTCAGCTTTACCTATTTTTAGGTCAGGCATAGTAGCAAAGCTGTCAGCAAACCTCATGTAATCACCAGAAAAGAGCCTTAAGAAGCAGTACTGGGAGGGGGCATTTAGGGTCCACCCAGATGTTGATCTTCCTCTCCACAAGCTTTCCATGCAGGAGTGTTTCCACTGAAAAAAAAATTGTATCACACCTTTTGCCTTGTGGGACATGTAATCTGGGTGGTGCACTCCTATTACTAAGTGAACACAACACAGCAAATTACAACATCTTGGGCACTTAATCAGGAGTCACTTCATTGCTGATAAGTTTGTAATATATTAACATCTGGAGTTAATCATAAGAGTCATTCCATTACAGTGAAATATACATACGTTTTAGTGTTTTACACACATGTATATATATATATATATATATATATATATATATATATATATATATATATATATATATATATATATATATATATATATATATATATATATATATAGAGAGAGAGAGAGAGAGAGAGATCAAGGGCTCACAGGGCCCGAAACGCGTCATGGTGGTAATTATGTTGCACCCATAATAAAGATTTTGAAAATTACCTGCATGGGTCCGTGTTCGTTTTGCTGGAAGAATACAGAACTAAAAGAAGCGGAGTTCTTCGAATATCAAGGCCGGGGAAACTCGGTTGAAATGCGTCATGTTGTGTGAAGGCTGGAATAAAATGCACTAAGAAACTTCAACGAATCTTGTGGTGGTCCGTTCCTGGTCTAGCAGTTTGCCGAAAGGGGAGTTTGCTTTCTTTCCAGGACTTGGTTTTAATATATATATATATATATATATATATATATATATACATATATATATATATATATATATATATATATATATATATATATATATATATATATATATATATATATATATTACCTACTGGCGGTCGCCAGTAGGTATATATAGTTAGGATTTTTTCTCTATGGGTTTTTTGAAAATTCTATGTCTAATAACTTTGGCGTTTGTGGACGGAATTGGCTGAAATTTTCAGGAAAATGGCACATTTTGTTTCTGAGCAGCCCCTGAAAATTTTGGGGGGGTTCGTCAAGGGGGGGCCGAGAAAAAAGGGGGGTCCCAAAACGCGTTTTTCCCATGTTAATTTCCATAGGGCGGTTGGCCTCACTTTTAGCCCGAACGGCTGAATGGATTTGCACGAAACTTGGCAAAATTGTAGGGACTGGTAGCCCGATGTGCCTTTTGTAGGTCTCAATATATGTGCTCCAGTGGATTTTGAGAAATTAACGTTTAAAAAAAGATATATATCTGTAACAGCGGACCGGTTAGCGCTCTGGTTCGCGGACTTTTCGCGCAACGGAGCTTTGTGAAGCGAAGCTGATTGGTTCTCCGGCGTCTGTCAACATTCCAAACAGTCCGTAGCGGCCGCCATCTTGTCTCTCGGTAGGATCGAGAGACAAGAGGAGGCCAAAGCGAAGGGGCAAATGACCATAAGGGGGCATAGTACATTGTCGCTCACCCCCTAGGTTTGATGTGGAGGTTTTAAAAGGGCCCCGCGGGGCAAAAAAAAATAAAAATAATAATAATCGAACAGCTGAATGGATTTGCACGAAACTTGGCAAAATTGTAGGGACTGGTAGCCCGATGTGCCTTTGCTAGATCTCAATATATGTGCTCCAGTGGATTTTGAGAAATTAACGTTCAAAAAAAGGTATATATCTGTAACAGCGCACCGCTTCGCGTACTTTTCGCGTTACGGAGCTTTGCGAAGCGAAGCTGATTGGCTCTCCGGTGTCTGTAAACATTCCAAACAGTCCGTAGCGGCCGCCATCTTGTCTCTCGGTAGGATCGAACAGCTGAATGGATTTGCACGAAACTTGGAAAAATTGTAGGGACTGGTAGCCCGATGTGCCTTTGCTAGGTCTCAATATATGTGCTTCAGTGCATTTTGAGAAATTAACGTTCAGAAACAAGATATATATCTGTAACAGCGCTCCGCTTCGCGGAGATAAAATTATATGTGTATTACCTAGCTGTTGCTTTTGTTGATTATTTTTTATTTTTTTTTATTTTTTAAGGATTGTTTATTGTGTTTTCATAATTTATTAAACTTTCTAACGCGGCGCGTCATATGACGCATTACGCGACAACGCAGGTCCAGAATATAGTCAAAATGTCTCCACCAACCAGCGGACGGCACACAACCCCTTTCAGCAGGCTAAATAGTTCTGTTAAATGACAACAGAAGGGACAGGCAAGAAGAACCATCAGTCAAAGAGGGGAGGGCAAGTTCTTCTCTACCGGGTCACGTTGGAGCGCTACCGGAACTGATCGAATTGGTAGTCTACAGTGTTTCTGGATGTTTCAGACTGAAGCTGGCGTTAGCATGAGAGCACCACCATTTCGTAGCTCCGTCGTGGCCATTCCACGAGCAATCATGCTAGGCGCTCCCCACCAGAAGCCTGCGGGAGACTTTTGTAGAATCTTCAAGGATGAGGGGACGCTTTCGAGAATGGAGCCCAAGCTCTAGCAGACAAGCGTCCGAGTTCCAAGGTGTCGCAGGCCCATTTAGTGGACCACGCCCAAATCTGAAGAGATGGCCGCCATTTTGAGAGTCCTGTGGCAGCCGCCTATCGCTGCACCGCAAGAGCGGGAGCAACTCAAGTACATGGTGAGCGAGACGCTGTAGTCGAAAGAGCGGGCGGTAAACAGCTGAATAGCGGAAGAGGCACAGTGTAGCAAAAGCGGGCTGAATGGCAAATGAAACGGAAAAGGGGTGCCCCACTACAGCGTGTCTTTAGGTGAAACGGATTGTGGGACAAGGTGAAGAATGGAAGAGTCACCAAAAGGAAAAAAGTTCCGCTTGACCCCGGGAGCCGGCCACCTATGTCGGGGGCGATCTCAGGCCACACCAGGGCAACACGACTTGGGGAGGGGGCCGGAGCCAAGCGCCCCCTCCGAGTCCGCGACATGACACCGTCCCTCGGGGGCCTCCGTCAAGCGGTTCAGGGTGGCACCGCATCACAACAGCCCCCACTTACTTTAAGAATAGTGAAGATGAAGCAATTGCAAATAGGCTTCAGACAATGTTACAAGCACTCCTCAAAACTTTGAACTTTCAGAGTGCATGAGTTGGGACAGCGAGGGGTGATTTGGTTTCTCGGACTGTTTTTCTGGTCTCTCACCACTGGCATACTTTAACGTTTTCTTGTTTCTAGGACATTAATAGGTTTTATCATTACGTTATGTTATCGTTTCTTTGTTTGTTGTTTAATAAAAGTTCATGTTCATCAGTGGCCTACTGATTTTCGTTTTCCTATTTTTTTCTTTCCAGGTTGTTTCATGGTAAAGTTTCTGTTAACAGGATACAGTGATCACTTCGTTATTATTGCATATGTCCTTTTCACTAGGGGTGCTCTCTGGTCGGGCCAGATGACGTATCTCTAGTAAATGGTCCGGGTGAAAAAGGTGCATCAATCAGTGGGGAGTAGATAGGCATGACAGATTACAACGGGGGAGAAAGGTCCGCATTACGTACCCTTTCACTACTTGCAAAGATTTTCCTACGTTTATTTGGAAACAGGGAATACCTCCAAAAAGAACTAATTCCCAAACAGTCAATGTTCGGACAATCAATCAATCAATGAGGAATGAAATAGGTACGACGTGTTAAAGGCTTGCGTTACCTACCCTTCACTATCTGCAAAGGGAGAGAGAATATTCCTATTCTTCCTCGTTTGCAGGTAGAGAAGATCCTTAAGAGAATTAACTTCGAACAATTCAATGCTCGATTGAAAAAATCAACAAGGGGTACTGTGAACACAAATGAACGCCGCTTATGTACATACGCATTGCTATTTTCAACAGGTTGTTCCTAATGTTTCTATTTTAGCGAGGTCAAAAAGAGATCCCATTAGTGGCCTACTGATTTTGCTCGATTCCTTTTGTTTTTTTACACGATTTTTCGCTATCTGCAAAGACTAAACAGAGTATTGCGACTCTGTGCTTGTTTGTAAATAGAGAATGAACCAAAGAGAACAATCAATCAAATGGAGAGAGAAGCAGGCACGACGTATTACAAAGGGGGCAAAGGGCTGCGTTAACTACCCTTCACTATCTGCAAAGAGAGAGTACTCCTAATAGAAATGAGGGGTGGGGGGCAGCATTCAAAGCAGATCAGTGTGCATAAACACAAAAATGTTTTTACTTACCACGTACTTGACATTCGACAGCTTATGATATTTGCTATTAAAAAACCATTGAAATTCACTGAAAAAACCATAGGTTATAGACCATATATAGTTAGGAATTAGCATTTACAAAACCTTGAAAATTCACTGAAAAAACCATAGGTTATAGACCATATATAGTTAGGAATTAGCATTTAAAAAACCTTATTTTACTCACACAAAACCATTGAAATTCCATATATAGTTAGTTGCACTAACTATATATCGCGCACCCGCAATCCACTGCTGATCATGTCACATATTACATCATTCATGACATGGTCAGTGACATCACTGATGACATCACTGATGACATCTCAAATGACATCACTGATGACATCTCATTTGACATCATTCTTGTGCTAATACGATAAACCTCTTCAGACTCTAATATAACCTTAGATACACTCAGTGTAAACAGACACTCACACACTGCCACTTATCCATGGAGTTACTCACACACCCAGTCAGTCATGCAAAGAAACAATCTCACCTCCATTTCTTCAACTATACAGTTAAACACACCTTACTTATTGAAACATATACTAACACATATTTACTCTCTTATACAATCCCTGATACAAGTTCACAATGATCGATACAACCACTCACTCATTCAGTGGCTCTCATGCACAGTTATTTATATATGCCAACTCTCACATGTACTGTGTTTTACATATGTACTTACTATGACATGTAGCATTGAGATATCCATTCACTCATCAATACACTCATGCACACAGTCAACTGCCCATGTAGCTGTTTCCACATGCACTCTTGAACTCATACACCTAGTGAATAAACTGCTCACACATCTATGCATAGAGTCACACACCTTCCAGCCACCCCCACACAAACTCAATCTCCCATAGAAATACTTGGGCAACCAATTAATAACACATATAGCCTCTCGTATAGCTAATGATCAACACATGCAGCAGTTTACAGAACAACAGACATAATGATGCACAAATTAAGACAGTTTAGTCACTAACCCATGCATTCAGTGAGACACATTTAATCACTCACTCATACAGTCAGTCATGCACCTACTAAATCCTTCATCCAGACACTTATACATCCACTCAAGACATATTTTATCTTTACAGAAAAGTACAGTCACTGGATGTTGTCATCAGTGATGTCATCAGTGATGTCATTTGAGATGTCATCAGTGATGTCATCAGTGATGTCACTGACCATGTCATGAATGATGTAATATGTGACATGATCAGCAGTGGATTGCGGGTGCGCGATATATAGTTAGTGCAACTAACTATATATGGAATTTCAATGGTTTTGTGTGAGTAAAATAAGGTTTTTTAAATGCTAATTCCTAACTATATATGGTCTATAACCTATGGTTTTTTCAGTGAATTTTCAAGGTTTTGTAAATGCTAATTCCTAACTATATATGGTCTATAACCTATGGTTTTTTCAGTGAATATATATATATTTATAAATGTGTTCTTTTGGATAAACATTCAATGTCCATCACAGTCAACCCTTTGGTCATCAACAAAGAAGCTTATTCCATTCTTCAATATAAATACCTCTTCAATCTATACATCCGACCACTGTTGCGTGCCTTGAACCAAGTGAAGGTCAAAGTCTACATCTATGCAGATGATCTGCATCTGGGCTTCATTATAGACAGCTCCCAGGAATGTGAAAACTCTTTCTAGAATACAATACAATATATTTTATAAACTTAAACTGACCTCCAACAAAACAGAGAATATCACTAACCAGAAGCAAACTTGACCCGTGGAGGTTCACATTTCAGCCAGCAAATATGGGCTCTCTTCCTTTGCCCAAGAAATCAGTCAAGAGCCTTGGAATACTGATTGATGCTAACCTGTCTATGAAACCTTAACTGGGGCTACTATTTCTTCCTGTTTTTTACAACTCCAGAAGATCAGAAACATCAGCAAACTCCTTTCCTTTGCTAACTCTCTTTACTAGGGTCTCCCTAAGTGTCTAAATCGCAGAGTCCAACTGGTCCAAAATCAGTCAGCCAGGCTACTGTATCAAAACCCCTGGAGGTCATAATACCCACCTTCTGAGGAAACTGCACAAGCTGCCTGTGGAACAGCGCTCCATCTTTAAAGTTGTTGCCTTATTTTTAAATCATTATAGACTGGCAGTCCCGCCTTCATCTCTGCTAGCATACAAAGATACACCCCTACTCACAACCAGAGGTCTGTGCACTCCCACCTTTAAAAAAAAGACACTTGGCGGTTCCAGATTCTTAGTACTTGCCCCCGTATTTGGAACGCCCTTCTACCTGAAATCAGGTCCACCCCTTGTTACTACAGGTTCAAGAATCTCATAAAGACCTGGCTCTTCAGGCTCGCTTATGAGTAACGATCAGTTGTGCCCTATTTCTCAGTTACCTCAGTGCCATGAATCCGTCTCGGCGTACGTGTGCTTTGGAAGTTTATGTAACATAAAAAAATAAATAAGGATATTCATTCACAGCCAACATGTGTTTCGCAACACAGCTGCTTCTTCAGGACAGTTTGAGAACACAGAAAATACCACTTAATATTACAATAATAATGATCATCACATCATGACAGTTCAAGACTCTTCAATTTGACAATAGATAACTTTCTTAATTAAAAAAAAGCACTCAAATCCCATTTCAAAATAAACATTCTGTAACTAAAACTACAATGTGGTCTAAAGTCATGTACATTTCTATGTATTCCTCTCTCAAACACCTTTGAGGCATTCTGTAAGTGTTGCAGATAGATTTTGTGTGTGATTCGCCTACAAACTCATTTACTTCAAATGATTCCAAATGTTCTGTTAAGGATAGTGAAAAAGTGATATGTTTATATATCGTAAGCCGTACAGCAAGGCTTTGATTCTGCTTCAACTAATATATAAAAAAACAGATCAAATCATTTGTCAAAAAATATGTCCCACAATGGGTCGCACACCCTAAAATAACCTAAGAGATTGTAGGTACCCTTCTTACAATGCACCCTCGACATGGGATCTTGCAGCGTTCAACAAATCAGGATTTAAGATAACTTGTTAAGAGAGCCTAACTTTGACCCTGGATCTGGCTTATGCCCCATTGAGGTCGGCCTGAACTTGTGACTTTGTGTTGGTCCCGCACAACCAGATTACAAGAATTTGTGATTTGTGCTTTTAGGCACAATTTTCACTTAAATCTTTACAATTGCATCTCTCCTGTTCTACTGATTGGAATTGTGCCGTTTTGATGTCAAACAATTTCCTAAATATTACTCCGTATTTCTAAATTGGTGTGGGATTTTTGTTGTGTTGTATTTTCACTTTATTACTGTTTGAAGTGATCCATGTATACTTTACACATTCCCTCTAAAGTAAGCCTGACTGCTTTGTGCCAAGTTACCAGAGGGTTAAACATAGGTACATTTGGGTTTACTTGTGACTTCACTCTGACAGTAATTGTGGTTGCTCCTTGATTAGATTTTCCCCCCTCAACCAGTAACCCAATTTACAACAGAAATCATATGAGTGCCACATTTAGGTGGCAGCAGTTTTTTGGTTTTTCCTGTTTGTATTCTTTTAATGTATCTTTCATACACTTGTTAAAATTGTATGTGTGGTTTATTATCTATGGGTGGATGAATGGATGCATGAGCGCAAGGATGATGACAGAGTTATTAAGTGCCAAAAGGCACCAATGCATGAAGAGGAACTTTCATTGTACAGCCAGATCTAAATGCATTGCCAACGCATGTCTGGTTCAAGAGCTCGAGAGGACAAATATGGCTGGCTCACTGAGTTGTTCTCTTACAGGACTTTACACACAGTCACTATTCACAAATTAGAAGGTATCAACTATACTTTAAGCTTAATGTGACCTTTGAACACAACCCAACCATAAAATGGCAAGGTGTAGATTCATAAAGAAGCTCTTTTCAATACACTTAAAGGTGTAAAAATTAACCTTGATTAAAAATCTTAGAAATTCATTATATTGCATAAACATGGCCCTATCAAGATGTAAATCGGAAAGTCTCCGACCGGAGGTCAAAGGCTTCCCGACTCACATTGTTGGTTTTAAATCCGACAGCCTTATTACGATGAAGGTGCAGGGATTAACAAAAACACTCATTTCTCTATGGGAGCTTGTGCTACAGCTGGTTTACGGCCGCAGCACAAGCTCCCGTAGAGAAATGGGAGTGTGCAACCGCACCATGAGGCCGATTAGGATGGCGGACGGCACATCCTGGATATTTAACATTGCGGCGGGTGCTGCTTCAAGCAGCACCCGCCGCAATGTTAAAAGTGCATGTTTAACATTTACATGCACAAAGCGGCAGGCACCGCGCGGTGCCTGCCGCTTTGTGCATGTAAATACTGGGGGGTACCATAGGTACCCCCATGTGAACCCCCCACCCGCCTACACCCTGGGGGCCCGCAACGGGCCCCCACAATCAAAAGTACACATGCTTTTTCCACGGCGGAAAAACCGCCGCGGAAAAGCATGTTTACAAATGCTTCCTAATTTAGCTGGCGGTGTCTGATAGACACTGCCAGCCAAATGAGAGCTTTTCCGCCGCGGTTGTAAGCAGCGGACAGAAACCAAGACCCACCAGCCATCGTAATGCGGCGGTGGGTCTTTGGTGACTCCGCAGAGGATTTTCCGCCTCCTCTGGGCCGGAGGTGGCTTCCGCCGGCCCGGAGGAGGCGGAAAATCCTCCATCATAATGAGGCCCCATGTGTGGTCGCAACCTAATAATGCGGTCGATGTCTGGTGCAGTCTGCCTGGCATTGTAATGAGGGTCACAGGCTCACTAAAACATGCCACACCACGAGGGTCTTGCCCTGTAACTTACTCAACGGGTAACATTCAATCAGATCAATAATGTACACAATGAAACCAACTAATTAAAGTTGTACTGGTAAGTTAATCATTGTAAAAGTTGAAATGAGAAGAAAACAGAAATTTTGTTTTTTAATAGATTCCCTTACCGACTTGTACATGCACCAATTATTGTCAATGTGTGTCTATGATGTGGCAATACAACTTAATTTTAAAGGAGTTAGGGATTTATAGCTATCGTTCTCCGACGGATTGAATATTTGAAATGCATAAGTGTGTTTATGGGTCGGACCTCTGCAATATGATGCACTTGGTTAGTGCAACTAGTTAACATCTGATGGCATTTGTTTTGAAATCTTCCTGGTGTTAGCGTGCACCTTTATTCTCCATCAGAAGAGGAGAAGAAAGAGGAGGAAAAAGAGAAGGGATGCAACAGAAAAAGGAGAAAGATAGGAGAAGGAAAGAAACAGAAAACGAGGACAATAAAGTAAAAAAGAAAAAGAAGGGTCATTTTCTTTTGGATTTTAATATTCTTTTGGAAAGGACTTGCATATTAATACATCTGAGCCATTTAAAAAAAATGCAATGTCATGAAAAATGAGTCCCCTGTAAAAGCGTTTAGAGACATCATAACTCACCAGTGAGCGATATGTTCACCTTTCTAGTATGTGCAGTTATTGGTGACACAGCCTGTCATTCTTTCGAGGTTGACAAAATGGGTACCTGTTCAGATCAGGTAATATTCGTTGCATATTCGAATGTTCGATGTGACGCACTTTGCATAAAGCACTATCAGCCTGATTCATGTACGGGCCGTTTTGCGTGGCCCTAATAGCGAATCATAGCGACTCGCTATTGAGGACACGCAAAACGGCATTCATGTAGGAATTGCTAAATCAATAGCGATTCCTACATGTTCTCTATTTGCGAGTAGCAATTTGCTACTCGCAAAAAAAGGAATGACTCCCCGTTCATTCCTATGGGCCAAAAGGCCCATAGGAATGAATGGGGAGTATCCCTCATTTGCGAGTAGCAATTTGCTACTCGCAAATCAGATAGCGATTTGAAGGGTGCCAGGGGTGTCCAAAGGACACCCTGTAGCACCCCTAAAATGCACATTTGAACAGGTGTTGCGCACACACATGTCCAAAGGACATGTGTGTGTGCAACATGCAACTTAGAAAAATGCTTTTAAAAGCATTTTTCTGAGTTTTTGCTATTTACCGAGAGGTCTGACCTCTCGGTAAATAGCGGCCAAAAGTGTAAAATCGCAATTTTTTTTTGTGTCATGAATAGCATTTGAGGAATCTCTATTAGAGATTCCTTAAATGCCATTCCTCGCAAATATGCGAATTCTTAAATAGCGATTTTTGCATTTGGGATTGTGAATACCAAATGCAAAAATCGCACTCGCAAAGGGCCAGATTCTCAGAATCTGGCCCTTTTGCGAGCGCTATTAGCTACATGAATCAGGCTGTATAAGAACAGCAGACGATTACAGGCTGGAAGGATGGCTAGCACCTCAACATGGCAATTACAATGATACATCATTTCAAATTAAGATTCGCATTGTAGTTCAGAAGGAATACTATATGCAGTCTTTAGCTTTTGATTAATGTGTGATATGCATTTTTTCCCTTTTTTTGTGCGTGACAGATAGTCTTTGAAATGATCGAGGGAAGAAGAAACTTCCACCAAATGGGCCATTTATCACTTTCTAGCTAATGCGTGTACTCGCGGAAAAACTCCAGTTGAACAGCATTGGCTTTTTTTTGGGTGGGGGAACACTTGGAACTGTGTCAAAAGAGCTGGGGATGGCAAATATGCAACAAGCATTGCTATTCTAAGTCCAATCGGCCAGCCATCCAATCCTGCTGCTCTGTAATCAGTAGAATGTGATTAGCAGAGTAACTGGGCAATGTTCGAACTCACAACATGTGATTGACAGAATGGGACCTGCAACATATGGCCAATCCCAATGTGGTTTATTGGAGAGCACATTATAATTGGCATACCGTCTATGTGGAGCATTGTTCCATAAAGTGGTCAAATTCAGGGAGTACCACGGATCAATAAGCGAGACCCTGAACCAAAGGGAGGAGGGACATGCATGTGTTTGCGCTTGTAAATAAGTCTGTGTGAGTGCATTTGCCTACGTAAGTGTCTGTTTGAATGCCTACTGATTAACTGGTGTGGGCCTTACCTAATACTGCATCACCACATTCGCACTTTCCTCACGGATCAACGCATAACACTTTACCTCCTCATCTATATGTTTAGTAATGTAGACATAACAAGTTGCCTGTTGACAAGACGCGTAGCATACTGTACTGCACAACAAATAAGGCTTGCTAATTTAGGGTGTAGGGGTGGGAAATGGTAAAGGGTGGTAGGGGTACATTTAGTGGTGGGTAGTAGTAAAGGCAGGTTAGGAGTAAATTAAAAAGGGGAGGGAATTGCAAGGGTCATACTGTTCTGGGACATTTATTTCTTTTTTCCATAGAACCATAATATATTTTGTTGCAGTTCTGGCAGTTCTATCATTATCTTTATTTGTAACACATTTTTATTGGTTTTCGGAAGAAGCCATATGGACATCCCCATGGGCAGTACAGAGAAGCAGTTGAGAAGGCAATATGCATTACAATTACAGACATTAGCATTCCTGAGGTCCTCACAGAACTGGCTGAAATCAAGGAGTCCTATCAAGAAGCCCCCAGGAGCATTCTACTGCCCCCCATAGTCGATTCAGCATACAGCTCTGCTCTCCTCCACACATGTTACAGTCCAATAGACAGATTCAAGTGGAAAACTCCCAATATCCATCGCCCCGGTCTTCAAACACCCCAACAAAGTCCACCCACCCATTCCACCCCCCCCCCCCCCCCAGGCATGCCGTTGGCCATTAGAATACTCAGACAGTCGCCTAAAACACTTGCAGTGCCCACCAGAATGCCTGCCTCGCAGATCTCAACCTAGGGTGGTCCAGGAACACTGGGGGAAAGTCCTTGCCAGGCCCTCTCCCATCATGCCCTTCCTCCATCAAGTGTCAGCTGCTTCAATCAGCCAGTGTGCCCTCTATCTCACGGGGCACTCTCTCCCCATCTTTCTGAAAGTTGTATCAATACACATGTGGCAGCATTTTGTGATTTATACAACATGAATATCACTGTATATCGTGTATAAAACATTTGTTTTAAGCGGAACATATAAGATTGAAGCCTCCTAAGCAACATGCCTTCACTTCAGTCTGATCCTTCAAGGTGTAAGTAATCTAAGTGGTAGATAGCTGCTCCCTACACGATCAATGTAACCTAAGTGATATCTCAACTTCTTAATCCTGCAATGCCCCTTTCACCTTAGGGACAGCTTTACTGTCCAAGGAATGAGATTATGAGCTCTTTGTCCTATTTGTTTTCATACTCTACCCATTCAAGTGCATTTTAGGTCATAAGAGAGAGACTCTTCTTTGAAAGTGGTAGTGAGAGTAAATGAATGGAAGTTGAAATGTAGAAATCAAGGAAGATAACTTCTACATTTTCAAAAATATTGCCCTTGCCAAATTGCCTTCCTAGATTATTTGTACTTCAGTACAATCTATGGCTGTTTAGAAAATTCCTTTACAACGTTGCTTCTAAAATGCACTGTTTCCACAACTTATGTGAATATGTTCACTGAAATATGACCTTTCCACACATCTAAGGGAAGGCATGGATAGCAAGGTTTGTTTTTTCTGGGCAGACCGATATACCAAGAACTACCTGTGACTTTTTCTTAAATAATAGTTCTGTAAAATACACTTTATAGCTCAGATTTTATGGAGAAATCTCTTCAGACAGATCCTCTGAATCCCACTACTAGAAATCATAGTTACTTACATAGCTAGTACTCTACACATAAGAATAGTTTCAGTAGTCTTTAATATGCTAATGTGTTTTAGCTCTTGCTGCCTTTTATACTAAAGCATTTTGCAGTCTGAAATCCTAAAATTCACAAAATCACAGAGTTTGCACCTGCACAAAAACATTTTACTATTTACTAATACCGTTTTGTGATTCAGCAAATCCTATCTGAAATACAAATGTGGTTTTGTGACTCATTCCGAAAATTAATTAGGAGATGGCTAGAAAGGAGCGCTCCCTCCTATATCCAAATCCGAATGAAATGTATCAATTATTTGCTACCTTAATTGCAGTTATAAATCATTGAAATGGTACTGACTCTTCAAAGGAGGTGGTAACAGATTCCCTGACTTATTAGCATAATTGTTTGATCTTTTTACCAAGGTTTAGCCAATGAAAGACCAATGATATCTGGCATGGTTGATAGGTCTGAATGACTTTTTATTATTATCAATTCTAGTAAGGGGTACCTTATCCCGAACATAAGGCCGACAAAGCACATCACAATCCTCAAGGGTTCTAACAAACTGTAGCTGCACAAAAGAAATAGAAGCAAATACATTTAATGCTTGGAAACCGACAAGTCTTGATGAATCTGGGTAAGTTCCGTTGATTTTCTGTAGCCCACAACTTGGAAGCCAAAACAGATAAGGCTTTTTCCCCTGTTTTGAATTTGAAACTTTGAAACTTAGAGAGAATTACATATGTGTTCATAAAGGCCATGAGTGTTCATAAAAATCAAGGGGTTATTAAGAGTTTAGTGAACACTGAAATATTCCAACACACAAAATGTGATGGGAGGAATGCTTTCAATTTGTCTAATCACTGGCAATCAATTGGGGTAGCATTCCAAACCACCGTTATTTTGCCCACCATGCCACATCAGTTTGGGCCCAATCGTGTACAACCAGTCTTGACCTTGCTCCAGGAGAAAAAGTTCTACCCGAATTGCCAGGTCAGCTCCTCACTTAACCAGAACACAAGAAACCCAAGACCGGTTTTCCCCTGATATGGGCTCGTCAGTCGAGTTTAGCTTGATTCCGGAGGTATAGCAACCATGGGACCCATGTCTGGGTGTGCCCTTGCCACTTAGCGCAGTACATCACGGGACATTGAGTTAAATTTCTACACCAAACAATTGGCAGTTTGGGGTCCATAAAAAAGTGCAAAACAGTGATGTCCAGAATGACTTTCAGACGAAAGCAGGATGCAGATACATAATAGAAGGAAATGGATCTCTTAAAATCTACAGAGAAGCTGTAGACGGCTGTCCTTAAAAGGAGTCATGCAACGAAGTGGGAAGCAACGTATTCCTAACAGGCAATGTTTGTGGCAGGTCCAATCCATGGAGTGAAGTGGCCCAGAATTTGTCTTATAGCTTTTTTTGTGGTCACTTCCACTTTTTGTTGAATTTTGTGCTGGTATTTAGAGTGCATGTGTATGTGCTGGAAACCGTAACACATATATAAATTGGCTAATCCCTGATTGGCATATTTAACTCTCCTATAAAGCCATAGTGTATTGGATAAAGAACTGCACCCATACCATGAAAGTTAATGGCACCTGTGGACTGTCCACACTTGTTGTGCCATCCATTAATCGGACAAGGAAAACATGGTTTCAGGCCTACTATTTCAGCCTGATTGCTGCAGTTTCAACCTTCAACCAGACCTATCAAAATAACCTATTTGACAACTTTCTTTTATATATTAATAAGTCTCTGTATGTAGACCTTGTAGCCTCAACGTAAGGTATAATGTATTCAAAAGTGGGAGCTGTAGAAATTTATTGTTACCATGTCACTGCAGTGACGAGCCCCCAAAAGCAATTTTCAACGAGGGAGGCCCTGGGTGTTCTATGAGAAAACTAGGGTTCATATTAAAATATCATTTCTGCTATCTCTGGTTTGGCACCAGCTAACCGGCTAGAAAAAAGAATGTAACTCCTATATGTAATATAAGTGCAATTTAATGGAGAAGTTGGAATTGTGATACATATGTAGGAAAAATAACTTTTAGAAAGTTACATTTTCCCTGCATGAAAGTCCTGGAGCTTCCCAGCCAGGACTTGACCTTAATGAGGTGGGAAAACTGGTCAAAGAGAAAGAAAAATGGCCTAGGTGTGCATAGGTGTTTTTCTTCCTTTTTCAGGAAGACCAGTGCGGGTGAGTGCAGGAACCTCTTTAACTGTTAAAGGGGCCTGCCCTTTCACAAGTAAATGTTAGATGGGAGATGGGAAAGGATGTGGCCTTATGGCTAGAGCGGTCGACCTCGAAGCTGGAGAAACAGGTTTGAGTCTCGGCAACGACGCTTAACATCCTGTTATTCTGGGCAAATCACTTAATCTCCCTGTGCCTAACAATAATCAATGCATCCTTGTGTACCGAAACTGGTGCTCATGTAAAGCGCTCTGATACCCGATATCTTCGGGTCTAGTTTGCGCTATATAAAACTCCCCAAAAAAAATAGGAAGGTGAGACCTGGTGGAGACACCAAATTGTTCCTCCAGCCAGGCTGTCACCAAACCTCCTACAGAGGAGGGGACATGTCATTTGCCTGTCCACACCTGTACGTGGGCACACAGGCTCTGCACAAGGCAGAAAAGGTTTTTCTTTCTTGAATTGAAGGAGTAAGGTGTGCGATTGCTTTAGGGCAAACAGGAACAGTTGAAAAAGTGGGAAGGTTCGCCCTTGGGAGCTTTTACTGAGCAGGTTAGGGAGGAGCCAAGAGTCATCCTCAACCACTAACTAGTGCCAAACATAAACGTGGCACCCTAAGGCATCTTCCTTAGAACACTTTCTGGACCTATGGAAGAACCGAATGAGGGCTGCACCTGCTGTTTGAGTCCTGTGAGAAGACCTGAAGTGCAGGACCTGCTCCCGCTAATACCCAGTAAAATGAAGTGGACCACAAGAGTCAGTTGGCTGACCTCCTATGTGGCTACAGTGATATAGCAAGCTGCAAGTGGTCATGTCCATGAAGTGCCTATTTGATCAGTAGCAGCTAGACCTGGATGGCTCTGCTGGTGGCCTCTGCTGGAGTGAGTCATGACCTCCGAGTCTGTTTCTTAGGTCCTGGGACCCTTGGCTATGTTTAACTGGACTTCTCTTAATGACTCTGAAAAGTTGGGACTTAGGAGATTTTTGAGCTTTCAGACATCTGAAGGAATGGGACCAACCAGTCAAGCCAATCCTCCCAAGGTGCAACTTCACTGAGTCAAAGAAATAGGGTTCTCCTTCTAGGAGCTTTTCCACAGACGGGAAAACTATTTTAGAAGCCCTCTGTGAGAAGTCATCTGGTGGCAGGAAACTCATTGTTGGATACAGCCGCAACGTTGTCGCACTGGAGAATTCTAAGCTCCAAAAAAGAGACCAAGGGCCTGCTTTACTGTATGGAGCGCAGGCTACTCTGTCACAAATGTGATGGATATCCTGCCGGCCTAATTACAAGTGCCATAGGATATCATTTACTTGTAATAAGGTGAACAGGAAATACGTCACATTTGTGATGGAGTAACCCAACTACCAAAGTCTAAATCAGTCCCCACGTGTGAGAATAGAAATCTTGACTGAGCGAAGGTGCCAAAAGTATCCTGTATCCTGCTGACACATGACTTCCCTGGGAGCGAACTTTCTAATTTCCCACCCTCTGAGTTTTTTTCACCAAAACCAACAGCTTCAATACGACATGTCTAAAAGCTATCTGAATTTGAGAAGACTTGATAAGATACAGCCTGTAACCTTGCCCCACTAGAGGATTTCAATTTTTATTTCAGAGACTAAGGGGCATATTTATGAGAGCTGTGTGTCAGGCTTGCACCACGCAACATGCGTGACTCAAACCTCTAAGTCAGATTTATGGAGCTATGCAAAACCACTTTGCGTGGCTTTGAATGGCTTAAAAAACCTGGGTTAAGGTAATGCTGTGGAAATTGCTATGTTGTCCTACTCTGCGCCAGGGAGGAGTGCCATGGGCGTTGAGGTGTGTATTTCCATGAAACCCCTATGGTTTTTGATGAATTTCCAGATTTACAAGAACTTGTAAACCTTGCAATGAGCCAAAAAGATATGCCTCCCCAGGAGGGGCGTAGTGAGGAGAAATATCTTTATTTCTCCAATTTGTTTCCTCTTTCTATGTGTGCTGCATTCTGCAGCACACATATACAGGAAAAAAGCCTCTTAGGATTGTTAGGATTGCTTTTGTGGAGGCAGGAGTGCCTTCCTGCACAAAAATAATCCTGTCTACTACACAGGTACTCCTGCAGGATGCCTGCGTTTTTATATATTTTATTTTAAAATGCATTGGCGCTAGGCTGCCAAAATGACACCACCGCAGGAGGATAGGCCAGGAATGCGCCATATTGGATAAATACAGTGCACTCCTACAATTTCCCTGTGATGCAGGACAGCGCAGAAAGGAGACTCCCTGTGCCACAAATTAAAAAAATATGGCCCTAAGTTACAAGGTAAAATCTACAACCAGGAAGAATTTGGTTGGTGTATCCAAGCTGTGCTCCAGTGATACCAGCCTGAAATTAATATTGTCGCTTACTGCTTTTTGATGCTAATTTCCTTAAAGCTTATAAAATTCAAATATCTGGTTCCCCTTATTGGATTTTTGTCATTTTGGTGTCATTTAGTTTTTTAAATTTCACTCTAGTTTTCTGACATTTAGATTCTTATTGCTTTTGACTCTTTGACTGTTTTGGTACTTCTAGATACTTTACACATTTTCTTTACGTTAATCCTAGCTGCCCTTTACCACAGCTATCAGGGGTAGAGGTCAGGTAAAAGTTACTGAAATCTGTGATTGGACCTAACAGGTTAGTAACTTTATTACCTGTTGTGGACTTCTCTCCATCCCAATTAATAAGTAATTTTCTTAGAACTAGCTTAGAC
Source organism: Lissotriton helveticus (assembly GCF_964261635.1). NCBI lineage: Eukaryota > Metazoa > Chordata > Amphibia > Caudata > Salamandridae > Lissotriton > Lissotriton helveticus. The sequence continues at coordinate 1,005,872,252 of NC_136071.1, read as the reverse complement.
AATAAGGGTGGGCCTTTGCCTCGAAAAACAAGACCATCGGAGTGCAGCCTTTTCTTGGCAACTACCCTATGACAAATACCAAATACTTAAAATGGATTGTTTTCTCTGCAGCGAGCCAAGGAAGAGTGAAGATATACCATGAAAAGACTTGCAAATGCCAGAATCCGTGTGGCCAAAGAAGTCTGGATAACGTTATGTCGTCCAGCTAGATATTTGGAAAGCCGAAAATATAGCAAGAGTCCATAGTTCAATCTTGAAGTGATAACTGACTTTATAGAAGTGGGCTGCAAAAAGAGGGAACTTTTTCTTGAGAAGTTTTAAAAGCAGAAATCAGCCAAACTCGATTTTGTTGATTTTTACCTGAAAGTCAAATTCAGCATTAAACAGGAAGCTTAGTTATGGACTACAGTTGAAGAAAGTGGAAGGGGAACATAAAAAGAGGCGCTCCACCAGCAGTCTGAGCAGAGCCACGTTTTACTGTTAAGCTTGAGTGAGGTCTGTCCCATCTATAGGCAAATTACTGTGAGGCAAGATTGAAAGTGAGGCTCTATGGAAGATATTAGAACTTTAAGCCGGATAGGAAGCTGTGTGTAGTTGATGTAACAATATGAGTGAAAATCAAACAATTGAATTAAAGAGGCAAGATGAAAGGTATAAGTTTCAAAGTGTGCATGAGTCAGTAGAGAGTCCTGTGCAGTACTCCACAAGGAAGCTTTCTGAACCTGGATAGAAAATAGAGGTGGAATCTCCCTGATGGTGATTTTCAGTAAAATATGTCAGCCAGGCACGATACTGGCAGCCACCAAATGTCTGACTAACTATCGACAGACAGAAAATCGACCTACAAAAATATTGACACAGAAAAATCGAAGTAAAAAATATCAAAGTCCTATCTACATAAAGGTAAGTATAAAAATATTGAAAAAATATTGATGTTAAAAATTACTTTTTTAAAAATGTTTCAATAATAATGTAAAAATAAGTAAATAATACATATAATTAAAATATAGATATAAATATTGAAACATATTTAAAAACAATACCTAATACATAAAATGTTAAAATTAATTAAACATCTACATATAAATTAATATATATACTTACTCTACATATTGCAACATTAGGGAAAGCGTTGGATAGTGTCAGGGTAAACATTACTATTCCCACTCCAGAGAGTGCAACAGTAGGGAAAGCGCTGGATAGCTTAGGGATAACATTCACTATTTCCACTCCAGTGAGTGCAACAGTAGGGAAAGCGCTGGATAGCCTGGGGGTAAAAATTACTATTCCAACTCCAGAGAGAGCAGCAGTAGGGTAGCGCTGGATAACATAGGGGTACAAATTACTACTCCCACTCCAGAGAGTGGAACAATAGGGAAAGCGCTGGATAGCGTAGGGGTAAAAATTACTATTACAACTCCAGAGAGTGCAACAGTAGGGTAATGTTGGATAACATAGGGGTAAAAATAACTATTCCCACTCTAGAGAGTGGAACAGTAGCTAAAGCGCTGGATAGCGTAGGGGTAAAAATTACTATTCCCACTACAGTGAGTGCAACAGTAGGGAAAGCGCTGGATAGCGTAGGGGTAAAGAATTACTATTCCTACTCCAGAGAGTGCAACAGTAGGGATAGCGCTGGATAGTGTAGTGCTAAGACATCAGATGAAATAATTTCTGGCAGCCCTATTTCTGAAAACAATAGGAGCCTCATCAGGCACCCAACCCAGGATCCACAGCATGAATAAGTAAATCGTCAGATTAAGTTCAGACCTCTTTATTCATGTTTCAATTAATTTTATTTCAGCAGTTGTTCCAAAGTAATCCATCATTTTAAATGTTCATAATTCCATGTTAAACACCAGTTCCATGAGTGCCTGCTAGGCTTTACTCATATGACACACAGAGATTCATCATTTTGTAGAATTAAATGTGTAAAATTCAATCCCAATGCTTTTTGGGCACTTTTTGCCCTTCCTTAGGGGTAACAACAATATAATCAAAGTAAAAACTCGTGCATTGCTTATATAACGAGGCAAAAACAGAAATGTTTGTAATTTTAATTGGGGAATTGGTTCCAAAAAACTTGAGATTGTAGCTTCCTACCTCTATTTGGGGAAGGTAATTTCAAGTAGTACAAAGTTTATTCCCCATACTGAACACAGCTCTTGCAAAGCGGCATCGCATGCAAATGGCCTACGCATATTCTAAAGCACTATGGGTCTAAGACATTTTTCACATTTTCCTTTAGTTTTTAATCTAAAATCCCTTGCACATTGTTATATGCTATAGAATCTATTCCAGTAAGAGAATTAAGTTTTCCGGATAAGATTGAAGGTTAGATTTTATGCAAACCATGCAATTTTAATACTCTTGTTCCAATAGCCGCAATTAGGCTTGAATTTGGCTTTGTAAGCTCATTTATACAAGGTTTAGCTAGGGTAATACATTGGGGATACCAGCTAAAGAATAGCGAGCCTTACACATTAAGGAGTTTTATGTGCCAGGAAATGTTTGTAGGACAAATGTATAAATATTCTTTTTTTAATGTTTTTGTCCTGGTACTGATTCATTTCAGTGTGCAAGAGGATTTAGTGCTGTCTTTCTCTCTCTCAGAATTGAAAATTTTCTTAAAAATTTCAAGTGGCACAGTTAGTCACTAGAGAGATGTTAAAGTTTGTAGAACCAGGGTCAGACTGGAGACAATAGCCAAGGCATCTTCCCCGAGATTTCCTCTTTGTCGTATAAATCTGTTACCATTTAAATATTTAACGGCAAATTGGCCACTTAACATGAAAGGTGGAAAAATCTGTAACTTCTGTAATTAGGGCACCCAGAATCTTGATCACATCTTGTTTGAATGCCAGCTCTGTCTTCATTTCGATTCCTGTGGCTTCGTCCAATGTTTTACAGAATGGCATTAAAAATGTATCATCTGCTCAAGAATTCTTGCTTTTTCCCAAAAATGTAATTGTGTGTACAAAACTTTTACACTTTCTTAGGGAGTTTATGAACATATTTTGAAATTCTCATAATTTCTCTTAGGTTATGGTTGGCTGTGCATTTAATTAGATTTTTTATAATATAGCCCCTAAAGTCCCGAGCTTTTAATTTCTCCTTGGTTATTTGAGTCTGTTTCTCACCTGCAGAAAGTTTGCACTTGTTGACTGTTGCTATCTCATTGCTGATTGCACATAATTGGGTCTTTTACCTGTTTTTAAATACGTTGTTAAGAGAAAAGACTTTGCTGCTTTATGATGCACTTTATATAAATCATGTTTTAATATGATGCTGCTATGGTATGTTACTTGTCTAAATTGCACTTGTATTTTACATGTTTTTTTTTGCCGCAGTTTACGTTCTAACTATATGATTGCGGCTATTGTGTTGCTACAATATGATACACTTTATTTGATTTTTTTATATGCAGCTGCTATTTTATGCTATTCTCTCAAATTGCACATGTTTTTACTTTGACTGATCTGTAATGGTAACGGTCTTATTTGTTGACAGTTACTTAATAGCCCTAGCAAAAATGTTTTGGAACATTAATTTGCTTTAAATCTTCATCATAAGGGAAAATGAGCCGTCGGTTTAGTATGTGATTAGTTTCTCAGAATTGTTACCTGGCTCTTAACCTCACTGCTGCCACTTGACTGATCTTATTTATTTTAGGATTTAATGTGAGGCTGTTATAGTAGGGTACTTATTAGATTTTATAAGCTCTGTTTTCGTTATCTGCTGGGGTAAAAATACTAATCAAATTATCGCAATTTTGCTCTCTGTTACAATAATTATATTTTTCTATTTTGTATTCTGTTCCTACTGTGCCACTATTTGTATTTCCTTATTGAGGGACTCCCTTTGCTGTCTAAAGGAGCCTCCAGAGCTTATTTTGAAGAATTTTGATACCTTTAAAATGAACTAATACGTACAAAAACTGTTGTAGTGACGCAGATACAATGGCTTTTAATGAAGTGATATTATTGTAATTATTGTTGGTATTTTTAATATGTCTATCCGTGTACGCTTTAAGTGGACCTCATTAGAGATCCAAATTCTTAATAAACATATTGAATTGAATTGAATTAGGGATCAGTGAGAGTCGACTCATGATATTAGGTATCTTGAGATACATGCAACCTCCCACATTCTAGACTTGTATGAGTTAAATTATCATGCATCATTTTGCAAGGCTAAGAGATTGCTGGAGTGTTGGAATTTTTTACCTCTGTCAATTAGAAGCTGAGTTGCACAAAATTAAAATGTTGATACAACCTCTTTTTAGATCGATTAATTAGGAAATGTATATAGAAACAACAGCGGCCATTCATTAATTTGACAGTGGTCCATTTAGGCAAAGAACAGCAGCGGCTTACTTTAACTGATTTCTACCATTTCTATCAGGCGGACTTCATAGATTACCAGGCACGTTTATATACTGATCCATCCTCACATGATACTTTCTTTTAGAGAAAAATGGTGGAATCAGGATTTCAGCTCTTCTTTTTTGTTAAATCATGGAAATGGCCCAAGAAAACTAGATACAAAACTATAAAAGTAATTTTACGTAAAAATTAAATCGGGGTAAAACATAATATATTTGATTGTCATGCTTCTTTTTCTGCACAGGATAGTAATAATCTGGGGTTAAAATTTTCTGAATCCACATGTGTACTTTAGAATAGATTGGGCTTTGGTATGCTATCTGATTTTAATATAAATGGCAGATGGAAGACCTGGCAGCAGATAGCTCTTCAGGATCAGGAGAATCTCTTTATTTTATGGTTTAGTTTTGTACACATGTCTATTTTTTGCAGAATATTAATTTAAACTAAATCCATTTCCAAGGAAGTTTTGGAAACTGCTCTATAAATATAATATGATAGGAGTTGGGCGCTCGTAAAAAGTCCTGTACCAGAAAATGCAGAGTAGCAAGCAGAGGTAGCATCATTTACATGGTGGACTTTTCTGTCTTTGGCAACAAACTGTTTAGAGCAGCTAATGTTTAAAAAATTAACTTTTTTGCTGGATGAGCAGTCTACCATACTCCTGCATTTTTAAATAAAGGTTTTCCTAATATTTTAAATACATGTTGTAGATACACTATGATGGTGGAGGGAGACTGGCTGCATTTTTTATGTGCCCTGCCCTGCAACTGTTTTGGCAACAGATATTTATGGTTATATCTCAACAACTCCCTAAAAGGGTGGAACCTGGTTTACTAAGTTGTCCTTTTTGGGGTATTGGCAAATAATGAAGTTTTGTGAGATATGAGCAAACGTTATCTTTTTAGATGCGTCAGTCACCAGATCACTTTTTTTTCAATGTTGGAAGACTCCTAGATGTCCATCATTTGAGCAATGGCAAACTAAAATACATAAGATACGACAATTTTAATATATGTATGCCAAGAGGAATAACCAAACTGTTAAATGTGAGCAGCTATGGCATTTGTTCTTGCTGTATACGGGGGGGGGATAATACTGTTTAAGAAAGTGAGACTATGCATTGGTATCTGTACAATGGCTTTTGCCATTTATCGGTATTATTGCACTATCTGCAATTGCAATTTGCATTTTAATGAATATGCTCTAACCATGATGATAAACATGATGAATATCTTTTCATGTTTGTATTATAGTAGATTGGCTTTGAAAATGTCATATCATCTCTACTATACTACAATCAAACGCTCTTTACGCTATCTATGATAGCACTTGACTATTTTGCACCTTAAATTTGTACTACTCACAGCTCCCCAAATCTTTTTAGGAATATTACACATTAATGACATGCTTATTGTACTAGTTATGATTGCATGTAATCCGTAATACATGTGAGAAAGCCAAATTCAGTAAACTGCAACCTATATATGGACACTGTCGAAAAGTTTTGTCCAGGGACGAGAGAGGACAATGCCTCACTTATCAACAAAAACATCTATTGGATTCGTAAGACAGCAGTTGTTGAGAGGTTATACATACTGATATCACGAAGGCTAAACGCAATCCACTCCTAGATGAAAGCTGTGAATATATTGAGGTCACATTAGCCTCTAGAGAGTTGCGCGATGGACTTTGCACTCCTCAAATCTATGAAACAATGATTCATCTGCAATGCCATTGACCAATGGCCAAAAGCTTAAGGAATGATTCTACCAGATAAACGTCCCCTCCCAATAGTCCTTCCACGAGTCAGGAAAGAGAGACCTGACTCTGTGTCCAAAGGCTAGGAAATTCAAACTCCCCAATCGGTGAATGGAACCTACTGTGCGGAACATAGCTGACCTTCAGACGGAACTAGGGGACCCGGATTCAGGACTTTTTGTTGTTTCTTTTGAGTTTTGTTTATTTCAGGAGACATGCTGTACTATTCCTGTGCATAGATCTGCATTCAATAGCTATTGTGTAATGCCATTTCTAGCTTCCGGAAAAGGCCCTCGGAAGGCTTGACAATATGGGTTAAACTATCATAATATTATCAGGTTAAGGTGCTATCAACTGATTCTTAAGCTATTTTGGCTTTGAAATGCATTAGCCCAAGGGGGGATATGGTGTGTATTTTAAACATTTACAGTAAGACCACCAGAAAAAAAACAGACTAGGCTACATTATCCCAGCTCAAGTATTTAATTGAAAATGATTTAGACGAGCCTCCATTGATAGCTGCCAGGGACTTCAACGTAACTTTCGAACCTTTGGATAATTTAGATCATAGAATTACAAAAGAAGAAATACGAAAGATGGGGAATCACGTGTCTTGAGTTAATGCCCCTTTTGAGGCGGAACTGTGGGAAAATGAAAAAGTGGGCAAACTGACTGTAACAGAAAATACATTTTTTAAAGGCCCTAATGAACCTTTCCCAGAGTGCTCCTCTTCTACTTTTTTTCTCGATTTGGGTCATTGCCCTATTGCACATGTTTTAAAACTAAGGCCCTTGTTATGCTGGCGTAGACTACATCACACACCCAAACTAGTTCCCTAAAGGTTAGCCCTAGAAGATCTTCAAGATCTAATTAATTATCAGCTATTAGCTTGGCTTACATATGTAAAATAAAAGCCTTTCACCAACTACGGCTGGGAGAGCTTCTGATAGAGACAACCTGGGTGACAAAGGCTGTCCTTCAAGAACGATTTTATCATTTCATGTGGGTGAAGGAAATGCAAACAGGGTTCGCCTACCGATATATTTTTAGATCTTAAATGTTCCATTCATTTGAAAACCTTTTTAGACAACCTTACATCGTCTATTGCCGCACAACTCTTTGTAAAATGTAGGCACAGAATCCTGCCGGCTTAGGGCCTGATTACGAATTTGGCAGTGTGGGAGTGGCACCGCCCTGCACCATGGTTGAATTGCCCACCAGATTAGGAATTTTCTCCTGGTCTGGCAGGTTGTTCTGTGGCGTTTCCACGGTAGGCACCGCATCGGGGAACGTCAAAATCAGTACCTGCACGGCATGTACTGCTGCAGTCAATGATGTGCAGGTACTGGGGTGCATGCACACAGGGGGCCACAACATGTGCCCCTTTGCATGCATACCCAGGCCCAGAAGCAACAGTAGGCCCTGTAGGGCCCCCTTTGTTTCCTCTCTGTCACGGTTTTCATGGCTGTGGATCTGCCATGAAAACTGCGCCAGAGAGGAAACTTGTAAAAAGAGTGGCGGGACAAGCATATTGCGGTCTCAAGACTGCCGCGCTACCGCCAGGTTGCAGCGGTCCCAAGGCGGCCAGAGTCCCCTAGTTGTAATAGGGCAGTCTGAAGACCTCTGCTGCCGCGCCCCCACCATAAATCATTTTGTATGTCCTGGAATAGGGGCAGCAATGGGAGAGAGGATTGTCTGGCTTGTAGGAAAGCTCTTGAAACAGTGCTTCATCTGCATTTTTCTGTGATGCACATAACGCCAAGCGAAAAAAATAGTTTGTAAAGTTTGTCACCAGATGGGGGTTAGACAACATCTAGAAGCTCTGAGCATCCTCAGATTGAATACAGATGATTTTATAGTACATAATGTGGCCAAGTTTATGACCTCTATGTGGATAATGCGAAAGAGACTTTTTACGCCAGAGGCGATGTCTTAGCAAAATATAATGTATTTTAACTGTATGTGCTATTTTTATTATTTTTAAAATGCATTACATTTTAATCTTGCATTAATTCTGTTCTTGTGTTCGCTTGTAAAGTGCTCCGATACCCTCACAGGTCTTGTTCGCGCTCTATAAAACCTTAAAATAAAATAAATAATAAAATCCAGATCCAGTTAGTCTAATGGGAAATGAAATGTAACGCTGGGTACATACATCACTGATTATGATGAGTTTCATGGATTTTTATCCGAAATAAACATTACTGAAACAATGAAAATACAAAGCCAGACCTAAAAGTAAGCAACCCATAAGTGGCATACGGCTATGTAATACACTTTGTATATGCTATGATACACCAAACAGGTTTTAGCTACTTCATGATAAAATCATGGATTGGGAAGGGAGAGTTCCAGTCTTTTCTTACTCGTTTATAGTGCTAAAGTTAACTACATTGATTATTAACACATCCCTGACAAAGATTTATAAATCAATAGATCAGACCAAAAATGTGAATTGTTTTTCTACTTTGAGTATAAGTTGGAATAGGGCTGCAGTGAGGAACCCTTCTGTAGACGTACCATATGCTTACTTCCACTATTGGCTGTTTGAGCATTCCTGCAAATATTATAAAATTACATTTTACGCCAACGTTTTGAAGATGTAAAACATATTCATATTTTAGCACACAACAGGTATTCATTCCCTCAATGTTTACACTATGCTCAAAGGAATAACGATGCGACCACTTTTTACTTTCCGCTGAATAATGTCTTATTTTCACAGAAAGAAATGTAATGTGGCTAAGGTCAATAAAGAGTTTGTAAGCCATAAACACTTCTGTAAATAGAAATGAGAAACACAGTAGTGGTGCTTAAGGAGGTGATTACTGTACGATGGTCATTTTCAGCTGAGCCGTGGAAGTTTAAAAGCATAGGCTTTTACAGCATTTAATTGGGTTCACTTTACAATGCACTTAGATGTAATATAACTCTCTTCAATTGCCTAACAACACTAGCTCCCAGGTTGTGTATGTATTTCATGGGCTTTATAGCCAGAGATACATATGACGCTAAGTGCCCATCGAAATAAGTCATTACCTTTTTATTTTTATACATGGGTGGATTTCTGGTCCTAGAATCCGATAGTTCAATTTCATAAGTCTTTGCTGTTCTAGCTTGTCAGCAAGATGAAAACTGGGCAACGCAAAATCACATTGAACGTGAAATCCCCCATTGGTGCCCGATTTTAAAACCCCGCAGTGCAGTTACTCTCTCTTTCATATTATAGAAATGCAGGTACTCAGTACCGGACAGTACCTGCCCATTGAAAGCACTGTCTAAAGGGGGAACTATAAATCTTCCATCCAGTTGGTACTCATACAGCCCAGGCAGGGTCATCACAAGGGGAGGATGGATAAAGGAGGAGGGTGGGGGTTATTGTGCCCCAGGCTCAGCAGGTTCCTGTGCCCCACGCTCCTTGGCAACAATTATTTATACATTTGTAATTGAAAATAAGCCTGCCATATTAAAAAACAAGCATTTACAATGCAACGGTCTCGCCTTTGCAAAGGTTAGAGCTATTGGCATTGTAAATGACAATTTTTTTATTTATGTGGTGCTTTTGAAAACAGATAAATAAATGGCATTGTCATTTACAATGCCAATAGCTTAATCTCTCGCAAATGCCACACACAAACACACAGACCCACACCCACAGAGCCCCACACACAGAGCCCCACACACACACAGCCACACACAGAGTCCCACACACACACAGAGCCCCCCACACACACACAGAGCCCCACACACACACAGAGCCCCACACACACACAGAGCCACACACACAGAGCCCCCCACACACACACTTTACATATTGCGTCAGATCCCTGAAAGTTACACCTCAAAGACTCCTCCTCTGGGCCACAATCACACCTGGGCTGCGAAACTCCAATGGTCTAATTAAAGGGTTTGTTCTGTGATCAAGTTCAACCGGAAGAACCTATAATAACAACTTGCAACCAAACTACCTTTGCATGGGAGAACACAAGATGCTCAAAGTTTAGCTCCACCCACTTCCTGTTCTGCATGGAATCAAAAGACCGCTGCAGTAATGTTTCTTGACTTAGGTAAATCATTGCGATTTAACTAAAACGTTGATTAACATCTGCCCATGTCCATATCTCAACCCACGAAAAAGAAATCCCAGCTAATCACACAATACCATAAGTAGACACTATTATTTAATTTCTCTTTATCCCTCGGGGCAGGACATGTGTAGGTAATAACAAATGCCTTTGACGGTGGGTCCTGTTCTGGATCACTGCTTCCCCAGCAGCAGGGCCTTCCTGGGCTTCAGAATTAGAGGTGCCTGACCAGGGCAGACCATTAGAACATACTATCAATATTTCCTCAAAAGCAGACCTTTTCAGGTGTGGCACAGCACACCCCAATTAAACAGATGGTCATCTAGGTTACAGCTACTGCATTACAAGAAAACAGCAAGGCTTTTTGGTAGCATGGTGGTAATCCTAGGACAGGGGTGTGCTATGCGAACACACCTACACTACCTCAACACAGCGTCAAAAGTTAACCCGCAGTTTCCCGCCGAGGCAAACTAGTACAAGTAGTTCAATAAAATGCACCTAATTGCCAAATAGATTCTGCAGGAGGCCATTGAATAACCGAGTCATTCACATTATTGGACTGTTCAACGAGTCAACCGTGTATCACAACCTTACAAAATACCTTCACTCACAACCTACTCATAGTGCTAAATCCCTATTTTAAGGTATGGATTACCGACGACTATAACGTATAACGGCGCACACTGTTCAGTTAATAAATTTAGCCCGGAGACTATCACCTTGCTCCAAAGAGCTATTATTTAGCAGTCAAACACCAACACAACAGCGCCTCTTGGGACTTCGCAGATCTTGCCACACCTTTGTTTTAATACCACAACGCACACGAGATGGCACACCAAAATCAATGATGCAACAGCAGACCGTAGAAACACAGGAAAACAAGTCACCACATTTAAACTGACCGAAGGTTCTCCAAGAACACAATGTTCAAGTCAAAACGTAAAATCAGCTGATCTGGACCTATTTTGCAGAGCGTCTTTCATATAAAGCTACAAACGGCGCCGAATTCTTCTAGCCTGCGAGAATTGCGAGGCAGAGGTGATTTACAGCGTGCAGGTTTTCAAAGACCACACTGCAACACGTTCCATCCATAAATGGGTCAGCAATCGAGGGGTGGGGGTAGCCTCGGAATCTCGCATTCTGTGACACTCACATTCCGAGCTTCCATCGGGTAGTCACCCTGTAAAATTATCGTGGAACGAGCGAATATCCTCAATCAGTAGCTAGTCCTGACATTTCTAATAACACAGACATGCAACACGTTTCGGTCAATCCTAGAGTCATTAGCGCACAAGCGCTTGCATTAAGGCTGGTATCTTTCCAACACTGTCTCCCGATAACGAAGGTACAGACTCTATTCAGCTATCTCCATCCATGCTGTACCCCAAAACTGAATGGCCCCCATATTGTGGAAACACTACCTCAAACACACGGAGATTTTTAAAAATCAAACTTAACCCGCTCCCCCTTCCATAATTCCTGGATTTCCATGGGTTAAACATGGCTGCACGGAGCCCAGCACAAGAGCTTACATCGGTTAGCTGGTTTTCATCTCTAGCTGCAGCGTTCCGTAAACATATAGGCTCGTGGGGATGGCAGATGCCCTTCGCTAGCAGCGCACGCCATTACTTATGACATTTGCGTCCCTCCCGCAGGAGATGGCAGAAGATAGCACAGCGCAGAATAAAGTTTCCCTTACCTCTCTTAGACATTTTGGTTCCCGGAACGGAGACACGGACAGCGGGAGGGGGCGGGAACGGAGACACGAACAGCGGGAGGGGGGGCGGGAATGGAGACATGGACAGCAGGAGGGGGGACGGACATCAGGAGGGGGGCAGGATGCTACCACGCGAAACCGGGACGAGGTTAGCAATGATGAAAAACATCCGTTTAAAAAAAAGAAAGAAAGTAAATGCCCACCTCTACATGACGGAGAAAAGGGGCGGGGCTTAAAAAAGACAGAAACGCCCACGAATCTGCTCCAAGACTGAATGACATCATTCTCTTCCAATGGCTAGCCTCCATTTATGGAGCTAGCCAATGGAAGAGAGAGGCGGGTTCAACCCCAGTACTGATAAACAAAAATTCTCGAGCTGCGCGACACTGCTGCGCAGTGTACGCCAGTCGAGACCTAATGAAGGAACTTTATTTTGCTATACGTTTGCTGTCCCCATGTTACTTAGAAAAACTTGCTTTTTGCACTTGGCAAAATGGAAGAGTAGTCCAAAGAGCCCCAAATTGAATTTTGGCCCCACGTCTCGCAAAACCGACTAGTCTTTCTGACTGTTAGCTTTCAGTGACTCTCCATGAACCTGAAATACATTAGAAGGTAGAAATACATTTACAAAATAAAATATTTCCTTTGCATTATAATGTGACTGCATCTAACTAAATAAATGGATGTAATGAAAAACATTGATAGAAATAAGTTGTTTGACCTTTAGTTGGGGCTTTAAGTGGGATATAAAAAACTGGGGCGGTTCTCAAAGGGGTGTGGTCGATATAATTAAGGGCGTGGCTGAAAAACAGTAAGCTAAAAATCTGTGTTTAGCATAGTGTACTTCCCGTCTGGTATTTTGGTGCTTCTGTCACTGCATCAAGATATATTATACAACAAGTAACATTACATCTACAACAAGCCAGGGCAATTGGCTTTGACAATGGTTGATATTCGCCTAAGATAAATAAGCAGCAACTATGGCTTCGTTGTATAGCATATTGAAAATGCTTCAGTTCTGAAATGATGAGACTGAAAGAACTATAACGAGTCTCTTTGAATTTACCTCAAAGGCAGTGAAGGGTGGTATTGCTGCAAAGTTTTTAAAAAAATTCAACTTGAGGGTGAGGGCAAAAATGGAGAGCCCTATAGGGACTCGTCGCAGCACCTGCTTTTTAGAACTGCCGATGCTGATCACCGGCGGCACCCGGCCCACTTAAGGCTTTACTACCTTACATAATATTTCCCAGACATATGGTACATCACCAAGTGAGCTCTTTGCAACATTGAGACTCTCTAAAAGCTGGGATACTCTATTATCTCACCAACCCTTCCTCCTCCCCATCCCCTTATTATAGGAGGCAGGTCCTCCTCGACCCAGGTACCACGTCACTAATCCAAAAGTACTCTAAAACCCTCCATTTCGTCTATCCTCTCTTGCTCAGTCCTTGCCACCCCGCAGGCATGCAAAACTGGAAATTAAACCCCCTGCATGTCACATCCTCATGAAGCGTACCATCAAAAACACTGGAGAGTAAGAAAGGGTTTTTAAGTAATGGGACGAGGAAGGATCATTAGTGGAATGAGAACTGCCACTATTAGTCAACATCCTACCCATACCACCTGCCTACCTGCTCAGCGCTTTCTTGCCTATCCCAAATGTACACTACCTGATTCCATAATCTTCATGGGGTTCATGGCATTCTCGTCTGGAACAAGCATCACTGCTGCAAAGTGAACCATATTGTTGTCCAGCATCAATCAAAAGCATCAGCCAGCAGGCCCGGTTAAGAACCTCTGTGGTAAAGTACAATAGCCTGAAGATTAATGCAAATTTAAGGAACAGCAATGAAGTCCTGAACATTCGGCAGCATTGTTTCAAGCGCTGCTCTTAAACGTCCTGTAAGTTGTAAACAACTGCAAAGAAGACTTGGGTGACAGTTTGTGTGTGCCTGTGTATATCATCTGATATTTAGCACAAATCTAGCTGAGGAGCAGCGGAGCGATGAACTTTAACCCCTTTGGCACTTATGACAAGCTCATCTCGTCATGAGGCACAGTGGAGCTGTGCTATAACTGCAGCATAACGCCCAAGCGGGGCTAATTCCCCGCCTGGGCGGACGTTCCATGGGAGTGGGCGGGGTCGTGACGAGCTCAGCTCTTCATGAGCACAGCTCCACTGTGCAGCGTGATGAGCTGGGCTCGTCACGAGCACCGCGGCGCAGCGCACGGAACCCCTTTCGCCCCCGCACCGCGGAGTAATTAGCCCCGCGTGGAAGGGGTTAATGGATGTGTTAGTAGACAGTAACATTCTGTACATCTTGTACATATCTATATATATTTTAATCACACAGTCCCTCCATACATAACTGTATTACATTTCACGCTGTAACATATGTTATTAATTATTTTTAACACATTATTATAGATCTAACAAAACATCACTATACGTCACTGTATTCTAGGATAATTTGGATTCATTTACCCTCATTCAAAGAGAGGTATGTGTGCCTGCGTCCCAATCGTCAGTCAGCCTTTCTGTTCCTCCCTCTTATAAGTTAATTCACCTACAGACGGTATCCGGTATTGGCTATATTCTTTATTCAATAGGTACATGGATGGCACCCCTAAAACGTGTTCTCTCTCTACTGGGTTGCTGAGCTTGACTGGGGTCTCTGAGTTAGGTGGGTCAAATAGTGCAGGTATCGGGTCTGCCAATGCCTTTGGGTCTTCGGTGAACCTCCTGTCCCTTCTCACTGCTCTCATGTGAGATTCCTCTGCTGGTGCCTAATCTGTCGTGTCTCTTGCCCGTGAATTTTCAATGGGACCATGGGGCCGGTGCCTGCAACTATAAGGCGTATCGCCAGCACCAGCTGCAGAAATGCAAACCTACACCAGATTTTTTCTTTCTCCTCCTCATTACCCACCCCATACCACGGACACCATTAGACTATCGAACTCCTTAAACATAGAAGATGAAATGGGGCAGATGGACTTCTGTATTATTAACAGCCACCAGTTAAGGAATACCATTTTAATCACATAAAATCACCCAATAATGGAAAGCTGGGGAATGTTTCAAAACTGTACTGAAGACTCTACTCACTCTACTAATGTTGTATGTGTATTACTTCTCAGTGGTATGCATTACCAGGATTCCTGGATGTCTGAGCTTCGTCCTTTGCCAGTGCAATCGCAGCTCAGGGAGGTTCACCTGAGACTTATTCATTAGGTTTCCAAATGGAAATAATATGGACATATCCCAATTTAGTTTTGGCCATGGAATTATTCTAAATCTCTTGTGCTCCTGCAGTAGTAGCAGACCTGATGCTCAAGGCTGCCTCGTGTTTTAGCACATCATCTGCTTGCATTAGGGACGGTGTGCATGGTGGTGCCCTCATTGACTCCTCAGTTGTGCAACATTCCTTAGAGTTTCACTGTTAGTGGTTCAAACCACTCTATCCTCCAGCTCTCTGGGGTCAGGCCTGTAGACTTGACCCATGCTGTGAGTTCAGTATATACAAGAATGATCCAGCTTAGAAAGAGCTGTAGCTCATGGCTCTCAGAACCATCCTCAGATAAGACATCCTAGCTTGTCAAAGGATTTATCTATATTGCGAGTGACCAGTTTGCTTTTTCTTTGGATGTCTTTATAGTGTGTAATATATGAGTACGCCTATGGGGTTCAAAGGCATTCTTTGTCTTGGAAGGAAGCCATATTGTCTGTCATGCATCAGAGAGCAAACAACTTTCTGCAAACCATTTGTTGGAGCCTTGCATAACATTTTGTGTCTCTGATTTATGTATTGATAGGGGTCTGGATAAGGCTTGGTCCCTTTGGTCTTTGTCCAGTGTCATCATCATCGTAATGATGGCTTCTCTCAAGGTATCAGACTGTATGCTTTTCTGTGTAGCATCCTATAGACTGAGACTTTTCTCTGCTAGTAGCTGTGTGAGAGCATCACCTCTGTGTGCCTTTCCAGGGCATTGCTTTAACTTTAATTCTCCTAGTTGGAGCTCTTGTTCGAACATATTCACCATGCCCCGTACGTTGAGGGGGTTTGATTTCTTCCACATATGCTTCTATTGAGATCTCAAATATAACAATATATCCTTTGGTTAGCAAATACTGAGAAAACTCTTATTCATTCACTCACTTATATTACACACATTCAATCATGGGGGCTACAGTACCAATTGAAAAAGCAGTGTGCCAGTACACAAGAAAAATATCAAAAATGTTATGTATACATTTATTAAAAGCATATAAAACAATTGTGGCAAATTAAAATTAAATAACAGTTAACCATACATAGTATATTTATGGTCAAAATTTTAAAAAAATCACACCATAAATAAACAAATGAACAAACTCAATAACAAAGCCAATTAGACAAGAGTATTAAAATGACACTACACTTTGTCATACAGGGACCATATCCGTATGAGGTAATGTGGGGGCTGGACCCTGATGTATCAAAGACAATCAATATCTAGTGTGGCAGTCCACTGTGTGGATTATAGTTCTATTGCATTGACATGCGTAGATGGTATTATCTTGATTTAAACCATCTTTATCAAGACTAAAAATATTACTCTCTGATGATATCTACAATTAAAAACATACAATTATTACACATAGACAATACCCAAAACGGGCAATACAAACAGAACATTTCAATCACATGATTAATCTGTTAAAATGTTAAAATGAAATCTAAAACTACAACGAGTCGTTCACAAAGTTCATGACATTACTGCTTTAACAATTACCTCCAACCCCCTCCATACGTATCACATAACACATTCATAAATTCACACTCGGTTCCACGCAATTGGCAGACCACTATGAACCCATACATGAGTGGGCATTTTCTCACTTTAAAAAGTAGCTTGACCAAAGTGCAGAAGTCACTTCTATGTTGAAACCCCTTGTCGGGGAATATAAAATGCTTCTCACAACACCAGAAAATATTTTTAAAAAACAACCTAAATAAAGACCAGAAATAGTGTCTCAGAACCAGCATATTGCATCTTATAATGCCATTTATTTCCTCATTTGGTGTTAGAGGCCATAGTCACTTGTAAATAAGATCCTGTCTCACCTCAGGATCAATACGAAATACAAATTTGAACAGGAGCTAGCCTCACTGGCCTACTTTCGTCGTGGAATTTAAGACAAGGGGACTTTGTACTGTTTATAATACAACTCCAAAAAGATCTATTCTTGCCAGAATTATACAAATTTCAACCTACCTCCAGCACCATTAGGGGATAACCTCCAATGTTGGTATAATGCTGCCTACTTAGGCCTGAATGATATATCAGAGGGGTTCCTATATGCACTTCATTTGATAGGGTCTGCAGGAAATAATAAAAACAGAACTCAGTTACTTAGGGAGTACCCTTCACTTAAAAGCAAAGAATATCTTACATATGTTCAGCACAGGACTCCAATGCCAGGGGCATAGTCCTATCTAGCCATACTAATCTAGACATGCTCCTATACACCCCCACTGAATAAACTTCCAGTTACTCTTAAATGGCCACTTTATAGCGCAATATGTTCATTTTTTTACTCAAAGAAGGATTTACTAGAGCCACCCTACCACATATTAAACAGAGAGATATAATATCAGAACTCTAACCACAATTATAACAATTACCCATTTTGTTAAGGTAAATGTTCTTTTAGAACAAATATCATTTCTACCATAGGCAACAATAATCTATTGTTCTATAGGTGCCTCAATAAATACTGTGAATCCTTTAGTATGGCAGCGCCACTCCGCATCCGTCCGCTGTTGTTTCTCAATAGACACCGGGCCTACATGTAACCTGGCTTTTTATACAGCCTACCTTGTTGAATCTAGGTCAAGAGGAGGGCCAACCAATAATTTGACCACACCCCCAAGAAAAAAATACATCCAACTTGAAGATGACTACAAAAGTAGTTCGCCCATTTTGGCATGGTCAAAAGTACTATCTGCTCGGTTCAGGGAACGTTATCTAAGCTTGCACTTACAAGTGTCCTTTACAAAATATATATGTTAGAATCAGTTGCTTCTATATTTTAATGCAAAACCTTTACTGCCAACCTTGTTGAATCAAGAGGCGGGTCAACCATTAAACCGAAAAATATATCTAACGCAAAAAAGTCCGCAAAAGTAGTTCGGCCATCTTGGAATGGTCAAAAGTAATATGTACTATCTGCTCGGTTCAGGGAACTTTATCTAAGCTTGCAATTACAAGTGTCCTTTACAAAAAAAAATGTTCTTAGTCAGCGGCTTCTGTAATTTCATGCAAAACCTTTACCGCCTACACCGGTGAATCAAGAGGCGGGTCAACCATTAAACCGACCACACCCCAGAGAGAATATTTGCCAAGAGCGAACTCGATCTCAAAAGTTGTTCGGCCATCTTAGAATGGTTAAAAACAACATTTGCCTAAGCTTGCACCATAGTACGATCGTTATTTTTCTAGATTGAACCCTAGTCCTATGATGCACAAAGGGTACCTCTAATTTTTTTCAAGAGATCTATTGAGATCTCATACTCAGGCCTGGTTTTTTTTGCCCAGCTGCGCCAAGTTGTGGTGCAAGATTTTATTTATACTAATTCTAGTTTTCACCACTACCCCATCTGGGTGCTTCAGAACACACATTGAAGGAAAGGGCTTTTCTCTATAAAATAACTAGGCCAGAAATGTCACATATTTGTATCCCTCCCTGCATAGTGTTTTCCTAGATTCCTTCAAGGTAAATCTGTGCAGTACCCCCGTAGTAATCTTCTGTCTTCCAGCTCTACTGATATGCGGATATCTAAAAGAAAAAGTGAATCTGAGAACCCCTCTGGATTCAGTTTCCACATGGGTAGTAATGTATGTGTTGACTCTACCATAATCATACTCAATGAGTAGTTGGGAATGGTCTGAGAGCATCTCACCTCTTGTATTCATCCATGACCAGTATATGATCCCACTAACTATATAATGCATGATCAAGTGGCAGGAGTAGTCTTTGTCTGATAAATGTTTTGCTCTCCATATAACAATTCAACCCATGGTGTTCATAATCTGTCAAAGCATCTACCACCTTTGATTTTGTTTGTTGGTTAGTGAAATGCCCACCCATGTTTCTCTGGAGTATAGAATTTCCCCTGCCCACAGCTTTGGTACACGTAAAGGAGGTGCCCGTAATTCCAGGATATTCGAAAAGAAAACTTTTTTACCAATGCTGGGAACATACATTTATGATGCATATTTCTCTGCCATCTAATGAGCTGTATACCAGAAAATATTTCCCATCAGCATCTGCTTTTGAGTAACGATGCTGAAAGCAGACCACAGGAGCTATCCAAATTGAGACTCCTGAATCTTACTCAGAAAAAGTGGCAATATATAAGGGGTCTCTCTATTTTATCAGAATGTTAGCCTTTGCAGCATCCGTTAAGTGAGTTTTCTGCAATAATGCAATTCCTACTGTGTCTAAGGAATAAGTTTACCATATGCCTTTTTTAATCCTATAAAAATGGAGCTCAGTTTGTGAACCTTTCTAGTCTAGAGGGATGGAAATTCTGTTAAGCAATGAAGAAAAGTCTGATGAAGTGCCATCTCGTAGAGGAAGAAATGGAGAGGTGCGCACCCTTCCTGTAAATATTTCACCTCCTCTGCACGGATCATATTTGAGGAGGGTGCCTTGTCCCAAACTGTGTCAGTTATTGCTTCTCAACGTTTTTCTTCTGAGAGTATATTCAAGGAATTTGGCTATTGTCACTTCAACAACATCTTGACACAGGTGTGTTTGATGGTGCTATAAAAAAATTCCCAAAATACGGGAATTCAGGCTATATTAACCTCAGGACAAGTTTTCATTTGACCTAGCTCTTTAGCTATTTTGTGCTCAACTTTTTGTAAGACTTTTTCCACAGCTGTTTCCTTGGATGGCTATCTTGCATTAATGAACTTCTGTTTTATCTGTGTTACCAGGGGGTATAGTTTTTCCTCACTCTCTCGTCTTTTCCCATTCTAATATGATCTTTTATTTCTGCTTTGTTTACAACCATTAGCAAGGTAGACTATCAAGCCATTCCTAAGCGGAATATCCCTTTGGGCCCCTGGTAACTATAGGCCATAGATGGGACGGCTGGCTTTAATATTCCTCAACATTGCAGTTTTACCCTTCTTGGTGTTTTGTGAATGTCTGACTGATATCTTCTTCTTATCAAACATAACATGTTAGCTTGGTTTCTTCGCGCTAATCATTAAAGTGCTGTGCAAAAGTCTCTTTTATGAATAAAGTTAGTTGTGTTTGGTAGTATTTATTTAGTCTTTGGATGAGTGTAAAAAAAAAACTTCGATTACACAACATAACCTGTTATTAAATACAGGCCCTTGTAATGTTGTGTAGTCTAGTAGTTGGGATGGGAGGAGCATTGGGGCTGGGGGAAGAGGCGGAGCATGAAGAGGAAAGGGCAGTTAGAGTAGGGACTGGGACCTGCATGGAGGTCAGAGAATAAAGCTCCATTTGAATATACACTAAGTGTCTGTCGTTATTGGTGCCACGACATGACAACTGGCGACGAGGGTGGGATGAGTGGTAAATTCACCCCCAGAACCCTGCAGGAGCGTCCCGTCCCAAGCAGCATCCGAAAAGAGAAGTGCTGCTGTGAAAAGTGAAACTGCCGCCTAAATCGAGAGGCCAGCAGCAGGTGATCCTCTTCCCAAGTCAGGCGACTGTGGGAGCCCAAGAGGAACCGAGAGAACAAACGCCTGGGCGTCTGGAAAAAGAAACGCTTGATCGCGCCAAAACGCGACTCAAGCCTGATGCGTGCAAGTTGGCGTGCACCGAAAGAGCAGGAGTCGGGAGCCCACTCCGACTCTGCCTGGCACCCCAAAGTGTTGAAGATTGCCCCTGGCGGTGGACGCTGCCCCAAGAAGGCCTGCTGGTAAGCGCCATCCAGCGCGGTAAAAACGGAGCTCGAGTGGCCCCGACATCGGAATCTCACTCCCGATGCGTGAGTCTTGGCAAGTTGTCGCCGACTGGTGAAGCAAGGTGGGAGCCCACCCCAACCATACCTGAATGTGACAGCTGCTGAGGAAATCTGGAAATCTGGAGCGTGCTGCCCCTGAGACCGGCTGCTGGTGAGTCCTGGAGAGAGAATGAATGGAGTTGAAACCTCGTGGGAAATGAGAGTTCAGTGATGGCGGCCATCTTAAAGTCAGGCAGCTTTTGGGACATCTTCTATGTGTGGATTACAAGCGGCCATTTTAAGGTCAGGCAGTGTCAGAAATCAAGGAATAATCAGTGGTACACGTAAAACAAACATTGACAAATGCAAATGAACATTGTTGAAAACCCAACGAGCATTGGCTAAAGCAAGAAATAGTACGGCGACCATAGCTGACACAAGTGGTGAGCAGTGCAAAGTGAGTGTCCCAAAGAATGCAAGTACGTCGATAGTGCGTCAAGCCAGCCATGTCAACCTCGCCCGTTCGAAATGGAGGTGGTGCGGCCGCAGCTGTGGCTGCTCCTGTCGTGCCCATCGTCTCTCATCTACGCCCCCCGGAGCCATTGACACTAGTGGCGGGCGGAAGTATGGGTCCTCGCTGGCAGGAATGGTTGGAAGATTTTGAAGACTACCTAGAGGGATCGAAAGTTGCCGGAGACAGAGACAAACTAATTGCACTCCGCAATCTTGTTGGCAAAGACATTGGGAAAGTGATCAAAGAACTATCGACAGATGATAAAGGGACCTATGATAAAGTACGTGAAGCACTCAACAAAAAGTTTGTACATAAAAGAAATGTGGACTACGAGAGGTATGTGTTCCATCAGGCTCGCCAAGATAAAGAAGAAATGATGAGCACGTTCATCTCACGACTGCGGCGACTATCACAATATTGCAATTTTGACTCCTTTTCAACTGACGATGCCATCAGATTGAAAGTCATCGATGGTTGTCATTCAGAAACCCTTCGCAGTCGACTATTGAGAAAGAGTCATAATCTCGATGAGATTGAAGAGATGACGAGAGTGCATGACCAGGCAGAAGAGCATGCAAAGGTCATGGAGACAGGACGGGGCGAAAAAAGGGAACAGGCTTACTGGACGCAAAGCTCCAGCCGTCAGAGAAGGTCTGGTGACCACCAGAGGAAATCTCGCCCGGCGTCCAGACACACACGTCGAAGTAATCAACGCCCCGACTCGAGAAGAAGAGGCAAGAGATCGAGTTACACTAGGAAGCCAGAACGGACAAAAAAGTGCTACCGATGTGGGTACGATTTCCCACACACCGATTCTTGCCCAGCGATGGGGCAGCAGTGCCGTAAATGTGGACGTATGAACCATTTCGAAATCATGTGTGGAGTCTACAACACGGAGAGGAAGAGTGAGAAAACCAGATCTCGAACTGATGAAAGGTGCCACCATGTGAAGGCTGTGCAAGACAGGGCCGCGTCGTCCTCTGGCTCGTCACATTCCAGCCGGGAATCTCACAACTCGCACTGGACGAGGCGGTCAACGTCCAGGGACTCAAGGTCAACCTCTCGAGAAACGAAATACACCGACGAATATGTCTGCATGGTGGCAGATCCGGATCAACTAAAAAAATATCCTCCGCTGGACATCAAAGTGGGGACTCATGCCACAAAATTTGTACTTGATAGTGGGGCGTCACTCAACTACATGCCAGTGACTGAATACAATAAGATGAGACCGCAGCCCACGTTAAACCCTGCGCACGTCAGAGTATTCACCTGATTGTCGAAAAAACCACTTCACTGTCTGGGCAAGTTCGCTACAACACTTAAGCATGAGACAACAACTATTCAAGCCTATATTCATGTCATCCATGGACCGGAGGCTGACTGTCTCCTCAGTTTGCCCACTGCTGAAAGACTCAGGCTGGTTGAAATATTGCATCGAGTACATGACAATCCTGAGATCATTCGGAAGTTTTCCAAACTCTTCCAAGGACTTGGCAAAATGAATAAATGCCTGATTCGTTTGCACATAAACAATCAAGTGCGTCCCATTGCTCAACATCCACGACGAGTCCCTTTTCACCTACAACAGGCCATGGAGGACGAGATTCAAGAACTGCTTCAAGCGGACATAATTGAAAAAACAGACGGTCCCACACCATGGGTGTCCCCTGTGGTAATCGTCCCCAAGAAGGGCACCCCTGAGAAAGTGAGACTATGTGTGGACATGAGGCTTCCCAACACTGCTATTGAACGGGAACGACATCCGGGGCCTCATCTGAGCGACATGATAGCAGCGCTCAATGGAGCCAGGGTCTTCTCCAAATTAGATCTCAACAAGGGATATCATCAATTGGAGTTACATGAAAAATCGAGATACATCACAACATTTGCAACACGTCTGGGTCTGTTTCGCTATAAAAGACTAAGTTTCGGAATCTCTTCCGCAGCAAAAATCTTTCAAGAGGTGATCCGCCAAACCATCAGGCACATCCCAAATTCACTGAACTACAGTGATGACATACTGGTGTATGGATCAAATACTCAAGAACCTGATCAGGCCTTGGACCGTGTGTGTCACGCCCTTCTGGAGGCTAACTTAACGCTGAACAAAGACAAGTGTGAGTTCCATCAATCAACACTCAAGTTCTTTGGTCACGTGTTTTCAGGGGCTGGAATGAAGCCTGATCCCGAGAAAGTAACTGCGTTAAATACCACCAAGCGCCCTCTGGATGTCAGTGACGTCCGATCATTCCTGGACATGGCCAGTTACTGCTCCAGATACATCAAAGACTATGCCACGATCAGTCATCCTCTTCGTGCCCTCCCAAAGCAAGGACAGCCGTTTGTGTGGAGTCCCTCGCGTGAGAGGGCATTCCAAGAAATCAAGCAAGCAGTGGAGTCAGCGGACAACCTGGCCTATTTCAACACCAAAAGGAAGACGGAAATCACTGTGGATGCCAGTCCGGTTGGTCTAGGCGCCATTCTGGCACAATATGACAATGACACGGAGTGACGGTACATTGTGGCATACGCCAGCCGCAGCCTCTCAGACACTGAGAAAGCCTACTCGCAACCCGAGAAGGAGAGCCTAGCGGTTGTGTGGGCATGTGAACATTTCCATGAGTTCATTTTTGGCAAACACTACCATGGTCACAGACCACCAAGCCCTTGTCACGATTTTTGGCAACCCCAAGGCTAAGATGCCTCCTCGCATTGAGAGGTGGGGTCTGCGATTGCAGGAATACACCTTCACAATCATTCAGAAACCCGGGAAGGGTGAGAATCCTGCGGACTACATGTCCAGACATCCACTGGCAGCTTATGAATCACGCCCGTCGATGGCTGAAGAGTACATACACTTCGTGGTAAGTGTAGCCCGAACACCCGCCGTTCCCCTTGAGGCAATCAGAGAGGCGACGGCCCATGACAACATCCTCCAGAAAGTAATGCGTCGATTATGCACACACCGATGGAGACATGAGAGTGAGGATGAAATGAAAGACTCACAGATACGTCATGAGATGCAAGCATTCCGTCACGTCAGGGATGAGTTATCAACCACCTCAGAAGGGCTCCTGCTGAGGGACCATCGGATCGTCATCCCTAGACAACTACGCCAAGGAGTGGTTAACCTTGCACATGAAGATCATAGAGGAGTGGTTGCCACCAAGAGGACCTTAAGGGAGAGAGTGTGGTGTCCGCAACTAGATCAAATAGTGGAGTCCACGTTGAAAGACTGCCCACAGTGTCAGCTGGTAAAATCAGGCGATCCGCCAGCGCCACTTCAGATGACCCCTTTGACGGATGGAGTATGGCAGGAACTCGCCATGGATTTCTATGGACCCCTCCAATCTGGTCGGTATGTGGTGGCAATTATGGACGAATACTCGCGATTCCCGATCGCTCAATTTGTGTCATCCACCAATGCATCCAGCACAATAGCGGTACTGGATGAAGTGTTTGCTGCGTGGGGTGTTCCTAAGGAACTCAAAACTGACAATGGCCCTCCGTTCAATAGTCATGAATTCAGTGAGTTTGCGAAACACCTGAATTTTCACCATCGGAAAATCACCCCTTTATGGCTACAAGCAAACGGCACCATTGAGAGATTCATGGTCACTTTGAAAAAGACTTTTCAACAAGTGACGTTAGAAAAGAAAGACCTGCAGATGGCTCTGAATGAAGTGTTAAGGGCTTATCGAACCACCCCTCACGCTACCACAGAAAAATGCTCTGCCACACTCATGTTAGGTAGGCCCATCAGGACAAGGATTCCTACGTGGGAAGGAGCTCTAACACCGGTGTCACCGACACGCCTTCACCACGAAACTGCGAAAGCTGACTGTGCAGAGAAGAATCGAATGAAAATATATGCTGACGCCCGACGGCATGGCAAGCCCCCTTCCTTACAAACTGGAGATTGTGTAGTGGTCAAAGCAGGAACAGACCAGGAAGACTGACTGCAGGTTCAAAGACGAACCTCTCACTGTTACCCAGCACAAAGGCACCATGATCACGGCTGAGTCGGAGCAAAGAAGAATTACTCGCAATGCATCCCATTTTCAGAAATGCACACCAGGTATGAAGGAAATACTTGAGAAGGATACGGTGCAGCCTGACATTCAGGAAGCAACTCAACCAAGCCCGTTATTGCGGTTGGGCCAGTCGCTAGGAAATGCGATGATTGACAATGGACCCTATGTCAGACCACGGAGAGACATTGTCAAGCCCAGAAGATTAATCGAGGAAATGGATTAGAAGCTGTTCAAATTTCTTTTGTTAACAAAGGGGGAGATGTAATGTTGTGCAGTCTAGTAGTTGGGATGGGAGGAGCATTGGGGCTGAGGGAAGAGGCGGAGCATGAAGAGGAAAGGGCAGTTAGAGTAGGGACTGGGACCTGCATGGAGGTCAGAGAATAAAGCTCCATTTGAATATACACTAAGTGTCTGTCGTTTTTGGTGCCACGACATGACAGCCCTGTGATTGAGGTGGCTTTAAATGCTGTCTTGCTGAAGAAAACGCAAATGTTATTTCTAAAGCACGTCGACCAAACGTTGACCTTGGACTTTGAGAAAGAGGCCATACAAAACTTACTGGAGTTTTTTTTTAACTATTTTCTCTTGTTGCAGTTGTTTGTTTTTATTTTAAAATGTGTCTACATTTATATAAATTTTGTATTTTTGAGCAAAAGACCAGAGCAGGAGATTTGTGTTAATACATCTAACATTGGAGGTAGTATTGGTGAGGAAGAATAGATTTCACAAGAAGACCTTGGTTCTGAGGACCTCTCCAGAAGCCTTCCATAAACAATGTGATGCAAAAATACCTTAGGGTATATAATATTTGCGCATTTCATTAGCGCAGACAGCGCTTAGTAACATTGAGACAGAATGTTCACAGGGAGCGATATTTTCACCGCCAGGAGTTTAGGTATAAAGTATACTTTCCTAATTAACCGTGTTACATGTTGACACTTAAGCTTTATACAAGGATGCTCAGCAGTGCTAAAAATAATAGTCTCGATGTTTTCAGCCTGGATGCTAAGATTAGTCAGAGATTCAGCAAGTACATTCGAAAAGGCCAAACAACGAATAATGCTACTGACTATAAAAGACTCTGACACAAAATTTTTATTACACAAGTGTCTATTTTATTATGCAGTAGTCCCAGTCGCCCCATTGATTTCTGCTGGTATTTATAATTGAAACTTACGATTTTAAATGCGGTTTCTTTGGAAGATGAAACTGGGAGTGGAGAGTTCTATTAGGAAACGGTGACTTAGCTTTTAAGTTAGTGTTCTTAACATATGCTAATCACAGTGTATTCACTCCTCATGATTAAAGGGTTAAGACCTTCACAAATTACTTTGAAAGTATTTTGATGGGAAACTATAATAAAGATGTTCGGATTTTGAGATATACTGTGGGTTTACACGAAAGGGAGTTTATAAATCAATCCATTGCACAACAATTTGCAATTAAAAATTCGCTCTAAAAGTAAACAAGTACAGCAATTTAAGAGGCAGATCTTCCATTTTTAGTGTAGAACACGTAAGCCATGGAGGAATTTAGATTTAAGGAGTGTGGTCATTGCTTAAGGACATTAGGTCCATAACTCGCCATAAGAGAACACATTCGGAATGATATGCAAAGAACAAAAGCAAAGATTGTAAAATTCGAACTGGCTCCATAAAAATACAAGAAAGGATTGGAAGAATTAAGTGCACCATAAAACCACAAATCTGACGACTTAAGTTCCAAGGTAGTTGTTTTTATACAGAAAAAAACTATTTGGGTAGTATGTTTATACGGGTGCATCCGTGCCAGTCTGTCATTAAGTTCACCTGCCTATGTGCTCTCTGGAATCAGTTTGTGAAGCTTCCCATCCTGTCTGACCTCTCAAAGTGCACATTGGTGCTCAAGGACACCACTTTCCTGACCTGTGAGGTGGGAGGCATGAATTTGTTCTCCCCCTTCACTGTAGACACAATTCGGGCGCCCTCCTTTCCCCTACTCTGCATAAACTTCAGATGGTGACAGCACCAGCACCATTTTTGTTGCTGCATCCAAGAGAGCTGGCTATTTGCCTCCCCATGAAATTTAAGTTCAGAAGCTTGAAGCAAATGGGGACCCCTTTCATGTTTATTGATTGTTGAATATTAGGGATGTTTTAAAAACATTGTGAGCATAATTGATTGGAAATAGGTGTTCAAAGTAAATAGCTTCCAATCACTATTGGTGCATCTATTTTCAGAGTTATCTATAGCAGTTCCAGAACTTTTATTTTTTGTAAGACTCAGGTTGGGAATGGCCACAAGTAACAGTCCCATGCCCTACTTCCGCTGCTGTTTTTTTTCCCAGCGATGTCTAGAGGGACTACACATGATTTCTTGAAAAAACAGTGGCCTTGGAGAGGTACCTTGTGAAGTGTCTTTGATATTATGCGCGCTGGGATCCTCATGGTTCTGTGTGGTCTCTAAACAGGAATTACGTAATCTGCTGGGAGGTGTTAAGGTGTGGTAATGAACGCTATGATGCAATGTGTGCAGAGCTTGATCAAATGTAGAAGAATAAAGACATTATTACAAAGCTCGGTGTGTGGTGTTCATTTACATGCTCCCGGGCTGGGGAAGACACTTCTACTGGTGATGAGTAGGATTTATGTGACCCGAAGAAACAAGGCTGCTCCCCCTGAGAGTGTGCAAAGGGACAGCAAACTGTTCGTGAGTGCCATGTATGCCCCAAATCAATGCAAAGTTGTCTGTGGTTGGTGTATGTGGGGTCATAGCCCTGCTCCTGCTCATACACAGCCATCAAAGAAGTTGAAGCCCCTGCAGAGGAGCACATTTGTTAAGCCCACCAGAACCCACTGGGAAGTTTAAAAGAAGAGATACTGCATTGTGCCATAGCACAGAGCCATCAACTGTTTGAAGCAAACGCTGAAGGCAATGAAGATTAGGTTCGAAAGCAGAAACATACTTACCCGCACAAGCGAGTGGAGTGCTATGCAACCTCAAAATTGGATGAGATGACCAGGCCCAAGCAGCAGGGGTGTTGTGTGGAGAGGTTAACAGTCCTGCTATGCGTGAAGAACACTGTCTGAAAGGCACACGCTCTCAATGGTGACAGAAGGGAGCGCAAAGAAGGATGCAGCTGCATTCCTTAAGCCACCGTTTGATACAGTGCTCAAACAGAACATCAGGGCAAGGTGGACTGCATGCATTGAAACGTTCGATGGCTTCATAGATGTGATAAAAGAAGATAATAAGAAAATCATTAAATATTTTAAAAACGTTGCCGGTGATAGAATGAAAGTAGTGCTAAAGAAAGTCTCACAAACTGATGCAATATTGTGTCAAAAGATAAAAGAAGCATTGGAAGCCAAGTTCAATCTGATGCCGAATGTCGACTATGAAAGATACATCCTCAACCAGGCACAACAACAGGCTGGTGAAACGATGGATGAGTTTTTTGAGAGACTCAATGAACTTCTCAAACACTGTAAGTTCTGTGACTTTAATGATTAACATGCCATGCATCTCAGAGTCAGATGGCTGCCTTTCAGCTTCCTTTAGGAGATGAATGTTTTTTGAGGGACACTCAGTTTAGAGAAAATGCTAATGGCAGCAAGGGCAGAAGAATGAGCAGACCAACAAGCTGCTGATATGGAACCAGGAACACTGCAATGAATCTGGGTTGATCATAAAAAGCAAGCATAAACACAAAATAGATAAACACAAGTTGATGTCTCCAAAGATGAAAAAGTTATGCTTCCAATGTGGATTTTTATTTCCCCATGAAGGTAAATGTCCAGCCATAGGCCGTATATGCAAAGGCTGCAGGAAAGAAAACAACTTCATAACGGTCTTTTGGATGCTAATGACAAGGGTAACTCGTCATGGAGTTCCCATTCATTTCAATGGAATTTACATGCCATTGCTGGACATGGCTTAGCATCCAAGTGGTTTAAAGTGAAAGATAAACCAAATGTGTCACAGCGAGAAATGAAAATGGACGATAGGCGGTCCAAAAGGCAATATCAGTTATGAAAAGTAGAAACCAAGCACAGTCAATTATCGTCAAGTTCATTATATGAAGGTCCTTCAACCTCATTATCAAGCACTAGCGAAGAAGACGGATGTGCGTTGATAATATTTTCTGAGGGCCGACATGTACATGTAGGATTAACTGCTCTCAAAGCAGATCAAAAGTCAAAGAGGAAACATCAAACAAAGCATCAAAATTAATTTGGATAGTGTCCTAAAATTATATCAAAGGTGAACAGTTTCCCCTAACCTTCATTATAGACAGTGGTGACTCGATTAACGTCATGCCAGTAGAAAAGTTCAACAGCCCATCTCCCGTGCCATGCCTTACTGTATCAAAAACACGAAGGTATACAATTGGGCTGCTGCTATACCATTACAGAGTCAAAGTGCAAGCACCAATTCATGTCCTTAACTTCATCTGGTGCATGCCTACTTAGCTTTGCAACTGCTGCTGACAAGGAACTGAGGGGTATATTATCAAGGGGTTTATCTCCGCTTTTTTGGCTTTAAAAGCCAAGAAAGCGGAGATAAAATTATCTCCCTATTACCAAGCTGTCGCTAACACCAGTTAGTGACAGCTAATAGGAGATAGCGACCATCTTGGGCCCCGCTTTGCATGTCAGTGATATTCATCACTAATGACATGCAAAGTGGGCGTGCCAAGATGTTAGCGACTGGAAACAGTCGCTAACATCGCTATCTCCTATTACCAACTTTTGGAGATATTCGCGCTAAGCGCGAATATCTCCAAAAGCTAACACCTGCCCTGAGCAGTTCTTCACCATGTTATCCAATGGGAGGTGGATAACATGGCTAAGAGCATTTGCTCGATAATGCATGAATATCGCTGACTTTTCAGCGATATTCATGCATTGCGGTCGTTTTTTATCGCATTTGCGATAAACCTTGCTAATAGCAAGGTTTATCTGCGATAAAAATCGCCGATGTGCGGCGATAATTTTTGTCTCTAAGCAAGTTAGAGACAAAAATTATCGCTAGTTGTTGGTAATATGCCCCTGATATCTCTTAATTACAACATCTGTACTCAGTCTGAAATTGTGAGTCAGATCCTGTCATTGTTTGATGACTTAAGAAGCCTCAAGAAAAGGAAATGATTGCCCGTAGTTGGGGTGCCAATAAAGAACAGTGGAGGTGCAGTGCGCATTTGTGTTGATGTGTGCCAGGCCAACAAAGCAACCGAGAGAGAAAGACATCCTGGTCCCTATCTATCATGCAGCTCAATGGAGCCAAAGTCTTCCCCCATCTTCCAAATGATACAATCAACTCAAGCTGGAAGAGAACTGTAGGTACAGTACTACTCTTTTGACTCATGTTGCCTTGTTCAAATTCAAAAGACCAAGTTTTGGAGTATCTTCGGCTGCGGAGATATTACAGGATATTATTTGCTGAGAATTCAACCTGTTACACATGCTTTCAATTACAGTGATGACATACTGGTATTTGGGACAACAGAAAAGGAGCATGACAAGGCTCTTATACAAGTGTGCTAATTACTTGCTGATGCAGGTCTCACTATGAATGCAGCAAAGTGTGGGTTTCACAAAACCAAACTAAAATTCTTGGGGCATATATTCTCTGATGGGTGAATGACTCCTGACCTGGATAAAGGTGCAATCACTGTCATCCATTTGCCCCTCACAAGATGTAACCATGCTGCAATACTTCTTAAATATGACCATTTATTGCTCAAAAGACATTTGTGACATTGTTACCGTGAATGCCGCATTGAAACATTTAACAAAATTTCAGTGGTCTCCTGAATGTGGCCAACGGTTTTTTTTTTTTTTTGAAAACCTTTATTGACATCAAAAGGAAAGACAAGTCGAGGCCTACAACCATGCCGGCCGGCCGCAATGTGCAAGATAATCAGGAGTCACCAGGCAAATATTACATAATCAATCAACACAAAGCAGAGGCCGTACATTCGCAGAAGGGAAAAAGAGATACAGAAACCAAAGGGCTAAAACACAGGAGTAAATAAGGCTTAATTTTATAATATGGGGAGAAGACATATGACAGGCTCACTTTCAATACGGAGGCATCCGATATCCCAGACCAACCTCAACATTAATAAGGGGGGCATGGGGGCAAAATATCGGGGGGACAATACAATGCATTCAAGAGAATCAGGATACGGGAAACACAATCAGCCCCTGAGCATTATCCTCGTAACATGCCCGCCACCCAAGACACTACCAAGCCAGAACAGAGGGATCGGAAAAACAATGCATCAAAACCAGCCCGTCACAGTAACCTCTGGGACACAGGAAGGAAAAAAAAAAGAAAAAAAAAGGGGGGGGGGGGGACGGAGTGGGGAAGGGGAAGAGGATGGGAAAGGAAAATGGAGGGAAAACAAAATAAAACAATAAAAGAAAATAAGAAAATATGAAGAACGAAAGGAAGAGGACACGCCGACACAGGCCCCCCGTGGCGGGAAGACAGGAGACAAAAGGAATAGCGGCCCAAGTGGGGGTATGGCGATCGGGGAGAAAGACAGCCGAAACATAGCAGGAGGATGAACGACGCCACACCCCCCACCCGAAACACACCATAGGAGGTCGGGACAGACGTGGCCTCACGAAAAAGAGATACAAAAGGGCCATAGAACCAGAAGACAAACAAAAAATAGAGCCCAACCCACCCGTCCCACCCTGCACCCCTGTAGAAGGCTATGGCCCACCCTTCAAACAGCGTGCCTGTCGCCCTAAATCAGAACCCGAAATATAGCGAGAAATAAGAAAGAAGAAAGAGACAAAAAGGCAACAAAAGCGGAGAAAAGAAGACAGGAGGGAGGAACAGAATAAACATAATCCAAACGGGCGGCCGCAGCCCTCCGCCCAACCAGACAAGCACAGTCAAAAACAGACCAGGACGACACCCCATCACGTGCCACAAAACTTTAGGAGAAGGGAACCTCCCATCTTTCTACGATTAAAAACAATTATGCTACTAAATCGTATACCGGGAATCAAACTGAAGTCGTACATTTCACCCCCAACCCTTTTGAGCGACAAACCCCACCCACCACATGGCAATGTAAAACCACATACTAAATACTAAATCAGCACATAATCGAATGGAATGGTGACTAGCATAGTTACGTGGGGGGTAGATAGATCCACAAGGGAGCAATAGTCCAAACAGAAAGTATCGATGCATCAAATATCGCAGCACGATCAATGAAAAACAGGAGTTCAGGTGCGCCACTGGAGCGGGCGAGGTGGCCCCAATTATAGACACAGGCAAAGTCATCGAAGCAGGCACAGGAGGCAGTCCACCAATAGTGTCAGGCAACAATGTCGAACAGGGTCGCAGTACAGCATCCAAGTCCCCGGGGTCCGAACCTTGAAAAGCAGGGCGCTCCAAAGTCACCGACACACTACACGATCTTCGATCAGTGGCGGAGACACTCAAGTCAATCGAGGGGGGCGAGGCAATGAAGTCTTCGAAACAAGAGGGCGACAAGAAGCAATGGCCGCCCAAAATGGCGGCAGATCGTGGCGTACCCACCGAGACGCCCAGGGCCAGGGAAGCGTGTAGGGATCTCAGGGCTTCCAGGATATCTCTGAGCGTCGGCTCACGTCCACCAGATCTGCTCCCCACACCAAGAGGCAACACGGGCCCGCCGCCACAGGGTGATTCTCGTTTCAGAGGGTCGGCCGCCCTTTCGTGAATCAGCCCAATCGCCGCTCACCAGACCCCCGGAAAGAACAGTTCTCAAATGTAGGACTTTACAAGCTCCGGGGGTCCCAGCAAGGGCGGCCTCGATGCCAAAAGGATGTCCGCCCAAGACGGGTCTCCGCCAGCAACAGCACCGGTGCCCCAATCAAGCGGAGTCCGGGCCCCGAGGACCAGGGCCGCCGGACAAAGCAGCGGCGGGGAGAGACCCCTTCACAGACTCGGGTCAGGATCGCCGGGATCTTCGCACATCGGCTCCCAACACTGGGTCTCGCTCTCGGCCGGGGCCGAGAGCCGTCGGATCCCACCAGCCAGGTCCCGGTCCAAGTCTCGCAGAGGCCCCGATCTCTCAGAGGCCACAACTCCGGAGCCACTGCACACCGAGACCCCGGGGTCGGATGGTAAGTACAAACAAGCCGTTATGCTTCCAATGCCCCAAAAATGTGTCGTCCCCGGACAGGATAGAAGACAGGATAGGCAATCAGGATGGAGGGCTGCGGGAGCCGAGCTAAAGGGCGACCATTACGGCCGCGAGCTAGGCTCCTCCCCGTGGCCAACGTTTTAAAGAAATAAAACATGCGATTGAGAATACAACTGAAACTGCCTATTTTGATCACAACTTACATACTGAGATCACAGGAGATGCGAGGGGGCAATCATTGCTCAACACAGTGGCCATCTGAATTCCCAGAGGCAAACTTTGGCCTATGCTAGTAGAAGCCTATCTGAAACAGAACATGCCTATTCGCAGCAGCAGAAAGGAGATTCTGGCTGTTGTGTGGGTCTGCAAACATTTTCATGTGTTTTTATATGGGAAATGTTTCACTGTCACCATAGACCACCAGGCGTTGCTCACTATCTTTGAAAAACTTGAAAGATAAGATGCACCCTCGCTTCAAGAGGTGGAGATTGCAACCACAAGAGTACGACAAGCCATGGACACAAGCCATGGAAAGACCAAAACCCTACGGATTACTTTTTACGAGTGCCGCTACATTGCCGCAGTTCAACATCCAAAGCGACTGAAGACTATCTCAACTTCAAAGCCATGTGTGGTCCAGCACGCCAGCAGCTCTATTCATTGAACAGATTATTGCTGCTACCAATGCAGGTAACGACATGCTTATCCTCAAAGACCTCATTACAAGCGATCTTGGAAGAAAAGTATTCAAACCTTTGCTGATGATGTGGAATACCGAAAATTCAATAATATACAGATTACACTATCCGTCACCTGAGAGGGTATCATATTGAGAGGTTCAAGAATTGTCATAGCTAGGGTGTGGTAAAAGGGCTTTTTCTTTCATATTTTCTGGGAGTGTAGTTACATTCATAACTACTGGAAGGAGATAACGCGAGTCATGTCTGATGTCACTGAGCTAGAGATCTGGTACAGCCACGATGGCTACTATTATTATTTGTGACTGGCGAGGCAAAAGGGCCCAGATAGATAACAATATAGCTAAAGGTGGTGGCAATTGTGGCGAAAAGAAACATAGCCAAGAAGTGGGGGTGAGCCAACCACTGGATCTATTGAAATGGGTGGAAGACTTGGATTGATGCTCAGGGGCCGAGCAAGTGACATAGAAAGCCAGAGAATGCCTGCGTAAATGGGAGAAGATTTGGGGTAGGTGGAGGACATACCGTGGAAACACTGACATTGGTGGGATTGGGAGGAAAGAGTAAAGATCAAAAGTATGTTTGAAAGTCTTCATTTCCAGTCGACACAACAGATGCGGGCAGAGAGTTTGGGGAAGGCAAATTTCTGTACTGAGATGTTAATTGACAAAAATGTGTGTGCTACATTTTGCTCTATCTGTGTATGAGAAGATGTTTTGAGCTATTGTTACTAAAGATATGTAATAAAAACAAAAAATTGTCATACCTGAGAGCCTGAGATAGCAAGTCATTGAGCTAGTCCATGAAGGACATCTTGGCATTTTAGCCACCATAAGAGCCCTAAGAGACCGAGTGTGGTTCCCTTGCCTAGATGAATGAGTTGAGAAAGAGTTGAAAGCATGTCACCTTTGTAACTGTTTATCCCCAAGGTGATGCAGCATTCATTGACAATTTCTGACCTTCCTGTGCATGCCTGAGAGAGAGTTGGAGTTGATTTATTTTGGCCTCTAGAAAATGGACATCATCTCATGGTTGTCATTGATGAATACTCACGTTTTCCTTTGGTAAAAGACTTATCGACAAACCATGACAAAGTCATTGAGCTGCTTTATGAAATTTCTGCAGCGTGGGACATCCCTACCATTCTCAAATTTGATAATAGCCTGCCTTTCAATAGCAACAAATTTGAGGAGTTTCTTGTGCGGCTCAATGTCAAGCATCAAAAGAGTACACCTTTCTGGCCCCAAGCCAATGGTGCTGTTGAACGATTTATGGGCACCCTCAAAAGGGTAATTCAGTGAGCATCGATTGAGGGAATCAGTCTAAACCAAGCCATGTGCAAGTCCTTCATGCCTATCGATGAACTTCTCACTCCACAACTGGTGAGAGTACTACCACCTTTCTATTTTGGAATACCATCATAAACAAACTGCCACAATGGACATCAGATCGATCAATGCATGCCTATAAGGTTCATATCACAGACACTTCTCAAAACAGCAAAATGAAAACATATGCTGATCAGCATCGATGCACTCTGGAAACAGTCTTCGATAAAGAGGACTGGGTATTGGTCAAACAGAAATGGAAGCAGAAAACAGACACTCTGTTTGAGGGCTGTAATGTGCAAAGAGCATATGGTGATAGCGTATTGTCCCAGAAAGTCCATCACACAGGACTTGTCACACTTTAAACACCTACCTCAATGATTGTCAGCTTCTAAGATCACAAGTGAGGTGAATCGCCTGAATGTCTAGTTTGCATGTCTGAGACTATGTCATCGGTGTATAATCAAGGTTTATCTCAAATACCTCATACCCCCGATCTGGCAGACCATTGTGAGCGCTTCGAAGACTCATTGAGAAAATATGAAGGTAATTTTGTTTGTACATTTAATTTAACAAAGGGATAGATGCAATGTCTTTGATATTATGCTCTCTATGGCCCTCAGGGTCCTGGGCGGACTCTAAACAGGAATTACAAAATCTGCGGGGAGGTCAGAAGGTGTGGTTAAGAAAGTTATGATGGAATGTGTGCAGAACGTGATTGCATATGGAAGAATAAAGATGTCTGTTACAGAAATCCGTGTGTGGCGTGTTCATTTGCAGGCTCCCAGGCTGGGGAAGATGCTACACCTTGCTTTTTGACCATACACAGTGAGTAGGGCAATGCATTCTGGGGAGAGCACATTCTCAGACTCTTATCTGGAGAGGCTGTGGGTATTTGAAAATAAACCTGAATTTGGGGCCAAATGAAGGAATTGTAGCCTGATTCCTAGAATCAGGCCATTTACGATGACAAAAATGCTTTCTCCTATGTACAAACACCAAATCACAATTTGGGTTTGCAACTCAATTCAGGTTTGGTGTTTGGAAGGGGTGTGTATGGGGCCCCTCTTCCAAATACCGAATCAGAAGGGTATGTATTTATGTTTTCGACCTGAATCCGGGTTGCAAAACCTGCATTTTTTACTGACTACAGAAGTGCAGGGGTAGTGCATTCACAAATGGGAAGAGATCCTGTTAGACCTGGCATCATTGGCGTGAGTCTCCCTTCCATTTTGACGGATTGCCTCCTCTGTTTTGATATGTTTTTGCTGGATTTATGCTTTGGGCACTGTGCCACTGCTAATCAGTGCCACAGTGCAAGTGCTCCCTATGTTAAATGTATGTACTAATTGGTTATTCCATGATTGGGTTATTTGATTTATCTGTCAGCCCCTAGTACAGTGCACCATGTGTGACCAGGGCTTGTACATCAAATGCTGCTGGTGGGCTTGCAGCACTGGTTATGCCACCCACAGAGGCAGCTTGTAAAGTGTGTCTCAGTCCTGCCATTGCAAGGCCTGTGTGCAGTCTAGCACTGCCATGTCGACATGGCCAAGTGCACCCACTTGCCAGTCCCTAAACCTTCCCTTTGCTTCATATTAGACATCCCTATGGTAGACCCAAGGTCAGGGTGCATTGTAAGTATAAGGTAGGACATGCTCTGATGTGTGTAGCATGTTCTAATAGTGAATTACAGCCATTTTCGTGCTTCACTATTGAAGTCTACCTGTTCTCATAGGTTAGAATGGGAAGTTAGATTATTACATTCTTATAATCCTAACTGACTCAGGGAACAGGGTAGAAATTCGAATTTAGTATGCATGAACTCAGAATAATAAAATACATCTTTTAGTAAAGGTTAATTTAATATTCTGTGTTTGCAAATACCACTTTTAGAAAGTAGGTATTTGCTTGCCTAGCCATTTGAGCCTGCCTCTGCTGGGTTGTGTATTCCTTGTCTGGGTTTGTGAGTGACAGGGCTGGGGGACTCCAGGGGACAGGCTCGGGCAGCCCAGTGGTGAATAGAGAGATCTGCATCTAGATGGGAGGGAGGAGTTGCTCCTGGGACCTGAATAGGACTGGGCCTTCCCGCTACAATGCTGGCTCCACCTCCTGTGGCTTGTCTGATGTATCTGCCCTGCACAATGAAAGGAGAGGAGGAATCATGTCAACAGAGTGCTCCAGAGCTGTATCTTCCCTCCCCTGTGCTGGCTCCACCTCCTGTGGGGTGGCTGATGTCTCTGCCCTGCGCAGTGAAAGAAAGAAGAGAGTCATGTAAACAAAGTGCTCAGGAACTGGTTTGGACTAGGCAGAGGCCTCTCTGCCTTCAGAGAACAAATAATTTTGGGGTATAAATATTGGGACCCTGATCCCAAGAAATTAGTTCACTTCTGGAACAAGAAACCTTACTTCCAAGGAGAAGAACCAAGGAAGCTGCAGGAGTTGTACTGCCCCTCTGCCAAATTGCTGTTTGCTGGTTGGCCAGCAATGGTTGCTTCATTGCCAAGGGAAAGTAGAAGGAACTTTGTAAGGACTTTGAACTACAAAATATTCTCCAAGGGCTTGAACTGTGCTTGCCTCCTGCTGAAATCTCAGGGACAAAAGAATTCACCTCCAGCTCCCTCCTGAATTTCCTTGCTGGGAATTCTGACTCCAGTCACTTGCGTGCCGCTGGGAGCTGGAAGCGCGACGCATCGAGAAGAAGCGTGTCGCCGCCGCAGCTGAAATCATCACAACGCCGGAGAAGCGAGCCTTCGCCGCATCTCCCTGGAAGCGTATGTTCATCGAAGCTACCTGCTGTCGCATCACCAGAGAAGCGTGACGCCATCGAGAGAGTCGCCCTCGCATCACCGGAGAAGAATGTTGCAGGGCCTGTCGCGGCTCCAAAGTACAGAGTCGCGCAAGGCTGCGAGGGCATCCTCACATCGTCATCGCATCCCCGCATCAAGGTCGCCATTTTCTCGCATCGCAACTGGATCGTCGCATCGCATCAAGGTGCCATCTTGCGCACCGCAACGGGCCTGCAGGTCGAGAATCTACGCATCACCTCCGCACCGGTAAGGCTCACGATGAGTCCCCTACTCTGTGCAAGCATTGAGGAAGGACGCACCCGTTCCCCCGGGTCACGGAACCGAGGCATCTCACCTTTTGCGAGCCTTTTGTTCACTTTGCGTTTCGCACCCAGGTACTTTGTTGAGAACTTTGTCGCATTTACCATCAACTTGAACTAAGAGACTTGAATCATCTTTTAAGTAATCTTAAGTGTAGTATTCTGGATTTTTGTTGTTTGTGGTCTTGTGTTTAAGTCTATATAAAGAATACCTATTTTTATAAAATCTGTGTTGTGTCCATCTGTAGTGTCTTCACTGTATTACTGTGTATATTAACACATGCTTACAACACAATGCCTCTGAGATAAGCCTGTCTGCTCGTGCCAAGCTACCAAAGGGGGTGAGCAGGGGTTATTAAGGAGTGTAATCCCCTTATCCTGAATTAGAAGTAAGGGTCCCTATTTGGACAAAAGTGAATACCATTGCCAACTAGAGACCCCCAGATCTAGCAGATCCTCAAAGGACGCCTTCCCCTTCTAGAATGTTAAAAAATATTTTTTAAGAGTAGTCAGTGGATCCATGAACCTGTGCATCCTCTAAAATAATGTAACGTGTAATTGTTTTTTAAATGTATTCCGGTTTCCTTTAAGGAAAAAAATGATTTATTAAAATAAATCATATACATGGTGGTCATCGGATTTGTTGGCTGCAATTCTTAATGGATAGCAAATTAGGACCTACCTCAATAATCATAAGGTAGTTCGAATTATCTATTAATATATAGATCAGTTAACAGTAATACAGGTCTCAAATTGTGACCGGTAATTTGCAACCAGTCTTTAGTACATCTGGTCCATGGTCACATAACTTGGAACTTCCCACTAGTTGGTGAATGCCTTTGGACCTGGATATGCATGGACCCAGCTTTGACACTATTGCTCTTGTTCCTTCCAGAACATGCACCTGAGTGCTGCCATTTCATCCTGGCTACAAAGACATTTAAAGGCCCAGCTAATCCTGTGCTAGCCTACTTTGCTTCTGTTGCTGTCCCTGGCTGCAGGGACGCAATTGTCTAGCCCAAAGAATCCAGAGGAGTAGACACAGGACCTTTAAAATCTCTCTATATCTCACCAGACATACATGGGAGGAGGGCTTCACAGTAAACATATTTCTACAATCTCAGGTCAGATGACAAGTGACTACATGGTGAGCACACATCCTTAGTACACCTCCTTTTGATGCTTTTTCAGTGGTCCAGCTTCTCGTTGAACCCTGCACAATGTGAGTGAAACCATTGATGGCTTTACACTTGCAATCATTTATGTGTGTCCTCTACCCCTTTATCTCAAGGTTGTTGAACACTGAGTGTGGTCTTACATACCAGGAGCCTTCAGGACCTCTAGGTACTGAGATATCACCTTTTTGGTTGATCAACATCCTAGACCCTAAATCTATGAGTTAGGCTTACATTATTGAGCCAGTAACCACACTTCCTGAAATGTCAGACACCATCCCTTTTATTTGCAAGTTACTAATTACACTGTCAGTTGTTTGCCATTGCTTTTGATATTTTATTAGATTATATTAGGTGTTTATGAACATTAGGGTTGTGAACATAACCATTACAAACATGTTTTAAGCTAACTCCATTATGATGGCAAGATTGTTTTCCTCCAGTAAACAGTATATTGATTGTGATAATATAAACACAAGGGATACTATAAGTCTATAATAAGCTCAAAAAGGTGAAAGAAAAAAGTGAAATAAATGTGAAATAAAATTACCTAATGTGATGCCAAGACATAACTACTTTATTAGGGGTGGGTCATCACAAGGGTAATATTAAAAGCAACAGTATAAGGATAGTGTTGGAACAAATATCACTATCAATCAGATGGAACATGTTTCAGCCTAACAAGGCTTTCTTCAGGACCTAAGATTTACGATACTACTGCAACAAACACTATACAAGTTAGTAATCACTTGATAGAAAAACCATAATTCTTGTGGATGCCTACCGTGTACCTCATGGTAGGTCAATAGATTCTCACCCAAAAGTTTAATGGGGGAGGGCCTCACCTCGCCTGGCACTCGCTCAGGTCGAAAAGAGGTTGACTGTGATAACCTACTTATCCCAATCATTAATTGCCTTCAAACATTTTCATAACACCCTTAATTGTTCTATAAGTACATTGTTGAGGTGTTCAGTTTGTTCAAGGTCTGTGTCAATATTTGCAGTCTTTTGGTGAACCAGTGCTTAATTTGAGGCGGTGGTTTCAGGTGCTCAGCACCAGCACTTAATTCTCAACACAGGAGCTTGTGACAGTCTGCCACAAGGTGGTGCTGAATGGCTAATGTAGAGATGACCACAACAACAGTTAATTATTCTTTCAATATATATCAAAATTACTATTACCTGCCACCCAAGCCATTCTTATAGCTTTGGGGGCCTGGAACAGTCCAAATTGTCACACTTCTAGGAGTGTGATGGTTAGCAGTTGTGTTTTTCCTATCATTAGCAGGTTGGCATAAACAATGTGTGGTGCAAGCTGCAGTGGTCTCCTGACAGGAGCCCTGGCACTTATTTGTTTACAAATTAAGCACTGTGATAAACAGTACAGTGAA
Source organism: Lissotriton helveticus (assembly GCF_964261635.1). Lineage (NCBI taxonomy): Eukaryota > Metazoa > Chordata > Amphibia > Caudata > Salamandridae > Lissotriton > Lissotriton helveticus. The sequence continues at coordinate 1,005,830,950 of NC_136071.1, read as the reverse complement.
CCTAGCTAGGATCCCTAGTTGTGTTACTTTATTTTCTTAAAAGCATAACTTATTGTGTATTTGTTATGCATATAATTTAAATTACCATGTAAACTGTAAATGTATTGATATATTATTGAGTTGTTAGTAAAGTGTGTTGTTAGTGAAGTGTTGTGTACTCACAAAGCTGGATGGACATTGACATCTTTGTAGCAACTGTGATCAAACTACATCACTTCCCATGAGCTAGACTTTGCCTGCTCCGTCATGTCTAGCAGGGGAGACAAGGAGGCTTAGTACAGTAAACCTTCATCGCAGACCAAGTTCCTGGTTCCCTGAGTAATCGTCAAACTTGGCATGCTCACTCTTAGTTGCAACTTTGTTTGGCATACGCTGCTACATTTGAGAACAGATACAGTTAAGTATAAAGTATCAATACGTTTACACTGAAATCACTTTTGACATTCACCCTTCTCGCTATAATATATCAGTTTGTCCCGTTAGGGTTATGAGGGTGATGGAGGCTGGGTTGAGCATTTAAAAACAAACCAATTTCTTCTTTTATCGATCTTGTGCAAAAATGAAGAGGTTATATAAATAAGCAATTTCTCATAATATTGCATGTTTCTAAAACTAGCCCCACGAATAAGATCAAAATTGAATTGATTGATGTTTCTCCCAGCTTCGGGGCTTTAAAATAATTTGTGCTTAGTTTTTCCAATTTCTAAACTATTTTGGAAAACAAGTCTTTGTGTTTGTTTTCTAATAGGATTTCTACCAATTTCCCACTCCTAACTCTTAGGTACTTTCTAATAGCTAATATTCCAGCTCTCCTACTATCTTAATCGAGATGGGGGTCAATATGCTACAGATAGGACAGTATTCTGCTATATGGCCAGCAAAGCCCTGTTACCCAATTAGGGAGTGTCTCCTCAAGCACGAGCCATCACTTATATCCCATGTCAGTGGCTAAAGCAATTATTTTAACCATACCATGATTTCTCCAACTTGATGTTCTTTTGCAGAAAGAAACCTCCATCCCATTGCCAAAGCTAAATACTGATATTTAGTTTCAGAGTTTACTACTGGGATGAAAATGCTTTTTTTATTTTCGAAGACCCGTAGCAATGTTCAAATATCTGCTAAGATAACCAATTACAAATTATTTTCAGCATGATTTCGAAAATTTGACCACAGAAATGTCCAGAAATTCAATATAATTTGATATCTGGCAGTTCCAACTCGCCTTTTGATCTTGGAAAAGTATAGTAAATGTAGCTGTATTATTTTCCCAAATGGATCATGAAAACATGCTTTCAATTTCTTTAATTTTTCTAAATTCTAGTGAGAAAAGGATCCTCAAGTAACTTTTAGGTTTATCATACTGCATCTTTGGAGTTGTTAAAAAGCAGTGCTTGAGCGTTACATTTAGCATGTACCTAATTCTTCATACCAGTCAAAAGCATTCAGAATGTTATTCACATTACAATGATCAGATTTGATAAGTGAAATAATATTGTCGGGGTATAATTATAATTTATACATATTGCCCAGCAGGTGAATTATGTTTAAATTTTCACATATGGCAATTACAAGTGGTTCAATAAAAAAAAAAGCAAATACAACAGGGGATTGGGGACTCACTTTTCTTGTTCAACACTTAACTTTATTGATTTATTCAATGTTGAATTAATGGCTATTCTAGCTTGTGCCACTTTGTAGAGATTATACATAGCCCCCATAAACTGGGATGGAAATAAAATTTTGCTGAGAATACAAAATAAACCTTTGCAATTTGCTTGGTTAGATGCTTTCTCTGTGCCAAACTTCATTGCACTGCTGAAATCTGTTTTTGTGTGATTAAATCTATAGCCTCCATCAGATCATTTGTATTGATTTTGAGTTGCCTGCCTACTATAAAGCTATTTTGATCAAGGTAAATCATGGAATAACTAGCATTATTTATTTTGTTGGTCAGTAATTTGGCTATTATTTTATAATCCACATTGAGGGGTGTTATAGCACAAAACAAATTAGGATCTCATGCCTTTTGACCAGATTCTACTAGAAGGTACTATGGAGCCTGTATCAAATAATTTCTGGAGCCTCCCACCTTTTAAAATGTTATTTGCGAGGTTTGCCAGGTAATAGGTAATATAATCCATAAATTTTTGGGTCGCAGTCTATCAGACAGCACAGCTGTCTGGGTTGCTAAAAACATTTTTGGGAGATTCAGAATGTTGACCTATGAATGCATTCTACCCATTGCTTACCATTGGCTTCATGGTTTGAAACTCACATTTTCTGGCTTTCTATTTACTGGCTATGTTTGCTTTAGGCTGTGCAGCTGTGTTTTTTGAGGGAGGTTTATTTAGCGCAAACTAGACCCAAAGGTAACAGAACGCTTTACATGAGCACAAGTTGCGTTACAGATGGACACACTCATCATTTGCTTTGTTAGGTACAGGGAGATTAAGTGATTTGCCCAGAATCACAGGGTGCTGAGTGTTGCTGCCGAGACTCAAACCTAGGTCTCCAACTTCAAGGTCGACTGCCCTAACCGTTAGGCCACATCTTCTTCCCCTTCAGATCATCCCTCCCATTGCTCAAACCTTGTTTACTGCATTCTTCCACAAATTCGCTTTCTGTAAACCGGCCATTAAATCTTGTTCTTATTTTGTTATGTTTGCTGGGTATTCAAAGACTTGGTTCAAGCTGTGTCTTCCAAAGGAGCTTGGTATTTATTTTTTTTCACTGACTTTAAAGTGAGAGAATTTATGCGACAACCCATCTAGCTGAGTGCCCATTCGAGAGAACAGGCTGTACAATGTTATTTTTTCTAGCTCATAACAAAAATGAACTGTGCTGATATTTCAGAATACATCAGAATGTGAAAAGTAGAAATGAAGGAAATTATTTTATAATTCTGTGTGGTGAAAACAAATATTTTAATACGATCAATACACTAGGTGATAATATTTCTATACATTATCATTTCTGCGCAGTAAAACTGTAGGTCTGTGCAAATGTAATGGTCATTTCAAATGGTAATGTGTTGTCTGTAATGGCAGTGTGCTATCACACCATGCAAACTCCACACTATGCCACTTTACACTACTCCACTCTACAACTTTGTGTACCACTCTTCACCACTTCAGTCTACAACACTCCGCTCCACTCTATGTACTTCCACTATATGCTATTCCACTGTATGCCATGCTAATCCACTCCACTTCACTCTATGCCCCTCCACACTACAACCCCCCACTCTATGCCTTTCCAATCCACACCACTTACCTCGCTCCACTCCACTCCAATCTGACCCACTGAATTCTATCCCACTCCCCTACAATCTACCCCAACCCAATCTACCCCACTCTAATCTACCCCAAACCACTCCAATCTGCCCCACTTTACTTCGCTACAGTCTAACACAATCCACTATACTCCAATCTACCCCACTCCAATATACCCCATTCCACTCCACCCAATCTACCTCACTCCACACCATCCAATCTACCCCACTCCACTTCAGTCTACTCCATTCCAATCTACTCCACTCCACTCAATATACCCCAATCTACCCCACTCCACTCTTCCCCATTACACTCCAATCTACACCACTCCACTCTACATCACTCCAATCTACCCCTCCACGTACCAAACTATCCCAAACCCATGATTAATCCACTCTACTCTACCCCACTCCATTATACCCCAGTCTACTACACTCCAATCTACTCCACTCTGAACTACCCCACTCCAATATTTCCCATTCCATTCTATCCCAGTCTACCCGACCCATTCTAATCTACTCCACTCCACCCTAATCTACCCCTCCACTCTAATCTATCCAACTCCACTCCAGTCTATCCCACTCCAATCTATCCCAATTCACTCCACCCCTATCTACTTGTCCACTGTAATTTATCCCACTCCATTCCACCCAATCTACCACACTCTACTCCACTCCACTCCAATCTACCCCACTCCACTCTATCCAACTCCACTCCAATCTACCCACTCCACCCCTATTTACCCTACTCCACTCTACTCTAATCCACCCAATCTACCCCTATATACAATTTAGCTCACTCCACTCTACCCCAATCTACTTCCACTCCACTCCAATCTGTCCCATTCCAATCTACCCCACTCCACTCCAATCTTCCCTGCTCCACTCCAAACTACCCCACTTCAAACTACATCACTCCAGTCTATCCCACTCCAATCTACCCAAATCTACCCCCACTCCACTCAAGTCTACTCAAATCCACCATACTCTAATTCACCCAATCTACCCCACTCCGCTCCACCCCACTCCACCCCAATCTATCCCATTTACCCCACTCCATTCCAATCTACACCACTCTAATCCATGCACACTACCCATTCCAAGTACCCCACTCCAGTCCAATCTTCCCCACTCTCCTCCACTCCAATCTGCCCCACTCCACTCTACCCCACTCACTCCACTCGTCTCCCTAATCCACCCTACTCCACTCTTCCCTAACCTATCCCATTCCACTGCAATCTACCCCAATATACCTCACTCCACACTACCCCGATCTACCCCAATCCTATCTACTGCACTCGTATCCACCCCAATCCACCCACATCTACCCCATTCCCCTCCAATATACTCATTCCAAGTACCCCACTCCAGTCCAATCTTCCCCACTCCCCTCCACTCCAATCTGCCCCACTCCACTCTACCCCACTCACTCCACTCGTCTCCCTAATCCACCCTACTCCACTCTTCCCTAACCTATCCCATTCCACTGCAATCTACCCCAATATACCTCACTCCACACTACCCCGATCTACCCCAATCCTATCTACTGCACTCGTATCCACCCCAATCCACCCACATCTACCCCATTCCCCTCCAATATACTCATTCCAAGTACCCCACTCCAGTCCAATCTTCCCCACTCCCCTCCACTCCAATCTGCCCCACTCCACTCTACCCCACTCACTCCACTCGTCTCCCTAATCCACCCTACTCCACTCTTCCCTAACCTATCCCATTCCACTGCAATCTACCCCAATATACCTCACTCCACACTACCCCGATCTACCCCAATCCTATCTACTGCACTCGTATCCACCCCATTCCACGCCAATCTACCCCACTCCACTCCAATCCACCCCACTGCAATCTTCCTCACCCTACTCCAATCTATCCCACTATTCTCCAATATACCCCCTTTCTACTCTTCTACAATCTCTCCCACCTCAATCTACCCCAATATACCCCACTAAACTCTAACCCGGTCTACCCACTCCACTCTAAACCAATCCTCCCCACGCCATGCTACTCCAGTCTACCCCACTATACTCTAAAAAAATCTACCCCACTACATTCTACCCCTCTCTAACCCAATCCACACCACCCACTATTCCCCAATATACCCCACTCCACTCCAAGCTACCCAATATCCCTCTCTCCACTCTACCCAAATCTGTTCCAATATACCCCACTCCTATCTCTCCCAGTCCTATCCAACACACCCCTATCTAGCGCACTCCACCCAAATGTACTCCACTCCAATATACCTCACCCCATTCCACATCAACCTACCCCACTCCACTACAATCTACCCAACTTCACTTCAGTCTGCCCCAATCTACCCCAATTAAATCTACTCCACTACAATCTACCCCAATCCAATCTACCACCCTCAAATTAACCCAACCCTACTTCACTCCAATCTACCCCACTCCACATCAGTCTATCCCATTCCATTCCAATCTATCCCACTCTACTCCACTACATTCTACCCGCTCTACCCCACTCTACTCTAAACCGATTTACCCACTCCACGCTACTGTACTCTAAATCAACCCGCACTACTCCACACTACCCCAATCTACCCCACTCCACACTACTCCAATCTATCAAATGCCGCTCTACCCCAATCTACCCCACCCCACATCATGCCACTAACATTTAGCAATGCTGAACAGGAGCCACACTGGGGTACAACATGGCTAAAACACAATGTCAAAGCCAATAGCTCTTGCCTAGGCTAGACCCGTTGGCTTTGCCAGTGCTTGTTTATAAAATTCCGCTATCAAGCTACCACTCCCTATTGTCTTACCATTATAGAGGTTCTTAATCACTTCTGCGACCTCCTTTGTGGAGAAAGATTTTTCTAACTCAGTAAAGGACTATGAATCTAAATTTAGATATCTGAAGTACTTTCGGAAAAATCTCTAAATTATTTAAATCTGGAATAAATATTCCAGATTATCTGTTGTCTGGAATAAATATTCTTGTAATGATCTACCATTCTTTCTTGAATTCCACTTGGCCCTTTGACTTGCGTTTTGTAATTTGGTGCGGTAGTACGTTTATTTTCCTAGTCTTCCCTTTCTACCTTGCTGCCCAGGTTAGATAGTTTCCTGTGAAATCACTCTCCCCATAAATCTCTTGTAAATTGGTATTATTATTAAGCTGAACCTTTTTGTACAAAAAATAAAACCTTCCAAGGTCTCCCTTGCTAGATGACATTCTTGTATACTACCAGATAGAATGTTTGATATCAATTCAGTTCAGTTAATAACTTTATTTCGGCCAACTCGGACCATAAAAGTGCATCATTACAATCATCAATCGACAGAGAAAAAAATAAATAACAATAGACTGTACAATCATATATCTACATTTGTTGGTGAACCATTATCCTAAAATCAAATAAAAACGGTTGTAAAATTCATTTAAGGCTATTGATTATTAAGATAGGGTGAATAATAAAACTGAGTAGTGCAAATTACCCGTTTAACCAGACCTACAATAAATTGTAAAAAATAGCATACATGAAACTCTGCAGAGTCACTTCAGAAAGCCCCTGCGCCTATGCCACATACCATTTAAAAAGCACGAGACAGCAAAAACAATAGGGGGATGGGTGTTGTATTGTAATATCCTATATGCCTCTTGACAGTGCCTGAACCCTAGGTTTCTGCACATTGGGGCTAGCCATCATTTGTGTGGTAAGTAGTATGCGGAGCAGACAAAGAACACATGGGTTTCAGACTCTACCCTATATTTACACGCCGGTCAATCTTCCTTGTTTTCTGTGTTCCATTTACTGGAAAGGGCCATTAGTGGAAAAGTCCCCATTCTAAATTGCATGTAGTTTCCTAGCCAGGGGGGGTAGATCACATCCAGGCAGTGTTCTTTTCTGTATTCAGCCTTTACTTGAAGAAACTCTAGTGTCAGTCGACCACCGGTGGTCTTTTCTTGGAGGCTTATTAGGTTGTGATGCCTATAATGCCGCACAAGATCTTGCCTGGATATTAGTGGGCACGCTAACTCAGGCGTTTTCCAGAGGTTCTGCCTACCTAATTATCACAGAGGTCCCTTATGTGGATAAGCCACGGTATTTTCTTATTAGTGAGATTAGATTGGACCTCCCTGAGCTCGGCTCTGTAGCACGACAACTCTGGCATCGCCCATAGCCTACGCCAGAATGTAATAGGCCTTAGGGCGATCTCTTCGTCAATGGGTTGCAAACCCAAATCCTTCCGGAGGGGGACTAAGGGGGTGATACGAGGAAGGCCCAATAATTGCCTCATGAAATTGTGTTCTATTTTCATGAGGTTAGAGAGCCTACAGTGCCCCCACAGTTAAGCCCCATATAGGGTGGCCCCCCTGGCCTGGACTATATGTATTTTGATAACAGGGGCAGCTGGCTTGAACGTGGAGGTTCTGTGCATTTTTGTAATCCCCCCCCACCATCTGTGTTAACTTGAGACTTGCCTTGGCCAATTGGATTTGCCACTCAAGATGTTCTGATAATATAATACCCAGGTACTCAAATGTCCTCACTCTCTCCAGAGGTGTGCCCTCTAGGGAGGGATTTGGGTGGGTGGTTTTGGGGGGATTGAAGACCATAAATTTGGTCTTCGTTAAATTGATCTCCAAGCCCCTCAAATGACAAAATTCTGCAAAACCATCCAGAGTGCATTGTATGCCCGTTGATGTTTTGGACAACAAGAAAGTGTCGTCCGCGAACATCAACGCAGGAACCCTCCCCAAGACTAACCTTGGAGCATCGCTGTCTTTGACACTATTTAGATGTTCAATAAGCCCATTTATGTAAATACAAAATAGGATTGTTTGATATCATTTTCTGATGAGTGAGCCATACCTTTGTTTCTAAATCTTCTATCATATCGTTTTTCCTTATCTGCAGCATAGTGAGTGATGACCTGGCCACAAAGTGGTACTTTAAAAACCTCACAAACTACTGTGGCATCTGGTGACCCTATATTCCTATCAAAGAAGTCCTAAAGGAAAGCCATAATGTCTACAGACCAATGTCATTTTCCAGCAATAGATTATTTCATATTTACCACTTTTTTGAAAGCATTGTAATATATAGTTCAATTGCGGCATGATCTAAAAGGCAATTCAGAAGAAATAATTGTTCAGCGCTCTGTAGAGTTTCTGAGAGCAGGAACAAAAATCTAACCAGATAGCTGATTTACATCTAAGGGATAGACATGAGAAGTATTTTTCTCTGGATATTTTCCTCTAAGGATAATAAAGAACTGAACACCTTAAAATGTCACTAAATACTTTGGCTTTAATATAATTATTTTGCTTACAATTCCGGTTGGAGGAGTGTAGCTTTTATTACTGACCTAGCTGCACTGAATATTGCACTATGTAGCTCTGGGTCCACTCATGTAGCTGACCACTTGTTGGACCCCATCTTTTCCAGCTTACCTAACATAAAAAGCCCTCCAGCTTTTCCTCTAGGCTGGTCGGATCATTTCACGATTGGCTTTCGCTTTAAATTTTCTGCAAAATCACTTTTAGATGTATCTGGCATTGGAAAAGCCACTAGAAATGGGGGAAAACTAGATAAGGTAGCCCTTAATAACACTCTGTCCGCCACTGTTTCCAGACTTGAACAAATGTCGGTCTCTTGCTCGGGCGATCTATGTAACTGGCTCTTAAATGCTATCGACACTTGCCTCCCACTTTCAGGCAAGAAGGGGAATAAACACCACCCCCTGCCCCTCGGTTTACAGAGAAGTTAAAAACGGGAAAAAACAAATGCAAAGTATTGGAATGGCCTTGGTGGAAGAGGAACTACACGTCTGACACCAAACTTGCATATAAAAGGGCAAAACGTGACTAACATAATCTTTGTAAAGCAGCCCTTGCGAATATGTCTCCTCCACCACTTCTAGTGTGCTGAATTGTTCTAAAACACTATTTAAAATGGTCAAAGAACTGTCGGGCTCTGAAACACAACCTTTTCCTGCCACTTTGAATGATTTGCAATGTTAATATCTAGCCAAATGTTTCCTCCATAAAGGGTAGAAAATGTACTCAGAGATGCATGACCGTCATTAGGGAAACTCCCCTCGGCAAGCATTCATGCCCCCTCTAAATAGTAATTATAGCGTTGATAAGATTCCGGAATCTATTGGTAAACTAGAAATCTGCTCTCCATTAAAGATGGACTCTTTTAAACAGCTTTTAGCAAGTTTAAAATCTGGATCACCCTGTGACCCTCTCCCGATTTCTGTCCTGCAGCAGCTCGAGACGCCAGCACTTGAGACAATCATGAAACTTTTAAATGCCTCCTTACTGGAGGCTACGTTTCTTGCAATGGTTCTTCCTCTTCTGAAGAAAGCCAATGCAGACCCGGATCAGCCCTCCAATTATCGGCGTATCTCATTACTCCCAGCCTTCTCTGGGTTTTTGGAGAGTCATATTAACGCACAGCTTACTCAGTCCATCAAGTCACAAAACTACTTACATCCCTCTCAGTCAGGCTTTAGAGCCGGCTTCTTGACGGAAACCAAGCTCCTTGGAGTCACAGAAAAACTGCATCACCATCTTGATATCGGAGAAACGGTGGCCCTCTTACTGCTCGAGCTAAGTGCAGCTTTCGACACGGTGTCTCACACCATGTTAGTAAAAGCTTTACAATATTTGGACATTGCCGGGACGGCACTTGCGTGGCTTATCTCTTTACTCATGGACCAGACCTTTCAGGTCTTTTCTCCAACGGCCAGATCTGACATTCACTCCTCTCCTTACGGGGTGCCCCTTCTCAGCCCTTTGTTGTTTAACATCTATGTCAAACCTCTGGCGGTCATTGCAGAGGAGGCTGGGTTGTCTCTGTTTCTTTATGCAGATGACACCCAGATTATCTTCTCTCTCTGCCGAGAGGATGTCCGAGTGATCTACTCTTCTGTTGGGCTTGAGTAAGATTGTATCTTTGATGCAGGCTAATTTCCTCAAGCTCAACAGAGAGAAAACTGAGGTCCTGATCCTGGGGAAATATAAAGAGTGCTGGGGCCCCCAGCATTGTCCGGCTGAATTGGGGGCTCTTCCTCAACCCTCGCTCCAGGTCCGCAATTTAGGATTCATCTTTGATGATTAATTTTCAATGAGACCACAAGCCATGAAGGTAGCCACCACCTATTTCATTATCCTGAAATGGCCCAAAAAGATTATCTGGATGTTGCCTAGCTCCACTCAGAGAACTGTAGTCCAGGCTTTGGTCACTTCTAGACTGGACTACTGCAACATTCTTTGTCTGGGGGCCAATAAGGATGTGACACGTAAACTGCAGGTGGTACAGAATTCTGCCACCAGACTGCTCTGCCAAATCCCTAGAACTGCCTCCACCTCTGGTTCTTTGCGAGATCTTTATTGGCTCAGTGTAGAGAACCGGATTAAGTTCAAGGCCCTGAGCTATATGTTCCAGATCAAATCTGGTGTGGCCCGCAATATTTGAAAACTCTGGCTCATTCCTATTTGCTCTCTCGCGCGCTCCGCTCTGCCACTCAGGTGAAATTTTCGGTCCCAAGATTTAAACGATTACGGATGGGCTGCCACTCTTTTGTTTGCTTGGGGCCCTCCTTATGGAATTCTCTCCCTGTGTCGCTTCGCACTGAAACACTCCTTAAATGCCTAAAAACCTGGTTATTTAAACAATAATCTCCTTTCTTGCCTAATAAGTTAAAAATAACATAACATAACATAGCAACGGGATTTGGAAAAAATTAAAGACCCCTACCCCTCATTATTATTTCACCATTTAACTAAGCCAAAGAAAATAACAATTAATACAAGGTGGGATCATCCTGTATATGGCCATAAATGTTACCAATTATTAGATCTCGGTAGTTAACTAACCAGTTTAACCAGACCCATGGACCTCCAGATTCGGCCTTGTAATTTTAGTGTGTTAGAAAAGAATATTGTGATCACTCTCTGTGCTGCAGTTGTAGAACCATAAAACCTGTACTGAGGCCAGAATTTGATTAGCATACAGTCTTTCAAATGAGTTATAAGCATGTAGGTCTTTCATAAAATTATGACATTGGGAATGTGTGTAATTGAAGCACTAGACACAGAGAAGAAATCACTCTGATTAGGTCACATTGGAAATCAGCGGGATTTTTTTTAGGAAGACCTCACTCACCACCCTGGGTGGTGACATGCTTCACCATCGGGCCCACCAGGAGAAGCCGAATGCCTCCCTGGTGTGCTACAACGCCAGATTACTGCGGAGCGGGTTCTTTGTGGCAAAGGTGTCAAAAAGAAATGTGAATTAAAAATGTCAGAAACTGTACCATATAAAAATTTGTATTCAATGGTCAGTTTGACATAGGTAAAATATGTGTGGGAAACTTACCAGTTAATGGCTTGGTTGTTTCCACTTAAAGTGGGGTCAACATGTTTCTGCCCATCTATGTGTCATTTACTGGGATTTCATCAGGACCGTCAGGTGGTGTACCTCGGCGGTATGGGCGCGCTAAGGCCCACCCTTACCAGAGGACGTGAAAGTTAAAAACAAGTGTGTAAAATACAGTGCAAAAAACAAACAAAAAGTGGTGGGATACCTTCAATTTGAGGTCCCTGTACTGTCTGGAAGAAAAGAACATACATACACAAAAGACAAACAACACACAGTTAGTGCAATCCATCTCAAGGGTTTTTTGCAGCGTAACAACTCTGTGTGGGCGTGCTTGAGACTACTGAGAAAGTGATCATGGTGCCATAAACTGTATTTTAGTGCAAGAAAACGCCATCCTATAGGTGGGAACAGCGTAGAAACATGCACTATGTCACGTAGAAATGGCCGTTGGACAGATCGGCCGGTAACACAACACTTGTGTTTAGGCGATCAAACTGCCTATAATAGGGCAAAAGGTGATGTAAAGTATGGCGTCAAGGAAAGGATTATTGCCGAATACTGGGCAGGGTTCTCACTTATAATGCACAAGATCCACACCCCATGGGTCTCGGGAGGGGGGGAAAGCGACAATGGCACACCCTGTTGAGGAATAATCAGAAAGGTGAAATCGGAATTAGAAAAGAGGAGAAGGGTGCTTGTAGATTACTTATCTGATTGATAATGAGGGTAGTCTGAAGATCTTACACCCGCAACACCTGCCACCCGTTCAGCACATAGCGTCTCCTGCTACCGGACCCCGTGGATGTGGGGCTGTGGTCGAAGATCGCTAAAGTGTGGTGCTGACGGGGGCGGCGGCTGCTGGCTCAGGCGGAGTGGCCAATCCCTGTCAGGGCTGCAAGGGAGGCTTGGAATAGACAGTCAATCAGGTTACAGTATCACTACGAGGCTTAGATAGTAAACATGTGAGTCCTAAGGACCTATCAGAGAGTCTGGCCAAGAAGAGGCTTGGAACTCAGGAATGGAAACAGAATTCATTGACTTTATTAGATCGAAAAAAACTTTATTAGTCTTTTAAGATCGGGAGCATTGTATTTTGGACGCTTTAGTGACTAGCAAAGGTAGAATTCAACAGCACTATGCTGCGGATGCAAAAATGGAACCGGCAAAAAAGATTTTTTATTCAAATGATTAAAAACGAAATGCAGGGCAAATTGTTCAGTATTTAGTAAAGATGCCTCAATAACAAAAATAGGTAAGCAAGGTGACTGCTTAGGGAATTCCAAGGCAAAATGTTCAGTGTTTTTATAAAAATGTCTCAATAACAGAGGTGGGTAAGCAAGGTGGTTGCTCAGCCATCATGATTATTAACGTTTCAGTACTGAACTCCAAGGAATTTGATCATTCAGGCCATCTCGATGGGTACCCAATCTATAGACCCAGCATTGTTCCTTTTCATAGAGGATGCTGGCAGTGTTTCTTTCTGTTGTGATTTGTTCTATGATGGTCCACTGTAGATCATTTGGAGTGTGATTGTGTTGGAGAAAATGCTCACTCATCCTTGTCGTGAGTTTGCGACATCTGATGTTGCTGCGATGCTCGCAGATTTTTTGTTTTACCTTGCGAGTGGTCATGCCAACATATCTTTTCAGACAAGGACACGTGATCAAATACACAACGTTGGTGGAATTACAGTTAGTGTGTGTCCTTTGTGTCCAAATCTTGCCTGGTTCCAAGGAGAGTTCTTTAGTGTGTGAGGTCAAGTGACACATACTACAGTTGGAACAGGGGTAGTGCCCAACAATCGGTGGTAGACCCCACACGCTTGTGATGTAAATGTAAATGTGGGATACTTGTAAAGCGCACTGTTACTCTACCCGAGTGTCCTGGCGCTGTAGACCGCTGGGGAACCCATCCTGGTTTTCCCTGTGAGATGGTCCCTTTCTGGGTATCTCCAGGGTGAAACCAGGCATCCCCGGCGTCTGTGGGGGGCCGTTGTAGAGATGAGGCAAGCTTAATGCCCAGAGTTACCGAGTGTGTTTCCTGGTTAGAGTAGGCACTGAGGCGAGAATTATCGAGTCTGTTGACCCTGGTCCAAGACCCTGCCGCGTCGGGAATTGAACCCTGGTCCCAGGCCGTTTTCTGCTTACAGGTCTGCCGCCTCTAACCAGTGAGCCACACCTCTCCACTGATGGATCTCTCAACGTGAGAGTTTGACACTGGTCCTTTCGGACGCGTGTGCACCAAGGAGACTTTAAGACTCCTGCCTTTTTTGAACAAAAAGACGGGTTTGTCCCAGGTCCTCTTGTTGCTTGTTACTATTTTCCAGTGTCTGTTGATGGATTTTTTCATGGCGTCTGATAAACAACTGTAAGTAGTCACAAAAGTAAGGGGCATCTCTGTTGGTTCCCTGATGTTATCCTCCAGGAGTGCTTCGCGTGGTTGGTTCCTAGCACGTTTATTTCCTTTCTCGAGAATCTTGTTGGGATAGCCTCTTGCTCTGAGTGTGTTTGTGAGTTCCCCAGCTTGTATTTTGTAGTCTTTGATGTTACTAAAATTCCTGCGTATCCGAAGATACTGCCCGTAGGGCAGGTTTTCCCTGAGAGGTCTGGGGTGATGACTGGAGAACTCAAGTAGGTTGTTCTTTGCAGATGGTTTATAATGAGTTCTAGTTTTTAGAAGCGTTCCTTGTACTGTGATAACCACATCTAAAAATACCACTGACTGTTTACGCGAGCAGTGTGTAAACTTGGGTAGGGATCAAGCGTATTGATCCACCTGAAGAACTCTTCATGGTCTCTCTCGTCCCCTTTCCAGATAAGGATGATGTCATCGATATACCTCCTCCATAATCCTATGCAGGAGGTAAAGGGATTACTGGTTGGTAGTATATGTTTAGTCTCAAAATTGTAGACATAAAGCCCTGCTACACTAGGAGCAAAGGTACTGCCCATGGAAGTTCCAGTAGACTGAAGAAAGAGCTTTCCTTGGTACTCAAAGTAGTTTTCTTTCAGAGCCATGGTCGCACATTGCAGTATGAATTCTTTGGGAGTTTGGTATTCCCAGGGGATAGAGTCTAAAGCTGTTCCTATGACTCTAAGGGTGTCGTCCTGTGGGAAACTTGTGTAAAGGCTCTCGATGTCAAGAGTAGCCAAGGTGATGGAACCTTCAGCGAAGGTGATTTGTTCTAGTAATTGTAAGAGGTTTTTGTGTCTTTCAGGTACGTGGATGTGTTTTGTATGAGTGGTTTTAGGTAGTGATTACAAAAGGTGGAGAGAGGTTCGAGCATAGAGCCGATACCCGACACAATAGGTCTGCCCGGCGGAGGGATTTTGTTTTTGTGCGTTTTGGGCAAGGTATAGAAATATGGGATGGTACTGCCTCCTGCCGTGAGATATGCTGCCTCATGCCTGGAAATTTGTTCATTCGCTTCTGCAGCCTTGATTAAGTTATGGATGCGTTCTCTCAGTTCCGGGGTGGGGTCTATTGAGAGTGGGGTGTAGTTGGTCCTATTATCTAGGAGGTCCCGACACATTTTGTCATAATCCTGGGTGTTTTGGATCACCAAGCCACCACCCTTGTCCGCAGGTTTAATTGTTATTGATTTGTCATTTTTGAGGTCTTCGAGTGCTTGGTACTCTGAAGTTGAGAAATTACCAAAGGGGGTGGGTGTGGGTAAAGTTTCCATGTCATTAAATACTGCCTGTTCAAATGCTGTTATCTCGGCAGGGACTGTGTGCGGAGGTGGAACAAACGTTGATTTCAATCTTAAGTTGGTATCTGCGCTAGGTGTATTGTCATTTGTTGAGTCCAGAGTAGACTCAAAGAAGGCCTTGAGTTTCAATTTCCTGAAGAACTCTGATAGTTCACAATGAAGTTTGAACTTATCCGGTCTTGCAGTTGGTACAAATCCAAGGCCTTTCTCTAGAACCTTGGTTTGTGACGGGCTCAGGGTTTTATCAGAGAGATTGGTTATTAGACACCCTGCGCTCTCGTGCCTGGTGCTGTTGACTTGCTCCGGGTATGGTTCCCCACAGGATCCTCCACTTCCCAGGTTACTTGGCTGTTGCCTCTTCTCCTTCCTCTTCCTCTCCCGCCTCTCTCTAAAAAAGGCATTTGGTGTTGATTTTGGGGATATTGGGGCTGCATAAATGGGTTCCAGCACATCATTGGAAATGGTGGCTGGGGTTGGAAGAAAAGGGGGGGAGGGCCATTGTTGGGTGCCCCATATTGTGGCCATCTCGGCTGTTGGTTTTGGTAGTTTGATCTACCTCTGCCTCCTCATCGCCCTTTCTGTTTTTGGCCATAGTTGCTAGATGTACTGCTGTTTGAGGATTTACTATCTGAATCGTCTGATCTATTGGAGTCTCTACGTGGAGGGGTGTAGTCCGGATCTGAGTAGGGATACACTTGTTTATATTCAAATTTCTTAAGGTCTTTTTGAAATTTGGTGACCTTTGCTTGCATTAGTGAGTCCTTGTATTCCGCAAGCTCCTTATTAATTTCCTCAAGTTTCTTTTTATAGCCGGTGATGGTTGCTTTAAAGTGTGACTCCGTCTGTTGGATTTCCACCATGAGCGCTTCGGATAGGCGTAATGCCGTTTTTATGATTAAAACCAACCAATCACGCGTACAATGCCATGCGATCATGGCCCATTCTTTACGGAATGTGGCATCATTGAGAAAGATATGCGGGGCATTTGTAACCAGCAGGCCTTTTGGTGCAGTGTTGGTTGATAGGTATTGTTTTAAAATGGTTCCATGTAGGATTGTCCTAATGCGTTCACATTTTTGCTCCGTCAGTTTTTCCCATTCTGAAGTGTGGGAAATGGCTTATGATATTGCTGGATCCGCAAAAAGATTTGGATCTGCAAGTAGTGCATCAACCTCTTCCTCTGAGTACGTGAGTCCGAAGTTCGCCATGTTTGATAGTTGGAAAGAAGTATAAAATAAGAATAAAGGTAACTCTCACAGCTGTCCGCTGCTTAATCAGTAATAACAAATTGAGAGAGAGGGTAAAGGGCACTCTTGGTCCCCCTGGTCAATCTTGTAAAACAACAAAAGAGTGTCGTGAAAGAAGTGTGTAAGCACTAGACACAGAGAAGAAATCACCCTGATTAAGTCACATTGGAAATCAGCGGGATTTTTTTTAGGAAGCCCTCACTCACCACCCTGGGGTGGTGACATGCTTCATCATCGGGCCCACCAGGAGAAGCCAAATGCCTCCCTGGTGTGCTACAACGCCAGATTACTGCGGAGCGGGTTCTTTGTGGCAAAGGTGTCAAAAAGAAATGTGAATTAAAAATGTCAGAAACTGTACCATATAAAAAATTTTATTCAATGGTCAGTTTGACATGGGTAAAATATGTGTGGGAAACTTACCAGTTAATGGCTTGGTTGTTTCCACTTAAAGTGGGGTCAACATGTTTCTGCCCATCTATGTGTCATTTACTGGGCTTTCATCAGGACCGTCAGGTGGTGTACCTCGGCGGTATGGGCGCGCTAAGGCCCACCCTTACCAGAGGACGTGAAAGTTAAAAACAAGTGTGTAAAATACAGTGCAAAAAACAAACAAAAAGTGGTGGGATACCTTCAATTTGAGGTCCCTGTACAACACACAGTTAGTGCAATCCATCTCAAGGGTTTTTTGCAGCGTAAAAACTCTGTGTGGACGTGCTTGAGACTACTGAGAAAGTGATCATGGTGCCATAAACGGTATTTTAGTGCAAGAAAATGCCGTCCTATAGGTGGGAACAGCGTAGAAACATGCACTATGTCACGTAGAAATGGCCGTTGGACAGATCGGCCGGTTACAAAACACTCGTGTTTAGGCGATCAAACTGCCCTATAATAGGGCAAAAGGTGATGTAAAGTATGGCATCAAGAAAAGTATTATTGACGAATACTGGGCAGGGTTCTCACTTGTAATGCACAAGATCCACACCCCATGGGTTTCGGGAGGGGGGGAAAGCGAAATGAAATGAAATTAAATGAAAAGAGGGTTTGTAAAGCGCTGCAGTTGCCCTGAGGCGTCCAGGCGCTGGGAATCAGGAAGCATAACTTCCGGTGGGGTAGTACCGGCATGGAGTAAGATTAATCAAAAAGAAAAGTTTTAAGTTGTTTCCGGAAGGTGGGCAGATTAGGATTGGATCTGAGGAGCAAGGGAAGTGAGTTCCATAGTTTGGACGCATTGTGTGAGAATGAGCGGCCTCCTGCTCTGGATCTCTTAATCCTGGGAACCATTGCGAAGAAGGCTTGTGAGGAGCGAAGTTCTTTTTTTGGAAGGTAAGGAGTGATCAGGGCGTGATTAATTATGGGGCCAGCTTTCCAGTAGGCCTTATGAGCGATGCACATGGATTTAAACTTAATTCTCTCTCTAACAGGGAGCCAGTGCAAAGTTCTCAGCCCAGACTCTATTCGGGTTCTGCCGGGGATTCCAAGAAGAGTGCGTGCAGCGCAGTTCTGGATCCGCTGTAATTTATTTAGGCAGTACTCAGGTGCCCCCAGATATAGAGCATTGCAAAAATCAATGCGGGACTGAATGAGACCTTGTATGACTACCTGTTTGGCCTCAAAAGGTAGCAATGGAAGGATCTTTTTCAACATCCTAATGAGGCCAAAACAGGTTGCTGACGTTTTGGTGGCCTGAGTGTTAAAAGTCAGGGACTTGTCCAACCATACGCCCAGGCTTTTTATGTTTTCTCTGGGTGAAGGAGGGTCACCTAAACTGGCTGGCCAAGTCTGTCCCAGATTGGAGGGGGTCGATGGTCCGAGAATCAATAGCTCCGTTTTATCTCCGTTGAGCTTCAGGCATGATTTCGTCATCCAACTCTTCACATGCTCTAGACAAATTGTAAGGTTACTCTGTTGTTGGTGGCAGTTTTTGTGGGCGAGCGAGACCACCAGCTGGGTGTCGTCCGCATAGGTAACGATCTTAATACCATACGGACGGACAATCCCAGCCAGCGGTTTCATGTAAGCATTGAAAAGTGTGGGGCTTAGGGAGGAGCCCTGCGGGACCCCACAGCCCAATGGCTTACTGTCAGAGACAGACGCTCCCTCGAACACCCGAAAGGTTCGTTCACTCAGAAAAGACCCAAGCCAGGCCAATGCTTGACCAGATATTCCTAGGTCGCGGAGGCGGCACAGCAGGATTCCGTGATTCACTGTGTCGAAGGCGGCACTCAGATCAAGAAGGATCACTGCCACTGATCCTCCCTGATCCAAGACCCGCCTTGCTTCCTCAGTGACTGCTATCAGCGCCGTCTCGATTCCATGCCTGGGCCGGAAACCCGTCTGAGTGGAGTCGAGCAATTGATTACTCTCAAGGAAGCTGGTTAGGGAGGCGTTGACATGCTTTTCTAGTACTTTGCTTGCCCAAGGTAGCAGTGAGCTTCGACGGTAACTACCAAGATCGCTGGGGTCGAGGGTGGGCTTTTTCAAAAGAGCTCGTACCCTAGCATGTTTCCAGTTAAGAGGAACGATACCCGTCATAATGGAGGAGTTCAACAACTCCATTAACGTGGGAAGGATAACCTGGTTAGCCAGGACCAGCGTGCTTGGAGGAGCAGGGTCACATGGAGACCCAGATTTGATTTGAAACATCAATGACTTCAGTGTTTCTGGGTCTAACAGGGGATAGTGATCCAAGGTGTGCAGAGGAGACCCCTCTGCTTCACCCGCTAGATACCGTCCTTGGGAGGGGGGATCAGAGTCAGAGCCAGGAAAGGATAGATAGATTTTGTTGACTTTGTGGAAAAAGAATTCAGCTAGATTGTTACAGTGGGCAGGTGAGTTGTGATTAGCTGCCGGGGAAGATTGGAGTTTAATCAGACTTTTTACTGTCTGATACATTTCTTTTGGCTTAGATTTAGCCGACATTATTCTGTTATTCTAATAGTCTGCGTGGGTTATTTTTATTGCTGCTTTATAAGCTTTAATAGCTTCCCTGTAGGTTGCTTTGTCCATGATTTCGTAGTTCAAGCGCCACTTTCGTTCCAGCCTCTTGCATAAACGTTTTTTTTCCCTGAGTTCTTCCGAATACCAGGGCGCCGTCTTGCGGTGTCTTTTAGGGTTAGAAGTGCGAAGGGGTAGTATGGAATCTAATGAGTTTGTGATCCAATTATCATATTCGTTATTGTCTAAAGAAGTATCACCTGTGAGCGTAGGTCTAGCAGTTGTAAGAGCATTGATCCATCGATTCAGACACAATTTCGGCCAGTTTCTCATTTTGCACGGGGTAGGGGAGGGGGGAGCAGATTTGTGAATGGTCCAGGTGAAGGGGATCAAAAAATGATCGGACCAGGGAAGGGGACTTACCGTGCCTACCTTAAGATGTGTACAGTTAGTAAATATCGGGTCTAACAAATGGCCTTTAATATGTGTGGAAGATGAGACCAGTTGTTGAAGTTCAAGGGCCGCTAAGCTTGCCGTCATCTCAGTGGCGACACTATCAAGAGTGTTATCAAAGTGTATGTTTAGGTCGCCTAGTAGTGTAAAATTTGCCGGGGAGGTAATCAATTCGGCCACGACGGAGGGAAGTGCTGTCTGGAATTGCTTAAGAGTCCCGGATACACGGTAAATAAGAATGCCGGAAAAACTATCATTCGGTGACAAATCAATGACGAATCGTAGGCTTTCACAGTCAGCGATAGTTTCCGGGGGACAACGGCAGGTGAAACTATCTTTGTAGATGATAGCAAGCCCTCCGCCGGTCCAGGCGGGCTATCTGATAGCCTGGTATGAGTGCCTGAACCAGATCCGGGTCAGAGTCTTGGGTCAGCCATGTTTCGGTTAGGAAGACAATGTCTGGCCTATGTTCCTCTAACAGCATTGATATTTCTAAGCTGTGTTTAGGTAGTGATCTACAATTTAGGAGGAACATATGATAATTTTGGTAATCGATAATATTGGGAGGATTAATGAGCTCTATGTTACAATGAGGGCAGACACGGGGGGCCTCCAGGGGATGGAACTGATGACAGCAACTGGTAGTTACAGAGGGCCTTAGATGATGCAGTGTGTTTGCACTTTAGTGTTTCCTAGGCCCCGCAAGTGATACAGGGGGGGTGGCCCCTGGCCCCGGTCTGGCGCGGATGGGCGCAGACGGGCTCGCCTTTGGCGATCCTTCGGCGCGCCGCCGGCGCGCCCGCTGCGCCCGCCCACTGCGCGGTCGGGGAAGGTGTGTCATAATATAGGGCAGAGCAGGGGGAGCGAGGCAGCCAACAGCTAGAGCGCTGTCCTCGGCGTACCCCCAAGATGGCGTCCACCCCTGTCTCCTACCGCGTCAGCACCGAATCGGCTGCGCGGGGAGCGGGGTTCGAGGTTGCAGGTAGGTAGATAGCACAATTAGCAGCAAAACGATTTAAAAACTCGAAGTCAGTGTCAAATACAATTTTAAACAGCAATGTGCAAATATGGAATAAAGTGCAGCAAAATGTTAAAAAAACTCGTAATCAGCTTTTAAAACTATTTAGTGCAAATAGAAGTTAAAAATAGGTGCAATCTAAACCCCCGGCTTTCCGCCTCAGGGGAAGTGCGCTAATGATTCTAAGCGCCGGGACAAAAGCGCGATTTAAATAATCCAGGGGAGCGAGGCAGCCAACAGCTAGAACGCTGTCCTCGGCGTACCCCCAAGATGGCGTCCACCCCTGTCTCCTACCGCGTCAGCACCGAATCGCCTGCGCGGGGAGCGGGGTTCAAGGTTGCAGGTAGGTAGATAGCACAATTAGCAGCAAAACGATTTAAAAACTCGAAATCAGTTTCAAATACAATTTTAAACAGCAATGTGCAAATATGGAATAAAGTGCAGCAAAATGTTAAAAAAAACTCGTAATCAGCTTTTAAAACTATTTAGTGCAAATAGAAGTTAAAAATAGGTGCAATCTAAACCCCCGGCTTTCCGCCTCAGGGGAAGTGCGCTAATGATTCTAAGCGCCGGGACAAAAGCGCGATTTAAATAATCCAGGGGAGCGAGGCAGCCAACAGCTAGAACGCTGTCCTCGGCGTACCCCCAAGATGGCGTCCACCCCTGTCTCCTACCGCGTCAGCACCGAATCGCCTGCGCGGGGAGCGGGGTTCAAGGTTGCAGGTAGGTAGATAGCACAATTAGCAGCAAAACGATTTTAAAACTCGAAATCAGTTTCAAATACAATTTTAAACTATTTTCCAGTGTCTACAAAATACAAGCTGGGGAACTCACAAACAAACTCAGAGCAAGAGGCTATCCCAACAAGATCCTCGAGAAAGGAAATAAACGTGCTAGGAACCAACCACGCGAAGCACTCCTGGAGGATAACATCAGGGAACCAACAGAGATGCCCCTTACTTGTGTGACTACTTACAGTTGTTTATCAGACGCCATGAAAAAATCCATCAACAGACACTGGAAAATAGTAACAAGCAACAAGAGGACCTGGGACAAACCCCTCTTTTCGTTCAAAAAAGGCAGGAGTCTTAAAGACCCTTGGTGCACACGCGTCCGAAAGGACCAGTGTCAAACTCTCACGTTGAGAGATCCATCACAAGCGTGTGGGGTCTACCACCGATTGTTGGGCACTACCCCTGTTCCAACTGTAGTGTGTGTCACTTGACCTCACACACTAAAGAACTCTCCTTGGAACCAGGCAAGATTTGGACACAAAGGACACACATTAACTGTAATTCCACCAACGTTGTGTATTTGATAACGTGTCCTTGTCTGAAAAGATATGTTGGCATGACCACTCCCAAGGTAAAACAACGAATCTGCGAGCATCGCAGCAACATCAGATGTCGCAAAATCGCGACAAGGATGAGTGAGCATTTTCTCCAACACAATCACACTCCAAATGATCTACAGAGGACCATCATAGAACAAATCACAACAGAAAGAAACACTGCCAGCATCCTCTTTGAAAAGGAACAACGCTGGGTCTATAGATTGGGTACCCATCGAGATGGCCTGAATGATCAAATTCCTTGGAGTTCAGTACTGAAGCGTTAATAATCATGATGGCTGAGCAACCACCTTGCTTACCCACCTCTGTTATTGAGACATTTTTATAAAAACACTGAACATTTTCCTTGGAATTCCCTAAGCAGTCACCTTGCTTACCTATTTTTGTTATTGAGGCATCTTTACTAAATACTGAACAATTTGCCCTGCATTTCGTTTTTAATCATTTGAATAAAAAATCTTTTTTGCCGGTTCCATTTTTGCATCCGCAGCATAGTGCTGTTGAATTCTACCTTTGCTAGTCACTAAAGCGTCCAAAATACTCTGCTCCCGATCTTAAAAGACTAATAAAGTTTTTTTCGATCTAATAAAGTCAATGAATTCTGTTTCCATTCCTGAGTTCCAAGCCTCTTCTTGGCCGGACTCTCTGATAGGTCCTTAGGACTCACATGTTTACTATCCAAGCCTCGTAGTGATACTGTAACCTGATTGGCTGTCTATTCCAAGCCTCCCTTGCAGCCCTGACAGGAATTGGCCACTCCGCCTGAGCCAGCAGCCGCCGCCCCTGTCAGCACCACACTTTAGCGATCTTCGACCACAGCCCCACATCCACGGGGTCCGGTAGCAGGAGACGCTAGGTGCTGAACGGGTGGCAGGCGTTGCGGGCGTAAGATCTTCAGACTACCCTCCTTACCAATCAGATAAGTAATCTGCGAGCACCCTTCTCCTCTTTTCTAATTCCGATTTCGCCTTTCTGATTATTCCTCAACAGGGTGTGCCATTGTCGCTTTCCCCCTCTCCCGAGACCCATGGGGTGTGGATCTTGTGCATTACAAGTGAGAACCCTGCCCAGTATTCGTCAATAATCCTTTCCTTGACGCCATACTTTACATCACCTTTTGCCCTATTATAGGGCAGTTTTATTGCCTAAACACAAGTGTTGTGTTACCGGCCGATCTGTCCAACGGCCATTTCTACGTGACATAGTGCATGTTTCTACGCTATTCCCAGCTATAGGACGGCGTTTTCTTGCACTAAAATACCGTTTATGGCACCATGATCACTTTCTCAGTAGTCTCAAGCACGCCCACACAGAGTTTTTACGCTGCAAAACACCCTTGAGATGGATTGCACTAACTGTGTGTTGTTTGTCTTTTGTGTATGTATGTTCTTTTCTTCCAGACAGTACAGGGACCTCAAATTGAAGGTATCCCACCACTTTTTGTTTGTTTTTTGCACTGTATTTTACACACTTGTTTTTAACTTTCACGTCCTCTGGTAAGGGTGGGCCTTAGCGCGCCCATACCGCCGAGGTACACCACCTGACGGTCCTGATGAAAGCCCAGTAAATGACACATAGATGGGCAGAAACATGTTGACCCCACTTTAAGTGGAAACAACCAAGCCATTAACTGGTAAGTTTCCCACACATATTTTACCTATGTCAAACTGACCATTGAATAAAAATTGTTATGTGGTACAGTTTCTGACATTTTTAATTCACATTTCTTTTTGACACCTTTGCCACAAAGAACCCGCTCTGCAGTAATCTGGCGTTGTAGCACAACAGGGAGGCATTCGGCTTCTCCTGGTGGGCCCGATGATGAAGCATGTCACCACCCAGGGTGGTGAGTGAGGGCTTCCTAAAATAAATCCCGCTGATTTCCAATTTGACCTAATCAGGGTGATTTCTTCTCTGTGTCTAGTGCTTACACACTTCTTTCACGACACTCTTTTGTTGTTTTACAAGATTGACCAGGGGGACCAAGAGTGCCCTTTACCCTCTCTCTTAATTTGTTATTACTAATGTGTGTAATTGTCCATCATTCTATTGCATTCCTTTTATGGGTATTGCTTAACCCATTTGTATGAAATGAAAAATACTTAAAGTTTGCTACTACCATACCATGTATGCAATTCTTTCTGTTAACACCCCAAATTGGAAGGCAATAATGCCATTGCAATTTTGTGTGCATACTATAATAGAATATAAATACTTTTGATGGAGCTGGAATATTTCAATCTCAATATCTTAGTAAAATCATCAAACAGTATCCACCACTGGTCATATGGACCTTTGATTGTCAACTTGAAGCACTGAGAGTGAGCTAATATTGGAAATACATTTCAAATATGTTGAAACCAATGCGACTTCACAAACCCAACAGAGAGGATGATCAATCAGCACAAATAGCAATGATTAAGAAAATATATCAATATAGCCAGAATATTAAGATGCTCAAATACTCTAAATGTAAATAAATGTATGTATTATGAAAGTCAAAATAGTAACAATCAAAATAAAAAGAATTGTAAATATTCAAATTAGGTGTTTAATAAAGAAACTCACTCTGATTAATTTACCAATGAAAGAGAGTTTGTTATTTCTAAAATGGAAGGGAAGAAGGTGTCAGCATACTATAACCTCAGTAGAAGTTCAGAGGAAATGAAAGAGTGTCTAGTATGAAGATTTACACTTGGGAGAAAACCAACAGAGAGATCTGATCTCTTCAAAGTTAGGGTAAAGGCCTGCTTTAACTAAACTGTGGAACATCCATGTCATGCTTCCACATTCTGAAGCCAATCCCATGATGGCATATGCTGGTAAACCCCCTAAATTCCTATCCTTACACAATTAGGTACATATCTGCTTGTCCATGAGAGTTGCATCTTTCTAATACGCCGGGTGCAGGCAACTCCTTTTACCGTCATCCTTCCACGTCTGCTGTCAGATCTCACTATCAGTGTAATACATAACATTAAATCTTTTCTGTAACTAACGAGGAACCTGATGACATACCTTCATAGGAGAGAAAAAAAGCGTACTGGGAACATTTAAAGTGTGCAATGCTCAGCTATGGCACCACATAAAGCTAAGTTAACGCAGGAATTAAAATGGAAGCACATTACAATATTATTAATCCTTTGCAATCGAACAATTATTATTAGAGTGTGTTTATGTTTAATAAATGTGGTGACATTGATTAACATTCAACTCAGTACAGCTACATATGATTTCTTAACATGCCCAGAATTGATGGCCTAGTACAATTCTTATTAGTGTGAAACTCGTAGGTTAATGAAGTTAACACACATTGAATATAGGGGTTACATATAAATGCACAAAATTAAATATAGAAGGTGGGTCCTACAGTTACGCTGCTCTACTTACATGGGTGCTACTATATAGTGTTATGTCTTTTGACCACAAGGATCGAGGGAGACGGCAGACGCGGCGTTCATTCGAAAAATGATGGGGTGTGGACAGTGAATATATACGTCTTCGATGACCCCGAGATTATGATACATAGAAGGATCTGACTGTTATCCTTCATAACAAGGCCACTTATGCCCTATATACTCTCTGATGCTCAGTAAATTAAAAATTGAAATAAAAAAGGGATTCTTTGCTACAGCCACAAATAATAAGGCCATTAATGACATTCCAAGCTGTATCTGAAAGCGCCTAATATAAAAAGTTCTGAGTGAAAACTTTAAAATACGTTGGAATACCTTTCGCCCTGAAGAAGTCCTACGGACGAAACGCGTTGGCTACGTTTCTTCTTTTTTAACTGGAAGATTGTCAATAAAAGCAAGAAAAAAGAACCTCAAGTCCTACTGAAGTATTTTTTGGAACAATGTATTTAATGTTATTGTAAAAGGCACACTGTGTGGGGTGCTGTACCATTGTGCTGTTTTGAATTGTCGGGAGTCTAGGGGTATATGACTTCAGGTTAATAGCACCCACAATAAATCTACTGGACCACAATATATAGGATAAAGTGCAGATCTTTTGGCCCGATACCCCTGTTCTAGTGTTTTGCAGTGTTATGTAAAGTGCACGCTGAGTTCATGTTAAAGTGCTTGCATGCTTGAATAAAGTGCTTCTGTGCTTGAATACAGTGATAGTGTATTTCTATAAAGTGGCTTGTAAAGTTTTTTTCAGGAAGATGCCGACTGATACATATAATACCATCTTCTCTGACTATACCCTCCTGATTTTGGATGCGTCACTCCCACTTCCCACTTAAAGTCCATGGCCCACTCATCCCTGAGATCTTCCCCAAAGTGCTTGGAACAATTTCCATCTAGCTGTCCCCTAGCAGCTGATCCTTTATTCAGTGCCATATTATGGGCTGTTTAGCAGGAACTCAAGTCAGTATGCACATTTCATTTTGGATCTCTATTAACTACCATGCAGCCACTTGGGGTAGCATTTATCCTACAGCTTGGAGTGTCTTCATAAGATACTTCATTTCTATAGTATTTTAACTGTTGTGAAAATCTTTCACATTTGCCAGCTCTGGAAAATAGGCAATTTCTGCTTCAACAAACTTTAAACTTGCGATATATTTGCATTTTTGACCCCCACAGTCTCAAATTCTGGAAGAAGTTTAAGCTCCCTTCTTTATTTTCTTTATTTGGAAGTCTTGAATGCCATGTCAGAGAATACTTGATAGAAAAATTATGTTACGGTTTTGATGGAGCAAAGCTTAATGGTCTGTTGTAGAAAACTGTTTCTAATCCTGAAAGATTTGCTGTGATTGTGCGGGAAATCTGATATTTCCATTCCTGAGCATTGCTTCTCTATGGGCTCACATTATTATTTAAACCTCCTCCAAATCATGTTCAATGTACCTTTTAAACAATTCATCTGGAAGTTTCCCTTCTGGAACATGCTAAATTGCTTTATAAACAATTCCAACAAACCGAAGATTAGAGCAGTGAGATCTATATTCAAAATCTTCCTGCTTCATTCTAATCCCACTCATCTCTTTTGTCAGTTGATTGTTTTTGCAAGGTCTCCTTGTACAGCTGTCACATAAGAGATACTTTGTTCCATAAGACCTACGTGAACTACTATGGTATCAATATTTTGTTTATCCGGTCATGGCTCTCCTAGTGGACTTCTACTAAGTTCTTGTGAGATATTTGAATATTTTGGATCTCTTGCAAGATTTTATAGAGAAGGGCTTCGAAGTGTCCTTCCACTGGCTCATCTATCTGTGAGGAAGCTGTTGGTGTTTGACCCAAGCTTTTCTCTTTCCCGATATTCTGCAGGATGATTATTATTTAACTTCTTTTCGAAACAGGATCATCTTTGTGGTGCGCCTTCTCCTAATGATCAGATACAATAGCAAAACCATTCAACCTTACAGTTTTCCTGAATATGGTTTGTTGTAATCATTCAAACTGATCTGCCCCTCATCGTCTTTTTTCATTTTGACCTCCCTACACAGAAAACGATTTAGCGTTGGGACCAGCTGAGGGACTAGGGCTGGTCTGTCAGAGCTACATATATGGGGTGTGTAGCTTCTCAATTCCTGGATTCTGCAGTCTTATCGAGAAATAGTACGTTCCAGACATAAGTTGACAGTATGCCTGTCCTCTCTAAATTTGTAGGTGGAATGAATGAAGTGGACCTCTGATGACTTCAATATCTATGTTGAGGTGTATTGTGCCATGACCTGAAGTCGGAAGTTTGAGTTAATGTTACTGAATGTTTGTAGGTCTAGGGGTAATATGTGGTGACTTGACTGCCATAGTGGAAAGCCTGGAAGCATATTCCACGAGATTACAGTTGAAGAACCGGGTTTTCTTAGAACCCAGCGGCGCCAGGTACACGCCCAAAGTTTTCAGGTTCTCCTGTCTTGGCAAACAGAGACACGGAATACTTCTGGATGGCGTCAAAGATCAAATTTATTAGCTGCAGCTAGTAACAGTAAACCAAGCAATACAACACGGTGTACAACTCAGGAAACTGCTCAATTTTCATAGAGCAAGACATCCCTTTTTATACACCATATTCTCGTTATAAATGTACACCCACTGCGCAGAATTCTGACCAATAGGACACATTTTCTAACTGAGTATCACATTAACAAAAACCCAATTTACAGTAACCCAACCCAAAAGGTAATTATTAGGACTGTACCAAATTCAATTTCCACAAGCCGGACAAACCCATAATTGAAAGCACTAACCATGTAATGAAAAGTCGTAAGGAAAGAAACAATTCAGATGCTGATTAGGATAAGATATGTGCAAGGAAACTAAAAGTTAACGATATCCTGAACATTGATTGGCAATTTTAGACAAGAATCAAACCAAGGGAAATTGGCCTCGCGAAGGGTCAGTTTCAGGTGAAGAGGTCAGCGTCCTGCAGTTCACTCACAAGTCAGAAAAGGGCCTGTTAATGCATACATGAACAATGAGGCCCATGCAACTTTGTTCATACGGTTACCTCCACGGCCTACGTGAGGGCAACACAAAAATGGCGTCACGAACAACTCAAACAAAATGGAGTCTGGTTCGAAATCACGGAACCTCAGACCCTCCTTTTGCCATTACGTAGGCAATGACCTAAACTCACGTCAATCAGAATCCAGGTCTATATCTATTCTCATCAGGTCATCAAGGTGTTGCTGTAACATCATCTTATTATCCTTCGCTTCTCTCGGGACGGGTCTTCTCACACAGATCGTAGCACAAAGACTACAAATGGCGGGACCACACTGGATGCATAAGCAACACGAGAAAAGGATTTCTAAAGCCATACCAAGAAACATCAGAATCTTCCATCCCCATTTGGACAGCAGTTCCCAAAACCATTCTATCAATGACCAGTTCCTTTCGTCTACATGTATAGACTCAGCGGACTTATGTAACCTCAAGATGGCTTGGTACACTGTCGGGGCGTTATCTGGTATGAAAACACAGCAACTAGACCGGATCAATTTACATACCCCACCTCTATCTGCAAGTATAATATCTAAAACAAAGCGGTTCTGTAATGTCATAAGGCGATCTGCTTGAAGCTCAGCTGTAATATTGCTAAGGGCACCTGCAGTCTCATTTATAGTGGCCTCAACCACTCTCGTAAGCTGACGAATATTTCTACCATTAGCCATAGGACCCCAAAAGGGCAGAAAACCCTTAAAGAAGTCTCCAACTTCTTGTGCGACAGTATCTTTCGCATCGATAACACCTCTACCATATCTTGTCTTATGGTAATTGAAAGCAGCTGTGTATGTAGGGGGAAGCAAAAACGCTACATAACATGTGCCCGAAAAATCAGACGGCAACCATGTATACGCTCTGTCATAACAAACAAAATACGTGCCTTTAGCTGGCACGAACGGTGGAGATTTCTGGGATGTATAGACATAGGTGTGAACACACACACTCTTACCAAGCTGAGCTCTCGGATTCTGACCATTACCTTGCAGACAAAAATGACCTCGGTGGGGTGCAATCCAAATAGGAGGAAACCTTTTCTGTCTCTCCTTCTCTGTCAGACTAATACTATATCTCGTCTTGTTCCAACCAACATATGCTCATACCTCATCTTTAGGGATAGCATTATACGCATCCTTATCTCTGATCATATCTACTATTGCCTGTATCAAGGCATTATTACTCGCATTATCTTTGACGGAATGTACAGAAGAGGCTTCATTCTCATAGATAAACATTGATTGGAGTGCCCAAACTGACCCATTCGGTGAAAAAGGCAAAACCAAATATGGCATTCCCTTATCTGTCGTATGTGGCATAAGAACACAAACCCAACAATTCATGGTATTTACGACTAGCTGATGCTGATGCAACATCTGTATAAACGAACTGTTCACAAATTCTGATCAACGTATGAAACTCATGTGGGGAAACAGTAGAAAAAGAAAGAGTAGGTGGTAGATGCAAGCGTCTGTTGTGTGACACAGAAAGTCCAAATCACACAAGCTAACGTAATATTCAAAAGCATTAGAAAACACATTATTAAAAAACATTTGTTACGAATCAATGTACACATTTTTACTCCAAAATTAACTCTTTTAACACCCTTATCGGGCTCAAGAGACTCCATCCATTAACGTGCTGCTCTCGGCTATTACCTTCTTCACTTAAGTGTGCGCCAAGATCGCACTAACGACCCTGAACCACAGACCTTGTGTCAATACGCGGCTCACCCCTTAAGGCTGTACCGCAACCCTGCAGCTGAGTCCGGATGGTGACTCGAAAAAGAAAAAAGTCAAAAAGTCTCTTGATCTGACAAGGTGTAATTCACTATATTAAAAATTCAATTTTATTTGTCCATTAGAACAGTCTTTCTTGGTTTCAAATTGTAGCGTTCTTTACCAAGCACAGTTTGTTCCTCGAAAAGGACCTCTGGATTTGTTGTGTCGATTCTCAGATGTGGAGGCACAGCAGCTTGCAGAACATCATCATCTTCGCGTTCTGACTGAGTCCATGTCAAATGTGCATCACCAAAAGGTACAAATCTAGGAACTCTCTCACAATCTAAGTCAGCTATTCCCTCCTTTACCCACTGATCATACGGTAAGGGCAAATGAACTTTTTTACAGTGGGTGGCATGCACCCAGTTCTTTTTGCCAGCTACTCCAACAGCAGTTCTAGTGACCAGAAGAACTAAGTAGAGACCAGGCCATCTTGGTTCCAAATTCTTGGTGCGCTGAAAATTCTTGGTGAGGATGTATTGACCAGGTTGGATTGTGTGCCCTGGATCTGCAGTAGCTGTCGGCAAACTGTCATAGACCTGTTGGTGGAGAACACGTAATTTAGCAGTCAAGTCATGTAAGTAATCCACCAACATAGGGAACTCAATACTGCTGTATTCTTTTGGACGAGGCACACCCCAAACTTTCGCTGGACGACCAAAAACTATTTCGTATGGGCTAAGTCCCACACGAGAATGCACTGTCGTCTTTGTTGACAAAAGAGCCAACGGCAAGGCATCCGGCCATGTAAGACCAGTGCTCGCTTGTACCTTAGCTAATTTCAGCTTCAAGGTACCATTATAACATTCAACAAGTCCAGCAGACTGGTGGTGATTCGCTGCGTGGAACTTCTGCCTGATACCCAAACCAACGCATACTTTCTTCATGATTTGACCCACAAATTCACTCCTATTGTACGACCATACAATTCTCGGCAAACCAAATCTGGGGAAATACTCTTTGAGCAAAACCTTGGCTGTAGACAAGGCAGTATTATCCTTTAGGGGGTAGGCCTCTATCCATCTGGAAAAGGCACAAACAACCACAAGGACATACTTCAAATTGTTGCATCTCTCCATGTGAATGTAATCCAGCTGTATCACTTCAAATGGATAAGTTGGGGGAGCAAAATGAGCAGCTGGAGTTGGAGTTCCCTTTCCAGGATTGTACTTCAAACAAATCATGCAATGTTTCACCACATTCTCAGCACATTTTGGCATTCCAGCATTCTGCCATACCGGAGCCAACAACTTCCATATTCCTTTTGAGCTAATGTGAGCCATTCCATGAGCCATAGTAACCACTGGGAGCACATACGCATCAGGCAACAACCATCGCTGGTGTTCTGACAACTCATCCCAACAACCCGTCGAATCCAACATACCCATACTTTCTCTCCACGTACTCACTACCTTCTCCGTAGCTTCAGCCTGAATTGACTTAACACTTTCTATTGTGTCTTCACACATTCCACCAGCCATAACCCAATTAGCAAGGCCTACAACATACATACGGCTCATCATGTCTTTCGCCGTTTCCTTCGCAACTTCATCCGCAAACGCATTCCCTCGACCTACATCATCCACAACTTTCTTATGCACACTACACTTCACAATTGCAATCTGTTTTGGGAGAGTAAGTGATTCCAGAAGTTCATTCACTAACTGCCCATGCTGAATTTTCGCACCATGTGAAGTAAGGAATCCTCTTTCTCTCCACAAACGTCCAAAACTATGGGCAACACCAAACGCATACTGGCTATCAGTATAGACATTCACTCGCTTTCCCTCTGACAACACACACGCTCTAGTCAATGCAATCAACTCTGCCGCTTGCGCAGAATTCTGTGCTATGCGTGCTGTTTCAATAACTGTATGTAAAGTTGTGACAGCATATGCCGCAGTCGTCTCACTATTCGGAAGCTTGAAACACGAACCATCTACCCATAAGGTACCATCAACATTCGTAAGAGGAGTATCTTTCAAATCAACTCTAGCCTTCGTTTCTTCCTCTGTTCGAAGAAAGCAATCATGCTGTTCTTGAGCATCTGTCTCTACAGAAATCGGCAACAACGTAGCTGGATTCAACACATTACATCTTTTGATGTGAACATGGCTAGCCAACAGTGTCAACTCATAACCTGAAAGACGTGCACTAGTAAGGTGCTGTGTCTTGGTCCTGTTTAATAAAGTATCCACTGCATGTGGGACCATCACAATCAACGTATTATCCAATACCAAACCAGCAGACTGTCGGATAGAAATAGCCGCTGCCGCTGTAGCTCTCAAACAGCTCGGCAAAGCTTTAGCTACCGGATCTAACGTCGCTGAAAAATACGCTCATGGGCGCTGCTTGTCTCCAAACTGTTGAGTCAATACTGATAATGCACAACCTTCTCTCTCGTGAACATACAACATGAAAGGTTTACTGTAGTCCGGGGTACCCAACATCGGAGCAGAACACAATGCATCACGTAATTCAGAAAAACTTTTCTGACAATCATCAGACCAAGGGAGAGGGTCCGGAGTATCTTTAGGAGTCAATGCCAACAAAGGTTTCGCTAGCAAGGAAAAGTTGGGGATCCATTGCCTACAATACGAGGTGGTACCTAAAAAGGCACGCACTTCTCTCTGTGTGGATGGCACACTCATTTGCGCAATCGCTTGAATTCGTTCTGGGGTCAACCTTCTTCCCTCCTTCGACAAGAGATGACCTAAGTAGGTTACTTCTTGGCGGCAATACTGTAACTTGGAAGGTGACACTTTATGATGAAGGTCAGACAAATATCGTAACAAAGAAAGCGTAGCCTCTTTACAAATCTCTTCGTCATCAGCAGAAATCAACAAAGGAAATGACCTTCCTCTCTGCAATAAGCACACTGATTAGTACCAGGAAAGAATCGCGGAGCATAAGGCTCAGGCTTCTGTAACAATCTCTGAAACTGTGGAGGTTGCTGAAACTGAGGCTGATTTTGACAAGGCGGATAAGCTTGCTGCAAAAGAACCTTCATCTTTAGATCTTTAGTTTTCTTCTCTGCTTTATCCTTTTCATCTTTATCCCTATTCTCATAATATTGTGCAGTAGCCAATATCTGGGCCGACGAAGAAACAGCCCATGAACTCTCAGAGTACTGAATAAGAGTAGCACCAGTAGGCAACACAAAATCATCAAGCTGAGTTTTCAACGCCTGACTATAGATGGAGGGACTTTCACAATAACCTTGGGGAGCTCTCTTAAACCGGAAGCTTCGACCTCCTAATGAGAAGCCGAAAATATCTCTACTCTCCTCAGCAATTGCAATACTGAAGAAAGCATTCTTCAAGTCGATAACAGAAAACCAGCCTGCCGAAGCAGGAATCAGGATCAACAAAGCAGTGATATCAGGGACAACAGGAAACTGTGGCACCAAAATCTTATTCACTTCTCGAAGATCGATCACAAACCGGTACACAGGTGGCTGAGAAGCATCAGTATGCTTAAGGACAGGCAAAACCGAACTATTACACACACTACCTCCTGTTTCCTCAACTACACCCTTCTCAACCAGATCTTAGACAATCGCTAATAGAGCTCTCTCACCATCGCTCGAAGTCTTGTATTGTGGAATACGAGGCAGTCTAGCATTCGACTTGAGCATAACAACATACGGTGGAATCTGCAAAAGACCCACATCATTTGGACCTATAGCCCAAAGCGTATCAGGAAGAGAACGCAATTCCAGTGGAAGACAATCTTTAGACAAATACATCGGAGAAATCACTTTCTTACCAAGGGTAAGTTGTACTCCCGAAGGAGAACAATGTAATGTCGCATGTAGTCTTTTCAGCAAGTCCAAACCCAACAGATTCTCACCACAACCAGTCGTTAGAATAAGTGGAGCTTCCAATTCACAAGGACCAATAGAAAGGGACAAAGGACTAGAAACCGTATTACGAACTGGGGCGCCTGAAAATCCTACTGAAACATTGGTCAAGCCAGACAAAGGTGCGCCAGGAAGTTTAGAGTGCATAATAGAACTCTTCGTCGCACCAGTATCCAAAAGAAAAGGTTCTTCCACACCTGATGTAATCACTTCAACATAAGGTCCTCTCTGATCTACTGGAACTGACACTACTCCCTCACTTTGCCCTTGGCTGCCCTAGTTATCATTATAACCAGAACTCTCACCTTCGACATAGTAATCCTCAGCATAGTACTGAGCAGACTGACCACTCGGAACATTCTGTCTGTCAAAATAATTTGCAGAATTCTGTAGGGGAGAGGAACGCTCATTCTGGGGTAACACACCACGTCCCCTACCCCTAGGAGCTTGCTGGAAACCACCACAACCTCTCTGACCAGATACGCCATTCGCACGCTGTAACAAAGCTGGGCAACTATTCTTGAAATGACCTTCCTCTCTGCAATAAGCACACTGATTAGGACCAGGCAAGACTCGCGGAGCATAAGGCTCAGGCTTCTGTAACAATCTTTGAAACTGTGGAGGTTGCTGAAACTGAGGCTGATTTTGACAAGGCGGATAAGCTTGCTGCAAAAGAACCTTCATCTTTAGATCTTTAGTTTTCTTCTCTGCTTTATCCTTCTTATCTTTATCTCTTTTCTCATAATATTGTGCAGTAGCCGATATCTGGGCCGACGAAGAAACAGCCCATGAACTCTCAGAGTCCTTTAACTTATTAGAAAGTTCGGGAAGCAAATTAAAGACAAATTTGTCCACGAACAACCTTTGACCACCTTCCGTACTCATGTCCTGAGCACTATGATCAATAAACGTTTCTTCAAACCTCGTGAAGAAATCAGACATCTCATCTTTCTTTTGTTTGCATGCTGCTAACTTGTCCCAAATCACTCGCAAAGGAGGCATCATAGTTTTCATTAAATTAATAATTCTACCAGGTAAATCTGCAACTAAAGGTTCAGGTTTAGCACCTCCTACCTGTCGACCATCCGCAGCAACAATATTCGCCCAAGTATCACCTAATTCTGCAACATGATTCTCATGGCGCATTTTCGCCCACAAAGGTTGCGGAACTACATTACCCATCAACATATCAATGTCGGCTAAATTCATGACACACGCATCAACTGACTGGGACAACTCCTTGTAATAAGCAGCAGGATTCTTACGAGGGTCAGGTAAGGTCTGCTTAAGAGCCAAGACCTCTGCTCTCTGCCAAGGGACATGTACCCATACTCGCTGAAAATGAGCCGGTGCGGCCACAATACCCAAATTTACATTAGCCTGAACTGCGTCTCTCCATCCGGGAAGAACTTCTCTCATAGGATACTGCTTCACTTTCCTCCTAACGAAGGAATCAGGTTCATACAATGTCTGAGGCGGAAGTTGAGATCTAAAAACAAGTATCGTCTCCACGGCATCTGTAACATCAGATGCTACTATAATCCCTTTAGCAAATTCTGACTGAACATCAAGCACTTCCTGCGGAATCGGACCCAACTCATTATCTTCCCATTCCTGACGCAGAAAAGTACATATTACATCAAAAACATACCTTTGCTTAGGCGGCTACCACTGAAAGAAAACATCCATAACTGCTGGCAAATTATACCTGGAAGCATTTAAAATCCATCTACGAGCCAATAAATCCAACACTGCCCGTTCCTCGGAACTGGGAAGCTGACTACGACTCTGTTTACGTTCTGAAACAGGGGTCATATTCAGTGACCCAAACAATGGAGACAGCAAATTAGCCACTGTCTCAGTCATTCGTTTTCGAGCAGGAGAAGAAGTAGGCGTAAAACCAGGAAAATGAATATCTTGAGGCAAAGTAGGAACAAGAGCAGTAGGAGTCTGAGATACAGAAGTAGAAGGCAAAGGAGTTTGAGGTAAAGCCTGTAGCAAAGCTTGCGACCCTAGAGTGGGTTGCGCAGTAGGAGGCAAAACCATCTGTGGAGCACCGGGTGGCTGAACAACAGCAGGAGGTTGAACAACAAAGGGTGGAACAACCGGGGGTAATGGAGGCGCAGTAGCACCCTGCACATAAGGGGGTGGCAATCTCAGTAAATGAGAGATCAAAGGATCTTTTTCAAGATCTTCAATCGCTTTCGGAGGAGAAAGCGGCAAGGCCGGATAACATTTATCTATGGCCATGCAACGCTGCCTATCTAAAACTTCACTCACTTGCTCTTCTCCATCATCCCTATACTGCCTAGCAGCTTGTAGTGCTGACATATTCTTATCTTTCCTATCTCTCTTTGCTTGTTTAATTTCTCTCTGTTTGGCTTCCTTTCGCCAAAGGCGGAAAGAGTCAAACATTGCCGGCCGGGCTTTCTTCTTAAATAGCGCAACTTCCAGATTATCTAAAATATTTATTTCAAAACTACCATGTTGGGGCCATCGTAAAACACCATCTTTTTTAGTATAGCGGACCCACACTTCATTATAAGTAATAGGACCCACTCCGTGTTTTGAATAGAGCTCATAAGTCGGGGATCCAACCGGAGGTATCGGACATGAATCCTCCAATCGATAATCCCTGTTGCAACCACAACTAAACCATTTCCTAATTTTGCTAAGACCAGGCATCTTATAGCTCACTAATCTAGCTTCAAACTTCAAGGGAATATCAACTATCGATACACTCGCAAATATACGAGCCCCTCGGCTTTGATTGCTGCAGCAGCCGAATCAGACAAAACCAAGAACCCAAAACAAAGTTGTGGGAGTGACCCACTTATACTTAACCAAAATATCTGTCACGCCACCAGAAGACCGTCTATCGCCTCACTTTACAAAGGATCAATCAAGGGTCCAAGACAGGACGACAGTCAGGGCAGCATTCCTTCGTAGCCGTTGGAAAGCGGGAAGCCTCGCAGAAAAGACCTTCGGTCCACGTCGACATGCAGGGGTCAATGAAGTGGCGGCCTTCCTCCTGAATTTCCCCACGTGGCACCTCACGATCCTCAGGCTTGGACCGGTACCACTGAAGTCGCCCCACCGTTGGGCGCCAACTGAAGAACCGGGTTTTCTGAGAACCCAGCGGCGCCAGGGACAAGCCCAAAGACTTCGGGTTCTCCTGTCTTGGCAAACAGAGACACGGAATACTTCTGGATGGCGTCAAAGATCAAATTTATTAGCTGCAGCTAGTAACAGTAAACCAAGCAATGCAACACGGTGTACAACTCAGGAAACTGCTCAATTTTCATAGAGCAAGACATCCCTTTTTATACACCATATTCTCATTATAAATGTACACCCACTGCGCAAAATTCTGACCAATAGGACACATTTTATAACTGAGTATCACATTAACAAAAACCCAATTTACAGTAACCCAACCCAAAAGTTAATTATTAGGACTGTCCCAAATTCAATTTCCACAAGCCGGACAAACCCATAATTGAAAGCACTACCCATGTAATGAAAAGTCGTAAGGAAAGAAACAATTCAGATGCTGATTAGGATAAGATATGTGCAAGGAAACTAAAAGTTAACAATATCCTGAACATTGATTGGCAATTTTAGACAAGAATCAAACCAAGGGAAATTGGCCTCGCAAAGGGTCAGTTTCAGGTGAAGAGGTCAGAGTCCTGCAGTTCACTCACAAGTCGGAAAAGGGCCTGTTAATGCATACATGAACAATGAGGCCCATGCAACTTTGTTTGTTCGGTTACCTCCACGGCCTATGTGAGGGCAACACAAAAATGGCGTCACGAACAACTCAAACAAAAGGAAGTCTGGATCGAAATCACGGAACCTCACAGTGGCGGCCAGCACAGCTAAGCGTGGTGAGGCGGTGGAGCGGGGCAGAGGAAGTTGACAGACAACAGATTAGGTATTTTTCATTTATCTAATTATACCTATTCTGTCGTCTGTCGACTTCCCCCTCCCACCCTGCCCCACAATGCGCCCCCCCCACATCCCCCCCACCCCCGCCGCGCTTACCTGCACGAGAATCAAAGGTGCATTTCACCTACAAATACAATGAATGGAGCGGTCTGGTTCAAAGCCTGTTGCTATGTATATTTTTAATTCTTTTTTTACCTTAAACAAAAAGTTTTGCTCATCACGAGACCTAATAGTTAAATTTCAGGAAAAAAAAACAATCATAGCTGAAGCCAGACCTAAAAAAGTCAAAAGTGCCTAATAAGCAAATATATGCTATTTGCGCTTCCCTACCCTTCTCAGAAGCTCTGTATTGCTGCTTAGCCATGAGGCTAGTGTGAAGGCTAATGACCATGCATTTGTGGTGAATCCTGTTATCAAAGACACAAAAGAACAGGATGGACAGGTGCTCGAATAAATGGTGTAAAATAAAATGATGCTGTCTTCAACAAAAATATGATAAGTAAGGTTTGTCCACCCTTACCTAGGATCAGCCCTCCTGTATGTGGTGTACCACCTGTACGACAAGGGCCTATTACGCTCTGGTTTGAAATATGTGAACAGGTCAGGACTGGGCGTGGCAGTCATGCAGTTACGCACATTCACAAGTAACTGATAATAAAGTAGTAAATGAAGCATTGCCAAAATAAAGGAACATTTGAATTTCAATTAACGCAGGCAATTTAAAAGATGATGAAAAAACACTTTCTTCCTGAAGACCCCACCAGCATTATTTAATGGACAGACTACCAGTGAAATGATCTGTACTTGACTGCATTGTCCTTTACGATTATTGGTACTGCACAGAGGCAGCCGAAGACCTTTCCCCGAATCAGAGATCATCGCTGGATGAACGTGTCATGTCCTCTATGAGGATAAATGGTCTTAATTACGTTCTCTTCGAGGAAGCAGTGTATACATATGAAAAGGAAATGCCTCCGTGGCTTGGCTATTTAATTCGTGCATGGATATGGACGATTCAATTTCTTACACTTCCAGTTACAGCATCATCTGATGTAGACAAAAACTGGACAACTTGTTCAGCTCAGGAAAAGTGTTTTTATTGTACATTATTATAAAACAAGCATTGGAAAACGGTAAAAGACCATGTAACAGCTGATAACATTTTGATAACAGTTTCTGCAAAAATAGCACGTGTATGTACACCACCAAGTAATCGAATGACTTCGATTAGTGGGAAAAGGACAGAGGTGGTAAATGTAAAAAGCAATCCTAAACACTGAAATTCTTTCCAAATTTTCCATTTAAAATGATGTTTCCATTTATTCAAAATGTGTGCCGGCTTCTGCTTTCATTAAAGAAATTAAGGATTCGTGTATAGAGGAATCCCTTCGACATGCATTAATCATAAATGCAGGCTAAATTAGTTTCTCCTAAAAATATATTTTGAAGGTGTTTCTATTGATAATCCTAAAATTCCTAAATCTAGAAATTGTAGGCGCTACTGAAGTGTTGTTTGAAAGTGTTTATCATTTACTCCAACAGCAGTGTGTGCTGATAAATGATGGTCGTTTCCACCCAATTATCATGGAGCTTCCTGACCTACCCCAGGTGAAAGGGGAAGCACACAACCTCCAGATGGCCTGGACTGAGAATGGTGGTCATAAGATTTCAGGTCAAGTCAAGGTATTGTGTGCTGTGGAATGGTTGTTTCCCAGTGAGGTGGGGCTCTGAAACAACAGCATGTGCTGCAGGTTTGACCTCATGTAATTTGTAGGACATGAGGTGTGGTTCCGAGTAATGGGTCTGTAACTATCAATAGTGCAGCAGGTACCACTGATACTGGGACCCAGGAGTGTTAGAGCCCCATTGGACCCCTGTGATGATGGCTTTATTTTACTTTCAAATCAATGGATAAGGAGGGCATGTTTCTTGCCTATTCAGGCAACACCTGTTCTAATGGGATAGACACAGTGCTCCATTGTGGTATTGAGGTGCATTCACAGATTGTGTCAGGTGCTTTAGTTGGCTTGCCTGTGGTTCTTCTGGTTACGGTTAGAGTGCATTGGCAGTCTACGGAAATTGACTAGGATGGGGGGCTCCAGGTCTCGATTGAACTGGGACAGAAGCACTGTATTTGGGGAACTGTCCTGGAATACCCGGATTGCTGAATATCAGGAATGTGTGACAAAGGCAGGGTTTATCGTTGTAAAAACAAGAAGTACTGCATATCAGGAAAGATGTGCTTAAGAACAGCTATATAGGGATCTCAGTAGTGGAATTACAGTGGGTGTCGCAGGTCACATTACTGGTGCATTAGCAGAGATATGTGTGGGTCTCAATAGCTGAATGATGGTGCAGCAGGCCAAGTGAGAGGCGCGTTAGTAAATCAGTTTGTGGGTCTCAGCACAGGAATAATAATAGAACAGCTTCAGATGTGGGTCAAGCGGCACTGATTTGGTACATTAAGGACCACTACTGAGTGTGGGAGGGGTTGCAGATTGGATATAAAATACATTGTAGAGATAAGAAGTAGTGAATCGATGGAGCTGTGAATTGTTCATTGAAGTTTGAAATGTGGCAAGAAGTTCTGACCTCAAAACCTAAATACCTACTTCTTAAATGCAGCTTCACTTCTTTATCAAAATATCATCAATCAATCAATCAATTAATCAGGGGCTTATAAAGCGCGGCTACTCACCCCTGAGGGTCTCAAGGCACTTTCCAGTGATTCCACGCATATTGCTTCATCTCTTGTTACCTGAAATGTGAAACTAAATATACAAAATGAATCCATTTATTTGGAAAATCTATGTGTACTCCGTGCTGTATAATATTATGTCCAGTGCTTTTTTTAAAAGGTGCAGGTGCCCACGACCCCAACTGGTACTGCTCACAGCCATGATAGGCACCGCCCACTGCATACGTAAACAATTTCTGGATTGCTTCAAATTAGCTACTTTGCTTTAAGGGGTTTGGTGCAGTGGTGGTTGATGACACCTGAAAAAGGTGTGGCACTATGCAGGCATTTTTTTTTAATATAGCACGCTGTGTGAACTCGACCCAAAGATATTGAATAGCTTAACGTGAGCACCAGTTACATTACATTATTTATATAAAAAACATTTTATAAAGAAAAATAAAATGTTTAACATACTTTAGCAGCCCTCAGCATGCCCCAGTACACCCACATTGCTTTCCAGTCCGCGGCTCTGAGCGTGAGGTTCCACAGGCAACTCCCTTAACCAATCCAAGCGCTGCTCCTATGCTGTTAATAATGTTAAGCAGCATGAGAAAAGTGCCATGATTGACTGGAGTGGGCTGGCTCAGTGCTCCTACAGGCACTGGAGCCCTGTGCCTGCTCTCCACCCAGCTGTCTAAGACAGCTCAGGGGTGGAGAGGCTTGAATTGCACATGCCGGACTGGCCGTCCTAAGATAGCCGACCAAACCAACATGCGCACTTCAAACTGAAGTGGCCACTCCTCCCTGCTGACAATCAGTAGCAATGGCACTCTGGCCCTGACCCGCCCTCACAATCTGTTCAGCTGTCAGAGTATAAAATAAAATGGTAATAAAATCATTTATTACCATTTAATTTTTTTGTGCTTTCTGCACAGCTGTGAGGGGGAGGGGCGGCTCTCCTTATGGGATGGCCACTGCTGATTTGGTTGGATCTAAAAAAATGGGATTAACTACTGCCTTTTACAGAATAATTTTTGCTTTTATTTGTTGCAAAAACAGGAGGCTTTGGAGGGGCACAAATCGACTACTGACTGTGCTATTTACATGATAGCATTGCACCAAGGTTTCTGTTATCAGTATTCAACTCTACCTCCCACACCATCATTTTCTATTTCAGCTTAACATTCATCTATTTTAGTACTTTGTTCTATGTGTAGCATTACATTGATCTAGGGCTAAACTATATTGAATGAATTAAACAAATACTGGGGTCCAGGACATGTAAGCTTAAAAAGTGATTAGCAGAACTATGAGAAGCCACAGTATATCTGCACTGAGGCACACTGACACAGTGGTGTGATGTGGTGACCACACTGGACTATCAAGGGAACTGCACAACAGTAATGAAACTTTTGTCAGAACTGTATGTTGGGCCTTGGAACATAAGCCACAGGTTGCATTGCAGGACAAGATGGCAATATAACTGCTTATGGGAGGGGTAGTTGCAATAACACAGGCTTCCATTAGTGGAGACAAAATTGTTTTTTTACTAGGCTTGCTCGCAGCTATTTCTGGAGTATATCGATTTTACAGCGTTCCTCATTGATTATCCTGCTAGCCCCACCCCAATCAGGCCTCTTCAAGCCATATAATCATAATATCCTTTATTTATGATTCTCAGATCCCCACCACCAATTTCATGCCATTTCATGCCATCCCCTTGCATAGGACGTATCTTTGCCCCCATCTCAATCTCCCATCACTCACCTCCTACCACCTTAATTGCCTAGGAATCTGGTTGTCATGAATCAATACTACTCCACCACAGTACCCAGCGGTCATCATGATTGAAAAAACTTTCATTTCTCTCTTTAGACAGATTAGTGATTGAATACGCAGATCAGGTTGGGTGATAATTTGAGCTATGCAATCTGTCAGGCTGCGCTAACCTTCTGCGTTGGATCCAACGGGAGCGATGCTCTTTTCTCTTTCACCACTCTCACCTGTGACCACATACACAGGGGCATGATGCCCAGTGGAAGAAGTGGGGAAAGAGGAGTGGGATAAGAGAGGAAGCAGACACATAACTCCACCACTCTGCCTGGTCACTTATGTAGTCCCTGAAGGACTACAGGATGTAGTAGTTTTTCTATTAGACAAAGAGAAAGCCCTTGTCATTAGGAGTGCTAAGCCTACTGTAAATTGTGAATTTGTATACCTTGGCAATATTTCTGGGTAGCCAACTCTCTGTTTTCAAGACGTAACTGGTAATTCCTGAAAATTAAAAATATGAGAGATAGGTATCCAAAATACATAATATTATTTATACCTATATTTTAAATAGCACCTTTATCCTCACACTACATGCTTTCTTCTAGAAGGTAGATTACATCGCGGCTCCTCCGCTAAGACAGAGGAGCGTCGCCCCTCTGCTCTCCGAGCAGTTTAAAAGGAAAAATAAATTCATAACGCAACTTTAATATAATTTTATTTTTCCGACTGTAGTGGCTTAGTTTCATGTGGCGCAGGGCTGGCCAGAGCAGGGGGGAGGAGTGGTGGCACTATCTAAGTGCGCATGATGGTTTGGACAGCCGTCTTGGGCTAGCCAAACTGTCATGCACACTTAGCATGTTCTCCACCGGGCTCTAATGCACAGCCTGGGTGGAGAACATGCACAAGCTCCAAGTCCCTGTCTGAGCGCCGAACAATGGTGCTCAGACTAATCATGACGCTGCTGTCATGGTGACAGCAGCGTTGTCATTGGCTTAGGGGAGCCTGGGAGCCCCGGTGCTTCCTGCTGCCGAGACTCGAGACAGAAAGAAGATGAAGAGTACGGAGGAGAGGTGGCAAATAACCGTACCCAGATAAGTGTTTTTTCCCATTCTCCCTGCCCCACCACCCGTGCCCGATAGCAGCCGCTACTTGTGAGTTATAGTGTCTATGTGACTTCTGTGCAATTGCAAAATAACCAATATTGTTAACATCCTCTTGTTCCATATTCTTAGCAATGGTATGTGTTTACTAGGACTAATACCTTGTATATGACATTCATATATGCATATGCAATACAGTGAATAATCCTTTCTGTTACTTTACAGGGTAACTGTAGAAGAACATGCCATCCCAGTCTTAATAGGTCAGATACATTTCAAGAAACGTTCTGGATTCTTCTCCACATTCCTATGGTCTGGCAAAACAATCTTTAAGGAAGCAATAGGTCTTGGCAAGAAAAATCTGAAGTTCATATATTAAGGTCTTGTCTGTAGAAACATTGTATCACAACTGACTATCAAAAGACACTGTGTACCTCAAGGGAAGTTATACCAGATAATCTAAGATAGCTACCAATTTGCCAGAACATGCAGGCGTTTGTGGCCTGCTGGCAATCATAATTCATTACCAGCATGACGCTGTGTAGCACTTCCTCCTTGTGTGCATAGCCTCAGTCCATACAATATTACACTTCATGATGACTGCCAGCCTTTCCTTTGTGGAAAGGAACCTACAGTGAATGAATGGATTTGGAGTACTGCTTCCCCATACATGAGCAACGCTAAGGGTTAAACAGTTCCTCCAGACTCTGATTCCTGACACCCTGTTTCTAATTGTAAGCCAATTCCTCTCTATCATTAATTTATATTTTACCCTTAATTGTTCACCTCTCTGTAACCCTGAACCTGTGCTCATCCTTACCTTTGCCCACTGAAA
The DNA here is from genome assembly GCF_964261635.1 of Lissotriton helveticus. Classification (NCBI taxonomy): domain Eukaryota; kingdom Metazoa; phylum Chordata; class Amphibia; order Caudata; family Salamandridae; genus Lissotriton; species Lissotriton helveticus. Next base: position 1,005,786,144 of record NC_136071.1, on the reverse strand, counting down.
AATACTTACCATGTTCCCTCAGAGTTATAGGGAAAATTACTTTATAGTTTAAGGTGGAAGTGTTAGCATTTTCTAGTTATGAAAATAAAATTGAACTTATCTATTGTAGACATTGGATAATATTATATAGATCTTCTCTATGATTGTCACTAGTCTATAATGCCTTGAACTCTGCCAATTTTTCAGTGACCCTGAAAGACCTATCTGTACATTTTGAAACTCTCTAGGGAAATGTATTTTAAAGGAGTAAAGGAAGTATCCCTCCTAAGTTCTACAGAATGTTATTTTTATACGGGCATGTCAAAAACGTTCTGTGTTAACTAGATGGACAAGGCACAGAGAGAAATGTTGATTTAAAGGAAACAATGATAGCCAATGCAAACCTCTCTTTCTGGCTCTGGCCTTTGTCTAACCCAGATTTCTCAATAGACAATCAGGAAGCAATTCTAATCGTAGTTCACCCAGGTTCAGATCTGAAGAGCTGATGATGAATATCAATCTGTTGATGATAACCTTTTATGCTATCTGAATCATTCATCTATACAATTTTAATAAATATATAGAGGTTTCACACACCGCTTGGGTTCAATATAGGATAGTTTCCTGTGAGCACATCTATAATTACCAAGCTAAGAGGACATCATTAAACAAGTAATTTGATAGGATTTCATTGGCAGCCTTATTTGTGAAGTCTGTAATACATTGGTAACAACTATATTCATGTCAGGCAGTCTGTGTAAAAGTGTTTAAAAGAAGGAACAGGTTTGAGTTCCCTCATGGTCTTGATACTAATCATTTGCAGTGCAATACATGTGTTGCATGCAGTAAAGTTCAAAATTAGGGCCACTTGACCTACATTAAATGGTGTTGTTCATAACATCATAAATACTTAGAGGCTTCATGGCTGATCTTCTGAAAACATCTTGTCCCGATCTCCAAACTTGGAATCTGAATAACGAGATCCAACGCGCACATCGCTTCCCTTTGATGCTCCCCAAACGTAACCATCAAACCCCACAGTACCCGAGAGCTATGTTGGTCTACTTCGGAAACTTTATCTTAAGGGAAAAAATGTTATGATATTGCTAGACCCACAAATATAAAGGAATTCAAGGGATTTACTTTCTTTGCGCGCCCCGATTTCGCTCATGCGACAGTAGAACGCAGATGGCGAATGAGGCAATTGTTCATCCCATTTGAACAAACAGGTGCAACAGTGTATCTACAAAACCCAGCACGTCTTAAAATTATTTACAAAGGAACAACTAAAACTTTCACAAGTGAGATCCAGGCTGGAGCCTATCTAAAAGAAATTACTGAGAAACCAAAGCAGAGCACCGGAAAATAATCAAAAGGCACCTTGTAACTGTTTTTTTAACCATTAAAGGATTACACTCTATCGAACTTATACGCCAGCGGATCATACACCGGAAATTCATCGGGGGGAAAGGAAAATACCAAGGAAAAAGGGGGGAAAAAAAAGGGAAGGGACTTAAAAAAAAACAAAAAAAAAACAAACACAGAATAAAACTAAGATAAAGAAGGAGAGTATTTCAATTATGTTAAAATTTGGGTTGGAAAGACAACAAAGTGAAGTAACTTATATGTAAGTTATGTACCCAAATTGTATATATTTTTCTTTTTGATCAAGTCACGGTGCATGCGTGCTGGGACGTTCTATCCCTGCCAACGGCCACACCTGGGCTCCCTATGACCCAGGACGTCTCGCAGGGAGGGGGGGATAGGGGGAGGGGAGGGGAGGCTGGGGGGGCGAAGTGGGGGAGGGGGAGGGGGGGAGTATTTAAAAGAAATGTAAAAAACAGAACCAGTGACAATTCAAGTCTTACTCTTTACTTTCAATCAATAATACCTTCATGGTATAGGGCAATCGAAACTAAATCAGATCTAACACACTACCAAAATAAGTTGAGGGCATTGGCAGAATATGGTCCGCTAAACATAGGACTATGGGGAAGTTAACTATACGAACTTGGAATGCGTCAGGCCTTCTAAATAGTGATAAACGTCAACGGCTGGGAGAGATAATTTATAGAAACCCTGCAGATATTATCTGCCTTCAAGAGACGCACCTGCCGTGGCTGAAAAGGAACCTTCTCAAAATCAGGGGATATAATTTAATAGCATGTACTACACAAACCTCCAATATAAGGGGGGTAGCAGTGCTTGCTAAAACCTTTCTAGGACACGCTACCCATAAAATAGTAGATACTCATGGCAGATGGGTAATTATTAAACTAGTCATTGGTATCACAATCTGCTCTATTTAAGTATCCAATCAGGATGATCCGACTATATTTGAGACACTTGAGCTCGAGCTAGCCCACTTATATTATGTGGCGATTTAAATATATCACTTGGCCATCGATTCAGTAGCCATACACACCCTCACTACATTGGCCGTAAGCCACGAGTCTTTAAAGCTTTCAGCAGACTTTGTGATAGTTTTGGATTAAAGGATGTATGGGACCTAAAAAATTATCCGGATCCTGGATACACTTACTATTCATTCCCCCATAGCAAATATGTCAGGATTGACTATCTATTCGCACCTAGCGATTTGGCTGACAAGGCTTCAATTTTAAAGGAATCTAAAATTATCTCGGACCATAATGCTCTAACTATCACTAGGAACCTTAGGTCCATTAAGAGGGAGAGCAGAATCTGGACATTTGATAGGAAGCTGTTAGCTAATAAAGATTATATTACTCACATTACTAGCTGGGCCCAAGAGTTTTTTGATATTAACAGATATAGTGCGTCCAGGGCTATCGTTTGGGATAGTTTTAAAGCGGCTCTAAGAGGCGAAACTACGAGCTATCAAATTAGAATACGGAAGCAAAACAATATGAGAGATTATCAACAATTGGCTGATCTGACTAGAGCAGAGGAAGAGCACATTACACAAATAGCTCAAGGCGAAAATGGGAAACTAGCTTTGCAACGCCTGCTAGTGCTAAAAACCGAGCTTAACTCGGGCTTTACTCAGAAAGCTGCTGAGACATATAAAGCACACCGGAAAGAAGTGTACGAGAATGGAGAAAAAGTTGGCAAACATCTTGCATTACATACACGCCAGCAAATGTCCCATAATGCCATCACAAAGATACAATCACGAGGGCAGACGCTAACACAAACACCAGAAATAATTGGTGCTTTTCAACAATATTATCAGACCCTCTACCAGGATGATAATAGAACCAATAGGGTAGACGCAGATTTGTTTTTGAAAGATTTTCTTGATCAACCAGAAGTAAACAAGATTTTAGACGATAATACCAGAGAAGAGCTTGAGAAGGACATTACGCATATAGAAGTCCAGCTTGCCTTGTCTTCACTGGCTTCTGGGAAGGCGGCAGGTCCTGATAAAATACCCTTGGAGCTATATAAAATTCTCGGTCATACCCTGGGCCCACTATTACACGATCTATTCTTAGGAATCCAATGGAGTGGTATTCCACCTACCTCATGGAGGGAAACAAATATAATTATCTTTCCCAAAAAGGGCAAGCCTCAGGATCAATTATCATCATATCGCCCGATCTCCCTAATCAATTCGGACTCCAAATTATACGCTAAAATAATGGCCATCCGGCTCGGACGGGTCATCGAACATCTGGTCTCCCCTTGGCAGCACAGGTTTATTCCCGGCAAAGGTACCACCGACCATACTCGGAGAGTTATCTCTCTGTTTGATGTAATGTCTGCAACAGGAGGCCAGATGTCGATGATCCTTTTAGATGCCGAAAAAGCCTTTGACAGGGTGACCTGGAACTTCCTATGGGCGGCCCTGGCGCAGTATAATTTCGGACCCAAATTTGTGAAGTCTATAATGGCTATGTATTCTGAACCAATAGCAAAATTACAATTAATGGGCGTTGAATCAAGTATAATTAGAGTATCCAGAGGCACACGCCAAGGCTGTCCCTGTTCTCCCATATTATTTGCCTTGTATATAAATCCTTTAATTTTGAAACTTTTAGAGAACCCATTAATCATACCTATAATTGTTAACAAATTTGAAACTGAAGTATTGGCATATGCCGACGACATTGCGGTACTAACGCCTAATCCCTCCGTGGCAATATCAGAAATAGAGGTAGTAACGCAAGCCTATGGACGATGCTCTGGATATTCTCTGAATAAAGAAAAAACAATTATCCTTTGCACGGATAATACTAGTTTTAATGATCATAGGAAAAGCAATAGTGCTACATACCTAGGCGTTAGCATAAGCCCGGATGTCACACAAATTTCTCGACTCAATTATGAGCCATTACTAAACACTGTAAAGAAAGACCTAGATCGGGTTAATAGTTTACAGTTGTCGATAATTGGTAGAGGAAACTTTTTAAAAATGAATATTCTGCCAAGAGTGCTTTATTTGTTTCGGGCTATTCCATTGATACCCGAGGAAAAGGTCCTCAAAATACTAGATTCTCTTATGTCCAAATTTATGTGGCAACAGGGCAAAACTAGAAGATCCTTGAAGCTTCTATCATTACCACAGGACAAGGGTGGATTAGCTGTCCCAAACACTCTGCTATATCTCTGGGCGTCATTTCTCCAACAGATGGCCCCTCTTCTTTTTGAAAATCCTAGCGTAGATACCTTGGAGGATGCACCTATTCCATCTATATACGAGCTATCCTTAGGGGAAAAAGCTAAGGGTCTCTTTCTAAGGCAGGTAGAGAGAAGCTATTAAAAGAAAAATAAATTTAAAGTCATCACGAGCGCCTGGTCAATCTGGTTAAGGACAACTTAATACATGCACATCCCAAAGCTAAATAGGTATTCTCCCTTATGGCATTCTAACCTTCTTCCCGAACTAGGGACTGATGTGATCGCAAGGAAATGGCATTCTGTAGGAATTACCTCAGTTGGCGACCTTCTGGGTGCGAATGAGGCTTATACCTTTTCAGATTTACAACAAAAATGTCATCTTTCAAATGGGGACTATTTTAAATATTTGCAGATTCATGCTATGCTTAAACGTAAGGCCCCTATCATCAATTCAGAGAAAATTGAAATTATAGATATTGTCGCAAAAAAACCAACAAGAATAGGTACAATAAATGGTAAACTATTGGATAAGGTACAAAACGATCTAGAACATATAGAAACTGCTTGGGCTGACAGACTTGACAATCCGAATGTAGATATTGACATGAGTCTCTGCCTCTCATCACGTTTACTCATGTCAGCTAGTTTAAAAGCCCAGACTTATAAAACTATCTATAATCTATATTATACTCCAGCCAAATTATATGCTTGGGGCAAGAGAGAGAACGATCAGTGCAGCTGATGTCTTAAAGGCCCGGCAACGCTTATCCACATGTTCTGTGATTGTGACCAATTAACACTTATTAAAAGAATGATCTGTGAATTCTGGGAGGAAGTGTTTGGCCATAAAATACCTTACTCCCCTACTCTATATCTGTTAGGCACGGATAATACACTAAGCCTGAGCAGGGAAGAAGAGGACATGCTTTTTATAAGCTCGGCAATCCTTAGGGTAATACTAGCAGCACGGTGGAAAGACTCAGACCCACCAAGTTTTCATATGTGGTTAGCACGTCTTCTCGGCGTCTTTAATCAGGAGAATGCCATTTATGCTACCAGAGGGCTAAGGTCTGCTATGCGTGGCATGGCGATCTGGCAACCCATCACTAATTGGAAGAGGAGGCTCTGTCCAGGGTGATAATGATTTACTTCTAAATGGCTCTTTTTTTTCCCTCTTCTATTTATTTATTATTTACTTTTTTTATTTATTTCACTTACCCTCTCAATATGAGAATGAAAACGAATCATATATGAAAGTAATTGTTTATTGTACAATATTATTGTATTTCTACTCATTTTCTTGTTATTTGTACCTATTTTACCTGGTTCTGACAAATAAAAATAAATAAATAAATAAATAAATACTTAGAGGCGGAAGGACCCAGTAGACACACACTAGGGAAATAGGTTTGGTCTGTGTCTCTCATCGAGACATCTTGCAGTCTGTGGTACTTTACTCTATTCACACTCTTGGTGAAAAATTCACATTTAAAATGTATTTGCCCGTATTTTCAGTCTTTTGTTTTGTTTAGATGTTATAGTATTTTCCCAATTAAGCGCTTACTGAGATTCAGGCTTTGAAGTACCCTGCTGAATGAAGTTAATAAATCTGCTGGCCAGCAGGTAGGTCAAAGCCTCCCCTCAGACATTAGACCCATAAAGGGTAATAGTCTACTCCTGGGAGATGAAGGCAGAAGGGAAGAATCTGCATGAGTTAATTAACTCACACTTATTGGCAAGTATGGGCATGCCCTTTCTCAGAGAAACAAAGTAAGGCCCATGACACCTCTCTCAGAACCTACTTTGCTGTTGTGCCAGTTAGGGGTGGTGCTACAGGCTTTGGGAGATCTGTGACTGACCAAAGCAGGATATCACCATTTTGGAAACTTCCAAAATGTTGTGCAGGGGAATGGAGTTGGGGTGAAGGAATTATGTGGCATCTATGGATTAGGTTGACACGCCCACCTTCTAGATTTCTTCACCTCCACTTTTAAATCACTGCATAAGAGGAGAACTCTGGCAAGGATTAGGAACTACAGAGGAAGGAGGTCGGTTCAGTCTGTTCATGGTCCCCTGCCTGAAGAGGACAAAAGGCTTGTGTTTTAAAGAACCAGTGTCACTGGCCACCCCATTCTCTCTGTGGAACGGTAGAGAATGGATTTGCTGGGGACCCTTAAAGAGGTCCTTGGACGTCTCTGTGGATTGGTCATGTAGTGAAAGCCTGACTCCTGACAGGCACAAATGTACCCTAAATGTGGTCAGGAGGCTGTAGGGCCTGGGGATGGCCAGGCCATGTAACCTGCCTTGAGGGTGTTGTGGTGCTGCTGAAGGAGGACCCTGGACCAAATAGTTTACCTGGAACCTAGACAGATAAGCAGGTGTTGTGCAATGTGCCACTTCCCACTGCTGGAAGGGTGTAGCTGGGGGCTGGAGCTGTAAAAAAGCCTCAAAAAGCAAGCAGAGGAGCTAAAGGGTCAGGAGAACAGGCTCTTAAGCTTTCCTCACTGGAGGGAGAGCAATGAAAAAACAGCTTTAAAAGACCAAAAAATGTGTAGGGCAAGAGCAAACTAGTGAACCCCCAACCCATTTTGGCCCAACAGTGTCCGAGATATCAATATTTAACTCTCCTGCTTACATGGTTAATTGCCCAGTGAGTCCCCAGTGCAGCCAGCTGAGTAAAAGTGAATCACTGTGAGCAGTTGGCTGCATCAATGACCTTGCAGAGCGCCAGTACCCGTTGGCAGCCACAGACATTGAGTGCCGCAAGCTCTGCTTTCAGATTCTCCCTCGTGGCGGGGCAGTGCCCTGAAGAAAGCAATCTAGCTTGGATCTGCTTTCAAAACCTCACCTTGGTAGGGCTAGATCATGTGGGAGGAGAATTTTGTGACCCATGGGTGACCCCTCACTCCCTATTCACTGTGCCTGTGTCTGGGGAGAGCGGGTAAGTCAGACCACGAGCTCCCTCTGACCCATAGTGTAGCTGGTAGGAGGGAGATAAAAAGAGAGGCACCTCCCTTGTCGGAACCAGGCGCTGAAGCGCTGTAGTGCTGTACATACGAGGAGCCATCTGGAACTATAAGAGATGTAGAAATCCCTTGTGACAGCAAAGTTATGTATAGAGGTGCCTTAATGTTATCATGATGCATTTCAATGGCACGAATAACTTGATAACAACAACAAATAGAACCGGGGGTCTAGAATCGACAAAGTCGCCGACTGACTTCAAATACTCCAAACAGTGAGTAAAAAGAGGAGTCACACAAAAACAGAAAGAGAAACAAACCAGCAAAGAGCTAGAACAGAGTAATCAACAGTGAGATCCTGGAGCAAATACTTGGATTCCCATCAATATTATTGTTGTGATCAGTCTTATCATTTGGTCATCCACCCATGCGAATGGTATGTCTCTTGATCATAGAGACTGTCTTCCATCCTTAGTGAATTGGCTCAATTGGATCAAACCAAACTCGCAAGAGGATAAAGAACCGATGCGTTCCTAATTTACAGACCACAAGGGAATACAGTGCAGTGCGAAAATGAAAAAAGTGGTGATTTAAAATAGGGTAATGAGGGGTGAAACAAGAGATTTTTATTTTATGGGTAACCTCACCCCCTAATCTAAAAACAGAACAGTGCAAGGGGCAGTTTCAAAAAATAATTGCAATATGTAAGGCCAACATGTTTCAGCCAATAGGGAAACTTTTACCCTCGGCTTTCTTCAGGGCCATGCAACTGCCGGCCCAAATTAAGCACTGATTAACTCCAATGTGGTCATATTTTCAATTTAGTAGCACAATATTTATGTCAGATGATACTCTCACAGTATGCCCTGGTACCACTCCCAGCTGAGGTATCTGTTGCAAAATTAACAAATTAGTGGTTTATTGATGAATCATGGGTCTGTGGACATGTCATACATTTCTGCTTTTTACATTTTTCTTTTTGTTCGAGAGTCAGAGCATGCCTTGGGATGTGCAGGGTGTCTGGGTTCAATGGAGCTATGTTTACAACCATGAATAGGTCCTACCGATAATCTGGTGAACCAAGCACCCAACTCGTTATCTACCACAATTCGGATGCAACTAGTATAAGTCGGTTTCATGATCTGTTCTTTTTTTAACCATAGTTTCATGCAAGCTTTGCTCTTTTTATTTAATCACTGCCAACTGTATATTTTGGAGCAGCTGTTTCAAGCATGGATTGTGTTAAAAATATAGAGACAGAAAAACAGTTTTGGGAATGTTCCCAAGTAAAAATGATTGCCTTCATGCAAATGTGATATTTTCTTTTTATTACTGTTATGTATTTTAAAGCAGCAAATGTTAAAACATATGCTGGAAAATAATGTTTAATGCTTAGTGTAAAAACATGCTTTAAGGCAATGTTAAGTGTGTATTTCTCAAAACTAATATTTCCATGAAAGTCTGTCTGCGAAAGAAACTATTTTGGGGGAAATTATTCCTCTTTAGGTAAACCTAAAAATACAGCTTTGAAAAGCTTAAAAATTGGGCATAATTGGAAGTCAGTCACATTTGAAATAAACGGGCTTAGTCCACTGGGCTTACTTTGTATATATAATGTGTAGCATAGGAGCTCCTTCGTTAATGGTCTAAGACGTGACACAAGTTACAACATCATTGAAGACTCAAGATGGTGGCAGTGGATGGGCAGATTCTTCATGGAGCTCCTTGCTGCACATTAATGTCAAGAGCATCCCTGCATGCATGGTTCAAAAACTTCCCAGCAGTAAGCCTGCAGGGGTGTCCATTCTGCCTAGAACATATAACCCATAATGGACATGCAGGCATCTGCACCTTCGAGAACCAGAGGACAACATACCAGGAGGAGAAAGGACACCTCTCAAGAGGGTCCTAGGGTCCTACATCATGAATTCTTGAGTGGCACATGTACAGGTTTACTTGGGAGATCACAACTGGCCTTGAGTTGGATGAGCGCTTTGGACCCTTTGGGCACAGGGATCTGGTTGGGTCTATAGACACCCTTGAAAGCCTGCATATCTACATAATAAGACCGAATTCACAAAATACAATTTCACCAGAGAGCACAAAATATTATTGTGAGTTATGCACAGTTTATATTTATTTTCCATAAGAAGAGCTCAAATTGCATCGGATAACTGGGCTACTAAACTACGCTTAGGGTATATTACAACCTACAACTGCTCAAAATGCCGCAAAAGTTTCCACCTAGAAGCAAAACTACTAAACATCCTCTACAAAGCTGGCACAGACAGGTTCACATTATATAACCAAGCTAAATATATTTAAATGTACCACACAAAAGGAATACCCAGAGACTCTCATCATAGGCATATTCACTCGTGCAAAGACTGAAATCACTAAAAAATGAACTTCTACTCTTTTACCTCCTACCGAATAGAATTAGGCAAGCCATTTTCTTGAAAACGCAGGATGAATTTTGTACCCACTAATTTGCCTTAGTAAAGAGTGGAGTGTTCCACCTAGGAGATGCCCAATTTGCCCATGACACTGAGACGGACACTTCAGAATTTGCATTAACCACCCTATGCTTCAAGTTATTCCCAATTCTGAGTAGCACATTGGCGCCGTTTTCTCCTGTATTTTGTGCACCTTTCAAGAGCATCTATGACTTGTGCCTGACTTGTACTCCCATTGGAGGCACAAATAGGAGTCAGGCCGCAACATGGGATTACTATCCCCCCCTTAATGATCGGGCATAAGTATCTGGATATACGAGGTACTTTAATCTTAACATGACCGTCTAATCCCAACTGAATGGAATGGACTGAAATAAGAACATGTAGAGCGCAACACTCTCCAAAGGGTATCTTTGCAGTAGAAAACATGCAGCTGAGAAAAGGAGATTAATTAGGAGCCAACTCACAGAAGCGAATGGTTTTGAAAGTCTTTCTAAATGCAGATGAAGGAGTATGGTTTTTCAATGCAGGTGTGAGTTCCATAGCAGAGGACGAAGAAGTGAGAGAGATCTCCTCACTCTAGATCTTTTAAACCTAGGCACAGGAAATAGGAAAGAGCTACTAGAGTATAACCTTTCCAGAGGTTTGCAAAAAGTGAAGCTAGAGGAAGTCTTTCTAACCTGTAAAAAAACGTGTGTGTAAGGCATGGGTCTTAAAAGCTATCTTCTACTTCAAAGGAAGCTAATAAAGATTGATTCGAGCCGGGTTAATGTGATAATTTTTCCCAGTCCACCAACAACACAGCAACAAAATTCTGGACTTACTGTAGCTAGCACAGAGCGACTGGGAGACCCAGTTAGAGAGTTTTTCAATAATCTAATCCATATAAAGTACATGACGAGATTATTTGTCTGTAAGGGAGTAGCAAGAAAATTAAAATACTCCCCACTTTGACCCAAAGCCCTGATGGCACCAGACACATTGAGCAGGTGAGCCCAAACCTCCTTAGAAGAGCTCTCTTGTCTATACCATTCAAGCATCTATTCATTTTTCCTTTAACCCTTCTGTCCACCCGCTTAGATCCACTATATCACATTTACATTCCACCATTCACTCAATCTTTTCATCCATCATTTACATTTTTTCCCATTTTATCCATTGGCCATTCCATCAACCTATCGGCTCACACATCCATCACCTATATATGCATCCATCCATACATTCATCTACTCATCCATCCATCCTTTCACTTATCCATCCATCCCCTCATCCAGTATGCATATTCTTTTCTTAGAAAGCAACTAATTTCTCTTATGGGAACTAGGCTGCTATACAAAAAGTACTTTTTTTAAAGATTCAGTAAGAGCAGGCAGTAAGTCCCCCAGACCACTACTTACTCCCTGCAAAACTATTTTTTTTAATTTTTTTTATTCACAAAACAGAAGGTGTCTAAAGGGGACCCTTCTACTTTGCAAATGGGTTACTGCCTCAACATAGGGGCCCATTAGGATGACGGGCGGACTTTGTCCACCCGTCATCCTGTTGTGTGGAGGGGCCGCCCGCCATAAGGGCGGGGGTCCCGTGGGGGGTATTAGGATGCGCCCGCCACTGTGGCGGGCGCATCCTGCAATTTTAACATTGTGGCGGGCGGTGCACTCAGCACCGCCCGCCACAATGCTAAAAATGCTAGTATGCATTTGCATACACAAAGTGGCAGGCACCGAGCGGTGCCTGCCGCTTTGCTTATGCAAATGCAGGGGGTACCACAGGTACCCCCCATGTGCACCCCCATCTCTCCTTCACTCCGGGGGCCCGCAGGGGTCCCCCAAACTGAAAACTGCATGCCTTTCCAGGCATGTCTGCAAGCCCATGCTAATATGGCCGGCGGTCTATTAGACACCGCCACCATATTAGACCTTTTCCGCCCCGGTCGCCAAAGCGGCGGATGGTCTTTCCGTCCGCTGCGGACCCCCAGCCAAGCTAATATGGCGGGGGTCATTCTGGATAGGATGGTGGGCAGATTGCCCCACCAGGCCGGCGGTGGCTACCGCCAGCCTGGCAGGGGCAATCCGCCCGCCATCCTAATGGGCCCCTTAGTGTTCAGTAATTTTTCAATGGTTTCCTATTCATACATTGCAAACTGATTCATCATTGGAAGGGACAGCAAAACCACCTCTTTAAAACACTGAACTGACATCCATTTGTAATTCGTTTTAAGAGTTAGTAAAATGTTTCTTAAAGGGGATTCATACATAGGAAAACCCCTATTTTGCGATTCAGAACATTTGCAATTGCAAAATGGGGAGTACAACTGGCATGCAGATCAGTTCTAAAACATCTGGTCAGTTATATGAATAGCATGTCCTTATGTAAACAAATAATAAATCCAGACCTGCATTCAGCCTTATAGGTATCTGCATCAGAAAGAGAGAGATTCGGGAAGAGGATGTGGCCAAACGGCTAGAGTCGTCGACCTCAGAGTAGGAGAACAGGGTTCGAGTCGCTGCAGAGACGCTCAACTTCCTGTGACTCAGGGCAAATATCTTACTCTCCCTGTGCCTAACAAAAAATGTATGTGTTCGCCGGTAACGCAACTGGTGCTCCTGTAAAGTGCTCTGATACCTTCAGGTCTAGTTCGCGCTATATAAAACTCCCCCCACCCAAAAAAAACATCTACAGTATAGGTAATCACATTCCAATCAATGCAGTTCCTGAGAATGTTCTTTAAATATTCCCCAATGCAGGCCCATTAACAAAACCTCATTAAAGTTCAAAGTCCCAAGCTGCAATATTCAGCTATTCAAAAATTAGAAGAACCTGTCCCGTAATTTGCCCCAGCCAAAACATTTTCAGCTCAGTGCGATAGCACAATGCCACACCACCCATTCCACACCAGGTTTAGTGGCCAATCAAAAAAAAACATGTAATACCCTCTACCAACTCATTTCAAGTGCCCCACACGCAAAATTTGTCAAAGGCCAAAGCTCCGGATTCTCCCCATGAACAGCTATTGAAAAAAAAAATCATTGTAATTTTATCAAATTCCTCCCTGGATGCCAGTCATCCATCATAGATGTTCTAAAGCATGACTTCTATAATGGTATTTTAAGTTGTCAGTATTTCTCTAGTGCATTTTCTCTTTAGTAAGGAATCGGAGCACCCTTTGAAACTGAACACACTTTGCACAGTTTTCCATCCAAAGGTTGTGCACGGTTGTTTAGTTGTGTTTATTAGTAGGAACATGTTGAATGTTTAGTTTAGTATAGGTTTTAGTTGGTTATTGTGACCGAAAAAATAGCTTGATCTTGCTAAATATCTTTTTTTGTGTGTTATGTTGATGTTTGGGTTTGTCAAAAGAGTTTTCTGTTTTTTAGCTGTATTGTTGGTTATCCATAGTCAAGCCTATGCAGGCTGGTTTTTAGACAGCATTGGTGCCTGGTAAATAGATATGATGTATTGTTATCAGGGAGAATCTACACTATGTTTAAGCTAACCATATGTGAATGATTCTACAACGCATGCTTGTGTGGTATGCCAAAAGAGGTATTTAGTTTCCGGTTTGAAAGTCCATAGCATAGAGACCCCAAGGCACAAGTGGTTAACGGTCTCTACCGTTACAACTTGGTCCCAGTAGCCCATAATTAGCCTAGGGCCCCTGAACTGCCTTTTTCACATACCTGATGTTTAGTACTGTTTTAGATTGTGTTGAGTACTCTTGGGATGCCTTGTGAATTCAATTAAAGTTATACATTTGCTCCAAACTTAGGAGTAGTCATATTCGCACAAAGTATTAACTATGTTCTCTGGACTTTAGTGAATGAGATACTGAAATAGATTTCTAGAATATAATTTTCCTATGCAAAATGATTAAGAACATTCCTCTTGTGAAGGAATCGACTTAAATAGCGTTCCAAACTTGGAAGTATGATCCTTACTGGAAGAATTATATAAAGAATTAGCAAATCATTTTTTCCCCATCTTTTAACATATGGTTGTGATTTTAATGAGCCTATAGTCTCTCCAAAAGATATTGTTGTCTCAAGTATGGACCCACTCCAACAGAGAATATACATTTTTGCGAAATATCTTCCTGTTATAATTTCTGATACAATGCCGGAAATGTGGTCTGTTCTCTGGAACAACCCCCATTTTGTGATCTGTTAGTTGACATAAACGTTTGAGCAGTTGATGCTTGCATTGAGTGGAAATAAACTTGCCTTATTTTTTTTCTCCTGTTATATGCTTTGCTGTATGTATTAGGGCCTGATTATGAGTGGAACATGTACAATGTCATAATTATTTTTTCAGTGAAAATCAATCAGTGAGATGTATGAAATCTATCCAATGATATAATAATCACCTTTACTAACTCATGAGGATAACACACCAAAATCTGCATGTTCTGGTACATAATGGGTCTTTTCCCTCCATTTAATATCAGCAGGTTTGACTGTATCATCCATATCATGTGGTATACAGGACTCAGTAAATTCGACAGGACTCAGACATTTTTTCCAACTGATCCAAACCATATGCTCATGTAGACTCTCTAAACATTAATACATTGAAGCAATGGTAATATCACCTGCTCTGTTGGGCAATACACTCCTGACCAGTGAACTATATTCCCAACACTTTCTTAAAGCCTGGCACATTCCTGTCACCATTTTGAAGACAGACAATGCGGCTGTAATTTCGTATGACCAGAATGTGACCCTGACATTTTATTCAAATCCTTCTGATGTATGACAATGGATGAACATTCTATTCCATTGCTAGAAAAAAAATGTAATGTTACCTTCGGATTTCAATGCTGTAGTATTTATTTCCCGTGTTGGAATTAGACAATAATGAAGTCTGGGAATTCTATTAATACCACATGCACACCATATGAAATTTGTAACTTCATTTGAACAACTAATGTGCGACCAGTCACAGACTTTTCACCAATTGTGAGCACAGAGCCAGCCAATCACCATCTTCAAATCAAGTAAGATAGACTTCCAGTTGAATTGTCTATGGTGTTCCAGAGTATGAATCTATATTTGCATATTCTTCATTCCTCTCTGGTGTTGCCAGTGAAGCCGTTGTCTGCTTACTAATACTGATTTTAGACTTACTCTGGAACCTCCTCTAAACCATGACTATTGCATAGTTTGCTCATAAGTGATGATCTTAAGACTGAGGATCCGCATCACAAATTCCTTAGAATGATATTCAACATTCCTTTCTACTTGCAATAATGGTGTTACCTTTCTTATTCCTTGACTTTGAATTAGGAAAACATATACAAAAATCGCTGCATTTATATCACTAATGAGAAAGAGTTAAAGCCTTTCCTGTTCTCATTTCATAGATTAGCACAGTGGACTGTATTATTGATTTCGCCTCAAGCGCTGTGACGTATTCTTCTCCTCTAATCAGTGGCTGCTGGTGACATTTGAAAGTGGTAAGCGTAAAATTTGTGTGGGAGTGCACCACAGCGAGTGAGCGAGCCTGAACAACCTACGTGGGGTTCGGGGGGGTTCTTCCTCCGAGATTTCTTTTTAAAAAGAGTGGGCAAACTGGGACATCGTAAGGATTTTGGGGGCCCTGTGCCAAAAATATTTATGGGACCCCTTGTCCCTGTTAGGATTAGCTTTGATTATATGGTCCAGTTTTAGCTGTTTCCTGCCCTCTTTGACCAGGTCACTGACAGTGCACAGCCATTCCTCCAAAATGTAAATAACACAACACAATTGGGTCAGAGCTATTGACTGCCTGCACACTATTCCACTATTTTCGGTCTAATATCTGGTATTCTGTGGCCTGTGCGTATAGGTCGAGGGCGTGACCCGTAAACACCCCCTAAAGTATGATGAAAGACATCACATCCAATGATAATAGCAAAAGGACCCGCACAAGGGAGATTATATATACATTGTACTTTTTGCTCAGTAATGCAATAATGTTAACACATATAAAACTTTAGCGCTTTCCAAGAAGAAGTGAAGTCCAGATCTTGACAGATATGTAGTAGGGCTTTTTATTCAAAGATAAGCATGGTGTTCAAGATATTGCTAGCAGCCAACGCGTTTCGTCACCACTGTGACTTCTTCAGGGCTAGAAGCAATTATACATAAAACACAAAGTTACAAAATAGAAAATGTTTTTACATACAACATAAAAAGACACACAAACCTTATATACATCATAAAAAGGTTTCCTTTGATCTTAAAAAATGGTAATTTGCATTAAGCCTAATACAAATAACCATTGGTTATTCTATATCTGGAGTCATCGCTATGTCGGGTGACCCCTGTACATGGTTATATTAAATATAATTCAGTTTTGTTACATTTCACTTCACACATTTGGAAAGCATTAAACGATGTCACCAATACATTATTTGTGAACATTAGCTTTTCACAGTATTCGAGTATGAAGCTAAGACAGGGAGGAAATTAACTTCAAAAACTCAACTCAAGATGCTTATAGGGAAAGTGCTAACAATTGTAACTCCTTTTTAGCCAGAGATGTCCTACGGCACCCAATAGGGATTCAATATTATGCAATGGGGGAATAGAAACACAGAGCTCCTTCATGTCTCATAATTGTATGCTCTTAAGGTCATAGACTCATACATCTCATATCCCATTCCTGAACTATTTTCTTCTCAGAATAAAGCATTTTCGCATACCTCTACGGTTGATTGAGCTGTGAAACATACACCTTGCGTCTTTTTGCACCAAAATTTATCAATCTGAACACCTATAAAGTAGCAAATATGTGCATTAGTTTCCCATGACTGTATACAAGTGATATACTCAGAGTTTATAAAATTATCTAGCACTTACAAGATAAGGGAATGTATTCCTTCCTTCAATTCCTTTTATTGTTGATCTAACTTTTCAGTCTTTCCTCTAACGTGCAGCTTTTAATAGTATTCCCATCTGGATCACCGGGATCTAAAAGTATACAATTCACTTTAGTGCCAGGTCAGCACATATAAAGGGAAATATTAAGCACCCAAGTAGTTGTTACTTACAATATCAGAAGTAGTATGATATATTAAGTGTGGCGTCTCTCGTTTTCTGTCCTCCGAGTTCAATGAATGTAATTTACGGGACCATCAGAAATTTCTTCATTAAATATTGGGCATCTAAAGTAACATGCAAAAATGGAATCTTAGACACTCATGGTAATGATTACATATTGTAGCGTTTCTTGTATGTTTCATATAATTCCATGGCTCTACTTTGGCAAGGTGATCTAATAATGCACCTGAAAAGGGTATGTTAAGGTACTTGCTATACTACATCCATAGTCTACAATACCCTATTTCTATGAGAATTTTTTTGGTATATAGTTATACTAACCACCTACCACTATCTGGTTATCACAATTGGTTCTTGTAATGTGTGGACTCCAAAATGTGTTTACATCTATAATATTCATGGATAGTGATGACATGGTTTTTCAATATTACTTTATAAAACTTTTATTCGATTGCATCGTAGCGAAACCATAAAAAGTACAGCAATAAAATGTTACAATACAAAAGAATTTCATTGTCATTGGACAATTAAAAACTATGATCATAAAAAACCCTACTTAAAAATAGTTCATTGAGAATATTGTACAGGGATCAAATTGTACAAGGACTCATAATTTACAACGGATTTTTAGACATGATTTTAAAAAACAAGCTATGCATTTGGCAGTGTATTGGGAATCCAAAAACTGCAAGGCCAAGTAAGCGGGACGACATGTTCTCAACCCCATTTTACGAAGTAAAGGGATGATCCATCGCTTACGAGGGAGCATGTAGAATCTACAGAACAATGTTACATGTATTGTGGACTGAGAAGATACACCATCACAGGGACATTTCAATAAAATTTGTGACCAGTCCTGTTCTTTAGGAAAAGTAACTAGACGGAAAAAAGTGTTAAATCGGAACCTAGTCAAAACATATTTTTCATGATTTGTGAGGTAAAATGTTAAATATGGTTGGATGCCCAGAGCAGTCTGTACCGATAAGATTTGTACATTTGAGAGTTTGCTTACTTCTTGGGAAAGACGAACTTCTCTAAGATGGTTTAAACATAGTTTTTTCAAGTCTTTCCTAGAAATATCTAGCATTTTAGTAGGTTCCATCTGCTCTCCGGGGATATGTTATCTGAGGCTCTCATCACCTTTCCTTGCCCCCTTCTGGGAAGTTTGGAGGAGAATCTTGTCCTCCTCCAAAAATGGCTTTTAGCCAGATTTGAGACTTTAATCCCCGCAAAGAGACCTAAATTAGGAGAGCGCAGAGCGTCGGCCCCATGGTTTTCTCCTCATTTGAGGACACAACGACAGGAGTGTAAAAGGGCTGAGAGGGCCTGGAGGCGGGCTTATGATCCAATCGAGAAATAGAAATTTCGAGCAGCAATAAAAGCCTATCATCAGTCAATCTGGGATGAAAAAAGGGCCTATTTTGAGCACCGTATCGATGAGGCTGATAATGTCTGCAAAGAAATTTTTAAAGTGGTTCAGGATTTTACCTCTCCTGCTGTCTGTACTCCTAGACACACTCATACGGACTCTTGGATACAACAACTAGCCATCTTTTTTGTTAGTAAGATCACAGATATCCAGGCCTCTCTCTCCAGCGCTCAATCGGATCTGAGCCTTTTTACGCCACCACGTTCTGTGGAAGGTCACGGTCCTTTCCTCTCTGAATTCCCTCACATGGATCTTAGTACATCCTTGGAGCTTTTGTCAGGCTTGAAATCCGGCTCTCCTTTAGATCCATGTCCGGCCAAATACTTGGGGAAAGTGGCATCCGCCATTAACATCCTGGTGAACCCCCTGTTGAATACATCTTTGTCCACAGGGGTGGTGCCTCCGGCATGGAAGCGCGCCATGATTCTACCTCTGCTCAAGAAACCCACCCACCATCCATGCCAATTACAGGCCAATCTCCCTTCTCCCTGCTCTGGCGAAAGTGGGCGAGCGACACGTGCACAGGACAATTTCCAGTTTCATCGAAGGAAAAGACCTGTTGCACGCCTCACAGTCCGGTTTCCGTGCTAATTTTAGCACGGAGTCGGCTCTGCTTGAGGTCACCGATGCCATCAGGGAAGTACTCGACTCTGGGGGAAAGGCCGTGTTAGTCATGCTTGACTTGTCGGCGGCTTTCGACACCGTTCCTCACAAGGTCCTCCTTGCAAGACTCTGGGAGTGTGGCCTTCGCGGAACGGTGTGGAAATGGCTAAAATCTTTTCTGGCCGACCGCCGACAAACGATCTGGGCGCCTCCCTTTTCCGCTGATATGGCTCCGCTAGGGGTGGGAGTCCCGCAGGGCTCCATTCTCAGCCCTATGCTGTTTAACATCTTTATGGCCCCTCTGGCGGAAGTCGCGGAATCATTTGGCGCCCAGATCGTGTCATATGCTGATGACACCCAACTCCTGTTCACATGTGATAGGGGTGGGTCTTTTGATGGCATACAGATCAGGGATTGCCTTGGTGCGGTGTTTGAGTGGTTTAGATGTCATGGCTTAAAATGCAACTCGGACAAGTCAGAGCTTCTCTTTTTCGGTTGCCCCCCTGAACCCGAGTGGAAATCTTGGTGGCCACAAGATATGTTTCCCCCTGATAAGGTCTCTGTTAAGGCCAAGAATTTGGGAGTGATAGTAGATTGTGAATTATCCTTTGGACCTCACATCCTGTCTCTTGTTGGGAAATGCTTCGGCATCTTACGGATGTTGAGGAAATTTCTTCCTCTACTATCACTTAACCACAGGAAAACAGTTGTTCAGGCATTGATCGGTTCACGACTGGACTATGCAAACACTCTTTTTTTGGGTCTTCCAAAATATCTTATGACCCGTTTGCAAGTTGTCCAGAATTCGGCAGCCCGTACCATCTTTGGACTCCCGAGGAGAGCTGGTGCCACTGCTTTATTGAACACCTTTAATTGGCTACCTATCTCCAAGCGAATTATTTTCAAATGCCTGACTGTGGCCTTCAAGGCCCTACATGGTATTGGCCCCAAGTATATTGGGAAACGTCTTTCCCGGTATGCACCGAGCAGGACTCTCAGGTCATCTGGTTTGTCTATGATGACTGTCCCTGCAATTCGCCGTGCAAGATTGGGAGGTCGGTCTTTCCGCTATTTAACACCTAAAGTTTGGAACGACCTACCACTGTCCTTGAGACAGGCTCCCTGTCTTCTTGCCTTTAGAAAGGACCTGAAAACATGGCTTTTTATGAAATAGATCCTATTCCTTCTTTGCTCTTTTCTGTTGTGGGGCTGCCTTTTTATGCTGTTATTCTTTGCCAAAGCGCCGGGATGCTCCTCGAAGTAGCCGTGCGCTATAAAAGAAATAAAGTAACATAACATAACATAACATTCTAAGAAGTAAGATGTACAATTCAGGTCCTTAAGGAAATTTGAGACATACAAAAGCCACAGGATTTTATTCCAGTTTGCCAGGGCCAAGCAGTCGGATATCAGTGAACGGGTTAAATGGCACTGTTGTTTGGTCCAGATACGGTGCCACAACAGGATCGGCTGGCATCTGATGGTATCTGTCAAATAGTCGATGCCCAACTCGATGTAGCAACCGAATATTGGAGCACTTTGGGGTAATGCCAATAGATATTTCAGGAACCCGTTCTGAACCGTCTGCAAGGTTTCGGCAGGAGCATAACCCCAAACCCCTGCGCCTTAGGTTGCTACGCTGTGGCATTTTGCGTGATAGATTTTTAGCAACTCTACTTGGGCAGGTTTACCTAGTTTCCTCGAGAGAGCTGAGGTTGCTTTCTGAAAGAGTAGCTTTTTACTTGTCATGGCTTGTCTCCAGGATAATCTGTCATCCACTAGGATTCCTAAATAGGGGTATTTCCTGGTGCATTCCAGCCTAACTTGATCAATAAAAATTGGTTTGGAATTCTTCGCCCTGGGGCCGATGCATGACAAAGGTTTTGTTTTTGTTTACTTTTAAGCCTAAAGAAAGCATAAATTGACAGTATTTGTTTAACTGTCTTTGTAACTGGTTTAGAGTTCTAGCTAAAATTACAGAATCATCCGCGTGTAACAGAGCGGGAATGGGGCGATGATTAATGGATGGAAGGTCCTGACTCCCTTCAAGCATAGCCACTTCCAACCCGTTGGTGTATAGGTTGAATAAGAAGGGAGCCAGGACGCAGCCCTGTCTAACACCTTTATTGACGAGAAATGATGGAGATAATTCACCGTCAATACCATACCTGACACATGCAGTCGCGTCTGTGTAGAGCTCACAGAGAAATTGAATGAGAGGGGGATCTACCCCTATTTCTCCGTGAATGGACCACAACTTTGAGTGAATAACGCAGTTGAATGCTGCGCTAAGGTCAACATAGACTAAATACAGGTTACCACCATTGGCCCCCACATATTTACCAATCAGAAGGGCGAGGTTCAATGCCTGCTCGACAGTACCAAGTCCTTCCTGGAACCCATACTGGAGATCTGTCAAGATGTTATTTGTAGACGCCCAGTCCTGGAGACGTTCCAGGATCAGCCGACCAGCGACTTTCCCCAAGGAGTCCAGGAGGGAGATGGGCCTGTAACATGCTGGGTTGTTACGTTCGCCCTTCTTGAAAATTGGGAGCAAGAACGAAGTGGACCATGAATCTATTAGGCCTATTTTCGTGACTGCTGCCATAACCTGGGTGACGAGGGGTGACCAAAGTTCCAAACTATGTTGAAAGATATCTATTGGAACCCCATCCGGGCCAGGGGCCTTACCGGTTTTAGAAGATGTCAACGCATTGATGACCTCCTTATGATCAAAGAGGAGATCAATGGGAAGGATCAGGTCCCCATGACGGTTACCTGCCACGTGACCCTCATTGGTAATGTCCTCAGGAGGACCACCAAATTTTTTTGAAAAGTGAGCCACCCACTCGTCAGCTGTCACTGCCACATCAAGATGTTGGAAAGATGGGACATCTACCAGGAAAGGAGATTTTATCGTACGCCAGAACAGAGAACTGTCGTTGTGTTGGCAGCTCACATGTAATTGGGCCCATAAGTTCTTCTTTATTTCAGCTCTACGATTGTGCTGTGCTATTTTATAGGCCTTTCTAAGTTTGGAGATTTCGGCGCGATCTCTTACTTGATTATGAAGTGCTCTTTTTAAGTCAGTTAGGGCTTTACGACAGGTTGAATCAAACCAGCCTGTGGTGTCCTGTTTTCTAGATTTATGGGTACGCATCAGTTCGGCCCGTATAGTTCTAGTAATTCCCAAGAAGCTAGATATGATCAACTGAGGTGAGGAGTCCAGTGCTAAGCAGTTATACATCCAAGGGAGGGCTCTGGAAACCACTTTACTGGTAATGGCTGCTGTGTCAATTTTAGACCATTTTACAGAGAAGCCATTTACTTTATCCATGGACAACGTTTGTTGGTTCAATAGACTAGTCCTAATTTGATGGGGTAAAGCCTTTTTAATTAATAGGCTAACACTATTGGGAAAGTGGTCACTACTGATATCTGAGCATGTCATAAATGTTTTCAGTTGTCCCTTTATTGTCTGAGAGCATAGAATATAGTCGATAACACTTGATAGACCCCTACCATGAAATGTTGGCAAGAAATCAGCAGGTGGGTCTACAATGTTATTCGCATATTCCAGCTCTAGTGAAAATAGACACTCATTCAGGCAGTTACCTAGCTTGGTATGTGAGAAATGAGTCAGGGAGCATCCATTTTCATCCTGGAGACCACAAATACCTTTCTTATAGTTACTACATAATGAAGTATTAAAATCCCCCCCAAATCACATAGGAAGTAATAGAAATATGTTTGTTCCGCTGTTCAATTAAGAAAGATGTAATTTCGGATAACATTTTTACACATTCAATTAACTGAAGATTATTGTAAAAGTTAACCAAGAAATACACCATACATTTATTGATAGTGACCTTTAGGATTTGAAAATTTTCGCCAGACTGAAGAACAATAGTGTCCGTAGAAGGTAAGTTGTTTGCAATGTATACTGCAAGACCTCCTTTAGGTCTGCCGAGGGTTTTGGAGCTAGCTGGAACATAGTATGTTTTATAGCCTAGAATATGTAGTGGCTCAATGGCCCAGGTTTCCTGCAGGGATATTATTTGGGGTACACTAACTGTGTCTAACCATGGTTTATGTTTTATCTTGGAGCGGAGCCCCTCAACGTTCCAAAATAAAACGGAAAGGGGCCAAGTAAGGATTGTCGGGTTACTAGTCTCGGAAAAGGAAATGGAAGCTGGTGGACCCAAAAATGGATTTATATCTAACTCCGGGACAATAGGATGTGATTTTGAGGATACATCTATAGTTATAGAGTTCACTTGGGGTGAGCCTACTTCTACAGTCTTTACACGAGCTACCTTCCCCACAATACGAGATGACTTATTTAATTCGGTGATAGAGATTGGGGACTCTATTATGTCAGGGATTATTTTTGAGGGAGAATCAGATGGTTTCGATTTTGGTACCCTGATCGTATCAGGGCTTATTTTTACGGAGGAGGATCTCAAGAAGCTTGATGGTGGTTGAGGGGGTTGTAGGGGTTTAGGCCCTAAAAGCATTTGACCCCAAGTTCCCTGACCAGTACGCGATAGTGGTCAATCGACCATTTCTAAACAGTTAAATCTGTTTGCGACTGGTATTCCTCTCCAGCCTACAGTAGGGCCGGGATCTCTACCACCGTGCCCTGACCAGTCAACCCAGTCCCTTCTCCTGTCCCAGTTTCCTACTTGGGTCCAGGTCCATTCTGGACCCTCATTGTAGCGGGGTGTTGGGGGGTAGAAGTAGGAGAGTCTTTTTGTATCAATCCCATCTTTCATTACAGGCGTACACCAGGAGCAAATGTGCTCAGCTGTGTGTGGGTCATTAAAGTTAACTATAACGCAGCCTACCGGAATTCTTTTCGGCTCCTTACCCAACCATGGGACCCTGCGGACCATGGAAAACCCGGCTGGCAAACTACGGTGGGAACGGTCTGTTGGTGAATAACCAATGCAGTACTTTGTTTCTTAATGACCAACCTGGTTCCTCCACATTAGTACTCAGCTCGGGAACCCCTGTCAAAATCACCACATAGGGGCTTGCTTCAGGTGGTAAGTGTATCGGATGCCCGCCCCTCCCCCTAGACCTGATGTTGGTGTTTTGTGTTTCTGGTTGCTTAACTTGATTGGGCTTTGGAATAATAGCCGGGGCTGGTGTTTTTGTTGGCACAGGGACCTTCTTCACCCCTGCAGGAGGGGGCTTAGGTATTACAGTTTTCGCTTCAGTAGTGACTTTTCTGGCTTGTGCCCCTGCCTTGGGGGTTTTGTTGTTCACTATTTGCCCCCCTGATTGTACCGACCCTGCCCCCTTGGAGATATTTGAAGTTGTGTTCAGGGCTGCTACCTGCTTTTCGATCTTTTTGAGGACCTGTTCAATAGGTTGCATATAGGATTTAACTAGTTCCCCTAATCTAATTAGTAGTTGGTTGTTTAACCCGCAGACTTTACATTCTCCACTCGTGTTACTGCTTGCACTAATGTTCGCTGGATTTAAGGAGAGGTTGATAATCTCTGTTGGTGTATTACTTAGCTCTCCCTGTGTTGGACTAACTTGACCGACAACCTGTGTGGAAGGTATAACTGGGTGGTGGGTATGTTTCTTGGGGTGTTTAGCTTTGAGTAATTTCTTTTGAATCTTTTGTTTGGGAATCGCTCCCTCCCTCACTCCTCTACTAGGGGCTGTCTTAGGGTCTGTCTTGGGGTCTTCCCGGGTCGGGCTCGCGAAAAGAACAGGTTTTTTTTCCAACATTATGGATGATTGCGAGTCCGAAAACTCTAGGGAAGCCGACAGGTCAACCCTACTTGGCAGGGTGTGAGTATCTACATGTACTTCCAATAGGGGCCCATTTTCCCGTAGATGCGTGGGTGTCTTGGCTGCGGCTATGGAACCCAGAGAAGACCGTTTAGCCTTGGCTAAGTCCTGCGATACCCTTCGTTCAAGCAGGATTATGCCCTGGTCTATGGCCTCAATTGCCCTAGTTATGTATTGGTCAATAGGGCCAGTTGTATGTATTGCACCCTGAGCGGTTTTACTCCTACTGCCTCTATTAGTCATGGTATTCGGCGAGTAGCGGTAACGGAACAATGAAACAATGAGGAGGGAGATGGGAGATAGAGGGAAAGTAGCTATACAGTATGAGGAAAAGGATGTATGCTACAGGCAAACATAAATGGGGTAGCCCAGTCCAGTCTTACCCGGTCTCTAACGGGCTTAAACGGGCCCGCCCTTGGCCCGGGCTTGGCCCGGCGTCCCGCTCGCGTCCCGCGGGGCGGGGCTGTCACAGTTTATATGCGCCTCCTAGCGCTTTTCCCGGTGACACTGCCCGCATGGGCTGTTGGGAAGTGTAGTTCCCGCACTCGCACTCCACACAGCGGCACCACTCGTGAGCTGGAAACAACGAGTGGGCGGCGGGAGGCGGGCAGGTTGTCCCAGCGGCTATGTTGCACCAGGCGGTGAGCTCCTTGTTCCCTTTGGCAGTTCGGCGTCTCAGCGTCCTTCTTTTCGCTACAGGTCTCCCCCCTCAGCAGGGGCTGTCGCAGTTTATATGCGCCTCCTAGCGCTTTTCCCGGTGACACTGCCCGCATGGGCTGTTGGGAAGTGTAGTTCCCGCACCTGCACTCCACACAGCGGCACCACTCGTGAGCTGGAAACAACGAGTGGGCGGCGGGAGGCGGGCAGGATGTCCCAGCGGCTATGTTGCACCCAGGCGGTGAGTTCCTTGTTCCCTTTGGCAGTTCGGCGTCTCAGCGTCCTTCTTTTCGCTACAGGTCTCCCCCCTCAGCAGGGGCTGTCGCAGTTTATATGCGCCTCCTAGCGCTTTTCCCGGTGACACTGCCCGCATGGGCTGTTGGGCAGTGTAGTTCCCGCACTCGCACTCCACACAGTGGCACCACTCGTGAGCTGGAAACAACGAGTGGGCGGCAGGAGGCGGGCAGCATGTCCCAGCGGCTATGTTGCACCCAGGCGGTGAGTTCCTTGTTCCCTTTGGCAGTTCGGCATCTCAGCGTCCTTCTTTTCGCTACACGGTTTTTCAATATTAAAACACAACAGCAGCTCACTAATATTAATGCAAATAATCTCTGTGACCCCTCCCATGTCTCATATGTTGAAATAGACTAGTCTCCCACATGACCCACATTAAAAATAAATGTCAGGAAAATGGCAATCACCTTACCTCGACATTACCACATGGCAGCATCAGGTTTACAATCAGAATCTAGCGCCTCTCAGGGTGAAAGATACCCGCAGCTCTACTCCACACCACCTCTTGCCAAGAAGTCCCGGCAGCAGGGTGCACCCTGCAGCCTGAGGCAAACCATCACACATCTGTCTCCATGCGCGAATAACTCATTCAAGACAACTACTGCGTTGCCCATAGAAAGCTCACATCACACAACTAATGCGGGCCACAGAGAAGTGAGGCAAGCTGACAGAGAAAACAAGGAGACAACTAAATATGGATGGCCAGGAACAGCACAAACAAGGATACAGGTAGCCTGGGGTAATGTCTTACAATCCCTGACCCAACCAGAAGTAATCCTAGCAAGAGGACCACCGTCCAAATACACCTGACAGGGAAACACACAACCACACAACAGGATAATGCACATGAAATCAAGTGGCAACACCACAGCACACGCCGACACCACAAAGGACACCATCAATGAAAAAAAATAAGCCAAAACTGAGAGTGGCCAAGAACGTGCCATAAGACTGAGTCAGCAAGATGTCAGATTTCACCAAAGTTGAAATGTCCGCCCTTCAACGTGTGTATGGACTCACTTGAAGCTGCTCTACCGTTCAATCAAAGCCCAGAGCACCCTGGAGAAGTTCATGTCAGAGGCCGTTCTGTGCCCAAGAGCAAACAAGCACGGCCCAGATCTCTATACTGGGGTGAATGTATGACATTGTTCTGCATTCTGTGCATCAACTGTTGTTTTTGCATTTGTCACCAAGAGCAAATAAGAGCACAGTGTGACGTTAAATCGAGGCATCATTCTCAGTGTGTGGACTCAACAATGTTAATAAAGTTCATGCATATGGCTTGCTAGAGTAGTATAGACACCTCCGATGCGCGTACACCGCCCACTCTCTTCGTCATGAAGTGTGCACTTGCGTTGGGTGATGCTGCCTTGTTGCAGGAGGGCAGTCGGGCAGATATGCACTTCAATGCCAATGAAAGGAAATGAGCCAATGGGACGTTCTGCAATACCTTCACCAGGCTGCATGTGTTGATTATTTGCGCACACGCAGAGTGGAATGCGGCCTGCTGGCGGGTACACACACAGGAGCAGACACCATGGCAGACACAAGCTGCACCGGCCTAACGCCGGCTGCCTCTGTGCACTACCGATCACCTGCTGCTACCTAGAGCTCCTTCCGCCCAGTGGATTCACTGCAAGCAGGGACTGTGGCTAGCTCCCAGCTTCTTGCTATGGCTTCTGCTTAAAGGAGCTTTTCCCTTCACTGGTTCACCACTTTCACATGTTCATGGGCTCACAGACGCACTGTCCGAGGCTCAGAAGCCCGCTACCTGCTAAGCTCCGGCTCCGTCTGCAAGCCCGCCTTTCACCTTACGTTCACACCAGAGTGACTTTTCCAGTTTAGACCTCCAAAATAAAACTGGCATTTATGTGGAAATGTAAGGTTTTTAAATTTGAGAATGTTACAATGAATAGGTATTTAGAAATTGTCTCTAATGATAGAGTGACACTGAGTAATCACGTTCAACAAACATTCTCCAAGGATACTGTTTCTGTTACTGTCAGTCGCGGTCGGCATGACGGGCGGGTGGAATTGCGTGCCGGGGTCGCGCCATGGGGGGAGGCAGTGTTGGTTTAACTAAAATAAAACAAAACTTACCTTCCCCCCGCAGCGTTTTTCTGTCGCCGCAGCTCTCCTCAGGAAGCAGCCATCCACAGGCAGCCTCCCTCCCCTCCTCTCCGCCAATCACAACACTGCAATGGCAGCGTTATGATTGGTACGGACAGCGCCCAGCCGGGCGCCGAATGGGCGGCCATTTTCTCTTTTTAGACTGCATGCAGCCTACATAGGGAAAAGGGAGCATGTGCATGACTAGAGAGCTAACCAAACAGTCACAGCCCAAAACAGTGGACTTGCCACACCACTCCTGCTTTCCAGCAGACCCTCTCACCCGCCCGCCCACCCACAACCAGGCACTTCTGCTTTCTTGCAGTTTCTGCAGCTCCACCCTGACGGAGGAGCCGCCCCTGCCTCTAATTTTGCAAGCAAGAGCAAGGCTTAGTCCTGTGTTCTTGTTGGTATTTAGGCATAGGGTCTTCCACTGATGGGACAGGAGTGACAAAGCAAGATTAGAGAGAGGATATATCTTGTTTCACACTGGAAGATGTTATGTGGAGGTAGATGAAGCACTCTTTACATAATATTGCAAGCAAAAAACCCAAGTATTAGAGACATTTAATAGAAGATTTTGGGGAAGGGCAGTGCAGCCATCTTTTTGAAGTATTTTGAGAAATAACAGCACAGTAGCTTTGGAGATTTATTTATGCGATTTTATATAGCGCGGACTTTACCCGAAGGTGTCAGAGCGCTTCACAATAGGAACAGTAATGATACATGAGGAGAAAATTACAAGTGAACAAATTACAAAAGCGAACGTTAAGTTACATGAATCAAAGGTGACAATAGTGAGCAACTGTTGGAACTGGGTAGCCTGGCCTAGGGCAAGACATGCATTTCAGAGGCACAGTGTTAAGGTTGCAGACCACCCAAGAATAAAACCACGCAATAGCACACAAAAGAAACCGCTACACCAAAAATGTTAGGAAAATATGAGCTGTTTTATAAAAATAGGATTCTCTTTGCTTTAACTCTTAGTATTCACACAGGAAAAATTTACACTTAGTTTAGGAAAAATTATAACACTGTTTGTCTATAGAAAAGAGAATTACAACTCAATGCAGGTAACTGGTACATATGCTTAGTTTTTCACCATTACTAGATTGACCTTTTATACAGATTCCCTTTTGGAGAGAAAACACAATACCTATTAATCAGGAATTTAAGATAATCTCTACCAAGGTGCTAACTAGTCATTAACTTTACATTACTAGAGATCCTAGCATTTAATTAAGCATAGTTTCTAAGTAGGTCCTGTAATCTACAACGGGTCTCAGCACTTGCAGTAACACTTGTAATCTTCTATGAAAATTACCAATGAATTTCTGTGTTGCCTTACATTTTACAAGCATTATATCAATAATAAGCAGGTAACCTTTTATGCCTTTTTAGGCCAGTTAAATATGTGTTAGATTTGTCTGTTGCTCCCCAGGACTTCTATTCCACTAAGGAGGGAAAGCATCTGTCAAAAGTAAGAATTCACCATTACTCAGAACTCCCCAGAAAATAGAGAGCCCCACTCCTTACTGTAGCGTGGGGACGATGTTGTCCCAGTCCCCACGCGTTGCTGACGATTTCAGGCTCTCTTGAGGTTCCCACCGGCCTCTCTCCACTCCCTCCCGCCGACGTTCTTCAGAAAAAGAAGGGAGGGGGGGCCGCTGGGGGTTTTAGACTCTTTAGAAATGAGGGGGTAGTCGGGGGCTCCAGGCGCTCGCTCCACAAAGCAAACGCGGGAGACAAGATCCCTACGCGAGCGCCGCCTCTCTCTTCAGACCGCCTCCCTTGCTCACTGGGCAAGCGCAGGGGATCAGCGGCTCTGAGGAAGCGCCGCCTCGCTTCCACTCGCTGGCCTACTCACGGAGCATGCGCGGGGAGCTAGCGACTCCAACACACTACCGCTGCAGGCTCTGGACCGCTTCCACAGTCGGCGCTCTCTTCCCTCTTCAATCGCTATTCCTTCTAGGCGCTCTCTTCCCTCTTCAGTCGCTGGGTCAACCAACACCTGTCTGCACTTTCAGGATGAGGACAACAAGCCCAGCTATCTCCTCAGGGCGATCGCGTCACCTTTCTCCCACGCCTCACCAGGATAGCTAGCACTCGGCAGTAAAGGCAAGTGAGGGCCAGATGGTGGGGGAAAGAGGCAATCTCAAGGCTGAGTTAATTCAAGCCTACTGGCATACATCAACCCCAGGGGGGGGCAATTAGCAGTCCTGGGCAGTTGGCAGTTCCTGGACAGGGCTGGGGTTGAAAGAAGGCGCACTCCTTAATAAGTCTCTCCAACTGGGCAGAGGACTACGCTCCGCAGCGCGGCAGTCTCCTTCTCCAGAAGCTGTCCCTGTATAGTTTTAGACAAGGGGGCCAGCTTGGCGCCCAGGGTCTCCAAGTAACTTCCTACAGCGGGGCCAGGACAAGTAACCAACAGGGGAGTAGTGGGTTGGACCAATAAGGCAGATTCCCAGTCCAGGGGGGTCCACCCTCAGTCTAACCTCTTCCCACCCTCAGCTACCACCTGTCCTCCAGCTGACTTCCACAGGTAGACAAAATGGCTGCCTCGCATTCCGCCTTTTATAGGCTGCCCTTCAATGGTCCAGCATGGACCAGAAGGTTCTGGAATGCCCTATGTTAAGCTATGGCCAAGTTCTAGGTGCGACAGTTGGGGCAGTTGGTGGCCACCATTTTAGGTGGTGCCAGCTTTCCTGTCAGAACAGGCCTCAGGGCCGGAGGTAAAAGATTATGGGGGGAAAAAGAACACCTATCCCCTTGACCAACACCTAAAAAAAAAAAATAGTAGACAGCAAAATAGTAAGGGTATGAGGGGCAAAAAGGGGACAAAATAAATAATAATGAGGAGGGACTGCGCAAAAAAATCCAGACAGGTCTAACACGCGTCCCCCCCAGCTGAAAGTGGGGAGAACTACCCAACCCCTTGGGAGTCCTCTTCACTAAGGCGGAA
The DNA here is from genome assembly GCF_964261635.1 of Lissotriton helveticus. Taxonomy (NCBI): domain Eukaryota; kingdom Metazoa; phylum Chordata; class Amphibia; order Caudata; family Salamandridae; genus Lissotriton; species Lissotriton helveticus. The sequence goes on along the minus strand of NC_136071.1, from coordinate 1,005,755,245 downwards.
ATACCTGGAGAGACCGTCTGCATTGGCGTGGTCCACTCCAGGCCGATGTTCCACCCGGAAGTCCATTCCCTGTAGGGAGATGGACCACCTCAACAGCTTGGGATTTTCCCCCTTCATTTGCATCAGCCAACGAAGGGGGCGGTGGTCAGTCTGAACCAGGAAGTGCGAGCCAAAGAGGTATGGCCGCAGCTTCTTCAGAGCCCACACCACCGCAAAAGCTTCCCTCTCAATTGCACTCCACTTCTGTTCTCGGGGAAGCAGTCTCCTGGACAAGAAGACTACAGGCTGATCCAGGCCCTCTTCATTTAGTTGCGATAACACTGCCCCAATGCCATGTTCGGATGCATCTGTTTGCACAATAAACTCCTTGGAGAAATTGGGAGCCTTCAGGACCGGTGCTTCACACATGGCCTGCTTCAACTTTTCAAAGGCTTGCTGACAAGCCTTTGTCCAAACTACCCGTCGAGGTTGTTTCCTAGAGGTGAGCTCTGTGAGGGGTGCTACAATAGTGCCATACCCCTTCACAAAGCGACGGTAGTAACCTGTGAGGCCCAGAAAAGCTCGGACCTCAGTTTGTGTCTTGGGGGGTTCCCAGGCCATGATTGCCTCAATTTTTGCCTGCAGGGGCTGCACTGACCCCCTACCCACCAAGTGTCCAAGGTACACAACCGACCCCTGCCCAATCTGGCATTTGCTGGCTTTGATGGTCAATCCAGCTTGTTTCAGCGCCTGGAGAACTGCTTGCAAATGTTGCAAGTGGTCCTCCCAACTGCTACTGAAGACAGCAATGTCATCCAGGTAAGCAGCCGAGAAACCCTCCATTCCAGAGAGGACCTGGTTCACCAGTCGCTGAAATGTGGCAGGAGCGTTCTTGAGACCAAAGGGCATCACACAGAACTGGAAGTGTCCCTCGGGCGTGGAAAAGGCTGACCTTTCCCTTGCTCCATCTGTCAAGGAGATCTGCCAGTACCCTGAAGTGAGGTCAAAGGTACTGAGGTATTGGGCAGCTCCTAGCCGGTCAATTAACTCATCCGCCCTGGGGATGGGATGAGCATCAGTTTTGGTAACGGAGTTCAGTCCTCGGTAATCCACACAAAACCTCAGTTCTGGTGTGGTGCCCGGTGGGGCGGCTTTTGGGACTAGCACCACCGGACTGGACCAAGGGCTGCTGGACGGTTCTATCACTCCTAGCTCCAACATCTTGGCAACTTCGCCATGGATGCTAGCCTTCACCTTGTCCGACAGCCTATAGGTCTTAGATTTCACTGGGGGGCTGTCTCCTGTGTCCACATCATGGGTACACAGGTGGGTTCTTCCTGGGACAAGGGAAAACAGTGAAGAGTACTGCCCCAATACCTGTCGGCAGTCCTCTCGTTGCTCAGGAGTGAGAGACGGGGAGAGAATCACTCCCTCCACCGACCCATCCTTCTCTTGACATGAAAAGAGGTCTGGGAGAGGCTCGCTTTCTGCTTCCTCAGCACCATCAGTCACCAACATCAGGATGACCTCTGGCCTCTCATGGTGGGGTTTGAGGCGATTGGCATGCAGCACCCGTAGGGGCTGCCTCGGGGTCTTAAGATCCACCAAGTAAGTGGCCTTACCCTTTTTCTCCAACACCTCAAAGGGGCCTGTCCAACGATCCTGAAGGGCACTTAGCTCTCCAGGTTCCATCACCCAGACTTTCTGGCCAGGCTCCAACTCCACCGGGTGAGCATTCTGATCATACCATTCCTTCATGACTGCCTGACTGGCCTCCAAGTTGTCAGCAGCCTGCTTCCACAACTTGGCCATCTGGCTTCTGAAGGCCAACATGTAGCTCACCACATCCTGGGGAGGTTTTCTGGGAGACTTCTCCCATCCTTCCTTCACCAGGCTGAGAGGCCCACGCACCGGGTGCCCATACAACAATTCGAACGGGCTGAAGCCCACTCCTTTCTGTGGCACCTCTCTGTAGGAGAACAGTAAGCAAGGTAGGAGGACGTCCCACTTCCTCCGTAAACTCTCTGGCAGACTTCTTATCATGCCCTTCAGGGTCTTATTGAACCTCTCAACCAGTCCATTGGACTGGGGGTGATAGGGAGTGGTGAACCGGTAGGTCACCCCACACTCCTTCCACATGGTCCGCATGTAAGCAGACAGGAAGTTAGTCCCCCTGTCAGACACAACCTCCTTTGGGAATCCTACCCTAGTAAAGATTCCCATCAGGGCCCTAGCCACCACAGGTGCAGTAACAGTCCTCAGAGGGATGGCCTCTGGGTACCGTGTGGCATGATCCACCAGAACCAGGATGAACCTGGACCAGCTGTTGTTGGTGGATCCAATGGCCCTACAATGTCGATGCCCACCCTTTCAAAGGGGGTGCTAACGACAGGAAGTGGTTCCAGGGGAGCCTTTAGCTTCACCCCTGTCTTCCCACTGGCCTGGCAGGATACACATGTCCTACAGTATGTGTTGGACGCCGCTTTCATCTGAGGCCAGTAAAAGTGGAGAACAAGCCGTGCAAAGGTCTTGTCCTGGCCTAAGTGTCCTGCCAGTGGTATCGCATGAGCCAATTCCAGCAGAAAGGCTCGGTATTGCTGCGGGACCACCAAGGCCCTTTATGAGCCAGGTAGAGGAACCTTAGGTTCACTGTAGAGGAGGCCATCCTCCCAGTAAATATGGTGGTGTCCCGTAGCATCACCTGCTGCCTGGGCTTCAGCCTGACGCCTCAGTCCCTCAAGGGTAGGGCACTCCCTCTGCCCCTTACAGAATTCCTCTCTGGTAGGACCTCCCTCCACATGCCATTCAGCAGGGATGGGTAACTCCTCCAGAGAGTCTACTCCCCCCTCCACGGACTCCTGGCCTACCACTGCAGGTGGCCGATCTGTCACATGGGGCGTGGAAGCCGAAGCAGGCTGTCCCTGTCTCCGTTTCTGACCCTTTTTGGCAGCGGGTTGGGCCATTGTTCCAGGCTCCAACCCAGGCGAACTCCCTCTCCGGGCAGTCGCAGACCGTGTGCTTACACAGGCCCAGTCAGGTGTACCCAGCATCGCAGAATGCGTCCGGTATTCCACCTCTCTCCAAGTGTTGTGCTCCATGTCATTCACCAACAGACAATCAACTGGCACGGCAGGGCTTACGGCAACTCGAAGTGAACCTGCAACCCCTTCCCACTAAAAGGGAACCTCAGCCACTGGATAGTGGCCCATTCTGCCGTCAGCCATCGCGGCGGGGTGGAGTACATTAGGAACAACCTGCTCTGGAGACACCAGTTGACTTCTCACCATAGTCATACTGGCTCCTGTATCTCTCAGAGCCTCCCCTCTTTGGCCATTGATGGTAACCCATTGCCCATACTTTGTAGTATTTGGGGGCACCTGGATCTTTGGTACCATCTCCCGCTCTCCCAGGGACACTAAGGTGACACCCGCCCACTCACCCCCCTTATCTAAGGGCAACTCCTCCCCGAGCGCTACACTAGCTACTCCCGGTGACTTTCCTCCGGTGGGAGGGGGTGGTCTCTTTGGGCATCTGACATCTCCCTTATAATGTCCAACACCACCACATTCAAAACAGTGGGGAACCCTTGGCTGCTGGCTTTGGCCAGGATTAGGGTTTCTGGGCGGGTTTGCCCTAGGGGTGAAACCTGCTCCCTTACCTTGGAAATTATTTTGGGGACCTTTGGAGAACTCCTTCTTTTTATCTCCTCCCTCTTTCTTCTGGGGGGCGCCCTGTCCGGCTTTTTGAGAATCCCCTCCAGTCCCCTTGGAGGACACCCGGGTACTTGCCCAAGTGTCCGCCTCCTCTGCAAGCTTCCGGGGATCGGTCAGCTTGCTGTCCACCAGGTGTTGGCGCAACTCGGGAAAACATTTCTCGAGGAGGTGTTCTTTCAAAAATAGATTGTACAGCCCCTCATAGTCCTTTACCTCGCTGCCCTTGACCCAACCCTCTAAAGCTTTCTTGGCGTAGTCTAAAAAGTCTACCCAATTCTGGGTACTCATTTTGTGACTTCCCCTGAATTTTTGTCTGTACCTTTCAGGGGTAAGTCCAAACTTTTTCACCAGTGCCACCTTCATGACAGGGTAGTGGGTTTGCTCATCCTGCTCCAGAGCCAACAAGGTGTCTCTGCCAGCAGGTGGCATGTATTTATACAGCCCACCTCCCCAATGAGTTTCTAGGATCCCGTGAGCCCTTAAAGAAACCTCATAAGCGGCCAACCATTTGGCAATGTCATCACCTGGGGTGTAACTAGCAATGACATCCTTGGGTAGGTAGGGTCTAGATTCCCTGGTGTCTACTTTCTTTTCGCTGCCACCATTGTCTGGAGTGGGAGGCCTTTGTATTAGGACCTGTAGGTCCATCTCCTTGAGGGTTCGCTCATGAGCTAACCTCCTTTCCTCCCTTTGCATATCCATCCTAGCTAACTCCAGCCTCATTCTCCTCTCCTCCCTCCTATCTTCTAGCTCGGCTTCGGTTAAACCCCTGTCTGAGACGCTGCTGCTTGCCCTTGAAGGTATCCTGGGACCTGTCAGAAGATTCCCTTTCCCCACTTGGTTCAGCGATGCAGCCTCAGTCACAGTGTCCTCTTCACCCACTTCAGTTTCTGGTTCTTCCCTTATACGAGCTTCCACCCATGCCCTTATGCTTGTCAGCAACTCTCCTTTCTTGGCACCTTTGTTAACAAATACCCCTTTCTGCTGACACCAATCCCTGAGTTGGGCCACAGTATTGGCTTCCAGCTCCTTAAGATTCACCTCCATCTTTGCCATGGAATGAAATTACTCGCAGGAGAAAACCACGAAGTGACCTGAGGTTAACCTCCACCCACCACCAGAAATAAATTTAGAAAAAACAAAAATGTAAATTAGGAGGGCCGCAAGGAGAAAACTCCTGGTGTAGGTTTAGTGTATTGCGTTGAATTACTAGTGAGTAGCTGCAACCAAGTCAGTAATCCCACCGCTAGGCACCAAATGTTGGAACTGGGTAGCCTGGCCTAGGGCAAGACATGCATTTCAGAGGCACAGTGTTAAGGTTGCAGACCACCCAAGAATAAAACCACGCAATAGCACACAAAAGAAAACGCTACACCAAAAATGTTAGGAAAATATGAGCTGTTTTATAAAAATAGGATTCTCTTTGCTTTAACTCTTAGTATTCACACAGGAAAAATTTACACTTAGTTTAGGAAAAATTATAACACTGTTTGTCTATAGAAAAGAGAATTACAACTCAATGCAGGTAACTGGTACATATGCTTAGTTTTTCACCATTACTAGATTCACCTTTTATACAGATTCCCTTTTGGAGAGAAAACACAATACCTATTAATCAGGAATTTAAGATAATCTCTACCAAGGTGCTAACTAGTCATTAACTTTACATTACTAGAGATCCTAGCATTTAATTAAGCATAGTTTCTAAGTAGGTCCTGTAATCTACAACGGGTCTCAGCACTTGCAGTAACACTTGTAATCTTCTATGAAAATTACCAATGAATTTCTGTGTTGCCTTACATTTTACAAGCATTATATCAATAATAAGCAGGTAACCTTTTATGCCTTTTTAGGCCAGTTAAATATGTGTTAGATTTGTCTGTTGCTCCCCAGGACTTCTATTCCACTAAGGAGGGAAAGCATCTGTCAAAAGTAAGAATTCACCATTACTCAGAACTCCCCAGAAAATAGAGAGCCCCACTCCTTACTGTAGCGTGGGGACGATGTTGTCCCAGTCCCCACGCGTTGCTGACGATTTCAGGCTCTCTTGAGGTTCCCACCGGCCTCTCTCCACTCCCTCCCGCCGACGTTCTTCAGAAAAAGGAGGGAGGGGGGGCCGCTGGGGGTTTTAGACTCTTTAGAAATGAGGGGGTCATCGGGGGCTCCAGGCGCTCGCTCCACAAAGCAAACGCGGGAGACAAGATCCCTACGCGAGCGCCGCCTCTCTCTTCAGACCGCCTCCCTTGCTCACTGGGCAAGCGCAGGGGATCAGCGGCTCTGAGGAAGCGCCGCCTCGCTTCCACACGCTGGCCTACTCACGGAGCATGCGCGGGGAGCTAGCGACTCCAACACACTACCGCTGCAGGCTCCGGACCGCTTCCACAGTCAGCGCTCTCTTCCCTCTTCAATCGCTATTCCTTCTAGGCGCTCTCTTCCCTCTTCAGTCGCTGGGTCAACCAACACCTGTCTGCACTTTCAGGATGAGGACAACAAGCCCAGCTATCTCCTCAGGGCGATCGCGTCACCTTTCTCCCACGCCTCACCAGGATAGCTAGCACTCGGCAGTAAAGGCAAGTGAGGGCCAGATGGTGGGGGAAAGAGGCAATCTCAAGGTTGAGTTAATTCAAGCCTACTGGCATACATCAACCCCAGGGGGGGGCAATTAGCAGTCCTGGGCAGTTGGCAGTTCCTGGACAGGGCTGGGGTTGAAAGAAGGCGCACTCCTTAATAAGTCTCTCCAGCTGGGCAGAGGACTGCGCTCCGCAGCGCGGCAGTCTCCTTCTCCAGAAGCTGTCCCTGTATAGTTTTAGACAAGGGGGCCAGCTTGGCGCCCAGGGTCTCCAAGTAACTTCCTACAGCGGGGCCAGGACAAGTAACCAACAGGGGAGTAGTGGGTTGGACCAATAAGGCAGATTCCCAGTCCAGGGGGGTCCACCCTCAGTCTAACCTCTTCCCACCCTCAGCTACCACCTGTCCTCCAGCTGACTTCCACAGGTAGACAAAATGGCTGCCTCGCATTCCGCCTTTTATAGGCTGCCCTTCAATGGTCCAGCATGGACCAGAAGGTTCTGGAATGCCCTATGTTAAGCTATGGCCAAGTTCTAGGTGCGACAGTTGGGGCAGTTGGTGGCCACCATTTTAGGTGGTGCCAGCTTTCCTGTCAGAACAGGCCTCAGGGCCTGAGGTAAAAGATTATGGGGGGAAAAAGAACACCTATCCCCTTGACCAACACCTAAAAAAAACAAAATAGTAGACAGCAAAATAGTAAGGGTATGAGGGGCAAAAAGGGGACAAAATAAATAATAATGAGGAGGGACTGCGCAAAAAAATCCAGACAGGTCTAACAGCAACCAAAATACATGAGGTAGCAATCGGTACATTACAGGAGGAAAAAGTGATATGTGTGCAGGTTACAAAAGCGTACAAAGTACAAGTAGAGGTATAATACTGCAATAAATGGCAGACACTCCAGCACAAGAACAAATGTTACGTAGGCAATGGTGGCACTTGTGCAAGTATCTAAAGCAAACAAAATGTGAGAGGTAGCAAACAGTGTGTTACAAGAGAAAAGTGATGTTTGCAAGTTACAAAAGGGTACCATACACAGGTACAAGGATAATACTGTAATAAATGGTAAACACTCAAACTACCAGAACACACTGGGAAGGCACTTCCATAGAATTTTCAATAATGGGAGGTCTTCCTTCAGATGATAGAGAGGGCGTGAATTAGATTTGGAGGTGTCTTTGGAGGGAGAACTTTGAGGTCCATTTTGAAGGCCTGGGAGGAGGAGGTGGTCCGGAGCTGAGGCGGAAGTGAGTTCCAGATTCTCACTGCGTTGCCTGAAAAGGATTGGGCCATCGATCTTTCCTTCTTGAAAGTGGGGGTTCAAGCAGTAGATTTTCCGCATTACGAGATGGTCTAGAGCCTCCAGAGAGTTTCAGTTTATTCGACAGGTAGCGAGGAGAGGAGGAGTGCAAGGCTTTGTGGGTGATACAGGCAGTCTTGTAGATAACTCTAGCCTCGATTGGAAGCCAGCGAAAGGTGGATAACAACGGTGTGATGTGGTCGCTTCTTTTGGCCCCACAAATGAAACGGACTGCTGAGTGGAGGATCGATTTGAGGGGGGACAGGTGGGATTTGGGGAGGCCAGTAAGAAGAGAATTGCAGTAGTCCAGTCTAGAGAGGACCAGCGATTGCACCAGTGTTTTAAGGTCTTGCTCAGGGAAAAAGCGACGAATTCCCCAAAGTAGGCGCCGCTTGGTATCGTGCAGACTTTGCAATGAAATTGATGTGGGGGATTAGATTCAATTTTTTGTCGAGTATGACACCAAGGGATTTTGCGCTGTCGACAATGATGGGTTTATTGTTAAGTAGATTCATCTGATCCATCCATGATTGAACCGGGGGAGGAGAAAGTGAGGAGGAGAGGAAGAGGAATTCAGTTTTGGAGGGATTCAGAATCAGTTGATGAGTTGACATCCAGTTTTGAATGGAGTCGAGAGTCGAGCTTAGGATGGCGAGATCGTGAGTGGAGGCAACCTTGAGGTAGATTTGAGTGTCATCTGCTTAGAGATGATAGTGTATCCCGGATTTACTTAGGAGATTTCCCAGTGGTTCTACGTAGAGATTGAACAATGTGGGTGCAAGTATAGAGCCTTGAGGAACACCTTGACCTACCACCAAAGGAGATGAAAGACTGTTCGCTATTTTGATCATTTGGGATCTATCAGAGAGGAAGGAAGCAAACCATTTAAGCACAGAGCCCTCCATGCCCATTCTCTGTTGCAGAGTGTTGAGGAGAGTGTCATGATTGACAGTGTCAAAGGCTGCAGAAAGGTCAAGGAGAATTAGAAGACAGGACCCCCCCGAGTCGAGTATCCTCAGCACGTCATCAACCACTTGCAATAGGGCTGTTTCAGTGCTGCAGTTTTGGATGAAGCCAGACTGACAATTGTCAAGAAGATCATTGTCCTTGATATGATGAAAGAGTTGTTTCGCTACACATCTTTCTGTGATCTTCGCAAGAAAGGGTAGGTTAGTGATGGGGCGGAAGTTGCTGAGGTCATTCGCATCAGCAGTGGGTTTTTTAAGCAGAGGGGTGACCTGCCCAGTTTTGAAGGAGACAGGAAGGGAGCCTTGACAGAGGGAGAGGTTGACCAGAGTGGTCCAATAGGTAAGAGAATGGGAATAGAAGTCAATGGAAATGGCACTGGGGATGGGGTCAAGAGAATGGTTCGAGGGCTTTGTTTCGAGGATGCAATTGAGGAGGGCTTCTTCAGAGATGGGGTCAAAGTTCTGCCAAATGGCTAAGGATTTGCGCTCCTCTGGAGGGGTAGGATGAGCAACCTGAGCCACAAAGGATTTCACTTTTTCGCCAAAGAATATAGCAAAATCCGCTGCTTTCTTAGTAGAATCCTCCAGCTTGGAGGTTGCGGGAGAGCGGTTAGGAATCTTGATGAGATCGAATAGTTTTTTGGGTCTATTTTTGGCAGAGTCAAGGAGGGTTCTGTAGTGCGACGCTTTCCCAAGGAAGATGCTCTTGTTGTACTTGGATCTTGCTGAACGAAGCGTGGCCAAATTATCGGTGGAGGGCGCTTGCCTCCATTGTTTCTCCAGGAATCTTAGCTGCTTCCTTTCTTCATAGAGGGATTTGTTGAACCAGGGTGCTGATGGCATTATATGGGCGAGAGATGCATGGGAGTACGCTAGATTGAGAAGAACATCGATTGGCTGTGTTAGGGTTCACCAAGGCTCATGCCTACCACTCTTGCTTTACTGCCTGCAGTTGCAGCAGGCCACACTGGGTTTTATCAGGAAGCACTGATCGACATTTGGAAGATATAGAGGGTAACCAGGAGTGGATGACTGACATAGGTCTACGGTGGGATGCAGGGATCTGAAAAGGAACGTATCTTAGTACAAGTTGACTTAAACAGGAAAGGGTACTGTAGCAACTTGAAGGACAATTTGAGGAAGTTTTGCAGGAGGCTTTGATGGTTTCAGGTATTTATTGGAGTCAATAACTACTGACAACAAAGGGTGAGGTATTTTCCAGGACCAGTAAATAACTACTATTCCAATTTCTGACTCATACATGAGCCTTATCATATGGAACTGGTGCCCAGCACACCGAATTCTACAACTCCTAGTAAGTTCTGGACATTTTCCCCATGTACATACCATAATGTATCCATGTGGAGGTCTCTGATGGGCTCAGAATTCCAATTTCAGAGCATACAGGAGTTTGGGCAGGCATCAGTATTTCGCCCATGTATGTAACTGGGACATGCCATTTTTCCTTTCACATCATGACTGATGCTTTCACACAAAGCTGCAATTTAGGCACTTTATCCAGCCGTGCATGTTGGGTTGGTGGATGATGGTTCCAAAAAAGAAACTAGAGTACATGTATGATGGAGAAACTCTGGAGACATTCTAAGTTTCTTATTTATAAGCCATTTATTTCGTAGAGCAAAAAAAGGTGAGTAAAGATCTGTCTTGAACAAGTGGCAAGAACTCTTAAGGAGGAAGAAGCTGTAGACATGCAGAATTATGATTATAGTGACAGAGGGCTCTTAAGTATTTAGCACCCAAAGCAAAATGTCAGTGTGTGAGAAACTAGTAGCTTAGTTATAGTGGCGTGCCTACTTTCGGTAAAAATCAACTGAGGGCAATAAAATCGGTGTTATGCTGGTGACCTATTTTGTATTAGAATATCTATTTAGATCCTTCTTCTTTTAGACAATATGATTTTTATTATGAGTTTTCAGATTTCCTGAATTACTATATATTATTTTAAGTAATATTTGTGTATAGATTTCCTTTGATAAACTGTTTTATATTTACTTCAAATTTACTGAATAGTGTTTTAATATTTGTAGTTGAAAGACCACCTCAGTGTATTTTGTACCAGAGACTAAACCAGTTCCAGATGATAATTTGCTGATGAGATAGATTTAGAAGTCATTAGGTTTCAATGCTGCGGCCTAGATTAACCAAATCAGATTCAGACTCATGGCCTTATTTACAGTTTAGAGGGATCTGACATACCACCAGGGGGCATATTTAGAGATCTCTGCCTGTCTGGCAGAGATATCTGTGCTTTCAGAGGAGCTTCTCTGAAGTCGCTGTTACCTTGCAGAGTGTCCACCATGTTTAATGTAGCCTCTTTTCTAAGATTTTTGTCTTTCAAAAACAAACTTACTAAGAAGGAGTTTGTTGTTGAAACCAAAAAATGAATGGCCCTGACATGCCGGGAGTTTATTTCCCAGTGGCTGGGAGTAATTTTTATTATCTCTTGCTCACGACTCCCAGGATATCTCTCATGGTGGAACATCTACTCTCAATGGGGTCATATGGTTTGATGTCCATTGAGAACCAGCTCATGATCTACCAGCCGCTGGTCAATGGCTTCCACTGAAAGAGCCAGCATAGGCACAGCTGGTGGAAGTATAACAGTTCGACTTTAAAAAGAAAATACAGACTGAGAATTAGAGAACAGGGCACCCTCATAATTTGTGATGGAATACCCTGGCCACTAAAGTCTTAATATAGCCCTCAGTTTGTTTTTCAAAACTAATATTCTTGCAGGGAAGTAAATATAGTTTCCTAGGAATACAGGTATTCCATGGTTCCATTACTAAGTACAGATTATGTATCATAAGTAGTGAGACAAGAAGAGGTCCCTCTGTTTCAGAATGTACATACCTCATTTGGGTATACCAGGCCAAATTTAGGGATGTGGTTGCCGATAGTCAGATCCACCATTTAATTTTGCAGAGCCAGAACTCTTTGCAGTTCAATACATTGGTGCAATTCTGATCATCAAAAAAGTCCTTGCCTGGCTAACTATTCTGTCCACATTACCTGTGCCGCTCACTTCAAATGGTGTCATGACTTGACACTATAGAAAGAGGTTGTTGTACAATTAAAACTAAGCATACACGAGGAGATGATGTATGAAGTGCTGAAACGTTTCAGACACTCACCCCCAGTCACAGATCTGGGTTGAATTCATCATCGGTCTTTAGCTCACTTCGCCACCTCAGTTTAGACCCAGCTATATTCAAATCAGTCTTGACCCTGTGCCTCATGGGAACAGTCCAGCCCGAACTGCCAAATCATGTCTTCCCTGAACCAGAAACAAGCATCCTGGGACCGGTTTCGGGGTAACACCCCTCATCAGCCAGGCTTGCTTGAATCCAGTGGCAAAGTGAGCAAGGGACCAACGTCTGGGCATACCCCGCCAACTTGGGGCAAACAAAGCAAACACACGGTAATGATGGACGGAGTGTTGAAACTTTTCAGACACTCACCCCCAGCACAGATCTGGGTTGAATACATCATCGTTCTTTAGCTCACTTTGCCACATCAGTTAAAACTAGTCATATATCATCATTGAGAGCAGCATGTCACTGTGAAGTGGCCATGTATTGGTTAATGTAGATTGCTGAGTCAGCTCAGCTGGGATTGAGCATGCTGATTATAAGCTTTACTTTCGGAGAATGTGAAATGCCACTACTAGTATTTGTCTTCTTTTCTACCACCCTGTCCTCTCCCACTACCCTCTATGCCCTTCCTGCCCAAGGCTGTGATCCTGACCACTCTTCTCTACAGTCCTGTCACTGGCAGGCAGGGGGCCATACCTTTGACAGGAGATGGACGGTTGTGGGCTGGTCCTGAGTGACATCTCCTGGCAATGTTAAGATAACTCGATGGCCAATGAGTCAGAGGTTGTTGGTCCAGTCTGCACGAACGGCAGGTCTGGGCATGGCAACTGAAATCATCCAAAGACTGAACCCATCTGTGATCTAACCACTCTGACCAAATGGCATAGCCCAGGTTGGGACCGCACCAGCTTCAGTCCAGTTGGCAATGCCATGGCTGCAGGTCATGCATGTGAAATTAACAATCTAGTGATGGCCTGGCCCTGGATTCCTTGCAATGCTATAATATTGAGGTGTGCAGTGGTACACCACAGTATCATGTTGATAAACGTGGACACATTTCCCAGCCAATCATGGTGGCAACTGCAACAGCCTCAAATTCAGCCAACCAGCTAAACAGCCCCCAAAACCAACAAGGACAGCAACAGATAAAATTGAAAATGAGCTTTTGAATTTGTCAATCTCTCTACTGTATCTAAGGCTATGTTACTCCTCGGTGGGAATTTTTACAATAACCTACAGTAGCCGTGATATCACACTTTGGCGGCCGTGCACCAAAACAAGCACCCTTGAGTCAAAGCGCAAGGGTGTTTGTGGTGTGGTCAACACAGTTTTTGTGCAGCAAGGGGCCTCTTCCTGTCCTAAACAATATGCTTTAAGGCATTTTCCTCTTTGTATGTGTGCTGTAGAATGCAGCACACATGCAAAGAGGTAAAAAAAGGAGGAGGAATGAAACAGGGACAGGAAGTGGTATTTTCCTGTACATAACTTATGCTTTCACATTCGTGCAACGCAGTGCAGTAACTTTACTTTCTGCCGTATGTTATGTGAATTATTTGTAAATCTAGCCCTCTGTCTATTGCATAGATTTTCACAGTGCGATGGAGTGCCCTGCAATTATGTGCAATTGTCCTTAAAGAAAGAGACAAAGTAAATCTGTACTCAAGCGGACATAGATAACTTCCTCTGATTTTAATCAGTGGTGTAGGGTAGAGGCAGTGCAGGCCTTTAATGTCCAAAGTAACTTTCTGTGCATTTTCTGGTGTCGACAATTTTTCAGTAATTTCAGTATCAAAATATTGTTTAATTACTCGATAAGAGTTTTCATGTGGTAACCAAGACTCTTTAGGGGTCCTTGATCTTGGGGCTGAGCTAAAGCTGAACATTTGAACATTTTCGAAAGTTGTGTAACATATTTTTCAGAAGTTACTACTGTTAAATCATGGACAGATTTTCACGCATTTCGCCGCTTTTGCTGGTTATTTTATCGCATTGCCAATAGGGTCTTAGCCAGAATAACCACCTCCCCTTGTATATAATGGCTAAGAACTGGTCTGAGCAGGCGTTAGTTTTTAGCGATATTCGTGCTTAGCGCGTTTTTTTTATCGCTATGCCTGCCTTGCTAATAGGCGATAGCGACGTTAGCGACTGGTTAGGTACACCCACTTTGCATGTCATTAGCGATAAATATCACTGACATGCAAAGCGGGCCCCAAACCGCTCGCTATCACCTAAAAGCTGTCGCTAACTGGTGTTAGCGACAGCTTGCTAATAGGGCAATTAAATTATCGCCGCTTTGCGGCAGAAAACGGCCACAAAAGCGGTGATAATTTCATTTCGCATGCCTTGATAATATGCCCCCAGATGTTTAAGCAAGGGCAGAATGTTCAAGAAACAGGTACATCGAAGAGGTAGATTTAGCATCATTTCCTAGAAGTATGATTTGGATTAAAATTCCATGTGGACACCTGAACCTAATCATGAGTGAGAAATTTGTGTAGAAAAGGAGGTAGAATAAATTCTTATCCTTCACAAAGGTGCATTGCTGGATGGAAATACTCAAAGGCCCGATTTAAATATTGAGCTCCTTATAACGACTGTAAAAATTTAATTTAAAATACTTGAATGTGACTTGCGTCGCAACAGTGCACACATTGTGTATGCAGATTTCCAAATTTAAAAAGAAACTATCTAAAGGGTCTCTAATACTTTAGCTCTACAGAAAGCATAGCTGTTTTTTATCCGGACCATCATCCTAACCCAGCTGACCTTGCAGCAGTGTGGCTATGGGCCCCACCTACAGTTTTTGACCTGAGCTGCACAAGAGCCTGTGACAAGTTGGCCCACCATATTCGCCAGCAGGAGCTAACCTGGTTTGGCCCGCAGGTCACCTGCTACCTTCATTCCAGGTAAGGATTGAGGTCTCCTGCAACCTAGAGATAACTGGTCCAGCTGTGTGCCCTCGATTCACAGTGGGTATTGTCATCACTAGCAGTTCAATAAGGCACTGCATGAAAGACATCTAAAAGTACCTTTTCATCAGTTTCTTAAGGACATTTCCCTTGAAGCAATTTTTCTGTTCCTGTCGTTTTCCACGTAAGACTATCTTAAGAATTTTAAAGGTTAGCAGCTCATCTTGTAATTCTGCTACAGGCAAGAAAAAGAGAAGATATGGCACAGGTTTCTAGTTTTCAAGATGAAAGCACAGTCCCCTGTGTGCAGAAGGAGAGTGCCCTAAGAAAAATGAATGAAGACAGGATGAAAAAGCCCAGTTCAAATATCTCCCCATCCTCTTGCATTGTTGCTCTTGGTTGATAAATCAGCTTCATTCGGAAGCATGTCCATTTCCTCCTGTGATTATAAAGGCATAGTGCACACATAAATGTACCTATAGGCCATACTACACTACCTTTCTTTCTTCAAAATGGGGCATAAACAAGTAAAAAACAATGTGTGCACTTAATAAATGTATTTAAAATGTAATTGCAACAGAGGAAGCAGGCACATTTCTTCACTTTGCTTCATTTGCCTAGTTCATATTTGCAGTGGCGTAACGCAAGCCGCTTCGGTGTCGAGGAATCCCCAATTTCTCCTAAATCCCATGCATACTTGTGAGATATGGAAGCCTCAGGGACTCCTCACCACATTCTGCTGGGGGGAACCAACTTTTCATGTTCATGTGCAGCTCGTGACGCGTTACACCTCACCACTTTCAAAGTTCTCCAGACCTCAATGTTTGTCAGATATGAACGTTTAATTTGTCGTCTGATGTAGCAACTTCAGGATTTATGCGAAATATCAATTTGCCTCTTTGCACATACCCTGCGTTGCTCACCTAGTCGAACAACTTTCAGAAGAGTTGCAGGCGCAGCCGGTAGAGGTCAGAGCAGTGGGGCGGGCAGGGTGGGGGGAGTCGATAGACGACGGGATAGGGAAAATAAAATAAATAAAACCACTAACCTTGCGCTCGCCACATCCCTGATTCGCCGAAATGACGACGGCAAGGTATGTGGTTTTATTTATTTATTTATTTTATCTTCCTTATCCCGTCTTATGTCGACTTTCCCCCGCCTCATCACTCTTACCTGTACCGGCTGCGCTTGGAGATTTCATGATAGCCCCATAGTGTTTGAGCCAGACTTTTGCAGGCTGCGTGTGGCACTAGCGATGACGTAAGTAAGTCACACCGGTGGTGGAAGCGTGCACTGGCATCCTTAATGAAACCTTGGGCCCGGCAAATCATTTCGTTTTTCAGATTAAGGACTGGGGTTACCCCTTTGTAAATAAAAACACTCCTCTTGTATACAATTTCAATAACTGAATTATAGGAATCCGAGACTCTCTGAAAGAAGATATGGTACCCGGCTGAATTACTAGCATCGCGTAGGCTAGCACTCCCGACTGACTGATTTTCAGATTACTGGAGCAGTCTGAGATGAAGGCAAGCAAAATACTGCCATATAAAAAGGCTGCAACAGGCTATTAAGGATGTTCTTGAACAAATTATTCCCTGTACCACAGCTTGCTAAGAATTAATTTAGCTAGTTCTAGGAATAGATCAATGCTTATTAGAAGGTTACAGTGAGCAAAGGGACCAGAAACGCAGCAGCGCTTTTAAAAAGAACTGTTCGGCCACCGGCACGGTTTCTCTTTGTGCATGAAGCTACGCAGTACGCAGAAATGAGAGGTTTTCAGAGTAAAAGAGGCAGAAGCCTGAAGCTGTGGTACATTCGCCCTGTAATGTAGACAAGGTGGACACTTTTTTGGGAGAGGCTAGCATCACTTCTGCCTGGCATTGATCTGGAACTGGGCACGTATGTTTACAGTTATCTTGAATTAAGCAGGTTACTTATTTTAAACCATCCAAATGTTCCCCTTTTAGTTCGATAAAGATGATTGAAGTAACGCATAAAGTTGTTTACTCTGGCCGGAAAAGTGTAACTTATTACTGGGTGGCTCTTTCCGACCCCTGTGTTTTCTAACCCCTGTATAAACCTTTGTTTGCACAGGGGTCGGAATTACAAGTTGGGGACATTTACTGCGTCCGGTAATTACCTGGTGCGTTAAATATCTCACCCTTCATTACAGTTCGGCAGCTCAAACCTACATGAATGTAACAGGAGAAAAGTGGGCGGTATTACAGTAGTAACCAAAATCTGCATGTTACTCCCCAGAAACCTGTAATAGGTGCTTTTTATCACACCTGATAAATAACATAACCCGGGGTATCATCAGTCATCTGGTAAAATACAAAGCACATGTATTCCGAAAAGCTTGGATTCAGACCTTTTGTGTTTATAAAGGTGCACAAAATGTAAAATGTGTATGCATTAGTCATCTAAATGTGGTGGGTGTATTATGCTGTTTGATGTATTATCTCATGTTCCTCTTAGGGTTTTTAACAGGGGTATGCCAGAGGACTTGTCAGGGACAGCCTATGCAAAAATGTTGAAACCCGACTCAAGTGCAATTTAGCATGAATTGATGAACGTTTGTAAATGCAATTCAACTCTTTAAAGCAGAACCGTCACATTTGAATGACGCAGGCATTAGTGATGAACAAAAGTGTGGGAAACGGCACCAATTACACCAGTTATCACAGAGGATGTAGGATTGAAGACTGTTAGAGAAAAATGTCGCACGTTACAGCAATAGGGATTCCTGAAGTGAAACTAAAATGTGTCAGCATTTCTGTTCTGACACGTGCATATTATGCAATGCATAAAAGGAGCAAACTTGTGTTGGGAAATAGGCAGACGTGTTTTTCTTGCGAATAGCATTCACATAAGCCTGTGTCTGCTGACAGTCTTAAGATCAGAAATTTTGGTTCATTTCGCAAACAGGTGCAGTGAGTTGTCTGCTTCGTCATAAATCTAAACTGTTGTCTCATTGTTGTGGCTATCTACTCCTACACCTCCTGGCCACAACACCAAACCCAGGAGTAACTTATGGAACTGTCGCATCACCATAAAAGGGATGTATGACGTTACAACGCATGCTTTTACCACGCATGCCGTTACAACGCAGTTTTTACGACGCATACCATTACAACGCATAGAGCTTTGGGGTGCTGGATAGTGAATAGTTTAATTTACTATTCCAACTCCAGGCCCCGTGGACACTAGGGAAGGTATTGGATAGTAAATTAAATCTATTCCCTATCCTAGAGCGCCCCCCAGTGCAATGCGTTGTAATGGTTTGCGTTGTAATGGTTGCGTCGTAATGGTAGTGCGTTGTAAAAGTTTCGTTGTAAAGGCTGTTCCCCCCATAAAAGTAGGTCCATCTAAATGATGATCATGCATGACTTAAACCCTATGAGTTAATAGTCAATGATAACCAACAACAGACCTCATCAAGATCATGAAAGTATAGACAGGGCATTGCTTTGACTCCATTCACCAGAGCAACGTAACATGTAAAGCCATCATCTGCAACATCCCTGTGTTTACAAACACTTCAAAAATATTTCTACCAAAGCTTTTGTATGTACGTATATCTAGGTTAAAATCCAGCAACTAGACTCAACCCACTGAATATCCCTGCTGCATAATCTCTACCTCAACATGTCTTCTGCTCAATAAATTCTTGCTCCTGTGATATTTGTAGAGCCCGCAAAAGATGTAAAGCCCCCAATTGGTTCAATGGGAACTCTCTGACCTGAAACTCATCAACCATAATCGCAAAGCCAATGATGAAAACCAAAGATTGAAGAGAACAAAACTTGTGAAAAGGTACACCGTAAAAGCCTGTTACAGAGCAATCTTATAAAATAAAAATGCTTCAGTCACAAAATGTGTCAATCAGACATCAAACAAATCAAACTAAGTCTTTCCCATGAGCTGGGTCTAACCTAAATCTCCTGAAAAAATACACCTTCTTTTCCTCTTCTAATACTACCAACATTCACTTCCATTAAGCCCCAAGTGACCAATAAGATGATACGCCTTTCTACAAAAAAAACAAAAAAACAGTTCATCCATGGATCATGCATAGCTCTCATGCTTTAAACAATTCCTCCCTACTCTCCCATTGGACTCTGCAAATGTGATAATGCCTCCTTCTAGTCTGATAGCATGACACTCTAAATCAGGTTAATATTACCGCTTCTTGAAATACCTAAATTCGTAAACAAAGAACATGGCTAACTACAGGCCCATCTCCGATATACGCTTCCTCAGCATGATCCTGGAAATGGAGATGACAGCTCCATGAATGCGTGGAACAAAACTATTTCTTCAATGACCACCTATTTGGTGGTCATTGAAGAAGGCACTGATACAGTCATGCTAGACATAAGGCTAGATTCATCCTTTCAATGGATGAAGATAAGAAAACTGCTGTCATAGGCTCTCACCAATTTTCAGCATATGCACATTTCAACCACACAGTTATCTAGGAATGGTGTCAGGTTACACAAAGTGTAGAGATTATTGGCAACTACAAAGTAAATGCTCAAAAGCAACAGGCACTCAAGAAGCAATTCTGAATTCAGAAAAACAAACAAGATATCCAAGACAACAGTAATCAACGGGCAATGGCGTAAATCACTCAGGAGCTGCACACAGTAAGACTGAAGCTCAGTAAATTCCTGAACCACAATTGTTGTTCTAGATACTGAATGCAGCTAGCCAGATGTAGAATATATGTGAAAATGCAGAATCTGTGGACTGTTACCTATATTGATAGCATAAAAGGCAACATAAAGACAATACTCATGGTGGAGAAGAAACATCACCAACAAGGTTGCCGCGTTCACATCAATTCTGGTGATCACACATGCACATGGACGGCGATAATAGCAAGGGTGGAGAACTAGATACACAGCCACAATAGACAAAGGACTGGGAAGGGCCAGTGCTTACAAATAAACGAAGCACACCTGGTGGAAGCTAAGGCAGCATGGATAAGAAGGTAGCACACTGGAAACTGGAACTAAGGAAGAGGAAAAGAAAGCAGGTGCTGGGGAAAATGTAACTACTGAGATCAAGTACAAAATAGTGTAAGCATATAAAACTTAAAAAAGCAGTAGCTTAGGAATCAGTAAACTCTGTAAATAAGGACTAGCAACAGCTCAGGAATCATGAACTTTTGAAATAAATTGTCAGCTAAACAGGAATACCGCTTATATGACCAACTCCGGACTGAAGAAATCAGAGGATTGAAATACTACCCTAATGATCACACACCTCAGGTCTCATCAAGCTAGCACTTGCCAGCCACAGGTGTACCAATTTCCCCAACTATTCTTAGCTTGCAGGATTGGAGATGAAATAGGGAGCAAAGATTTCCAAGATTTAGAGGCTTTGCCCGGCAAAGCATACAGTCTGCCACAAACCCAGGCATGGACCTGAAATGTGCATTGTAGCCAGAAAGTTTTCCAGGAAGCTGAAAATTAGTGTACACAAGAAGGTCAAGGTGTCCGATAAATTTAGTCTTTGTAATACATAGCATGCTGGCTTAAGCGTGCTGGCTATCACTAAACTCAACAAGGATCTAACTAAAAGGGAATTTTACAGTATTTTCCAAAAGGCTGGAAGTCAGTATATAAATACAGCAGAAGGTCAGGAGATTTAGTTAAACAATGGAAAATCCCACAAGTATGCTAGCTAGTGGGTGGCATGAGAGTGACTTGACATCAGTGCTGCTAGAAAGGCTGGATAAATTGTTATGGAGAGTGAGTCCTGCTTTTTCCTCAGCTCAGACCTTTTGAACATTGTAAAAAAAATCAGGATTAGAGCAGGTGAATCATGCATGTATCATGCAGCATCCCTATACTGCTTCTTGTTCATCATATGAACAGGCATTGTTTTTTAACCAGTAAAAACTTTAAAATGTAATCAGATGGTACACAAATATATTTACAGCTTGATAAGGATCCAGACAGTACCATTAACATCACCTCATGCTTGCATTACATCTTCCATGGGATGAAGGAGAGTTTCCGATACATGAACAAAACCAATACTGAGATCATTATAACATAAGAAAGTGAGCCGGTCTCAGTGATCATTAACTGGCCCTTTGGTTCCAGAATCTCTCCCTCTACCATCCCAAAGGCTGGAAAACTGGTGATACTCTGACTTAGAAATATAGTTTGATCCACAAGTCAATCCAGTGCTCAAACGGATTGACCTCCAGCTCTCTGTACTAAGCAAAATCTTCCCATTACACTGAACTAACCATTCGGTGAAGTTCACCAGTGCCCCCTTCATGTTGTGTCTGTACTACTGTTACGTCAAGTACACTGGCCTTAACAAACCACTCACGCAAAGATAGCAAAGGTAACAAAACCAAGACACCTGAACGTGCATTAACTTTTTTTTTTCTTGTAGAGTTTTATATAGCGCGTACTAGACCCGAACCGAATCAGGTATCAGAGCGCTTTACATAGCACCAGTTACGTTACAAGAGGACAGACACACATTCATTTTAGGCACGGGGAGATTAAGTGATTTGCCCAGAATCACAGGAGGTTGTTGGCGTTGTTACCGAGGCTCGAACCCAGATCCCCAGGTCCGAGGTCGAGCGCCTTAGCCGTTAGGCCAACTCCTCTCCCCACCTTTGTAAACCATACCTCATCTGAACTGCTTTGAAGGGAATCTGCATTTGGCACAGGTTACCAATTCAAAGTACAATTACAATCAAGATTCCCTTCAACATCCACAAAGGGTTGTCGGGAAAAACGTATAATGCTCTGGCAGGAACCGTTGTGCTGGCACACATCGAGTTCACAGTGATATATTTCCCTTTAAGAGAATTTTGGTGCCGGCATTTTTTAATAAGAGGCATTTTTTAATAAGAAGAGGAGAGTTCACTGTTAACTTTAGTAAATTACTAGCAGCCTGTCCCGATGTTGTCCGGGTATGAAATAGAATGTGTGTAATGTGTGTATTTGGCAATGGCAATTTATTTTAAAATCTCGCGGTAGACAACATTTTTTGTTTCATTAGAATAGGGACGGAGAAGGCCCAGCTGCAGCCCTGGTTGATGTTAGCAGGCGTGTGTAATTGGTGTAGTGATCCGCCGCCTGAGCCTGGCTACAACTCTGGTTGATGTTAGCAGGCGCGTGTAATGTCGTTGAATGAGAGAGTTATCAGCTGCGGGTAAATCCGTTTAATGAGAGAGCTGAATGACAGCGAGTAGGAGAGGCTGCAGTAATTGTCCTCGCAGACACGCTCATTTCCGTGTTCCCCTGCTTGAGGCCCAGATGCAGGCCTGTTTGATGTTAGCAGGCGCGTGTTCCCCCGCTTGAGGCACAGCTGCAGCCCTGGTTGATGTTATCAGGCTCGTGTAATTAGTGTACTAATCCGCTGCCTGAGCCCGGCTAGAGCCCTGGTTGATGGTAGCAGGCGCGTGTAATTTCGTTGAATAAGAGAGTTCAGTAATAGCACGCAGGAGAGGCTGCAGTAACGTTACTTACCAGGCCTCCAGGTGAACGCGTTTGTCACGCCCCCAGCACACGGCCACAGCAGACGATCTTCTGATTAATGTACGACCCACATGGCATGAAGGGCGGAACGTAGCACACGCCCTCAGCGTTTCTCACGCCCCCAGCGTGCCGCTTGATGCTGCGCAGCAACGTAATTGGCGCTTCTATGTACGACTCACATGGCATGAAGGGTGGACACACTCCCCCAGCGTTTGTCACGCCCCCAGCACACGCCCACAGCCCATGATGTGATGGTCGTACCACACGCCCCCAGCGTTAGTCACGCCCCCAGCCCACAGCACAACGCAGAGAGGCCCACAAGGGACTACTTTGCTGGCACGGTTCTTTTACCTTTTAAATGTATAGAGGAGTTGGCCTAACGGCTAAGGCGCTCGACCTCGGACCTGGGGATCTGGGTTTGAGTCTTGGTAACGGCACCAAACATCCTTTGATTCTGGGCAAATCACTTAATCTCCCCGTGCCTAACAAAAATGAATGTGTGTCCTCATGTAACGTAACTGGTGCTGTGTAAAGCGCTCTGATACCCGATTCAGTTCGGGTCAAGTTCGCGCTATATAAAACTCTGCAAAAAAATAAATATTATGGTGGCCGTCTGCATAGCCTATGTCCTTCTGCTGCAACTGCCCTTTCCAACACTGTATTGGGTGTTGTGATTGGTGCTGTGGTTACTGAGATTACCCGCCTCAAAGGTTTGGGCTCTCTCTTTATAATATTAGTATGGATAACAGCCTTGAAGTGACATCATAATCCCCTCCTTCTCTGAGAGACAGGGAGAGGCGATGACATCATATTACTTTGCACTTTTTGACAGAACACTTGTGTCCGCTCCTCCTGATACTGTAGATTTCTGTCCTGACAACCACTATTCTCTGGCACTAGTGAAAAGGACAAAGGTATAATCAGTCACCAACTGCATAATCTCTAATATAAGATTCACTCAACCAATTTGTACTCATTTTATCAATGTGAGAAGGCGAAAAGGCGAAAAGGCGAAAATGGCTTGGCTGGATTTACTTATAGTTGGTTCTTGGGTGAGCTTCGAAAAAGGTTTCTGTGTTTACCCATTCCCCCAAAATAACGAATGTTATAATTTACATTGTAAAATACAGTGCTGTCAATTTTAGTTAATCATCCAAGTTGCCTAGAAAGGTGAAAATCGACTTGCCACATTTATTACTTCTTTGAAAACGAAAAAGGAAATTACAATGCTTGCATTTAAAAAAGCATTCCATAGAGATCGTATCTAGAATACGACCCAGGTAACTCCATTAATATCACCTCATGCTTGCATTAAATATTCCATGGGAGAAAGAAGAGTGTCCGAAACATGAACATAACCAATACTGAGACCATTATAACATAAGAAAGTGAGACTATCTCACTAGCCACTCACTGGCCCTTTGGTTCCAGAATCTCTCCCTCTACCATCCCAGAGGCTAGTAAACTGGTGATACTCTGATTTAGAAATGATAGTTTGATCCACAAGTTAATCCAGTGCTCAAAGGGATTGATCTCCAGCTCTCTATACAAAGGAAAATTATCCCATTACACCGAACTAACCAATCGATTATGTTCACCAGTGCCACATTCATTGTTGTGTCTGTACTACTGTTACATTAAGTACACTGGCCTTAACAAACCACTCTCTCAAAGATAGCAAAGGCTACAAAACCAAGTCACCAGAATATACATTAACCTTTGTAAACCATACCACATCTGACCTACTTTGAAAGGAATCCGCGTTTGCCACAGGTTACCAATTCAGAGCTCAATTACAATCAAGAACCCCTTCACCATCCACAAAGGGTTGTCGGGAAAAGAATACAAGCATTTACAATACAAGGGTCTCGGTATTGCAAAAGTTAGAGCTATTAGCATTATAAATGAACGCGAGTTTAAGGTCTTGACATTGTAAATGACAAGGGGCCAGATGTAGGTAGCCAAATACCGGTCGGTAACGGCTGAATTCGGCCGTTACCGACCGGTATTTGGCTTTTGACATGTAGGGGGAAGGAAACAGGCCAATTCGGTAATTTTACCGAATCGGTAAATATACCGGTCGGTAAATTTACCGACCGGTATTTTTACAGAATCGGTAAAATTGAGATGTAGGTGGGACTCTTCTGAGTCCCACAAGCCCTACAAATTCGGTATTTTACCATCAAATTCAATTTGATGGTAAAATACCGATTCAGGTGTGCATGCACATGTGTGCATGCACACCTGTGCCATATGACAGGCAGACCTGCCCTTAGGGCAGGTCTGTCTGCCACATGGCCCCCGAACCTTTTTTGGGGTGCTAGAGGGTGTCAAAGTGACACCCCCTGCACCCATGTCAAAATCGGTATTTACCGATTCGGTAAATACCGACCGGTAATGCCCATTCATTCCTATGGGCTTCAAAGCCCATAGGAATGAATGGGCATTACCGGTCGGTATTACCGAATCGGTAAATACCGATTTTTACCGATTCGGTAAAAGGAACATCTGGATGTTCCTACATCTCCCCCCTTCTTATTTACCGATTCTTATTTACCGAATCGGTAAAATTCGGTAAATAAGAATCGGTAAATTTTCCCTACCTACATCTGGCCCCATGTCTTTTATTTATGTTTTAAAAACCAAAACATAAATAAAAGTCATTGTGATTTACAATGCCAATAGCTCAAAGTCGCCTAATGTGTATAGCAAACTACAGTAGCCTCCTGACGGGTGCCCTTTCACTTAATTTTTTACAAATGAAAGCCCTGGCACTTTTTTTTTTTACAAATTAAGCACGGGTGGTGTCCGTGTGTGCATGGCAGTGGTGGTGTCCGTGTGTGCAAGGGAGTGGTGGTGTCCGTATGTGCATGGGAGTGGTGGTGTCCGTGTGTGCATGGCAGTGGTGGTGTCCGTGTGTGCATGGCAGTGGTGGTGTCCGTGTGTGCACGGCAGTGGTGGTGTCCGTGTGTGCACGGCAGTGGTGGTGTCCGTGTGTGCACAGCAGTGGTGGTGTCCATGTGTGCACGGCAGTGGTGGTATCCATGTGTGTATGGCAGTGGTGGTGTCCGTGTGTGTATGGCAGTGGTGGTGTCCGTGTGTGTATGGCAGTGGTGGTATCCGTGGGTGTATGGCAGTGGTGGTGTCCGTGTGTGCATGGGAGTGGTGGTGTCCGTATGTGCATGGGAGTGGTGGTGTCCGTGTGTGCATGGCAGTGGTGGTGTCCGTGTGTGCATGGCAGTGGTGGTGTCCGTGTGTGCACGGCAGTGGTGGTGTCCGTGTGTGCACGGCAGTGGTGGTGTCCGTGTGTGCACGGCAGTGGTGGTGTCCATGTGTGCACGGCAGTGGTGGTATCCATGTGTGTATGGCAGTGGTGGTGTCCGTGTGTGTATGGCAGTGGTGGTATCCGTGGGTGTATGGCAGTGGTGGTGTCCGTGTGTGCATGGCAGTGGTGGTGTCCGTGTGTGCATGGCAGTGGTGGTGTCTGTGTGTGCATGGGAGTGGTGGTGTCCGTGTGTGCATGTCCGTGTGTGTAATGAAGGAAGTGATGAGGCGTACACACTTAGGCAACTGAAAAACAAAGCAGTGCCTCTTTGACTGGATTGTCATCCGTTCTTTACTGTAAAAAAAAAAGCACTTTAATGCATATGAACTTACACCAACATTTGAATCGTCTGCTCCTGGGGGGGGACTGGGGAGTCTGTGTCTATCACCCAATGATCCCTTTAGCAGCTCTCCCCTGCTTCCAGTCTTGTAGTCCCAGATGCCAAAGAGTACACGTGGCTTCTTTCATGGTACCTCTGGGCTTTGAAAATCTCACGCTGCTCCAGTGTGGTACAAATAAGGTTAATCACACTTTTCGATTCGGGTCAATCCTCCTGAAAGACAGCTCGATGGGTTGAATCATCGCTGCAGGTCACACAATCAAATCAAATCCAACTCGGCCTTTCATCCTCCTGTGGTCGATAGTGTCCAGCTCGATAACAGTGACGTCTGCTGCTCAAGCACCTGTTAGACGGTGCTCGCAGTATCCGACGCCAATGTCAGTCTCTACAGCCCAGGGCTAGGTTTGAAGCTCTCCATTCCAGATCGGATAGCGACACTCCCCGGGTGGTCTTCTGTTTGGCAGTGCCACCCAATATTCCCGCACATTCAGCATGCAATGAAGAGGAGTCCAGCCTGTCGTCAGAGCAGCCTTCCTCTTCCGGAGCTCAGCAGACAGTGAGCTGGGGCGAGTAGGCGTCCCTCCAAAACTCTCAGCATTCGTGAGGTCAGAGGTTGGTCTGGGGGACACCCCCTGCCTCATTACGCTGTCCAGCCCCATGCAGAAAAGGAGAGGGGAGGTCGGGGGCTCGTTATGCTTCTCTTTCCGCCTATTGGAGGGGTGAGCTCCAGCCTTTTCACACCCCCTTCCCTACGAGGATGAAACCTATTGTTTGCCCATTTGCAAGGGGTAAGCAGATGAAAATGCTATAAAGTCTGCCCCCCTCGTTAAAACCACCATCTGTGTGGGGCAGCCACTTGCCAAATGGGCTAAAACGTGCAGAAAGTGGGTGGGAAGTTTGCAGTGGTTGGATCTCACCATTGGTACATCTTCCCTCCACGAGCTTATGTCTTCCCATACCTCGAGCAGGCATATGATATATATTCAGTTTTACCACCTCCCCTTTCCCAATGTTTTTTCAGTCTTTAGCACTAAACACACAATAAAACTTTATATAACGAGCACTTTCAGCGGCAGGAATAGAAAAGCTGCCCATCTGTGCATGGTTTGACACCCCCTGCTGGATTTGACGTGGGCTGGGAGAGGTGGGGGCCCTGATTGCTCCCACTGAATGGAAAGAATAGCATTTTCTGGCTGGGCGCCCCCCCTTTGTGCCGGATGAGGCGCGTCGCCATCTTGGGCCTTTGTGCCGGGTAGATTTGTTCATGCTTTGCCGCCAGTCTATGGGGCCTATGCAGGCCGCCTCAATTGGCCTGCCACCTCCCTCACAAAGCACACTTGAGAAGCTGCTCGCAAGAGCAGTTCACTGCCTTTCCCCACCCCATTGAAATGGAAACGAAGAGGGGCGGGGGGTCCCCACCGGCGGACCCACCCCCTGAGAGCCCCTTTCACAGGTCCACCCGGACCAGCCCCGTCTTTATAAGCGTGTGGGGGAGGGTGTCAAATCGGGTTATACACTTCGTCTCACACCAGATCACTAAATAACCAAAACACATTCACATTAGATTTTATATTTGTGGAAAACGGCAAGTGATTACTAAATAGGTAGATCCTAGTTGGCGGTGTAATATCAGATGTATTAGGTGGCAAAGAATTGCATTAGCAATAGCTTTGTGGTAAACACTAGTACAGAAACTGAGATTTTTATAGATATACACATTTGTGGTCAGCAGAGACTAGACAGAACAGAAAGGCAGTCTTAAGGTCTGCAGCGGAACAAGGATGGTGCAATTGTGGGAAGTCTATGTCATCAATAGGCATAAGCCATAGCATGGCAGGTTTAATAAGTAATCCTGTAGTTTGACTTTGAAGAGCTGCACTGTAGGACCAAGTTTTACATAGGTTGAAGGGCTATCTACGTCCTAGCTGTTTTCCCTCAAAAGGTGCAAAAAGTATTCTCTAGCTTCTTACCAGCTAAAGATCTAACTCCAGACATTATAGCATCTGCATGCTAAGAACTATGTGTGAGTCGGACGTGATGACGCGCACATATGCTCACAGCGAAAAAACAAAAAAACCCTGACCCTGCCTGTTGATCAGCGCCGCGCGCTGGTATGCAGACTCCCCCTGCATTCCACAGAGGCGCGCGACGCGATCCGGCTTGCCATGCATGTCGTGGAGACAAGACCTGGCCGCGCGCACAATGTTATCCTATGGAAAAACGCTGCGCGCGGCCAGGTCTTGTCTCCCTTCGGCATCTCAGACTGCTGAGACGCCGACAATAGTTCTCAGCGAGAACGCGCTTTCAGCCCTAAAAAACGCTATGAAGTTTGCTCCAGAACACACTCAAACCAGAATCCGCTACTCATTAGCTGAAAACCGCATTCAGCAATATTTGTTCAAATGGATGCAACACAGATCAAGTCTCTAGGATTCAATGCTCAAAAATGTGTCATGCCCTCAAACTTTCCTCTGTAGCAAACTACATCTGTTTTAGCAAACCTCCAGGAAATGGATCTATTGGAACCTACTTTTTAATAGTCTTACCATAAAAGGTGACAATTGCAGAACATCTGTAGAAGGCACCTACTCCACCTGATTGGATGTGTTCTCGCGCCTTCATCAATTTTTCCTGCTAGCTGTCACCAACTCTAATCATTGCCTAGTGCACTGATTTAGCCTAAGGGTGACAAGCAAAGGAGTATGAAACTCATAAATAAGTAAATGAATAAAGATATGGACATGATTTGGGGCCTGAGTTATATGTTGGCGGAGAGAGAAATCCGTCACAATGGCGACGGAGTTCCCTCCCTTCCAAAATAATGGTTGCCCGCCTTATTTAAATTTGGATGGACCATAGTTTGACAGTGGAGATTACTCTGTCTCCTCCATGGTTCAACTCCTCCGATGGCAAGTGGGAGCAAGTGCCATCAACCCACCTAATTTAGATGGGTGGACATACAGACGTTTTTCTGAGGCTGTTTCTGCCAGGGTTAACCTGGCCAGAAATTACCATGGTGGGGGGGAAGAGGGGGCATTGCTTTTTAGTTTTCTAAATGAACATCCCACTTAGGATTTTGTTTTTTAAAAAAAAGTTATAAGTCAAACTTATAATGCTCTGGCAGGAACCGTTGTGCTGACACCCATCGAGTTCACAGTGATATATTTCCCTTTAAGAGAATTTTGGTGTCAGGCCTTTTCTAATAAGAAAAGGAGAGTTTACTGTTAACTTTAGTAAATTATAACTGCCCTGAAGTGACATCATAATCCCCTCCTTCTCTGAGAGACAGGGAGAGGCGATGACATCTTATTACTTTGCACCTTTTGACAGAACACAAGTGTCTGCTCCTCCTGATGCTATAGATTTCTGTGCAGGCAACCACTATTCTCTGCCACTAGTGAAAAGTACAACGTGGGAGCTCTAGCAAAAGAAATAAGAGGTAGAATCAGTCACCAGCTGCATAATCTCTGATGTAAGATTCACCCAACCAAATGGTACTCATGTTATCAATGTGAGAAGGCAAAAAGGCTAACATGGCTCGGCTGGGTTTACTTGTGGCTGGTTCTTGGGTGAGCTTTAAAAAAGGTGACTTTGTTTACCTAATCCAAAAAAATAACGAATGTTAAAGTTTACATTGTAAAATACAGAGGGGCAGATTTACAAGCCCCTTGCGTGCGTCACTTTTCCCATGTTAAAAATGACGCAAAAGTGGCGCTGTGGTTCTGAAAAATATGGATCCGTAATAGTACCGTACTCGAGAATAAAAACTTCGTCGAAATAGGACGAATTTGGTATCAAAAGACCGAGAATGACGAGTACATCAAGTACATGTATTTTTCGGCATATTCGAGTGACGATTTCACCTCGAAATCGTCATTTACCTTCTGAACCCTTAGTTGCATGTTGCCCTCTACATAGGCCTTAATCCAGTCGAATTTGATTCCACAAGGACACGTACTCCTTAATCGACTTCTTCCTGACCCCAGTACAAGTTAGAACCATTGCCCCAGGCCGAACTCGTTAGGTCAGTTCCCTCCCAGTGGCCAAGCAAGATAGTATCTAGGCCCAACCGGCCATAAAGCCATTTCAGCACGCACACCTGCCATATCTCGCTCACATCTTTCTTCACTCCTTTTCCTCACTTATTTTATGGTGGGGAGGTGACCATCTTTATTAGGGGTCCAGCGATATCTGATGAAATGTTGGGCCTTGCCGGATGATTTGTTATGGGTATCACGACGTGAAATATGTACATGTCATCATGACTCTGCTTTCTTTTTGTAATCAGTAACCATAAATGAAATACCGCGCACCCAAGGAATGTTTCGCCAAAGGGCAAATGTTATGTATAAGAAGAGAAGCCTAACTTTGTGAAAGTGTGCAGTCTCCTGAATATACTGGCATTGTACTTCTAGGACACTGTCACCTTGGTTGCAGCCAATAAACTAATCTTTGACTTCACCTAGAAGACTCTGAAGTTTCTGTGGGTCTGACTCAGGAGAACCCGAG
Organism: Lissotriton helveticus; assembly: GCF_964261635.1. Classification (NCBI taxonomy): domain Eukaryota; kingdom Metazoa; phylum Chordata; class Amphibia; order Caudata; family Salamandridae; genus Lissotriton; species Lissotriton helveticus. The sequence continues at coordinate 1,005,725,001 of NC_136071.1, read as the reverse complement.
GTCTTTGGTGTGTTGATCCCCTGGCACCGCTGGGTTACCGGTTCGGTACCGGTTCCTAAAAACCCAGTACCTCATTTGGCGCCCAGCGTTGGAGCGATTCCAGTGGTACCAATCAGCCTGAAGATCGTGAGGAGCTTCGTGTGAAAATTCCGGAGGAGGGCCCACCACCTCATCGACCCCTGCATGTCGACGTGGTCCGAAGGTCTTTACTACGAGGTTCCCCGCTTCCCGACGGCTACAAGGACTGCTGCCCTGGCTATCGCCCTGATGTTGGACCCTTGACATTTTCGGTAGAGCGAAACGCTGAGACGAGTCTTCTGGTGAAGCCATCGATAATTTTCAGTTAAGTGTAAGTGGAGCGTCTCCTAGTCCTTAGTTGGACTTACTTTGTGATATCTTAGAGATACATAAAGGTTTTTATTGGTTCTTGCAAGTACCATAACCGAAGGACTCGTGTTTTCACGAGCAATATCGTAATCGATAACTCCTTTGAAGTTTTGGAACTAGACTAGAGAAGAAGGATGCCTAGTCTTAGACTCGGGAATTTGTTTTGTCTTGGTAATAATAATAGGGACTCCCGATTGGAGGACTCATGTCCGGTTCCTCCAGTTGGAACTCCGACTTACGAGCTATACGTTAAACATGGGGTAGGCCCCATCGTTTACAACGAGGTATGGATTAAATACACTAGGAAAGACGGTGTTTTAAAATGGCCCCAATATGGTAGCTTTGATTCTGAAATCTTAGACAACCTTGAAGTTAAACTCTTCAAAAAGAAAGCCCGGCCGGCGATGTTTGACTCTTTCCGCATATGGCGCAAAGAAGCCAAACAAAAAGAAATTAAATTAGCTAAGGAAAATAAGAGAGAAGAAGGACTTTCAGTAATGCAAGCTGCCGTGCAGTTTAAAGATAATGAGGAAGAGCAGATAAATGAACAACTGCACAGGCAACGTAAAATGGCAATAGATAAGTGCTATCCAGTTTTGCTGTCTCTTCAGCAAGGGAAAGCAAAAGAGCGTGAAAAAGACCAATTAATGTCGCAATTGTTAACTTCGCCACCGCCCTATGCGCAGAATGCTACCGCACCCCCGCAACCTTTAGTTGCACAAGCTGCGCCTCTGGCTTTTCCACAGCACCCACCAGCTGTTCTTCAGCTGGCTCCTACTTCTTCGGTGCAGCCTCCTCTAGGCCCACCGACCACTTCTGTTGCTCCTGTGTTTTCTACGATCTTGCCTACTGTACTTTCTACAAATGCCCCTTCTGTGATTTTGCCTAGTACCACATCTATTATTCCTCATACCTCTTCTGCCATCTCTGCATCCGCTTTACCTCACCCCGTTCTTTCATCTGTTTGTTCTTCCGTTTCACCTTCCCTTCGGCAAAAAATGGCCAGTACTGTTACTAATCTTCTTTTACCACTTTTCGGGTCGCCTGCTACGACCCCTAACATAGGAAAAAGACAGTTGCGAAGTCAACTGCCCGATTATCAAGAGAGAGATTCCCTGAATAATTTAGCTCGGAAATGGGTCATGGACACTGCGAAATATGATTTACAGTCTGTCATGGAAGTTTTCCATCAATGGGAAACAGCGACACAGAGATATGTGTTCGAACAGATGTGTGTTTTTCTTTGCGAGGATTTAGAAGACAATGATCAGGATTGCCTCCCACAAGAGATGTGTCGTATAAGGTTTAAGTTTAGTCTGGGTATGATTGTAGGTCCCGATGTAGAAGAAGCAGTTGAAATGCTATTATCACATCGAAGTAAGGGAAGTAGTTCTGGGTCACCATCAGAATCTAGTGCATCTAGTAAGAAAAAGGCACGACAATACCCTATGAGAGAAGTTCCCCCACAGTGGAGAGAGGGTGACGCGACAGCTGTCCCACCTGTCCTGCCCCACTTTCACCGAGTATGGGTACATGTTCCATGGAAGCGAGCAGAAGTTTTAGCACTCAAACAAACACTACCAGATCCGCGTAAAAATCCTGCAGGGTACTATAAAGAATTGTCGCAAACTGCTGGGTCATGTATTATGAATTTAGCCGATATCGATATGTTATTCGGGAACGTTGTTCCACAGCCTTTATGGGGAAAAATTCGTCATGAAGATCATGACCAGGAATTAGGTGACACGTGGGCTAATATTACTGTTGCAGATGCACGACAAGTTGGTGGTGCAAAACCTGAGCCCCTGATAGCGGAACTACCTGGTAGAATAGTAGATTACATGAAAACAATAATGCCTGCAATACGCGTAAATTGGGATAAGTTATCTGCATGCAAGCAAAAGAAAGAAGAAACTGTTTCAGATTTCTTCACCAGATTTGAAGAAACGTTCATTGACCACAGCGGTCAAGATATGACCACAGAAGGTGGTCAGAGATTGTTTGTCGATAAATTTGTGCACAATCTACTTCCAGACTTGTGTAGAAAATTAAAAGATTCGGAAAGTTCTTGGGCAGTCTCATCTTCAGCCCAGATATTAGCTACCGCACAGTACTACGAGAATAGAGACAAGGATGAGAAACATAATGTAGAGAAGAAAACTAGAGAACTCAAAACGAAGGTTTTGCTACAGCAAGCATATCCTCCACGTGGTGGTGGTAATAGAAATAATAATGGTCCGAATCACTACCGGAACACTTTTCAGCAGCCGCAGAGAAACTTGCAGAGATTCGATTACAATCAAAACCGCGTAGGTCCCAATCAGTGTTTATACTGCAAACAAGAAGGCCATTACAAATATGACTGTCCTGCCCTGCCGCAACGTACAAGCGAGTTTTCTGGTGTACGAGGTCGTGGTAGTCAGCAAGCGCCCAGAGGTAGAGGGCGTGGAAACACCCCTCAGGACACACGTCCCCTTCCACCACAAAACTCTATGAACAGGTTTGACCAGCAAAATAACGTATCTGATAGGACAGCTCAATACTACGTCGATGAGTATTACACAGAAAATGAGCAGTGGGAGAATAACGATTGCTAGGACAGCCTTAGACGAAGAGAGGGAGTTGTTTCAGTTCCAGTAGATCAGAGTGGACCTTACGTTGAGGTGATTACATCGGGTGTGTCAGAACCTTTTCTGTTGGATACTGGTGCTACAAAGAGTTCTATTATGCACTCCAAACTCCCTGGCGCACCTTTGTCTGGCGAAATGAACGTTTCCGTAGGTTTTTCTGGCGCCCCGGTTAGAAATCCGATTTCTGACCCTTTATCTCTTTCTGTTGGTCCTTGTGAATTCGAAGCACCCCTTATTTTGACAACAGGTTGTGGTGAAAATTTGCTAGGATTAGATTTGCTAAAAAGATTGTATGCGACTTTGTACTGTTCTCCCTCAGGAGTACAACTGACTTTAGGTAAGAAAGTGGTCTCTCCCATGTATTTGTCGAGAAATACGCTTCCAACAGAATTGACACTTCTTCCGGATATTCTTTGGGCTACTGGTCCGAATGATGTAGGTCTTTTAGAAATTCCACCGTATGTTGTAACATTTAAGTCGAATGTCAAAATGCCACGAATTCCCCAATACAGAATATCCAATGAGGGCGAAAAAGCTTTGCTAGCGATTGTTTACGAGTTGATTGAGAAAGACGTAATTGAGGAAACACGAGGCAATGTTTGCAATAGTCCTGTTCTGCCTGTTTTAAAACGAACTGACCCTTCTCAGCCACCTGTGTACAGATTTGTGATTGATCTTAGGGAGGTAAATAAGATAGTGGTGCCACAATTCCCAGTTGTCCCCGACATTACAACATTATTGACTATGATTCCAGCATCCGCATCATGGTTTTCGGTGATTGACCTGAAGAATGCTTTCTTCAGTATCCCGATTGCGGAGGAGAGCAGGGATATTTTTTCCTTTAGTTTAGGTGGTCGCAGTTTCCGCTTTAAACGCGCTCCTCAAGGCTACTGTGAGAGCCCCTCAATAAACACGCAAGCTCTGAAAAGTCAGCTTGACGCAATGGTTTTGCCCAAAGGTTCCACTCTAGTACAGTACGTGGACGATTTGCTCATAGCTGCGGATACTGAGAAAATATGTAAAATGGCCACGTTGGCACTACTGCGTCATCTATGTGATCTACATCACAAGGTGTCACTTTCCAAGCTCCAATATTGCCGACAAGAAGTGACCTACTTAGGTCATCTCTTATCGAAGGAGGGAAGGAAACTGACCCCAGAAAGAATTCAGGCAATAGCGAAATTAAATGTGCCAAGAACGCAGAGAGAAGTACGCGCCTTCTTGGGCATTACATCGTACTGTAGACAGTGGATTCCAAATTTTTCGTTATTAGCCAAACCCTTATTGGCACTAACGTGTACAAATACACCCAATCCCATTCCTTGGTCCGATGAGTGCCAGAAAAGTTTTCTCGAATTACGCACAGCATTATGTTCGGCCCCTGTGTTAGGTAACCCCAACTACAGTAAGCCTTTCACATTATATGTCCACGAGAAGGAGGGCTGTGCATTGTCTGTGCTGACTCAGTTATACGGAGATAGACAACGGCCATGCGCCTATTTTTCGTCAACTTTGGATCCAGTAGCACGAGCATTGCCAAGTTGTCTAAGGGCCACAGCAGCAGCAGCTGTTTCTATTCGACAGTCTGCAGGCCTAGTAATGAATAATACACTAATTGTGATGGTTCCGCATGCAGTAGATACATTGTTAAATAGGACCAAGACACAGCACTTAACTAGTGCTCGACTGTCCAGTTATGAATTGACGCTACTAGCGAGCCATGTGCACATCAAAAGATGCAGTACTCTGAACATAGCCACATTGTTACCAATTGCTGAGGAATCGGATGCTTCAGAAAAGCACGATTGTTTCCTCAGGACGGAGGAGGAGACCAAAGGGAGAGTTGATCTATCCGATACTCCTCTCGCCGAAAGTGATGGTACATTATGGGTGGATGGTTCATGCTTTAAACTCCCAAATGGTAACGTGACTACAGCGTATGCTGTCACAACTCTGCACACAATCGTTGAAACTGCGCGAATACCACATGGTTCGGCTCAAGCCGCCGAACTCGTGGCACTGACGAGAGCATGTGTGTTATCAAAAGGAATGAAAGTGACTGTCTATACCGACAGTCAGTATGCTTTTGGAGTGGCTCACAGTTTTGGTCGATTGTGGAGAGAACGTGGGTTCCTGACTTCGCATGGAGCTAAGATTCAGCATGGTCAGTTGGTGAATGAGCTTCTTGAATCGCTGACGTTGCCCCTGAAAGTAGCAGTTGTAAAATGTAGTGCACACAAGAAAGTGATCGATGATGTTGGTCGTGGAAATGCATTTGCTGACGAAACTGCTAAAGAAACGGCAAAGAATGTGATGAGCCGAATGTATGTTGCGAGCCCAGAAAGATGGACTGGTGATGTTGGAATGTGTGAAGACACGATAGAAAGTGTGAAGTCCATCCAAGCTGAGGCCACGGAGAAAGAGTTAAGCATGTGGAAAGAAAGTACAGGGAGAATGGATGTAAATGGTTGTTGGATTGAATCAACAGAGCAACAAAGATGGATGTTACCCGATGCGTATGTGCCTGCAGTGGTTACAATGGCTCATGGGATGGCCCATATCAGCGCGAAAGGGATTTGCGAGTTGTTGGCCCCAGTGTGGAAGAATTCAGGGATTCCCAAGTGTGCAGAAAATGTTGTCAAGAATTGCATGGTATGTCTGAAGCACAATCCTGGTAGGGGAACTCCAACTCCAGCTGGTCATTTCGCACCTCCTACGTATCCGTTCGAGGTTTTGCAGCTAGATTTCATACACATGGAGAGGTGCAACAACTTAAAATATGTGCTCGTGGTTGTTTGCGCCTTCTCAAGGTGGGTAGAAGCCTATCCCCTAAGGGACAATACTGCCTTGTCCACAGCGAAAGCCCTTGTGAAAGAGTTCTTCCCCAGGTTCGGAATGCCTAGAATGGTCTGGTCGGACAACGGAAGTGAATTTGTGGGTAGTGTGATGAAACGAGTGTGTGAAGGGCTAGGCATTAGTCAGAAGTTCCACGCTGCAAATCACCCCCAATCAGCTGGATTAGTGGAATGTTACAATGGCACGCTTAAACTTAAATTGGCCAAAATCCAAGCGAGCACGGGTCTTAAATGGCCCGACGCTCTACCCTTAGCACTCCTATCCACCAGAATGACTGTGCATTCGCGAATGAAACTCAGCCCCTATGAAATAGTCTTTGGTCGGCCAGCCAACATATGGGGAGTGCCTAGGCCCACGAAGTTTAGCGAGCTGCAACACCCCATTTTGCTCGACTATCTGTATGAATTGACGGCTAAATTGCGTGTTTTATATCAACAGGTCCACAACACCTTGCCTCCGGTTTCCGAGACACCGGGTCACTCCATTGACCCTGGCTCCTGGGTTCTGGTCAAGAATTTCCAGAGAACAAGAAACGACCAGCCCAGATGGACCGGACCGCACCTCGTCCTCCTGTCTACAAGGTCAACTGTTAAAGTGGAGGGGAAGGCCAATTGGGTCCACAGGATCCATTGTAAGAAAATACCCTTCCCTCTGCCACATGACCAATGGGTCCGGACAGGAGGCACTGACTCAAAGCGCACAACTGATGAACGCGTAGAAGAAGCTAAACGCGATTGTGACAGTAAGAACATTTTTCAAGAAACTACTCCGCCATCAGAACAATTGAACTCTGTGGAACCTGAGCTACTATTTCCGGACCAGACAGCACCCGGGAAAAGACGCTATAATTTCCGACCGAGAAAAACAGACTAAAGTAAAAGTGATTCATTTTTTGATCCGAGAGAAAAACCTGTGGACTAATAAAATCATGAGTTTTTTTCCTTCCAAAATGCTATTTTGAAAATGCAGATTCTCCCATCTAGGTAACTTGCTTATTTTTGTTTTTTCGAACCGCCATCCGGGTTCCGCTGCTAGGGTCGCGGTTGACTAAAGACTTTTGGGTGCAGCTGACAACAATAGGTTGCCGGTTCCAGTTGGTCGAAGGGAGCCACCCTAGACTGAAGGAAGCATCCTTTAGCAGGAACAACCTACCGCCGCGGGCAGCACCTTAGAGAGGATGGAGTTTCCTGATGTGGAGAGAACTGCCAGACAAATGAACTTTAAGCAGAGACTTTTGAAAACAATGAGAAAGAAAATTTTTATAATGATGTGTATTTTTATGATATTTAGCGTAATGGTGTTTTTGATAAGCTATGCTTTATTCTCTTTTCATGTGACATTCACGCCTACTACATCGCCCATACCTCCCCCTACTGTTTCCTCTCATTCTTTCCACTCTTTGCCTGACCACGAATCAAATAGGAGATTAGAGTTCATTAATAACTCCTTCATTCAGCTATTACACCAACACCAACTTGTGATGAACACAACCAACTGTTGGGTGTGTGGTCTCATGCCCCACACCACGGATAGAGGTATCCCCTATTTGGTCCTGCCATTTAGTCACAATGGGTCAGTATGGGCATATAGGACAATGTTCATATATGCACGAGAAATCCAACCCCTACGTTCTGTAAAGGACAACCTCAAGACTAGCGCTCTAGTGAAGGGTATAGTTGACATGATCAAGGAAGTGACTTCTTACGAAGATACCCCAGACGATGAGATACTTGCATATGTAGGTTGGAATGTGACCGGATATGGCACTACACTAAGTGAGAAACAGCAAGCCAAGAGATCGTCCCCTATCTGGATCGTACCCCATCAAGGTCACCTGTGTCTGCAAGGTATTGGTAGGAATACCAGAGCTCAGCTAGGGAAGAGTGTCTGCACAGAAACGTATGTTTTTGGATCTCAGACTTCCCCTGCCTTTTTAGCCGCAAAGGGTACTTATTTCATCTGCCACGATAGAGCCTATACATGGTTGCCCCCTGACTTCTCAGGCTCATGTTTTGTTTCATTCCTGTTACCTCCCACCTACACAGCAGCGGCGGATTACCATCGGACAAGGGTAGTTAGAGGTGTTTTGAGTAAAGAAGACACTGCGGGTCAAGAATTTGGTGACTTTGCAATGGGTATTCTGCCGTTCTGGGGAGCCATGGTTAACAGCAGAAACATAAGGCAATTGACAAGGGTAGTTGAATCCACCGTGATTGAAACTGCCGGTGCCCTTAGTAACCTGACTGCTGAGCTCCAGTCGGATCGACTGATGACCCTTCAGAACCGGGTCGCTTTGGATGTAATACTTGCGGACCGGGGTGGGGTATGCAAATTGATCCAGTCCAGTTGTTGCATTTTTATTACGGATAATGCTCCAACAGTGTACAGGGCCATCTCCAAACTACATAAGATTTCCGAATCTATCCATGTGGACAAAGGAGATTGGTCATTAATGGGATGGTTCTGGGGACTGATATCTGCCTGGGGATGGAAAATTCTGATGGTCATTGGGATGGTCTTAGCCATTCTTTTCCTGTTCTGTCTATGTATACAGTGTGCTCCTGCAATATGTGGCCTCTGTGCTACATCATGTGTAAGGAAGCCTGTGTCAAGACATGAACTCAGCACTAGAATGATGTTGCAGCAACATCTCAATGACTTTAGGAATATAGATCTGGACTCAGATTAACATGAGGATAGATTAATTGCCTATGTAAGGGCAAAAGGAGGGTCTGTGGTTCTGAAAAATATGGATCCGTAATAGTACCGTACTCGAGAATAAAAACTTCGTCGAAATAGGACGAATTTGGTATCAAAAGACCGAGAATGACGAGTACATCAAGTACATGTATTTTTCGGCATATTCGAGTGACGATTTAACCTCGAAATCGTCATTTACCTTCTGAACCCTTAGTTGCATGTTGCCCTCTACATAGGCCTTAATCCAGTCGAATTTGATTCCACAAGGACACGTACTCCTTAATCGACTTCTTCCTGACCCCAGTACAAGTTAGAACCATTGCCCCAGGCCGAACTCGTTAGGTCAGTTCCCTCCCAGTGGCCAAGCAAGATAGTATCTAGGCCCAACCGGCCATAAAGCCATTTCAGCACGCACACCTGCCATATCTCGCTCACATCTTTCTTCACTCCTTTTCCTCACTTATTTTATGGTGGGGAGGTGACCATCTTTATTAGGGGTCCAGCGATATCTGATGAAATGTTGGGCCTTGCCGGATGATTTGTTATGGGTATCACGACGTGAAATATGTACATGTCATCATGACTCTGCTTTCTTTTTGTAATCAGTAACCATAAATGAAATACCGCGCACCCAAGGAATGTTTCGCCAAAGGGCAAATGTTATGTATAAGAAGAGAAGCCTAACTTTGTGAAAGTGTGCAGTCTCCTGAATATACTGGCATTGTACTTCTAGGACCCTGTCACCTTGGTTGCAGCCAATAAACTAATCTTTGACTTCACCTAGAAGATTCTGAAGTTTCTGTGGGTCTGACTCAGGAGAACCCGAGGTCTTTGGTGTGTTGATCCCCTGGCACCGCTGGGTTACCGGTTCGGTACCGGTTCCTAAAAACCCAGTACCTCAGCGCAAGGGGCTTGTAAATCTGCCCCGTGGTATTTTCGAGCTGAAGATGAAGGCAGCCTACTGCTGTAGACACCTGCCTTACTTGAAGCGACTGATGGTGCACCCTTTAAAGATGTGTGCTTAGTCATCCGTTCACTCTGTAAGTAAAGCGCTTAGTTGTAATGCACTTGTGCTCCTATTAAAGAAAATCCTAAATGCTTTCAAAGTAAAACTCGAGGTATAAACCTACCTTTAAAACATAAATAAATAAATAAGAGCAGGAGCCCTAAATGAAATTAATACCTTGAAACAGTAAGGAAGGCGTGTGCCCCCACAACCTTCCTTTAATACTAATTTGCCTTTTAGCCTCTATAGTTGCCCTTGTTTGCTCCGAAATAATCTGTTCTGTTAAAAGTTTCCGTTTCTAACAAAAAATAAATAAAATGAGAAAGCAAAGGCCCTTTAGGTCCATTTTTGAGCCGACAGCGTACATGAGTACGGACACACATGTCCCATCATTCTTGGTACTCTTGGCTGAAAAACCAAGACTGGCTAAAAGTCATCAAGCCCTATTACATGGAGCCTATTGATCTCCTTGGAAAGGGTACTCCTCCTTAATACTTTCCAAAACCTTTTTCAAATATCTCGTCCTTATAGCACTTGTAATTTGAGGATACCAAAAGCACGCAAACCAAGACAGAAGAAAAAGTCAAGAGATTCGCCCAAGCCGAAGGCCCAAATCTCCAAATTCAAGTCGGTGTCTGGGGCAAGTGCTTGGTACCTGTTAGTGCTGAGTGTGGAGACCTCCACCACCGCCTGCGCCCTCTCCAAGGCAGCCTGTTCCACAAAAGGGTGAAAGAGAGACCCAGAATATAGAGTTTAGCCTTGAGCTCATCAAAAGTACTGCGCCGCATCTGGGCCTCCGCGGTGTAGTCCAGTTAGGCTGTGATGTTGTTCCCATTGAGGGTCCAAGGCCCCTTAGCCCTGAACACCTGCAATAACAGGTCTCTGTCCCACAAATTAAGCAAGCTTGCAATAATCGAGCACAGGGGGGCCAATACTGTGCGCCTTCTCAACAGAAAAGAATTTCAGGACTCTAGTAGCCAGAACCGTGCTTGTTAGCCAGTCTTCTAGGAACAGTTTAGTGTTTGGGCCCTCAGATCCCTCAAGAACACCTATGAAGCTTACATTGTTGTGGTGGGAGAATCCCTCTGCATCTTCACACTCACTTCAAGTGTCCGCACCTCCACATGTAGGGCTTTCAACTGACCTTATATGGTCACCATCGAAGGCTTGATTGAGGAAAGAGAAGATTCCGCCCATCAGTGGCGTAGCAAGGGGGTCAGGGCGATATGAGTTTTGGGGAGGCGGCCTCCCTGCCGAGGAAATTGCCAGCACCCCCCACTCTTACACACACCCACGGGTTGTTAAACGCAGGGACCATGGGCGGCCATAGGTCTAGCTGCGCCACTGTGCCATTTCTACATGTTCTACCAGCTTAGGATGGTCCTCCCGCAGTAGGCCAATTTCGACTTGAATAGCTTCCAGGTGGGCCTCCATTGCAGCCTTGAAGTTCTGTATGTCCTGCAGAATTTTGTCAAACATGCTGGTGTGCTTCTCAAGCATGTCTTCCAGGTGTTTAACCGGGTCCTTGTGGGACAGAGAAGCCCCCCAGCACAACCATAATGGACTTCTGGGGCGGGGGCTTAGATACCTTAGGGCGAACCATGCTCAGTCAGTCGTGACCTGTCGTAATCAGTGAGGCATGCACCATTTGCTCTCTAGTGTGGCGGGAATGACAGGTATATGAGATATTGTCTCCAAGCCCCTGCAAGAGATCATCGGGAGGGGCAGCGGTTAAGGTGCAATTTGCAAGGCACCCTGAGCGCCAATGAGAAGGTGGGGATCACCGTAGGGTTCTCTCACTATCCATGCCACACCAATCTCAGTTTCCCCCCCATCAACAGCACCACAGGGGCACTGCGCTGCCACAGCGCTCCAGGGTGGGCACCAGGCAAAAGTCTTTATGTGGCGTGTGCTGGATTCTTAGAGGTCTCCGGCGCCTTCCCTTGGGCCCACAAAGGATCCAGGGCCCATGGGCACCCAATGCACATTGGCCAGATGCTGCGGCTCACCCCCGGTCACTTTGTGCCCTGGGACCCCCACCAAGAGTCCCACTCTCGGGTGCACTCGCTGGTCTCAGGAGGGGTTGCGCACATTGTGTGAAGTAGAAGTTGACGTCTCAAGCACTCCCTCTAGCCTCCATGGGGCACCAGCAATCCAAGACAGAGCAGCATCGCAGTCAGCAGATGTTGCACCGTCGAGAAGACCTCGTCCTCTGTGTCACAGCAACTGTATTAGGGGCCCAGGACACGACAGACTCACCTTCTGTTCATGGCAGTGGGACCCCCAGGGGCGTGCCTATGGTCCGTCTTGTGAACACAGTCCCCGCGGCCTATGACCACCGCCAGCCACCCTGCGAAGGCTTTGCCTACCACAGACCCCCGATCGATGTCTTCACTTGCAGTGACAGCCCCGGCAGACTGACCCACCACCAGTTCAGGACAGTAAGACCCTCAAGGGCACACCAACAGTCCCCTGTATGGGCGCCACCTGCCACACCAAGGATCACTGAGATGCGGCCCTCGGTCAATGCTGTGACCTGCACAGGCTAAGCTCACCTCCCATGCCACCCTGCCCACAGTCCCCACTCTATGGTCGCTGGTGGTCTCAGCTCCTCGAGCAGTCACGGTGGGCCCCACAGAATCCCCGGCATAGAGGGCGAGCCGGGCAGCCACGGAAGGCAACAGCTGTGAGACGGGTGCAGGATAAAATACACTGGGCCTGACGATAAGCAGAGCCTCAGTGCAAAGCATCCATTCATGGTGCCATCTTGACCGCCTACACCTTTTACACCATCATATAGCAGAACTGTTGTCTGCAGAGTGTGAAGTCACCATAGCAAACTAGGTGACGAGGTGTCTGGACACATACCAAATTGTGCTGTCAGAGAACCTTTTGATTCTCAGCTGAGGTTTTTCCATAAAAGGTTGATTAAAGACTTTCCAGAAATGTCTATGTGGCTAACAAGAAAACAGTGGTGGTATATAAATCCCTGTTGCAAATTGCCTGTCCTAGTGGGGAAATCCAGATGTTTCTGACATTGCAACTGTCCAATAAGTGCGAAGTCTCTTCAGCTCATTTAAAAGCTGGATGTCTTGTTATTTGAAGAACTGAATGGCAGTTGTAGTAGACAATGCATACGTTTTAAAGCAAATACTAACCGTTCTAACTTTTTAATTAATATTACCATATTTACATTTTACTAGTCATCTACTAGCTGATGGGGTGGAAAGGATGCTTTCGATATTTGGACCTAAGTGTTGCAGCTTTGTACAAGTTTGTCAAATGTCGATACATTCTGTCAGCAAACTTAAACGTCGCTCATACTTTTTCAAGGCTGAACTGTTGTCCTGACTGAACAAAACGCGGTTTCTTTTCAACACATCTGTATCACAAGCGATGGCGTCACTCAACTTTGCTGTAATCTCTGTGGCTTGGAGGAATATTTGCATTACCTAATGCTCCTGGATATCATCCATGGTATTTCAAATAAATGGCACATTGCCATGTAGAAGAGTCTATAATTAGTACTTAGGAAAGAAGTACAAACTCGACTAGAAGGGTAGCATGCTTCAGCTGTTCCTTTTTCAGTTTTCTGCTCTAAAAATCCAGGTAGACAGAGATAAAACATTACCTCTAAGGTAATTTATATTTGCCATCTGACATAATGCCTCCCCAACTTGTGTGACAATTTGTGAAAATGTAATTCTACTGAACAATAGAATGGATTAAAAGTAGGCCTCTGCTTACAATATTACATTGACCTTCCTGTAATGTAGCCCCTGCAAAGGCGTAACTCCTGAGTTTATTCATGGAAAATGTTTGTGAAGTAGGATGAGTGCACAACTACTCAAGCTGCTGAGATTTGTCCTAGATTCCTTGTGTTGCAGTTCATATAGGTAGGACCTTGCCTGGCAGTTCGGGCTGGACTGTTTCCATTGGAGCAGGGTTAACACTGATTTGTATATAGCTGGGTCCAAACTGAGGTGGCACGGTATGCAAAATAATGATGGACTGGGATGCGGCAGAGTAGTTACTAGTGGCTGAGAATAATTCAAGCATTACATCTTCACTTTTTGTATACTTCATTGTGTCATCCTAAGTGGGACGGGTATATCCAGATGTGGGTCCTGTTTGCGCTGTGTCACTGTAACTAATCTATACCTGGCTGATGAGTTCTAGTTAGGGTGAAACCGGTCCTAGAGTGCATGTGTTGCAGTTCATATAGGATCTGGACTGGCATTTCAGGCTGGACTGTTCCTATTGGAGCAATTACCAGTGGCTGAGATGATTTCAAACATTCCATCCATCACTTTTGTATACTTCAATATATTAATATGGCACAAGAGACTATAATTTCACACTGGAAACTCATCCAATGGGCATGTCACACATCATTGCACGGATACCAAGAATGTGGCAAAAGTTGATCAAAGGCCAAAATAGAGAGCTAAACGAGTTTGAATTCTAATTAGGAAATGACTAAAAAAAAGTCCGGTATGAGACCTACGAATGCTTAGGCATGGAGTTTGGACAGCTCCCAGTAATTTTGAAGATGTGGTGTTAGATTCATGAACCATTATGAAGATGTCATGGAAAACGCTTTGGAAATAAACATCTAGTAGCATATTTTTATGTGATTCATAGGTTTTTAAAAATACTATACTACTCCTCTTTGATCTGTAACACCACCAATAACTTGAGGAGTATTTTTAATATTCTAAATAGCGTCACCAACCCGGATTCTTGCAAGAATGTGATTGTCCCGTCCCAAGTTCTCTGCGACAATTTTGCCATATTCTTTAAAGAGAAAATAGATCTGATTCTTAAAGATTTGGACATCCCTCTTGACACTGACTCTCCTCCTGACCAAGGACCTGTCCCACCGGTTAATCCACCACCTGATTCGGCCTTGGCTCTGGAAAAGTCATTGCTCAGGTTCCTGCCGCTTACATTTGAAAATTTCTCCAAGGTGGCTAGAGGGATTGTTTCCGGCTCTCCTCTGGACCCGGTGCCCCCCAAAATTTGGAAGGAATTTGCAGATGAGTTATTCCCCCCACTCTATCTTATCTGCAATCAATCCATGGTGACTGGCACCGTCCCAGCTCACTGGAAACGGGCGTTAGTCTCCCCCTTGCTAAAGAAACACTCCTTGGATCCTGAGTGCTCAAAAAACTACCGGCCCATCTCACTGCTGCTGTTCCCTGCCAAGATAGTTGAGCGGCTGGTCAGTATTACTCTCTCCACCCACTTGGAACAACTTCTATTACTTGACGAGGATCAATTCGGCTTTCGGCCTGCACATGGAACCGAAACAGCCCTCATCACCGCTATGGATGAACTTCAAAGGCGTGCAGACAGAGGTCAGGCATCATTTTTGATCCTGCTCGATATGTCTGCCGCCTTTGATACAGTAAATCATAAGATCTTACTGAGGCGGTTGTTTGAGGCAGGAGTGAGAGACTCGGCATTGCGCTGGTTCCATTCTTTCTTGCAGGATAGGCAGCAGGCAGTTTCAGTGCCTCCTTTTCAATCATCCTTTTCCCCGGTATTCCACGGAGTGCCTCAGGGCTCTGCCATCAGCCCAATTCTTTTTAATGTATACCTCAGGCCACTAATCTCGCTCATTAAAGGATTCTGCATCAGAAATGTTAACTATGCCGATGACACACAGATGATCCTCTCCTTGGAAGGAGAGGATTCCATCTCTGTGGAGGTCCTACACAACTGCCTACGGAATACGTCAAGTTGGTTAAAGGCCAACTCGGTTCAGTTTAATGCCGGGAAAACCGAAGTGCTTTTTAGCGCTGGAATGAGGATCCCTCGACCATTTCCTAATAATTTCTGCCCCCCGGAATCTGGCGCCAACGTACAGCCTGCGGACTCTGTCCGCAACCTAGGGGTCATGCTGAATCATGGGCTCAGCATGGACCCTCATGTACAGAAAACATCGGCTTGTTGCTTTGCCATCCTTCGCTCACTTAGGAAGGTTCTGCCCCTCTTGCCCCTCCATGCTCGTGCCCAAGTGGTTAGATGTACCATCTTGAGCAAGTTGGACTACTGTAATGCCCTCCTGCTCGGGTCCCCTGAGTATCTACTGGATAGACTCCAAAGGGTCCAATCTGCGGCTGCTAAATTGGCCTTGGGGCTGCCGAGAAGATCTCATGGACCATCTGCCCTGGCAAAACCACATTGGCTTCCTCTTAGACAGAGGATCCAATTCAAGACCCTTTGTATAGTTTTTAGGGCTCTCCACGGGTGCGGTCCAGCCTCTCTAAGATCCAAGTTTGTTTGGTATGCCCCTACCAGACAGCTTTGCTCATCTGATGCTAAACTGGTAGTTGTTCCCAGATTTAGGAAGGTCAGATCTGGTGGTAGATCCTTCGAGGTGACTGCCGCCAGACTCTGGAACACTCTACCCATCGAGATTAGGGCCACTAATGATCTCTTGCAGTTTAGGAAAAAGTTGAAAACCTGGCTTTTCCCTGGCTAGCTTTCTCCCCCGGTATTTCTGCTTTCTCGCTTCTCTTGGGTTCTGCTAGCGCCAGGATGCCTGCAATGGTGACAGCCGCGCTCTATAAGTGCTTAAAATAAATAAAATAAATAAATGGGCAACAGAAGATATTTATAGAGGGTCTCACTATAGCACAGATTGGAAAAAGCAGTAATTCATTGTGCAGTGAGGAGAATGCTGGAGACAGAATCCTAAGCAAACATCAGGAGCAGAGATTGCAGAATTTCTATATAAAATCAACGTACAAGAGGTCCAAAGGAAGACAGGGTAGGGATAAATGACGGACCAAAAGATTGTTGACAATTAGGTGTGAATGGGGTGAAAAATATGTCAGAAACGCCAACAGGGAACTGAGGTAAAAAGTTTGCGTACAGCTGTTTGTGATCAGGGCAGAGTTGTGCATGTGTATTATTTTGTATTATTGTTAGTGACTTCTAAATTTCACCATCGTAGGCAGATTTGCAAATGTACAATTTTTCTATTGGTCAAGTCTTTTTAATAGTCCGTCCCTTTCACTCAGTTGGAGTGCATTCATGTGGTACTAAAAAGAAAGGGCAATGACCTTTTAGTATTAAGGTAAAAGATTCTGGAATCCCTGGCAAAGCGGCAAAAGTGGTGGACCGTAGACATCACATCTAGATTGTAGTTCTAGTGGCCTAAAATATCACTTGGGGGCAGATCTTAAATATTATTTGGGGATAATATGTGGGGATGTTGAAAGATGATTCATTTAAAGAGTGCTAACATGCATAGTTGTGATGGCAGTGAAGAAGGAAATGCCACCCGTCATCTAGATTGGAACAGAAAATAAGTATTGGTCTCTGTATCTTGTGTGAAGTAGAAGCTTCCAGTTTTGCTCTGGGGAGGTTTATTTTATGTTGTTGAATGCCATTGTCAACTGTGTCATAGTTTTTTAAGTGGTGCTAGCAGGACTTGGTTGTTTCTCATGTTAGCTGGAATGTAAAGGAGTCTGGTGTGCAGTGTATTCTTATGGTCGTTTGACCACAAATATTTCCTGACGGCTATAGAGGAAGTATATAAATATGGCTTTTTTTTAGATGGTTAATTCTGTTTCCTATATCATCCTGTGACTATTATGTTGTTTGTCTTCATGCTTCCCAATAAACATGTTCTTTTGGCAAATGGACGCTTTATAATTTACCCTTTTCCAATTCTAGGGCAGAGTTACTGACATACACTATCTTCTAAAAATCAGATTAACTATGTAGCAGTATGTGAAAGTCAGTAAAATATTGAAACACTTTTGATTCATGGGTTCCTGTAAAATGGAAAACTGGTCTTTCAATTTCAAAAGTAAAAGCATGATTTCTAAGGTGTCTACAAGATGCACTTTTGTTTGCCAAATTCCCACCTTCATACAGATTATCTTGGATTATTTTCACTATTCAGAGTATGTTGTCTTTGCCAAACTGGGAATTTAATCGTCCTCTAATCTTTCAACTTGAAGTGTTAAGAGTTTTGGTCAAAACTGGGCTTATTGATGCTCTATAGGAGGACTGCTTTGCCTGTATCCACCTTTGTGTTATGTCCAGTTGAAAAGTTATATATATAATCAACTGAAAACACGAATAAAAAATCAAGTTGTGTTTCCGGTTCAAAAGGATAAACCCACTCAAACCCGCCAGTTATGCACACCTTAACGAATACCACCTGTTTTACTATTGCTAGCCCACATCTTTTTCTTCCTGTGTCAATGGCAAATGATTAGTTTGAGCATGGTGGATGATGCCCACTTTGATCAGGCGAATTTCCATGGCTTTATGTGTTTGAGCCAAAACCCTAACTCCGTTTTTAACTGTGGTATTTCATGAATTTCAGGGTCTGTCTGTCTGTCTGTCTGTCTATCTATCTAATTATCTATCTGTCTGTCTATCTAGCTACAGACATACACTCATAATAATACTGCTTCATTCTGAGTGTATAATGCTTGCCAGTTGAAAAGCAGATCCTTCATATTCAAGAGTATTCTCTTTCATTTCATAAATCTAGAGCCTGATGTCTTTTGTGCCAGTGAACAGATGTTATAGATGTGATAGTATGAGTTGTTATGGTTGATGACATACATAGGGTAAATTGTGACGTATTGACACATTTTACAAGAATTGTAACCCTACACTGTGGTCCTGTTTCAGGTCCATATCTCTACATTGCTGTCTCCAATAGGCTTCACAATATAGCTTTCGTGCTCTAATTCATGGTCCAAAGCAATATTTTTGTCAATTACTTTCATTCTATTGAGGTATCCTCGGTTATAACTGGTGCTAATTTCTCTATTCTTTTCTGCAGGATAATGGCATCGCTTCTTCTCAGACCACTGTAGCATCTTTGAAGAACTAATTTCTCACTGCCTGTGGTCTAAGTCACAATCAGCAGCAGCCAAACAACATGGCTGTTTTCTTCTTGGCATTCCACATCCTCAACTTTGCTGCCTGAGATTCCTCTCAATGACTCTGTGCCCAACAGTTTGATGAAATGGGACTACCATTAATTGTAAGTATGAACATTAACCCCTTCCGCGCTAATGACAAAGCCAGCTCGTCATGGGCGTTACCTGCGCTACGCGGATGATGAGCTGGCTTTGTCATAAACAAGCCATTTTTGAAATTCCAGCGCACAGCGGGAAAACGCGGTAGCGAGGAAGCGGTTAAGATATGATATTCATTTCAATAGATTTAGCAATATGCATATTTTTGGAATGCAACCCATGGTACATCTTGAAAGTCTGGGGGAAAATGTTCATGTTAGATGTACTTTGGCAGAGGAAGTTGTTGAACCTATAAATGCATATACATACTCTTTAATTTGTTGATGCGCTTCATTGGTTTCTCTTCTTTTGACAGTGATAACCTTCTTCTTAGTGGCACTCTATTGGCATATTTTAATCCGCTTTAGTAGTTTTGGAAATGCTGGTGGAAGAAGATTTGTGTTTTGGGGACAAAGCAGCAGGACTGTAGTAAGAAGGAACATGAAGGACTATCTTATGGGGAAATTAAGCAATGTTGTACCACGAACAGGCAAGCATCAGCACAATGATTCTGGTGCGGGATAAGGAGTTAATAATTGTTATATGAGGATTGCAGTGGTGGAGCTGGATGAAATGATATCCACCTCAATAGTGGGCTGGGGGGACAATACAGCAGAATGCGGTGACGAGAAAACTGTTTACGATGAGCTAGGTGGGGAACTTTGGATACAGCCAAGTTTAAATATATTAGGTGGGAAAAGTAGGAAATTATGCTGGCAAATACATCTAAGCATTGCTCTCTTTTTTTCCAATAGTGTTTTCGAAATGCACACAAAGATAGTTATTAATTCTGGAATTATATTTATTGAGAACTGTAATTTTGCTTCCTGTTGGTCGCTCGCAAAATGGTTTATGCTAAAGAATACATACAGGTTGAGATGCCAGATGGAAACCCTCCAGATGGGGATTTATCATGGAATACAAATTGAAAGTGATATACCATGCAAAATAAAAGTTATATTCTGGCCTCATTTATCGAAGCCGTATGACCTAATTCTCACAGAGAACATTTGGTCTCCGGTTTTTGGAAGGGATGCACCTTGAGGTGAGTAGGTGATAATACACGCATTAGCCCCCTTGGTGCCTGAGGAACTCAGGGAAAAATATGCATGTGAATGGGTGTTGAAACGGGAAACATCCATTACAACGCAGTCATTACAACGACCTACCTTTACAACACAACTGCCTTTACATCGCATGCCATTACGATGCATGTCATTACAACGAATGTCACTACAGCGCATTCCATTACTACGCATTATAAGGTAAGTAATGGAGATTTCTTCAGTATTAGGGTGGGTATGGGTTTTGCGTTACATGGGAATAGTAATTTTCACTCCTACACTATCCAACACTTTCCCTACTGTTGCACTCACTGGAGTGGGAATAGTAATTTTGACCCCTATACTATCCAACACTTACCCTACTGTTACCCTAATAGCATTATGCATTGTAATGGTATGCCTTGTAAAGAAAGCATTGTAATGGAATGCGTTGTAATGGGTGTTTTAAAATTCTAGATCAGCTACAAAATTGAGGTTTATCCACCATGAATAGTCTCTTTTTCCGGTGTTGAACCCTGATTATTCATACAGACTAATCTTAGAGTATAGAAATGTAAATGCACAAAAACACACATGCTGTACAAAATGCTCACAGTCCGGGTTTATGGACCAATCTAGTCAGAAAAATAATTCAAAGGCATGATAGACATATATAATCAAATCTATAGTTAGAATGTAGCACCTGAATCCTCGTATCTCTTCGCTTTCTTGTTTTCAGGCCCCATGTACACAATTGCCATTGGGATATAAGAATGGTATAGGACTATTTGCAGCAAGAATTATGGGAATCAAACAAGATTCCGAGGCACTATCATATATTGACAAGATATTTATTATAGACAATGTCTTGACTGAATACCTGGCTCGGGTGGACAGGATAGTGACTCTTTTGGCCCAACATGGGTATCAATTTTAATAAAGATAAACATGCATATCTTAATGTGATTTTCTAGGAGAAGAACTATTCAGTGAGGGTAAAGGTTTGGAACCCCTACTTCTTGCAGAAGTGTTCTAGTTAACAATCGCCAAACACTTTAAGGACATTTCAAGCCCTGATTGGGTTTCTAAACTTCAGCAGAGCATCCTTGCAACATTATGCTGAGCTGTTTATGCCCTTATATGAATGAATTACTTCTATGTTTCTGAATAATATGGGACAAAAGCAAAC
The DNA here is from genome assembly GCF_964261635.1 of Lissotriton helveticus. NCBI lineage: Eukaryota > Metazoa > Chordata > Amphibia > Caudata > Salamandridae > Lissotriton > Lissotriton helveticus. The sequence continues at coordinate 1,005,704,134 of NC_136071.1, read as the reverse complement.
ACAACTATCTTACATGGATAGCAAGAAGACATGTTAGAGACGATATATTTAGAGACAAGCAAAAAGACCCAGTACTTCAGGCTACACATATTTGATGTATAATGATAAGAGACAGACTACTCCCATAGCATACATATCACATCTGTGCTCCTCTACTGAGGAATGCTTTACTACTATTAAGAGTATTCTAGCTGCAGTACAAACAGCTGTGCTCAAGGAATGCCCTTTGGTGCAGGGGAAACAAACCTTTAAAGTTTCTCTCAAACTTATGTTAGAAGCAGTATCAAACGTCAATATTCCTAATGCATGCATCCCATGCCTACATTGGACGCAGTTAGCCACTTCCTAGAATGCCACTGATATAAAATTGAAATATGATCCTACACTTTGCACACAGAAATGTATGCTCCACATAGATAGTATCTCAAAAGCTCCAAATGTTTACCCATACATGAGTTCAAAAGCGTGCTCTACATGGAAGGCTCTGCCAAACTTCTGGTTGGTGCTAAACAGAAATGCTTCACAGCTTGTGCTGTAAGTGCAATGAAATTTCAAGAATGGCAACCTCAAGGCGCAATGCACACACACTAAACCTTTGGGTGACTCCGTTGTATAACTCGCAAAAATACATGCTCTGTTACTTGGGCTTAAAAAAGCTGATCCTCCTGTTTTTAGACTTATTGTGTTGGATACAGTGTTCTGTGTCCAAGGACATGATGTAGATTTACCATACTGGTGCTTAAATGGGTTCGGAGATTCAAAAGGGAAAACAATAAAAGGTACACAACTTTGAGGAAAGGAAGCTCTTCTACAGCAAAAGCTTACTTTGGTCCATGTACAGCACACCGTGGTCCATACCATTGAATACATTCATGTTGAAGGGAACTGTGCAGCTGCAAAAAACAGCAATACAAACCTTAAAGGTGGCTGCTGTAACTTGATCTGCAACTAAGTTCAATGTAGACATTTTAATAGCTGTACAAGCAAGGTTGAAAGGGAAAAAACCTCCTGATGGTGCTCCCTATACATATTTCTACACCCTCACTAAATAAACTGTTCCTCTTTTTTATACCTTGAGTAAGCAATAGATATATTCCTAATGAGAGAGCTAGATTAGATCTAATAAGGGCAGCTCGTGAACGAATAGCTTCAGGTCATGCTGATATGAGTGCTAATGTATCAATACTACACTGGCAATACTGGTGAACATAGTCAACAGATAAAACATTCAGCTGTTGCAATGCCAGCATAGACTTCCCTTACTATCTCTTCTAAACCTTTCAGGGTAATTATATTAGACTTTATTGGGCCAACCTAAAATGTTATTTGAAGCGGTGGCTCCTCCACAATGACGGACGAGCCTTGCCCCACTGCCTGGCTAAGAGCCAACAAATGTAAAATAAGACAATGTTCTTGCATCGTTTTATTTTACATTGCCAGCTCTTAGCCATCGCTGTAGGGAGAGGGGAAGAGGAATGCTCATGCACTCCACTCCCTCAGTGTTCATGTGTGTTTGTCCGGCCATCTCAGGTCAGCCAAAACACACATGCGCACTTAGGTTTCTCCAGCCTCGCTACATTGAGCAGCCGGGCTGAAGAAACATCCCCAGACTCCGTAGCCTGAACAGAGTATCTTCCTAGCCTGCTCAGGCCAATCACTGCACTGCTTTGCAGCATGGGGATTGGATGGGAGTCTCTCCCAGGGGTTGCTGGGGCCCAGGAAGAGGATGGAGGCAGCTGGCGGCCCCAGGTTATTTGTACATTTCTAACAACTCCCCCCCCACTTGACCCCACCGCCCTTTATTTGTAGCAGCCACCACTCGTTATTTGATATGAATAAATATTTATTGCTTCAGATTCTTTTGGGTTTGACCACAAAAGACAGCCATTGCTCGAGCGTTCATAAAAGACTTGAAGTGCCCAGTAACAATTGAAGAAGTACATACCTTTCATTCAGACAATCTTTGTAGGAAAATACCTCTTTTTGTTTAATCTCTCCATTTTTTTTACTGCTGCTGCTCGTTTTTTTAACTCTGCACTGGGATTCTGCTGCTAATCAGGCCCCAGTGTATTTGCTCCGACCTCTAAAACATGTCCAAATTGGACATACTCCGAATGGGTATACTTAACCTACCTATAAGTACAATGTATATCCTGGGCCTGTATGTTAGAGGTCATTAGTGAATGGCAGGACATATTTTGCCACCACTAACGTGACAATACAACACTTGACTGCAGGCTGCCATCAGTAGCATGATAAACATATTTTTTTCACGACCACAAAGTAGTTTGAAAGAGATGCCTCAGGCTCCAGTTAATGGGTTTGGGGTAGGAAATGGCAAATCATACTCAAAACCACTGCTTTCCGAATTTGTCTCTCGTTGTCTTAGAAAATAGACTTATTCACTCTTTTCATTGGTGAATTCATGTGAACAAAATTGTGATCATGTGCCTAAGCATGCTACTGCTTCAAACTATACGATCTTAAACAGGATAGTTTTCACATTATGGAAAATTGATTACATAAACTTTTAGTTTTCAATGAGCAACATTTATAACTTTGTGTCTGGTTAATCTATTAGTGAGAGTTCTGATTTGGTGTTTTCTACACAAAGGAAGGATTTGGGAGTCTACCCAATATCATATAGTGCAATTATGTTTGGATGTATCCATTAATAAACAGGTTAGAGTAGATCAGAAGGTGAAAAAGTTGGAAAAGTTTTGCAAAGATTCTGCGTTTACTGGCTAGTGGCAACCTAGTGTGATTTCTCGGATAAGGGGGCAAAAATTAAAACAAATACTGAATAAATCTTAGTCTACAATTGGGTTTACAAGTTGTTGATCTTAAACTCCTGTCAGAGGAAGAGAAAGGGGCCAATGTAATACCTACAAGCGCTTTTGAGACATGCCTTGAAAACAGAATAATGCTGAAGATAACAAGAGAAGAATAAAAACATTAACCCTTGCAGTTTATAAGTAACATCCAGAATTGGTAGTTGGATTCCAAGGTATAACAAGAGAGGCTTATTTGTGCGAGCTCCTTTAAATCTAACAAGTTCTGCAAATCAAGATCAAGTCTGGTTTTGTGGGCAGGGGTAAGGGCGAGGATTTCAGGCCAAATATTTACTGAGAAACTCATGAATGCTGATGGCAGAGGGCGGTAAACAACGCATGTACCTTTCTATGTTTCTATAGTAGAAGTAACCTCCAAATAACTGGGCCAGCATTCTCCCTGCAAATCATGGCAATATATAATTTAGTCATTAATGTGGTATACGGTAGACACCCACACAACCACTTTAATTCCATATTATGAAAGATATTATCCATAGACGGTGTTCATATAAAGTCTATATTAAGATCGATAAATATGATAGCAATGTACTCCATGATGTGTACACGCATAGCAGCGGCAGTAGCAGTAAATGCAATTCTGATGTACGCTGTAATCTATGTATGCACAACGATGTCAATACCAGTCAATGCAATATCAATGTACTCTGTAACACATGCACGTACAGGGATGTCAATACCAGTAAAATCAATGTCTGTACACTGTAACGTATGCCTGCTTTATGATATGCAATGTTGATTTACGATGTAACAACTGTATATATAATAATGAGAATATTGATAAATATATCGATGACTGCCAGGTTACATGTACACCTAATCACAAACTCCTACCATTCATGTTGGATTTATCTGGGATGACCTCCTCATCAATCCCAATTCAGAGATTTGTGGTCAGGCCCTGTGATCCAGACCTAAGCCTACCGATTGACAGGTCACAGGTAGGGTTACACTTAGCCCAAAGACAGACTCTCACCCAGGAAAAACCCTACAGATAGGTAGTCACACCACAAACAGGACCGATGAGATTGGCACCAATAAAACATGTTTGGTCAAGGGCGCCTTCCCAAAATATCACAAAGTTAGATGTCACATGTAATTAGGAACACTCAGCGAATCAGAACATGACATGCACACTGCACAAGGTGATCACGCGCTCACCACATCGGACAGCTGGACACACACACACTGGCTCACACTAGCTCACCTGAGGTCGAGAACCAACTGTGTCACCCTTATCAGATGGTTGTGCTTGTTATTTATGACTATGATGCTTTTCAAAGAATGTCAAAGTGTTTTATTGTACCGACAAAATGTATGTATGTGTGGCCAAAAATTCTGTACTCTGAGACTGTCTTCAGTCGCGCCTCTTTTGATACTCTCCTGGCTGCTACGTGTAATTAAATCCACTTGTTCCTGTTTTCCAAATGCCTCTTGTCTTTTCATTTATTTAAGGTAAATTCATAGTCAACCAACAGATATACTATCCTGATATTGCAAAGAAAATGTCACCAAAACAGTTGGATTATTGAGATGTGCTATGTACACAGCTAAGTATAGGTGATTCACTAAGAGTGTGCTATTGTGTTCCATAGCTTTTTACAGGGGTCACTGCTGTTTTGAAGAAGCAAAGATCAATGTCTATATTTTGTCTATGCTCCTAACGTATGAATAGTGACCACCACAAAAAGAAATGTGTATCATAGGGGACACAATGTGTAAGTCTGAAGTAGTACCTCGGTGCAAATTAGTTCTAACATTGAAGTCTATGCAGTTCGACAATGTTTTGTAAAGCAGCAGTGATTTGGAAAGCACTCTCAATGAAGTGCAGAGTCTGCCTCATTAAATCTAAATGTCGTTGCCTGCATCATATCATTCTGTTACATTCAAAGGTCAAAGGCTCTACTTTACATTTGGGTACTAACCGCAGTATTCATCTGGCTTCTGTAGAATGTATCTATATTGTAAGAGCAGAATTAAAACCCAACAGTAGGAAAACGTCAGATGCAGAATCCACAAAGAGAATGTTGAAAAGCAAAGCACTTTAGGAGTCCTGAATGGACTGCACAGGGCACTGTACATACTCATCTGCAAGTGATATTGCATATATTGCATCACATTAGTGTGCATTGTGCCATATCATGTGACCTATCTTTCTCTGAGAAAATGATTCCAAAACTACCGCTGCCTCTGCCCCCGTGTTAAAGAATCTGATCAAAGAAAACACTATAGACTTAAAGCCTTAAATAAAGTTTGATAAATTGCCAGGGCATCCCCCACTTTTGACAGCTGGCCAGCAACCTTTCCATAAAACTAAGAGTTCCATATCATGTTAGTGTGGGTTTTTTTCACCAAAGGTGTCCCTATTAAAAGGAGGCCTCACTTTTGGAATATCTGTCAATACTGGTCGTCTGTTTTTTTGTTTTGTTTTTTAGAACCAGCACCCAAAAATAGGTGTTTATTTCCAGAAAAAAAGCAATGTCCCTATTGTGCTGCCTAAAGGGAACATTGCTGCATTTTTCCTGCCCATACCGGTCCCAAGCAGGTAAAATTAATATTAGATGCAGTGCCTTAAATAGAGCATGCCTATCCAAATACTTCTGCCACCTAATTGGTGGTCTTGTGCAGATGGGCCACTGGCAAAGGCTTTCTGGATGCATCACCACCTGAGCCGTAGTAAAATTAATTCAGGATCTTAGAAATTGAAGGACCTGTTCAAAAAGGAAAATTTAAATGTGTAAATGTACTCTTTTTAATTTTTTTGTTTTATATATATCGATGCAGCATTGTCCAATAAATATATAAATATTCATGAATGGTTTACAAAGTTAAGAAATGGACAAAGCATATCGTATTTAGATAATACAAAGTCCCTTGAATCCTTACACTCCCCCCCATTCTTTCCCCATCACCCACTTAATTTTCCATTGCAAAATTTCATATCAGCTCCTCCCAGCTTTTCCAAATGTTAACTAATTTTTGTGGGGACCCTGTACGTTTTCCATGCAACAATTCAAATGCATGTACTTTATGTATCTTAATCACCCACTGTGAAAAGGCGGGGACCTTATCAGATTTCTAGTTGGCTAAAATCAGTGATCTGGCCACCAACACAGAGATACAAATTAGCTTTCTAATAGATAATTCTCTTTCGTGGACTACTAGCCTAAACAAAGCGCCATGTGTTTCTGTTGGGATATTAACCCCGAATTTCAAACTGATTTCTGAGAAAATATCTTGCCAAATTTTCCTTACATGACTACACGTAAATATAATATGGAGCCAGTCCCCATTCCTATAGTTGCATCTAAAACATTTCGGCTAAACTTCGAGGTAAAATTTGTGCAATTTAGGGGGCGTGTGGTACAGCACCCATTTACTATAAAAAGAAATTCTTCTTAAATTGGTGGCTCACATCGCCTTGCTGCTGCTCCAATTTAAAAACTTCCATTGTGGAATATTCACTTTACACCCTGTAGAGAACTCAATTCATTGTAATATCTCTAATAGCATAGTATCCTTGCCTTTGGAATACAACAATCTGTACCAATTTCCTATACCCCTTAAACATGAATTAGGCATAACTAAGAAGTTCTATAGAGATCCCCACCCCTGTTGTGGAACCATCACAACATTTTTTAATTAAGAGGAAATTGAAAAAAGCGAGGGAGTAATATAGGGGTACAATTTATCCAATCGCTGCCCAGCCATAAATGACGGATGAACTCTAGACAGGCTCCCACTGCCCTTTCAATTCTCCTTAGTTGTCCTGTCTAGCTGCTGCCCTCATACCCTACCTGCCTTCGTGGGCCGCTCTGGGGCCTGGATGGGCTGTGCCGAGGCCTGTCCATGGAGATATACTACTTGTTGCCGGCTCGGCAGACGGCCATGTGACGTGGAAGCACTGGACTGATCTTGTGGTGCTTGTGAACGGCCAATCGTGGAGTGGGAGACTGCGCGGCAGAAGCTGGAATCCGGAGCTAAGCATTGGAGGCCGCTGTCTCTCCGGGACCTGGTGCTCCAGCTGCCCGGGCGGCTTCTGACACCATCAGAGGGAGGAGAGGCCTGGGAGTTGTGTGGTGTCCTTAGGGCCTGGGCAGCGGCTGCAGTGGTGTCTGCAGTGCCTTGATGGCCTTCCCCCGCTGGGCTGGAAGCAGCACCCTGGTAATGAGGTGACCACTGGCGGGCACCGGCTGGTGCTTGGATGCCCGCTCTGACATCAACAGGGACCACCATAGAGATCCTGGGCCTGCACAGCCCCGCATATCTATGAGGGCCTATGAGGACAGAGAGTGAACTGGGGTCCGAGGGCCAGTTTGCCGGCGGAGGAGGCCTATCCCGCTGTCATTGCCTGAGAGGTGAGCCACCCATTGGAAGTGTGGTACGGTCCTACCTGCAGAAGCGGCTGGGCCAGACCCTGGTGCTACTTGTGGGGGGCAGGTGGCCCTGCCTGGGTTGCGCTTCATCCTGTGGCCGGTCCCCTGCCTCATTTACCTGAGAGGGACACACAACCTGATATGGGAGAGCCTGTGGTTGTACTGCCGAGACCGTTGAGGAGACAGCAAGGTGGGGCCTGCATAGACATTCATCTAGTGCCATGATGAAGGATAAATCCTCGGGCCCGTTGTCAAAGGAATGCACCATGGACCGCTTCACAGGACCCTGTAGCCAAGCACTGGATGTTGCTGGGGCCCTTTGGGTAGTGCCTGACAATGCAGCCCTACTGGCGGTGATCACGCAGGAATACGCTAGAAGCAAGGCTTGGTGCAGTGGGTTCAGACGTGAACCTACTGAGATAAAATCTCAGCAAAGTAGTGGTGCACATCACTGAGGCTGAGACTAGGGTCTCTGGTGTGGAAGATACACTATCTATGCTTCAAACGAGGGTGGGAACCTTGGAGACACTGACCAGGGGTATGGCCGCATGAGTGGAGGATGCAGAGGGACGGGCCTGCAGGAACAACCTCCACTTTATAGGCTTCTGGGAAATTTGTGACTACAATGAAATGGGGAAGTTCCTGACTCGCTGGCTAGCATTGTGGATCTCCTCAGATGTCCTATCTTCATGCTTCGTAATTGAGCGTGCCCACCGGGCCTTGCTTCAGTGGCTGCCTCTGGGTGCTCGGCCGAGACCAGTCATCTCCAGGATCTTGAATTACTACGACTGCGACTCTGTACTTAAAATGGCTAGATCTCAGGAGAAACTGAAGTATGAATCTCACCCAATCATGATCTTTCCAGACCATACCAGGCTAGTGCAGCAGCAGCCTCAGTCTTTTGTTGCGGCAAAGGCCCGTCTCTGGGACCTTAAGATCTCCTACATGGTCCTGTTTCCAGTCCACCCATGTGTGGTATACAAATCCAACACAATGGTTTTTGATAAGCCAGAAGAGGTCTTTGTACCTTGGGTGAAACCTGACAATGCAGCCCTACTGGCGGCAATCATGCATTCCAGGAATACGCTAGAAGCTAGCATTGGTGCAGTGGGTTCAGACGTGAACCTACTCAGACAATATCTCCACAAAGCAGGGGTGCGCATCACTGGGGCCGAGACTAGGGTCACTGGTGTGGAAGATACACTATCTATGCTTCAAGTGAGGGTGAGAATCTTGGAGACACTGACCAGGGGCCTGGCCGCATGAGTGGAGGCTGTGGAGAGGCTGGCCGGCAGGAACAACCTCTGATTTGTAGGCTTCCGGGAAAATTGTGAATGTGATGGTATGGAGAAGTTTCTGAGTCGCTGGCTAGCATCGTGTGTCTCCTTGGACATCCTATCTTCATGCTGCACAATTGAGTGTACACACCGAGATTTGCTTCAGTGGCTGCCTCCGGGTGCTTGGCTGAGAGCAGTCATCTCCAGGATCTTGAATTATCACGACCACAACTCTATACTAAAAATGGTGAGATCTGAGGAGAAACTCGTGTATCAATCTCACCCAATCTTGACCTTTCCAGACCATACCAGGATAGTGCAGCAGCAGCATCAGTCTTTTGCTCTTGGACCTTAAGATCCCCTACATTGTCCAGTTTCCGGCCTGCCTAAGTGTGGTATACAAATCCAACACCATGCTTTTTGTTAAGCCAGAAGAGGTCTTTGTATGTATAGATGAGGTGAGACACTTGAAGCCGCAGGCGCCGCAGCTGCAGGATTCAGATTCCTTTTTGGGTGGACCCCACCAGCCACAGGAAAACCAGAAAGAGAAACACAGGCATCATTCCAGATCATCGTGCCGATCTAAGCCCAGCGATAGGGAGGTGACGACGAATCCTATTGGCTAGTCATATATTATAGAACAGGTAGTAGTGTTTTTCATCGACTACACATCTAATGTCATGTGCAACAATATGTTAGAAAATAATTATATGGTGCTATACTGGTATGGGTGTATCCTTCTACCACAGATACTTAAATCACATTGATAAAACTACCTCTGTGTGTACATATATGATCATAATACCAAAGCACTCTCGACATTAGTTATAAACAGTAGATCCAATTCTTGAAATTCACATGAGTCTTCATGAAAAATAGACGGTAGACTTCAATGGTTGTAGATCATAACGTGTATTGAGACCAAGGACAAACAGCCGACACGTGTTTCGTCACACTGTGACTTCTTCAAGGCTAAATTTGCGGTCACATGCTCATGGAGACGTCGAGTAAAGTTGTGCATCAAAGGGTTTTGTAGATGATAAGAGAAATTGTGGTAGATATAATATTTTCACACACTTTCATTGGTTACTGAATGATCCCAAGTATTCTTCCTCTAATTTTTATCAAATGTCCTCCCGGTCTGTTAGAGGTCACTACAATGTGTCCTGCCAAGTGGTGATATGACGTCTTCTGTTGTAGACCAGTCTTAAAAGATCGACACATATGAGTCCATAATAAGGCTGCATTATCGTGTCTGTTTTTATCAAGTGTTGTTTGCGTCCTGGAAGGTGGATATTGGATAGTCCTTGGACGTTTTGGATGGAGGAGGCTGCATCCCCTGGCCTCAGGATAGGGGATCCATTGTAATTTTCACATTGTTATTTTCACATTCTACAGCAGTTGGGGAGGACGACTCCAATGTTTCCTGCTTTCCAAGGGCTGGACTGGTCGAGAGAAGTACCTGGTCTCTTCCAGTTTTGGACTATGACACTGGGTATTTGGGGGATACATTGGTTGGGCCCCCTGCCTATCTCCTGTTGGGGTAGGTGTTGGGCTCTTACAGTGATAGCTGCTTCTACAGTTTGGAGGTATTGGGGTGGGGGGAGAGGGGAGGAGGGATGTTCCAGTGTGGTAGTTTGGGTTTTTATGTACTGCTTGATCTGTGTATTCCAAGGGCGATAACCCTCTGTTCTGACAGTGGATGATGAGCTACCCTTGTATCATGATTGACACTAACTTAGCAGAGGCTGCCCTAGGGAAGCTGTGAATAGTGAGTTGGAATGTAAGGGGATTGTAGGACAAGGTAAAGTGAGGGGTGGGACTGAGACAAGCAAAACACATGGGGCAGACATTCTGCTCCTACAGGAAAGACTCCCTGCTCCTACAGGAAAGATCCCCTGTTTGACACGCTGTGGCTTCACACAGGTATTTCATGCCGGTTTTACTAGGAGTTCTATGGGGTAGCAATCTTGCTGCACCACAGGCTCTCCTTCACATTGGAGCAGTGGAGGGTAGACCCTCAGCGTCGATATATTTTAATTCCCGTGACCCTGTGTGGTGTGGGGAACAAATTGTAATTGGCAGTGTATATGCCCCTCTGCCCCTCAGTCAGAGTTATGTAGATCACTTGTTGGAGGTATGGGGCACTTGCCCAATGTGTTGTCAGTGGTCGGTGGGGACTGGAAAGACGTAATGTATCCGGAGGTGGATATATGGTGGACCGCGGGTGGTAGGCAGCCCAAGGGAGTCCCGCCTGAAGTTGCTAGTGGAAATAGTGGGGTGGATACACATTTGGAAGTTGCATCACCCTAATGACACAGGTTATACCTTCTACTCCCAGCCCCATGAGTCCTTTTCCAGGCTGGATTAACTCTTCGGACTGCACTGTTTCACACACAGGGTGTCCGGGACCATGATCCTGCCCCGGCCATTCCCCAGTCGCTGTTTGACTTTTGATAGGTCCTAGCCAGCTGTTATTCTGGTGGAGACTGTCTCCATGGCACCTGCATGATCAGTCGTACCATACCCACATCCATGTGGCCTTGACTGACTACTTTACCTTTAATATTGCCACTGCCTCTTCGGCTGAGGTCCTGTGGGAGGCTATGAAGCCCATCATCCACTGGGTGGACATCAGCTTTTACACAGCAGAACATAAAAGACTTAAACAGCACCTGATACAGGCAGAGGCCCACATTATAGAACTGGAAGGGTTGGGTCGGACAGCGGATGGCTGTGGGGTATGCAGACTACTCAGCCTTGCTCAAAAACAAATAAAGGGGAACTGATGGAAGCGGAGCTTTATGCATGGCTAGCCTTTCAGAGCAGTATTTATCATGGGGGACAAACCTGGGAGATTGCTTCATAGGCTGTGTCAGCAGGCCAGGGCACTGACCCATATTCCTGCGGTATGCAGAGCAGACGGCATGATACTTACTGAGCCAGCCGCAGTGGCAAAAAGCTTTGCCGGGTTTTATCAAACTCTGTATGCCCGGTGGGAGACGCTGGAACCCCTACAGATCGAAAGATTCCTTGAAGATATGGCCCGAGGGTCCTGTCAGTCGATGTGCCTTGGAGGCCCCCCTCACGGTTGAGGAACTGTTGAAATTAAGGCCAGATGTATGCCAGGCATTAATGGGTTCCATCATGATTTTTTTAAAGCTTATTCATCCTTATTGTGCCCACATTATCTGGCAGTGGTCCAGGTGGCGGTGGAGACAACTTGCATGCTCCCAGATTGGAGACATGCAGAAATAGTGGTGTTTCGAAAACACGGTCGCCCTCTGGAACTTCACTCCTCATATCATCCGATCCCTCTACTTAATATAGTGAGCCAGCTGTTGGCCAGTAGACTAATGACACATATGAGGGACTTGATCCACCCAGTTCAAGCGGGATTTATGCAAGGCCGGGTGACGCGCCATAATATTAGAAGCGCACACAACGCAATGGCGGCTGAGGACCGCCTAGATTGACCTACGACCTTACTACTGGCTGATATAGACAAGGCATTTGATTCGGTCAGTTGTATGTTCCTTTATATACTCTTGCATCAAATAAACCTGGGCCCGCGATTCTTGGCTTATCTTCAGCTACTTTATAAGGACCTAACGGCCTCGGTGTGGGTGGCAGGTAGCGTCTAGTCCCCATTTCCTGTCAGATGTGGTACTCATCAGGGATGTGCCCTGTCCCCTCTCTTATTTGCCCTGGCTATTGAGCCATTGGCTGCATGGATCAGAGTGGACGCGCTAGTGTGAGGCTTTGAATGGTCCACAGATATTTCTGACCATTTTGCCCTATAAGCGGATGCTGTACTCTAGTTTCTTACAAATTCCCACAGATCTGGCCTCAGGATCATTCAGATCATGAAGGTATTCGGCTCAATGCCGGGACTAAATATAAACATGGGACGTCCACCATATGGCTGTGGAGGGGGATGTTGGGTGGCAGTCATTGACTAGCCGACATTTCCAGGGCCACGACAGGCCTGCAACATCTGGGTGTCTTTCTGACGAATACTCGGAAAGTCTCCTGGGAGCACAACTCAGCACCTATAACAGATGGTGTCCCTTCCTCTTACTTTAGAGAATTTTTCCATTGCATTTAAAACATTCATTTTGTTGACCTTTAGGTACAACATCATATCGTCTGTGAACAGCTTTCATTTCGAGGCCTCAGGTAGAGGAACTTTAATATTACGGACCTGGAGTATAGCACAGGCAAGTGGGTCAATGAGCAGCGCAGAAAGGATTGGTGAAAGGGCACAGCCCTGGCACATTTCACACCTTATAGAGATATTTCCTGCTGCTTTTCCATTAATATGTATATATATATTTTACACAATTGAAATGAATGCGCTGGGAAAGCGAAATTTTCTAGGATTGTAAACAGGACATTCCACTGGTTGCGATTGAATGCTTTCTCCGCGTCCAGCATTAATACTGCCGCTTTGGTGTTCTGTGTAGAGTAATAGTCTATTGGGTTAAATAGTGTGTGTTGTCTGTCATCTGTCTGTCTAGAATAAAACCATGTTGGTCTCTGTGAATAATTGTAGGTTCAGCCAAAGCTAGACGATTTGTAGGATCTTTGTAAATAGTTTGGAATCATGATTTAGAAGACTAATTGGGCAATATGAGTTTAAATTCGAATGATTTAATTGAGAGAAAATTGAGGTGACCAAACACAATATACAGTATAAATTATACAACAAGGCAATATGAGTTTACATCCTGCTCCAACTCCCCCTTTTTAACAAAGCTAACAATAACTGCTTCAGTTAAGGAAGTTGGAATCACTGTTTCCTTCATAATACTATTAAATAATCTCACAAAAAAATGTATTAAGCTGGGGAGAAAATTATATATTTACTTCGACAGGGATCCTGTCATTACCACAGGCTTTTGCATTCTGGGCTTGATTAACTGCCTGCGTAACCTCTTCTAGAGTAATTGAAGTGAGAAGTGCTTCTCCCTGCTCTCGTGCTAAGGTTGGAATAGTAAAAGCTTCTAGCCAAATACTTGCTGCTTGCGGGAATGTGTCATACAAGTCTGAATATATATTTTCATAGTGATGAAAAACACATCTGCTATCCCATGTGGTTGGGTTATGATTCTATCCCAGATGGGATCTTTTCATGCAATTAATATTTTACCTTCGCTTGACCTCCCAGGCCAGGTATTTCCCCATGTGTTAATTTCCTTCATACCTATGTGGAAAAATGTTCTTATTATTTAGAATCTCTCTAAACCAAATATAATTATTTGGCTGGTCTCTTGCCTGCAATGCTAAAAGCTTAGTTTGCATAGAACGGGACAAAAAAGATCTTTCAAGTGCCCCATACTGAAAACTCAGTTGGTGTGTCCATATTCCACTCTAGGAACATACTCAATGCTTGACGCCTTTGGTCCATCGATAACTCACTTACTATGAGGGATTTGTCAAAGACCCATCTTTGTCTTTCTAAACCTGGATCCGCTACTAAAAACTCAGTGTAACCACCAAGTTCTCCGAGAATTGGTTAGAAATAATCTCCAATTGCATTCTACAAAGTGAATAAGAAGCTAAAAAGAAATCTATACGTGATGAGGAATACAACCTTTTTGATTATATTTGCCTAAGTGATTTTAACCAGGCCAGCATAGCTTTTACCTTAACCTCGTTATTTAGACCATTGGCATTGCAAGATATATTTCTTAAATGTCTGTCTGCCATGGTCCTCTAATGACTATCACTAAGTCCCACTTTGTAATTGCTTTGTATCTGCGATAACCACTTCCCGGCTGCATCTATTTTTTTTTTAAACGTAATGACTCCAAGCAACTGTTTTTTTCCAAAGATTTTTCCCCCTTTTCCAACCAGTGCAATTTCACACTATGTCCGTTCCCTTCCAAGGGCCTGCCCGTCTCAGGCTCCCTCCCCTGCTTATCCCCCTTGGTATGGTACTCTCTAAGCCTTAAGCGAGTAGCTGCAAGATGGCAAGAATTTGCTTAGGAATTAACCCTGCGTGCATTGCTCTGCAGTATATACTTTCCTCATCTTGCTGCTATTCAAATGGCCTACTAAATTGTTAGCTGACTTCCCTTGTAAAAAAAAAGAAAAAGGAAAAAAAAGAGAAAAGTGGGGAGGAGATCCCCTCTTCCCTCCTCCCCTTCCTCCCCACCTACCTCTGTGGCCATCCATCCATTAAGTCATTTGCCCAGTCTACTGATTGAAATGTAAGGGTCCGGCCCTTATTCAACACTTTAAGCTTCAACTGTAGGATGATGCCCGCCGGGGCTCATAGGCGTTTAAAATTATCGATCAGCCCCACACGCTCCCTTCGCAGGCTTGCCGCAAGAATTGACATGTCCGGATATATTCTGAAGGAGAAGTTCTCTGAAGTATCAAAAGTATTGTTCTTGATTGCCTTGGATAAGATCCGCTCTTTAATTCTAACATCTCCAAAGTTAACCAAAATTGTGTGGGGTTTCTGGCATTTGTGGGTCTCATTTCAAGAACCGTGTGAGCCCGGGCAATGGTCAAATCCTCCCCTTCGGGCTTCCTATCTGGCAGCACATATTTAGACATCAAGGATTTAGTTGTAAGCTGACCTGCCTCTCGGTCTTCGGGTATACCTGCGTATTTCAGATTCGTGCATCAGGCTCTGTTTTCAACATTGTCCAATTTAAATTGAAGGGCTTCCAGCTCTGCTTACATTCTCAAAAGGGCCTCATCCTGTTTGGTACTGGTGACCTCCAACTTTGAGAAGTTTAGTTCCATCTGCGACATTCGGGAGAAAAGCTGTTGGATATTCTGATTTCTCTACCCCAACTGTTCATTGGTAGTTCTATGGGCATCTTCCTGAGATACTTTCATTTCTTGAAATTCTTGAACAATCTGACTTAACATTGTCTCAATTGAAATTAAAGTTGATGCTGACTGGCTGGGATTTAGCAGCTGATTTAGCAGCGGAGATCCAAGACTTCCAGGTTGATCGGGGCACAGGCTTAATAGTTAATCTTTCTCCACTGTCTCCATTTCCCCTGAATTACTCTGCTGCAACATTTTCATAAGGACCTGAGTCATCATACTATCTTTTCTTCCTCCCTTAACCCCTCCTAGTGTAAACAGATTATATTACAACTTGTACACTGTCCGCCAGTCTTCTGGAGTATCTGTAATGCTTAAACCAGTGGCCGTGGTAGTAGCAAGGGAGGCGTCCAGGATGGAGGCAGAATTGGTTTTATCGCCTATTTCCTATATCGGCTTATCTAGGGATATGTCTGGGGATACATCCTCCTGGACTACCTGCATTCAAGTTTTGCTGCTTTGGTCCCTTAAATGCTGGTTTTGCCCCTTGTCACCTTTGAGAGTCTTACTATGCGTATGGGTCTTCATTGAAGATTC